>NC_080783.1:65839851-66509851 GCF_028018385.1 Neofelis nebulosa
TACTAGCAAATCGAATTCAACAGCATATAAAAAGAATTATTCACCATGATCAAGTGGGATTCATTCCTGGGATGCAGGGCTGGTTCAACATTCGCAAATCAATCAATGTGATATATTATATAAATAAAAGAAAAGATAAGAACCATATGATCCTGTCAATCGATGCAGAAAAGGCCTTTGACAAAATTCAGCAAACTTTCTTAATAAAAACCCTCGAGAAAGTCAGGATAGAAGGAACATACTTAAAGATCATAAAAGCCCTTTATGAGAAGCCCACAGCTAACATCATCCTCAATGGGGAAAAACTGAGAGCTTTTTCCCTGAGATCAGGAACACGACAGGGATGCCCACTCTCACCGCTGTTGTTTAACATAGTGTTGGAAGTTCTAGCATCAGCAATCAGACAACAAAATGAAATCAAAAGCATCAAAATTGGGAAAGATGAAGTCAAGCTTTCACTTTGCAGATGACATGATATTATACATGGAAAATCCATTAGACTCCACCAGGAGTCTGCTAGAAATGATACATGAATTTAACAAAGTTGCAGGATACAAAGTCAATGTACAGAAATCAGTTGCATTCTTATACACTAATAATGAAGCAACAGAAAGACAAATAAAGAAACTGGTCCCATTCACAATTGCACCAAGAAACATAAAATACCTGGGAATAAATCTAACCAAAGATGTAAAAGATCTGTATGCTGAAAACTATAGAAAGCTTATGAAGGTAATTGAAGAAGATATAAAGAAATGGAAAAACTTTCCATACTCATGGATTGGAAGAAGAAATATTGTCAAAATGTCAATACTACCCAAAGCTATCTACACATTCAATGCAATCCCAATCAAAATTGCACCAGCATTCTTCTCAAAACTAGAATAAGCAATCCTAAAGTTTGTATGGAACCACAAAAGCCCCGAACAGCCAAAGTAATTTTGAAGAAGAAGACCAAAGCAGGAGGCATCACAATCCCAGACTTGAGCCTCTACTACAAAGCTGTCATCATCAAGACAGCATGGTATTGGCACAAAAACAGACACATAGACCAATGGAATAGAATAGAAACCCCAGAACTAGACCCACAAACGTATGGCCAGCTCATCTTTGACAAAGCAGGAAAGAACATCCAATGGAAAAAAGACAGTCTCTTTAACAAATGGTGCTGGGACAACTGGACAGCAACATGCAGAAGATTGAAACTAGACCACTTTCTCACACCATTCACAAAAATAAACTCAAAATGGATAAAGGACCTGAATGTGAGACAGGAAATCATCAAAACCCTAGAGGAGAAAGCAGGAAAAGACCTCTCTGACCTTTAACCGCAGCATTTTCTTACTTGACACATCCCCAAAGGCAAGGGAATTAAAAGCAAAAATGAACTACTGGAAACTTATGAAGATAAAAAGCTTCTGCACAGCAAAGGAAACAACCAACAAAACTAAAAGGCAACCAACGGAATGGGAAAAGATATTTGCAAATGACATATCGGACAAAGGGCTAGTATCCAAGATCTATAAAGAGCTCACCAAACTCCACACCCAAAAAACAAATAACCCAGTGAAGAAATGGGCAGAAAACATGAATAGACACTTCTCTAAAGAAGACATCCGCATGGCCAACAGGCACATGAAAAGATGCTCAACGTCGCTCCTCATCAGGGAAATACAAATCAAAACCACACTCAGATATCACCTCACGCCAGTCAGAGTGGCCAAAATGAACAAATTGGGAGACTATAGATGCTGGAGAGGATGTGGAGAAACGGGAACCCTCTTGCACTTTTGGTGGGAATGCAAATTGGTGCAGCCACTCTGGAAAACTGTGGAGGTTCCTCAGAAAATTAAAAAATAGATCTACCCTATGACCCAGAAATAGCACTGCTAGGAATTTACCCAAGGGATACAGGAGTACTGATGCATAGGGGCACTTGTACCCCAATGTTTATAGCAGCACTCTCAACCATAGCTAAATTATGGAAAGAGCCTAAATGTCCATCAACTGATGAATCGATAAAAAAAAAATGTGGTTTATATACACAATGGAGTAGTACGTGGCGATGAGAAAGAATGAAATATGGCCCTTTGTAGCAACATGGATGGAACTGGAGAGTGTGATGCTAAGTGAAATAAGCCATACAGAGAAAGACAGATACCATATGGTTTCACTCTTATGTGGATCCTGAGAAACTTAACAGAAACCCATAGGGGAGGGGAAGGGAAAAAAGAGGTTAGAGTGGGAGACAGCCAAAGCATAAGAGACTCTTAAAAACTGAGAACAAACTGAGGATTGATGGGGGGTGGGAGGGAGGGGTGGGTGGGTTATGGGTATTGAGGAGGGCACCTTTTGGGATGAGCACTGGGTGTTGTATGGAAACCAATTTGACAATAAACTTCATATATTGAAAAAAAAGACATGAAAATAGAAAGTATCTTAAGCTTAGATGGGTTTCTGATTCTACCATAACTAGTTCAGTTTACCACAGATGGATGAGTCAGTACAACTGAGCTCAGATATTAAAAGAACCCTACAGCTAGCTCAGATTGAAATTCTGATCCATAGAATTGTGAGCTAAATAATTGTTTTTTTAAAACCAAGTTTTGAAATGTTTTTGTTTATATAACAAAAAGTAACTGTATCATTGTTCAGTTATTTTAATTCATAATGTAAATTCAAATATCAGTATCATCTTTTAAGTTCTATAAGCACATAGAGCAGACACAGAGGCTGGCCGACAGACAGACAGACAGACAGACACACACACACACACAGACACACACACACACACACACACACACACACACACACACACAGGAGGGACAAAGAGTGACTGAGAGAGAGAGAGAGAGAGAGAGAATCATTGACAAAGATAATTTTCAGTTGGGCCTGGAAAATCACATATACTATCTTGCCAGTAATTCAAGAATGGCAAGTCAATAGTAATATAAAACATAATCCTGATAGAGAAGGGGAGCAGGGAAGGGAGACACAGAATCCGAAGCAGGCACCAGGCTCTGAGCTTTCAGCACAGAGCCTGATGTGGGGCTCAAACTCACAAACCACGAAATCATGATCTGAGTCTAAGTGAGACACTCAGCCGACTGAGCCACCCAGGCGCCCCTAGAGACTTGTTTTTAATACCTTATAACTATTTTTGCTAAAGCATTAAACAACGATGTTAAGTGCCTTCTACCAAAGAATAGATTATTAACTATCAAAACCTGCAAAGCATCTATTGTAGTTGGTATAGAAAATCAACACCGTTGAAACAGAGATGCATAAGGATATTTTTCTGTGCATTTTGCATTTTTTAGTTGAATCTTTTTTTTTTTTTTTAATTTTTTTTTTTTTAACGTTTATTTATTTTTGAGACAGAGAGAGACACAGCATGAACGGGGGAGGGGCAGAGAGAGAGGGAGACACAGAATCGGAAACAGGCTCCAGGCTCTGAGCCATCAGCCCAGAGCCTGACGCGGGGCTCGAACTCACGGACCGCGAGATCGTGACCTGGCTGAAGTCGGACGCTTAACCGACTGCGCCACCCAGGCGCCCCTAGTTGAATCTTTTTAATGTTTATTTCTTTTTGAGAAAGAGAGAGCACAAGTTGGGGAGGGATAGAGAGAGAGGGAGACAGGATCCAAAGCAGGCTCTGCACTGACAGCAGAGAGCTCGAAGTGGGGCTCAAACTCAGGCACAGCGAGACCATGACCTCACTTGAAGTTGGACACTTAAGCGACTGCACCACTAGGCACCCCTTAGCTAAAATTGTGATAAAAACTATAATGGTAAAATTTTTGAAGGCGATCAATGCAAAATGTTATGTTGGCTATCTGGTCAAATATTAAGAGGTCATGCCATTACTGAATTTTAGTCTGTCAACTTTACTGGTGGAAACTACTACAACTATATTCTCAATATCTTTAGGAGAATTTCAAGTGCAAATACAAGGTAATTCTTGAACTATTATGGAGATAATTTCCCTGATATATTATTTCACTTAGCTATTCAAAATGTCACAATTTTTACTGTCTCTTTGCTCAGCTTACTTCTTACCAAGAACATTTGACTCTCCTTCATTGTTATTATCATGAACATGTACTGAACAATGTGCTTTTGTTGTTTGATCTCTTGAGAAATAAGAGGGATGGAAGATGTCAAAGGTCAGTAATTATAAGATTCAAATTAAATGTTCAATGACACTATTATTATAAAGAATTACTTAGGGTAAAACATGATAAATTATCAAAATTTGTATGAAATACTACTACAATGAAACAAGAAAATGTTTTGGTACAAAACTGTTGCTTCTTGTTGCTTTGCATATAATCGTGGGATTTATATAAAAGGACAGATTTTAACACTTGGTTTTCTGATCCATGGAAGGCATCATACCACTTTTTATACTCACACCATAGTTGGTTCTGTGCATGACGCTTACATAGACAGACTAATAAAATAATCTATTGGGCCCTGTCCTCCTAAGGATTGGATTTTTAAGAACATACCAACAAGGAAAGACTCAAGCTAAAACATAATTGGACATCATATTTTGTCAAACTAATATAAAATAAGCTTATGTCAAACATGTAACATGTATATGTATATGTGAATACATACACACATACATCTAAATATAGGCATGCAAGTAAATAACCACCAGTGTTTTTAATCTTTTAATGTGCTCCATATTATATTGGAGACTTAGATTCTCTTGGTTATATCTGTAGAGTAAAGGGCATACTTTGGAAAAAAATTTAGAAAATAAAATACAGAATTTATGCATTTGCATGAAAAAACAGTGATAATATGAACACAATAATGATTGATGGGGACAAGAGATAGAAGAATGGGTGAGGGAGAATACCACTAGAGTAGAAACATCATGAGAAGCATCTTCTTGAACCACTGATAAATTGCCCTGCCTGGCCTGGTGTTCCACATAGGAACTCAATGTTTAAATATAAGGACCAATGCATTAACAGAAGAAAGCTTGGTTTTATTTTTGGACACCTAGACCAACATGTAATTTAATAAGCTAGCATTAAAAGGATAATTTTATACTAGATCTTTTAAGAAGGCTAGCTCCACTCAACATTGTATCTCTGGTAATCAGGTTATTTGGGTGTCAGAGCAGAAATAATGATTTTGTCTTTTGGGCCTCAGAAAAAAATGAGACTAATGTTTCCACTGTCAATTATTTAAAAACAAATGGCATTTGATCAGAGAGTTTATTTTGTTGTATAGTGGTGTATGTGTCTTTTTTGTATATGTCCCAATTTATTCTTTTTTTTTAATGTTTATTTATTTTTGAGAGAGAGAGGCAGACTGCAAGCAGGAGGAGGGGCAGAGAGAGAGGAAGACACAGAATAAGAAGCAGGCTCCAGGCTCTGAGCTGTCAGCACAGAGCCCGACGCGGGGCTCGAATCCACGGACTGTGAGATCATGACCTGAGCTGAAGCCAGTCGCTTAACCAACTGAGCCACCCAGGCACTCCTGTCCCAATTTATTCTAATTTATTTCCAGCCCTACTATCCACAAATAAATAAATCACCATTTTACAAAATAAAAAGGACTTTTAGGTAGATTCATGGAAGAAAATCATAGGTATTTTATACTAAATATGGTCTTATAGACTAACTGGTTCAAGTTAATCCTTTTATATTATGGATAGGATCAGATGCTGAGTGAACCACTTACATCATACGGTGAATTAATGGTATAAAAGCTATCTTCATTCCTACCTATCATGGGTATCATGCTCTTAGGGCAAGGCAATGCATTAAATAAAATGAAGTATCATTAACTGATAGATTTTAATTGGATTAGATAACAATTTAGGCACCATCTCTCCTTTGCTTAAAAATTGTCCATATAAATTTCTATATGATAATAATAATTTAATCTGAAATAAACTCTAAATATTGGCAATTTTGTTATAGAGTATAAGGAGCAGTCACTTGGGCTTCCATTTTCTTATTTATATAAAAGAAAAAAATAGCATTTACTCTCCAAGGCCATTTTCATGATGAAATCTATTATCATACTGTACTGCAAATTTTTTTCCTACTAGAAGGCAATGTCCTTGAGGGTAGGGTTTATGTTCTATTTTTTTGAAGTGCCTTTATATCATTAGCTTATGTTAGTCATTCTAGTTTTCAATTCTTAGTAATAAAATAACAAACCCAAAGTTTTCATCTTTAAGAGAAAATCAAATTGATGAAATCATATTCATAGTAATTTTTATGAAGTCAAATTCATGGTAAGAAGCTACAAGGGCAATTTTTCAAGAAATAGATGTTCACTTGATATTCAAACTTAATGTCACCATTTGCTTACTAAGGGCAAATTCACAGAGAAAGACTGTATAACTCACTTAAAGATTCATATGGTCATCACTGAAAATTTCTTCAAAGGTGCTTGCCAAAGTTTCTTAAGTAGACCACTTTTTGCATTAAAGTATTTTATTATGAAATATTTGGACAAAATAGGTAAAAATGGATCATAATATACCATGCCCATAATAATATAACACCATGATTTATCACAAACTAACATTTTGCTATATTGTCTTAGGGTTTTTAAGAATGGATATGTTGTCTTAAAATGGATACATTTCAAAAATATTAAGTGAAAGAAGAAAGTTGTAAAAGGATATGTAAACTATAATATATATATATATATATATATATATATATGCCTCAAAACCCCACAATAATATCATTGATCATATTTAATTGATTTAACTGTGCATTCATTCGTTGAAAGTTGTTTTTTTTTTTAGGGTCCATTACATTCAAGTTACTTTTATAACGTGGACAATGCAAAACACATAACCCAGGTTGTCTGTTACCAAAGAACTTACAATAAATTAATGTAGGTGACACAAACACTATTAATGGTAAGGAAATTTAGAAGAAAAATACATGCATAAAGACACAAATAAGTATCTCACAGTTTTAGGATCTGATGGATTGTTTCTGGCTAGTGTGAGATAAAGAAGGCTTCATGAAATTCTCACACTACCTGGTAGAAGAGGTGAGATTTTTGTCTGGGTTTTAAAGGAAGTCTGGGAAGTGCACATATGAGGAGGAAAGACAATGACCAGTATGAAATATGGTTTTGAGAGAAGAAGGCATTAGATGCTTTCCATGAACAGAGAGGAGTCTGGGTTTAATTGGTGCCTGGAGTGCCTGAAGAGGAATTGTCAGAGTTTAGAAAAACAAAAGAACTGTGTATGCATTAGGGAAGTTTAAATTACAGGATAGAATGCTTGAATGCATTACAATAGACAGTAGAGCATCATTTCGGTGGTTCTGTGCATCTTCCCCACTGTCCAACAAGGCAGCTAGAGCAATTATACAATATTGGCAGACACTCAATGTTTATATTGATATATAGAGTCAGTCTTAAACCACTTTTCCCACTCACATCTTCTTCTGTTTCACCTCTGCTTAATCCTTTTGGTTCCACTAATAACTTGATTTTACCAGATTCTAACTTTTGGTTCAATTCTCTCCGTTTCCCTAAGTTTTCTCTTCGGTGGTATGATGTTTGAGAAAAACTCTAGGAGTTTTCGTCCCTTAGACTGCTCTCTCCAGCACTCCCTGCTTGGTGCCATCAGGTCCAGGGTGTATCTTCCATTCCAACAACTCTATGCCAAAGTACCACTTCATTGGTTTCACTTGGATAAAGAAATAGATAAGCAATGGAGCTAACTATATTTATATTGCTTACATTTTCTTTTTTTTTTTTAAATTTTTTTTCAACGTTTTTTATTTATTTTTGGGACAGAGAGAGACAGAGCATGAACGGGGGAGGGGCAGAGAGAGAGGGAGATACAGAATCGGAAACAGGCTCCAGGCTCCCAGCCATCGGCCCAGAGCCTGACGCGGGGCTCGAACTCACGGACCGCGAGATCGTGACCTGGCTGAAGTCGGACGCTTAACCGACTGCGCCACCCAGGCGCCCCATATATTGCTTACATTTTCAAATGTGTGTTAATTAGAGCTCTTGTTTCACAGATATCATATGACCATCATGTAAATCTGATAACCAACTAGTTTGGAGAGACTTTACATTTAGATTGAATCACTGCTAAAATCCCATCTATATCACCGGACCATGCTTTGTCATATGTAACAGCTGAAGGGTAGCTTGTACTTCAAAATGACAGCTCAGGTTTGTGGCAATTACTCCATCACTAGTCACATTAGGAACAATAAGAAAGCAAAAAATCAAGTAAATTGGCAACTGGCTTTCAAAGCAAATAGTAAACTAGTCTGCATAGTTAAGACAGATGCTGCTAAAATTTCAAATATCGAAGTGGAAAAAAGTTCCATCTAACTAGAATGTGTGGCACCTCAGCTAGCATCCAAAGCTAATTCCTGAAATAGTTTCTTACAAATCAAAGCCTGAGGGAATGTGGAATCTTAAATCCTTCATCTTGTAAATAGCAGCCATAGCAGAAACAAAACAAAGACTACTATGTTCATCATGGGCTCCCAGAAGCAAACTGTCTACCACATAGTTTCCATTACTACTTTTACTTTGTCTCATACTATCATTTTTCATTTGTCTTCTTTAACGTTTATTTATTTTTGAGACAGAGAGAGAGACAGAGTATGAATGGGGGAGGGTCAGAGAGAGAGGGAGACACAGAATCTGAAACAGGCTCCAGGCTCTGAGCTGTCAGCACAGAGCCCGACGTGGGGCTCAAACTCATTGGCCGCAAGATCATGACCTGAGCCGAAGTCGGACGCTCAACCAACTGAGCCACTCAGGCACCCCCATTTGTCTTCTAATTCTGGTTTCCTCTTCCTTAAAATGAATTGGTACTTGAAAAGAATTAGTGTTTCCCAAAAAGTGTCCAGCAAAAATACCAGATATAAAGTAAAAGGTAATTCATTCTAATTTTCTTTATTATGGATGTGAAAAGATTAATTCCTGGGCTAAATATTTCCAGTAGATGGGCACAGAAGATATAAATTTAAGATTCATGAAAGGGTTTTAACAGATTGTGAACTGAGGAAAGGGTAAGTTAAACCATGCATTTTTTAATTATGTGATTTTTCTGTGTAGTCTCCATTATTTGTAAAATACATCTATGAAACAAACAATAAGTAGTTAAGAAATATAAACTATGGCATTCTGTCCTATTAACATTTTATTTTTTAAAACACAAGCAAAGCAAATCTAATATTGTTCTTCAGCTAAATATAATGTTGTTTTCATTTTCTAAGTAAACAAAATACAAAATTTTAAAATAAAAAATATATAATATAATATAATATATCAAAAGACACTTCAATTCTGCCCAAGATGGCAAAGCTTGCACCAGACCAATAATGACACTAAGAACAAGTAACAGAGACCAAGAAAACATAAGTCTGTTCGAAGACATCTTAGACTCAGACATCCAAACAGCCAGAAATAGAGAAATAAATGGGACAGAGAGAGAGAGAGAATGAGAGAGAGAGAGAGAGAGAGACAGAGGGAGACAGAGAGACAGAGAGAGAAAGAGAGAGAGAGAGAAGTGTGTGTATGTGTGTGTGTGTGGGGGGGAGAGATTTAGAAAGTAACTAAGGTAAGCTCAAATTTGCTTGCTAATTTTCCCTTCCATTCATTTGCCTACTTTTAGTTTAAATTAGGCAGCCAAGGAGCTGAACAGAAGGAAGCAGCTAAGAGGCTGAGAGACCAGTAGGACTTGCAGTAATCTCAGAATTCTGGGCAGGAAAAAAAATAGAACTCATGGATATGAAAGCAGCCAGAATTTCATGCAAACATCATGAAGGAAAAGGGTACTCATACAGAAATAAGACTCTTTTCCAGTTTGCATATCAATATAGAGAAGTAGAATATAATCTGAAGTACAGAAAATAAAAATAAATTGCAGAAAAAGTCATAAGAGATATATTGATCACAGTAAATATGCATTTACTTAGATAAGTGAGGCCCATCATGGAGGATAGAGGGAATGGATTAGAAATAATATTAGAAAGAAACTGGTAAGAATTTTACCAACTACTGATTGAAGAAATTCTAGACCCTCAACTGATATTAATGCAAAGAAAACCATATCTAGGAATATCAGAGTAAAAATATTTTTTAAAAAAGGCAAAGATTTAAAATAAGGTAGAAAAAGGAAAGATAAATTCTAAAGGATCATCATTAGGTTGGTTGCTGATGTCTCAAAAGAACAATGGAAACCAGATGTCAATGGAATGCTGTCTTTAATGTGATAAGAGAAAATAATTGCTTCTCTAAAACTCAATATACAGGGAAAACATTATTTAATACTAAAAGCAGTTGAAAAATACCTCCAAACACCCTTCCTTCCCCCAACCCAAATTCTAAGGATTTGTCACCATCTATCAAAACCAAAAGCAATACTAAGAAGAATTCTTTAGGAAGAAGAAAAACTGGTGTGGACAGAAATATGAGAATGCAGGAAAGTAGAAAGAGAAGAAAAAAGGTTAATATTTGAGGGAAAAAATATTACATGATTACACCAATAAAAATAGTGACTTGTGGGGTATAAAAAACATTTTAAAAACATATTAAAATAACAAATACTTCATAAATAGAAGTCTATTCCAGGAATTACCTGGTAACTTAGCATTCAAATAAAAATCAGGGGCACCTGGGTGGCTCAGTAGGTTAAGTGTCTGACTTTGGCCTCAGGTCATGATCTTGTGGTTTGTGAGTTCAAGCTCCGCTTTGGGCTCTGTGCTGACAGCTGGGAGCCTGGAGCCTGCTTCAGATTCTGTGTCTCCCTCTCTCTCTGTCCCTTCCCCACTTGTGCTCTGTCTCTCTCTGTCTCTCAAAAATGAATAAATGTAAAAAAAAATTTTAAATCAATGAAGTTGACTAAATTAATAATTTAAAACGGAAAATTATGTGATAAAATGTCAACCCCCATTTATGGTAAAAAGTCTTTTAACAAGAATCGAATGACAACATAGCATAAAGTAATCATAAGTATTTAGCAAAAACCTATAGCAAACATCACACTTAATGGTGAAATATTTAAAGCCTTCCCTCCTGAGATAAGGCATGAGATAAGAATGCAGTTATAATTACTTCTTTACAATGTTGTACTAGAGGTTCTAGCCAATGCCTTAAGGCAAGAAAAAAATGTATAGGATGGAGAAAAAAAGAGAACTGTAATTTTTCATAGACAACAATTGTATATGTAGAAAAAATTTTAAAAATCTACAGACTAATTTGAATTTAGCAAGTTGTGGGGATATGCAAAATATATACCCCAAATCAATATATTACATGATAACAATTTCCAAAAGAATTACAGAAGGCAATTTAAATAAACTTATCCTTGACAATAACATTAAAAACATCATATACCTAGCAATAATTCTACCAAAAGATGTGGAAGACAGAGAAAATTTCATAGAAATATTGCAAAAAAATTAAAGATGACCCAAATGAAAGAAGATATGTATACCATGTTTGCAATATGGAAGATTCAATATTATAAAGATACATATTCTCACCAAATTGCTATAGATCAAATGCAATACCCAAAACACTCTGAGCAGGATGTGTTTGTGTGTGTGTGTGTGTGTGTGTGTGTGTGTGTGTAAGATGGAGAGAGACAGGGAAAATATTTTTCTTTTACAATCACTACATATGGAGGCATTTTGTTATACCACAAGAGATAACTAATATGGCAAACTAATTTAAATTTTACCACCTAATACTGGTGTGAATACTGGGAAAATCATGTAAATTCTCTAATCTTGCATTCTCTATAACATAAGATATCTAAAGTCTCCTTCAGATCTAAAAACAATGCATGGGTTTTAGATAAATGTTTCAAAAGTTGAGGCATTATTCAGTTGAATTAATGGTCCTTATGTATTGCTGAGACATATTTCTCTCTAAGCTTTCTTTTAATTTTTTTTTAAATTTTAGGGAGAAGGGAGAGGGGGAAGGGGGAAAAATCTTAAGCAGGCTCCCCACTCAGAGCAGAGCTGCATGCGGGGCTTGATCCAATAATCCTGGGATCATGACCTGAGCTGAAACTGAGCGTCAGTCACTCAACTGACTGAGCCACCCAGGCAACTCTAAGTTTTTTTTTTAAACATCTTAAACTGAATGGCTTTTTAAAAAATCATTTAATGTTTATTTATTTTTGATAGACTGAGTGTGAATGGGTAGGGGCAGAGAGAGAGGGAGACAGAATCTGAAGCAGGCTCCAGGGTCTGAGCTGTTAGCACAGAGCCTGACACGGGACTCGAACTCACAAACTGTGAGATCATGACCCGAGCTGAAGTAGGAGGTTTAACCAACTGAGCCACCCAGGCACCCCAAACTGAATGTTGTTGTAAGCAGGTAAGTCATATAAGAAGTTTTTCTATTTCAATACCTACTCGTGTATGTTTCTATAGTTTTCATTCTTAGCGATAAAGCAAGGTCATCAGTGTTTTAAGTGTTCTATATTCAAAGTAAATATATTGCACAGCATAGTGTCTTCACTGAAATGATTCAAGGATTTATTTTAAAATATAATGTATTTATTATAATCATCAAGGTTTTCCTTTGTTTCATCTATTTCCCAACCAGTGTGGCTTACAAAAAAAAAAAAAAAATCTCTCCCCGCTAAACTCACAGTATTTATTAAAATATGGACCATTCAAGTGGGCATTTTCCATATTCTGTCTTGTTTAAGTCTTCAGATCTTTATGTCTTGCCTCAAACTGTATGATCTTTGAACAAAAAATTGAATGATCTTTGAGAGTAAAGTCCAAATTCTATATGACTTTGTATCTTTCATAACACCTAGGTAAGTGTTAACATACATAGAAGCTGCTCAATAAAAATACTTAATGATAAATTACTTTTTCATTAATGCTTAGAATCTTTCAAAGCTTATTATTAGTAGGAGTACTGGCTTCACAATTTAATTTACATTTGCCCTATTAAAATCATCACTAGATGAGAGCTAATTACATATATATTTTGGTTATAAGGAGATAGTATGAAGGTGTTTGTATCACTAGCTATAACAAAAAAAATTCCACTTCCGGAACTTGTATTAATCAGAGCTCAAGATCTGCTAATTTTGTAATTAAAAAAGGGCAGGTTAATGTCTTTCATAAATTTTAGTATTCACAGTCATAATATTAAGCAATACTATAGATCTGAATCTATTATGGTAAAATAATACCAAGATGGGTTCGGTTAGGTTACGTAGGGATAGGAAAATTAAACTAACTTAAAAAAAACTATTAAATAAAAGAACACTTCTAGTCATAATGGATTTTTAAGTTCGTATTTATTCATTCCTCTAAATTCGCTCTGCCTCATTGACTTCATTACTGAACCTTGTAGGAGTAATCATATTCACAATGATTCAAAAGTGCTTTTGCATGGCTATAGACTTATCAGAATAAATGCTTGGCCAATCAGAGCTGACATTAACCATAAAAAAAGTGGTGAATGCCACTGTCAGCTCTGTTTTGTAATTAATACCAATGTCTAAAATTTTGTTGAATCTTTCATTAGTTGTATTAGTTTGTTTATTAATTCTATTGATATTTTAGGTAGACATACATATCATCAGGGAATGAATTTTTCATTTCCTTTCTAATTTTTACCTTTCTAATTTACTTTTCTTTCTTTATAATAATATTGTTCTAAATCTGTAATACTATGTTCAATAGTAGTTGAGCTGTAGAGGTCCTTATTTTTTCCTGCTGTTACAGGAATTTCATTAATATGTTTTCACTAAGTATTGAGCTTCTTCATTAATTAGAAAATTTCTTTCTGTTTAAAATTTGCTGACTTTAAAAAATATTAAATAGGGGCACCAGGGTGGCTCAATAGGTTAAGCATCCAATTCTTGAATTCAGCTCAGGTCATGATCTCACAATTTTCAAGATAAAGCCCTGCTTTGGGCTGTGTGCTGACAGCGTGGAGCCTGGTTGGAATTCTGTCTCTCCCTCTCTCTCTGCCTCTCACCTGCTTGCATGTTCTCTCTCTCTCTAATAAATAAACTTCAAAAAGTATTAAATAGATGTTAAACATCACACAATTCTTTCAAAAATGTATTGAGAAAATCATGTGATTATCTTCTTTCAGTTTTTTTCATTGCTACACATAGCAACTCATTTTATAGAACATACCACACTTTATCATTCACTTACTAAAAAAATATTTGGATTGTTTCTATTGTTACTATTACAGAGGGTGCTGTTGTTAGCATGGATGTATATCTTTGGGGGCGGGGCATGTGTGAGAGTTTTTAGTGCATATTTACCTGTATGTGAAATTATTTGGTTACAAGTTAGGAGTCTCTTCAAACTAAATATATAGTATCAAATTGTTATCCAATATGTTATTACAACTTAAAATTAGCAGCTACCCAAGCATACAAATTAGAATATAATGTAAATGTGTAAACTTTTTTTTTTTGTAGCTCCCATCATCTGCAGGAAAAAGTACAAATAATCAGTATAATGTTGTACAAGGTCTTTCTCCCCGAGTCTACCAACCTTGGCTTTCACTATCTCTACTCCTCCCTATCCCATGTTCTTGCCAAGCCACATTTTTTGTGGAATCTTTTATATTGCTATCTTCCTGGAATCCCCTTCCCTCAACCATCTAGCTATAGGAATGAGTTTTCTTTAACTTCTTCTACATAGACATGATTGTTCTTTTCTATGCAATTTCCTTTTGATTTTGCTTCATAATTATTTGCTTCCTTGACCTCGTTGCCTCTTACACCTGAATTTTGAGTTTCTACATCTTTCTACACAAAGAAAAAACATCTTTGTGTGTTCCTTACAATGACTTGCAGTGTCTGGCATATAGCAAATAACACTGCTGAATAAATGAGCAGATAATTGAATAAATGAATGGGTGAACATAAGAAAATTATGAGGCTTTATAAACAAGGACAGGAAAACCACTGAAACAAGTGTATTTTTCTCACAAAGGTTAGGACTTGCCAAAGTTAAATTTATTGTTGCTCTTTAGAATTGTCTTTATTTTGTAACAAGCCCTTCATCTGTTGAGTTTAGGTGCACACATGTGTGTGTATATCTTCCAAATCAGGTTTTTGTCAAGATCAAATCAAATAACACAGTGAATATTTCTAGGAAAAGTATTATATAAAAGTCATTCAAGGAATTACTATTTTTATACTGAAAATAAGTTTTGTAGGAAAATTTGGTGTGTTCAACTATTTTGATTTCATTATGAATAGAAATTTGATCAAACATGTCAGTACATTTTGTTTTGTTTTGTTTTGTGTTTCAGTGATTCGATTAAAACAAGCGGCTCCACATAGATTTATTCTGTGTACATACAACTACATACACAATTCTTAAATCCCTATCAATACTTTAATATTCTGAGTTTTACAACCAGACTAATCAAAGTTTCCAAGATCATGAGGATCATGATGATCATGTCACTAACAATTATCTAAAAATCATTAAGATTACATTTTAGGTCATTAGTATGAATATAATGAAGATGCTTATTTAAAAAATTAAATAATAAATATTAGCATTAATTATTCTAGGTTTACTATTGTACTATAGAAAATGAAAGAAAAGCAAGAAAGGGGTTTTTCTCATTAATTTTATGTCCTATTTTAATAATGAAAATTAAAAAAAAATTAAAAACGAGGATTGTTCTAAATAGAATTTCTGGCTAAGAGCTCAATCTTAATATATAGGATAATTCTTACATCCAATATTCATGGACTTTAATGGCCATTTAATGGACTATAATCTTATGGATACTGATTGGAACAAGATATAAATAAAGTATGTTACAAAAAGTTTGTATTTACACAATAAGTAAGGCATACTTTACTGATTTTTATGGCTTCTTTGAGCTTCATTGACAATTGAGGAGATAATGTAAACGAGAAAATTGCTAAATTTATTCCTATTATAAACAGTAGCAACTTTGAACTATACAGATAGCAAAGCAAGAAATTAAAATTTTCCACTTAAAAATTCTTGCAACTCTAGGCGCACCTAGGTGGCTGTTGCTTAAGCAACCAACTCTTGATTTCAGATCAGGTCATAATTTCATGATTTGTAAGATTGAGCACCATGTTGGGCCCTGTGCTGACAGCATGAGGCCTGCTTGGGATTCTCTCTCTCCCACTCTCTCTGCTCTTCACCAGTTCATGCTCATGCTCTCTCTCTCAAAAATAAATATTTACAAAAATAAAAAATAGGGGAACCTGGGTGGCTCAGTCAGTTAAGCATCTGATTCTTGGTTTTGGTTTAGGTCATGATCTTACAGTATTTGAGTTCGATCCCCACATCAGGCTCTGTGCTGACAGTGCAGAGCCTGCTTGGGATTCTCTTTTCTCTCTCTCCCTGAACCTCCCTGCTCACTCTCTCTGTCTCTCTGTCAAAATTAAATAAACTTAAAAATAAATTTAAAAAAATAAATAACAATTCTTACAACTCCAAAGGAAAACACTGTCAAACATTACTTAGCCAATGTCAATTATTTGAGATTTATTAAATAAAGTAAAAATATTTGTATTGAAAACACTTGTATACACAAACTGACACCCTTTGGCAAATCGCTCTTTTCTGTAAATATTACCAAACATTAAATTTCATCCACTTGCTATTTTAATTTATTTTACTTTTGTTAATTTTCTACTTTAAAAAAAGATAATTCTGATTGAAGAAAATTTTAAAATATAGAAAAATTTTATGAAAAAAATAAAGATCATCAATGATCTCAAGATTTAGAAATAATGATGCTTGCTTTTTTGATGTAATTGCAAATTTGGCTTGTTGCCAACATTATAGATTTGCATTTTCATAGAGTTAAGATAATTTTCTACATACAACCTTATATACCTTGATTCTTTGTTTTTATTTTTTTAAATGTTTATTTATTTATTTTGATAGATATATAGAGAGAACATGAGCAGGGAAGGGGCAGAGAGAGAGAGAGAGAGACAGACAGACACAGACAGAGAGAGAATCCCAAGCAGGCTTCACAGAGTCCAACATGGGGCTCAAACTCATGAACTATGAGATCATGACCTGCATCAAAATCAAGAGGCAGAAGCTTAACCGACTGAGCCACCCAAGTGCCCCTTGCTTTCTTATTTAATGTTTATAACATTTTCTTATGTCACTGGTTATGTGATAAATAATATATTGTAGTTTTAGGTTTTTCATCTATAATTATAGTTAGTAGGTCATATGCATGTTGTAAGAAATAAATGAGATATTGCAAATAGCACTTAATAAAATTCCTGGCATAAATATTATAATAAGTTAAATAAAGAACTTCCCTATTGTCAGACATTTGTGATTAAAAATGTTTGATATTTTAATAAAACTAGTGAATAGGTTTTACCATAATGTATAATATGCTTATAGAATCAATGTAAGAAAGAAAAAATAAAATGTTTTTTAAAGTATCAAATCACTTTCCAGAAAAGGTATACAAGGTTATTCTCATACCATCAGTGTGTGTGAGACTTCATTTTACTGTACATTTGCCATCATTTTTAATCCGTTAGACAAATATTACAGGAAAAAGAACTTGCAATTTTTTTTTAACTTGCAGTTATTTGACCACTAGTAAAATTTGGAGTTTTTTCAAATTGGATGGTCATAAGTTCTTTTTTTCAAGATTTATCTGTTTATGTTTTTTATACGTGTCCCTAGAGGAATATCTGACCCCTGAGTGGTGGGAATATGGTGTGGTTAAGAATCCAATGACTAAAACCAATATATGTTTGTACAACTCCAGCTCTGTCACTTACTAATTAAATGATTGTGTATGTGTGTGTGTGTGTGTGTTTAACATTTTCAGACCCCTGTTTTCTTACCTATAAGAATGGACACATAATATTGTGTGACTGATATGCTATAGGGAAATTAAATAAATTAATAACCAGAATAATATCCAGCAATATGCACTCAACAAATACAAGGTAGTAGTGATTAAACACTTATATCTTTCATTTGCAAAACTTATTTTCAGGTTATCTGCCTTTAAATTTTTTATAATATTGATTATTCACTCTATTTGGAAAGTTTTGATGTTTCATAGTTTTTGGTATTGTCTCAGGAATCCAAACACTGCTACCACCATAAGTTTATATTACTGTATTACTTATATTACTATAAGAATATTCCACCTTGGGGACACCTGGGCAGCTCAGTCGGTTAAGTGACTGATTTCAGCTCAGGTCATGATCTCACTGGCTTGTGAGTTCGAGCCCCACATCAGGCTCTTTGTTGTTAACTTGGAGCCTGGAGCCTGCTTCAGATTCTGTGTCTCCTTCTCTCTCTGTCCCTCCTCCGCTCATACTATATCTCAAAAATAAATAAACATTTAAAAAAAAAGAAAAGAATATTCCACCTTAACATTTGTGTGTGTATGTGTATGTGTATGTGTATGTGTATGGTCTAGGAGAAAAAATTAAAGGTTTATATTAAAATCTTGCCTATGGGATTTTACAGCTGCTTTGAAAAGTTCTCCATGCACTACAAACTGCTGTGGTGTTCATTAACATATTAGATGACAATAAGTTATTAACCTTTCATTTTTATCCTATATTTTGGGCCTTTTATTCTGTAGGGATAATAACTTTCAAAATTAAAAGGGAACAATATGATGAAGCAAAATAAATCTAAAAATAATTAAGAAAGTTGATATCAATTTTACAGATTTTTCATATAATTAATTAATCATTCTTACAACAGCAATTCTTTAAATAAAAATTTCCTTTGGATAAATACCTAGTAGCACAATTGCTGGATCATAGGGTAGATCTATTTTTAACTTTTTGAGGAACCTCCATATTGTTTTCAAGAGTGGCTGTACCAGTTTGCGTTCCCACCAAGTGCGAAAGTGTTTGTCTTTTCATCCAGATCCTTGCCAATACCTGTTGTTTCCTGAATTGTTAATTTTAGCTATTCTACAGGTGTGAGGTTGTATCTCATTGTGTTTTTTTGATTTCTATTTCCCTGATGATGAGTGGCATTGAGTATCTTTTCATGTTAGCTATCTGGATGTCTTCTTTGGAAAAGTGTCTGTTCATGTCTTTTGTCCATTTCTTCACTGGATTATTTGTTTTTTGGGGTGTTGAGTTTGATAAGTTCTTTATAGATTTATTTAATGTTTATTTATTTTTGAGAGAGAGAGAAACAGAGCATGAGCAGGGGAGGGAGAGAGAGAGAGGGAGACACAGAATCTGAAACAGGCTCCAGGCTCTGAGCTGTCAGCACAGAGCCTGACGCAGGGCTTGGACCCGCCAACTGTGAGATCATGACCTGAGCAGAAGTTGGATGCTTAACTGACTGAACCACTCAGACACCCGAGTTCTTCATAGATTTTGAATACTAACCCTTTATCAGATACGTCATTTGAAAATATCTACTCCCATTCTATTGGCTGCCTTTTAGTTTTGTTAAAATTGCACTAGTAGTTATTTATCCAAAGGATACAAAAATGCTGATTCGAAGGGGCACATGCACTCCGATGTTTATACCAGCACTATCAACAATAGTCAAATTATAGAAAGAGCCCATATGTCCATCAACTGATGAATGGATAAAGAATATGTGTGTGTATATATACACATATATACACACCCACACACACAATGGAACACACACACACACACACACACACACACACACACACATGATGGAATATTACTAACTAGGTGATCAAAAAGAATGAAATCTTCCCATTTGCAACAATGTGGAAGGAACTAGAATGTATTATGCTAAGCGAAATAAATCCAAGAAAGACAAATATCATATGATTTCACTCATATGTGGAATTTAAAAAGCACCACAGATGAACACAGGGGAAGGGAAGAAAAAATAAGGTAAAAACAGAGAGGGGCACAAACCATATGAGCCTCTTACAGAGAACTGAGCTTTGCTGAAAGGGTGTTGGGTGGGGGATGGGCAAAATGGGTGATGGGCATTAAGAAGGGCACTTGTTAGGATGAGCACTGTGTGTTATATGTAAGTGAAGAATCACTAAATTCTACTCCTGAAACCATAATTACACTGTATGTTAACTAACTTGGATTTAAATAAATAAATAAATAAATAACAATATATATAAATAAACAAAACACAGGCAGACAAAAAAATAAAGAAAATATTTTCCAACAAATTTTAGATACCAGCAATTAAAAAAAAAAGGGTATGGAGCTTGAAAGTAATACTACAAAAGTAAGAGGTTTAATTAAGTTAAATATTATTAATAATAAATTTTTAAGTACCACAATATAATAAAAATAGTACCATCCATTGGGAGCAGAGATATCAGAATGTATAATAAGTAAATAGTTATACCACCATAGAACTTTTCCTGAAAGAATTATTGAAGTCATTGACAAAACAAGTATATTGCAAATAGAGCAATAAAACACAACATTCAAACTTCTTTTGCAGGGAGATGATTCATTCAAACAATATCTTGTGAGTAATCACACTATAAGACACATCTGAAAGCACAGCTTCTCTGGAATTATGGGTGTCACAATGATTTTATGTAAGAATCATCTAGGAAGTTTGAGAAGCATGCAAAGCAGACTTGCTCACAATTAAAAATAATAATCCTCCTAAGTGTTTCTAACATGCAGCCAGGGGTAGGAACCAGGGCTCTGGAAAAATTAGAGGGTGAGTTGGAGACATGTTCACTTGGGCCACCTATGTCAACAAAAGAATCCAAGAAATAAGGGAGCCTGGGTGGCTTAATTGGTAAGCATTCAATTCTTGATTTCAGCTCAGGTCATGATCTCACAGTTCGTGAGTTCAAGCTCTGAGTCAGGCTCTGCACTGACAGTGTGGAGCCTGCTTGGGATATTCTCTCTCTCTCTCTCTCTCTCTCTCTCTCTCTCTCTCTCTCTCTGAGTCAGGATCTGCACTGACAGTGTGGAGCCTGCTTGGGATTCTCTCTCTCTCTCTCTCTCTCTCTCTCTCTCTCTCTCTCTGCCCCTCCCCAATTTGCATAACTCTCTTTCAAAAATAAATAAATAAACTTAAGTGAAAAAAAAATAATCCAAGAAATAGACTTTGAAGACCACTGGAAGAACAGATTGGTTCTACTTGATAATAAATAAATAAATAAATAAATAAATAAATATTCTTAAATAAGTAATATTTTAATAAAATAAGTTCAGAAATAAACATAAATCATGTGTCTTAGTTCTTTGAGCAGAAGAGGGTGTAATGATATTGAAAATATCAGACAAAGATAAAACAAGTAACTATGAAATAGTAAAGAAAGCCACCTGATACTGAGAAAAATTTCTTCATTTGAGGAAGTTAGGAAGGGATAGAAGCCACCAATGAATTTGCAATTTGTAATGTTTAGTATGAAACACCTGGAGTTACACATTGCTGAGCTGCCTTGATTCCTACTCTCAAGGAATCATAAAACAGAACTTTCCAGTTAGAATACACATACACAATTTATATAAAACATGGTGTTTATATATTATGTAACATTTTGTATATATAATGTACTCTACATACCTACTTATACACACATGTAAGTTCATTTTGAAAAGATTAAACAACGATCTGTGGCCTTTGGTGAGGGTAACCTGTTGACAGGTTATTATGTATCTTTCATTATTATTTAAAAGCTATATTTAAATATGATGTGAACATATTTTTAGCCACTATTTAAGTAATTAAAAAATTAGTTAATGAACTTTTGCCTGATAGATGCCATAAAAGTGAAGATTTCAGTGTTGATTTTTAGGATCACTCCACATTCTTTCTTCCGGGGTTTCTCTTTTCACTTTTACTTTTGGCTGAATATAGTCTGTGTGAAAACTGAAACAAATGGTTTAATATAGATGGCAAAAATTTTATCAGTGGACATACTTTGATTATAGTCTGGATTATGCCTCAAAGAATGAATGATATTAGTATCTATTCCCTAAAAGCTAATAATGCATTTTGTGTGAGCCACACAATAAATGTCTTGAAAACTAGAAAATAAAAATACAAGCTTTAAAATAATCATCTTGCAACATATAGAAGCACTTAGACTGGGAATACAAATGACCGCTATAAAATGTATCTAATTTTTATGTATTAATAAAAATGTGATATTTTTCTCAGATGGGAAAAGTATAATAACTTTATGAATTCATAACCCCTGAAGTATATAACTCATTTCCTGATATTTTTGCCAAATGCCTTATTAATAAAAATTCAAGGTTATGGAAATCTTTTTAGAATTAAATTTGCTTTAATCAATGTAAAAATCTTCTGACCACAATGCCACTTCCAGTTAAAAAAAAAAAATGAATACAAACATTGCAAATCTGAGTTTAATTCAAGACTGAAGGTCTTAACCCTGGCTGGCTAATTGGGCATGTTTGACATTTGCATTATTGCCTTGTTCTTTTTCACTTTGAACTTCTTCTTTAATGAAGACAAAATTCTTGACAACCACACTGCCCCAGAGATTAGATTTGTAGCAAAGAGGTCAAGTCTCTCTATATTTATATATCTCCTAAATTCTCATCCTTTTTTTTAACATTATCTATTCCTTACCCTCTTCATGGTAACTTATTTCACCTGCTAACCTTTGTCATTCAGGGTATCATTGAGGTCACTATTTCTTGGAATCAGAGTGTATATTTTATGAGTTTAAAATACAAGTTTTTTTTTTTAAGGTTTCCTCTCAGATGTTGATAGCAGCGGGGACTGAATGGTGCCTTGAAGAGTCATCTTTTTCTTAAATTACTTCAAAGTTTTAAGCCTCTAAACCATCTCAGGAAGTTGAAAACATTTCATTGTTGACAGAGAGATTTGAGAGTTTCCTTGGTACTTTGTCTTCATCACTGTGGTATTCTGTTTTTTCAACATCTCACCTAAGTAGACCTCCTTTGGTCTCTTGTGCATGCAATTATTCATTCAGCAAATACTTGTTTAGCATTTACCACATCCTAAGAACTGTGCTAGACAGTAAGACTGCAAAGATTAGAAAAGAAAAAAAAAATCCCTGCCTTCCAGGTGCTCATATCAAAGATCAAAGCAAGCAGACTTTGGTGTACATTGGAATCCTGGGGATATTTTAAAGTTTTTGCATGTTATAAGGAAACAGAGAAAGGGAAGGGAAGTGAGAAGCAAAATTTCCCCAGTGGAAATAGACACTAAGCCAAATTTTGAACTACTGGTAAATGTCAGCAAGTGGTGGGGAATGGTGCTTCAAGTCTCTGCGGGCCCAGAAAATGCACGGCTCATGTCTTCTGCTGCAGGGATCATAGTTGACAGCCCCAGATGGACTCATGATTCTGTTTATATAGAAGTCACACTTCTCTTGGCCTACTCAAAGCCCAGAATTGAGAGCCGTGGGGAACTTGTTCTGGACTGTTCCTTGGCTCCTCTTGGCCTGATGCAGCTTTCTCAGAATTGTGTCAAAGACTGAGAAACTTCCTTCCAAGTCCTCCTTCCTGCCTCCTCTCTTTTCTCAGGGCAGACCTCTTATCATGTCCTGAATGGTTGCTCTCTCATATCTTTTTTCTCTCCTTTACCTCTCATATTTGTTGCCCTCAAAATATCTCTTTCATGACTAATCTTGTTTTGGAAAGTGCTTGGAAAACCTGAAAGTGGTCCAAGGAAAATAAGGTTTGGGGATTGGATCACTTGTTGCATGGCAAGTGAAGAACACACCATCTTCAGTGGTATTTGGGTATCGTTAGCTTCACAAATGTGGTGCCCTAATTGCTGAGGATTTCACTGAAGGTAACTTGGGAAAATGTCCTGTTACAGGCAAAGCCCCATGAATGTGCAAAGATACAGACATTTACAAAATATGGAGGTAACAATCCTACTAGGACCTCAGAGTTGATTGGTTATTGCTACACCAAATTGGTCTCTTACTCAGGGATAATGAGAAACTGAGGAATATTAGCAAGCAGTAACAGACCAGTGTGAGGGTTAGAGGTTCTCTTTGGAAGGTTACAAAGAATGTTTTGTCTATTGCAGTGGAATGGGACCCAGCTGGGGCAATAACTCATGATTTGAAATTTTGTTTATTTATTTATTTATTTTTGAGAGAGAGAGAGAGAGAGAGAGAGAGAGAGAGAGAGAGAGAGCATGAACATGAGCAGGGGAGGGGAAGAGAGAGAGGGACAGAGAAAGGATCCCCTGCAGGCTCTGCAGGTCAGTACGGAGCCCGATGTGGGGCTCGAACTCACAAACTATAAGACCATGACCTGAGCTGAAATCAAGAGTCAGGCGTTTAACCAACTGGGCCACCCAGCTCTCCCCTCATGACTTGATATTTAGATTCATAGAGCTCCATAGATGTCCAAATGTTTAGACAAAGCATGTCCTTTATGCTGAATTCAAAGCTCTGGTTAGGATGGGCTGGGGACAGCTGGATAAATGCCTCGGAGGATGTTGGCACTGATAAATCCTCTGAAATATCAGAATTTCCAAAAGATGCTCTCTTCTTCCTAGTAAGAGGCAAGACATCTGCTGTGTTAGAAGACGCTATAGAGGCTTCTCCCCATAAAAGCAACAACTTTGAGTAACATCCTTACTCCAAGTAAGAATATGTGGGTTTTGATCCTAGTTTTTCCGCTTATGTGATTGTAGGAATTTTGTTGAAGCTATATGTCTTAGTTCTTTCATCTGTAAAATGGGGATGAAATGGGCCTACATCCCACAGGGTAGTAACTATATATAACTGTCATGTTACAAAGAAAGACTGACTCTAGAATATTTATTACAGCTCAAAGTGGGGGGATCCTTTACTGATTTATATTGACTGACTAGCAATAACATGGACTTTAAAAATTACTGCAAAGATCTTCACACTATGTCTAATAAACTACACAACTGTCATGGGCATCAATCGAAAGGAAAAGAGAAAATTATTCAGATTTCTGTCTATATTGAGTTTAGTTTATGAAGTGGTATCTGGTGGGCTCCTTATGCCCAACTTACATGTGGACTAAGGAGGGTCCTGTGAAAGAATTCATTTTCAGAGGAAAAGAAGCCAAGTGCGCTGGGCTTAAAACTGTATGAATGTTTTAGTCTTCAAAGGAGACTGGCAGATGTATGTGCAAAATTATGGTTGAACTGGACAATCTACACAAGTGGGTGAGATTATGAGGCAATAAAGTAAGCTCTATTGCTGTAGTATTAAAGAGCAGGAGGTTTAGAGTGATGGCTGAATCCAGCTCCACTACTTATAAGCCATATAATATTGAGCAAATGACTTAATGTCTGTAAGTCTCCTGTTCTTAACAATAAAATAAGGCTAAATATTTGGCACAGAAAATGGCACACAATAAATAGCTAAACAATGTTAGTTATTATTATTATGTCATTCAGTCTGCTCAACATTTCATGGGTCCTTTTATTTTGAAGATATTTCTCTCTTTGGCTTTGGGAAATTAACTTTTATAATGTTCTTCCCTTTGTTTCACTGTTTACTTTTTTGACCTTCTGTTAGTCTGATGTTCTATTAAATTGTTCTGTGTTTCATCTTTCCTTTTATATTTTCTACCTCTTTCTATTTTTGCTCTTTGCTCTGAAAATTTGATTCCATCAAATTTTATCCTCCAGTCCTTTCACAGGTTTTCAAAATATATAATCATATTTCAAATTTCTAAGAGTTTTATTTTTCTGTGATCTTTCCTTTTTATAGAATCATATTGTTGTTTTGTAGAAGCAATATATTCTTGATTTTCTCTGGTGTTATATCTAGATCTTTTCAATAGCTAGCTAGCTAGCTTGCTAGCTATTGACATATTTCCTGAAACATGTTTTTTTTTTTTCCTCAGTTTAGATGGTTTTCATTTATTTTGGCCTTTTTTCATTCTATAGGTTTTCCTCAGATGTCTAGTGATCCTTGACAATCCCTTTTGTTTTTGCTAGTGTGCATGGGTCGGCCTCTTCCCTGAAAAGCAAAGCCTGAATGAACTAGCAGTGGACAAGAAATGGTAAATCAATTTAAAGAGAGAGAGAGAGAGAGAGAGAGAGAGAGAGAGAGAGAGAGAGAGAGAGAGAATGAAAAGAGTTATTGTTTCTATGTAAATCTCAACAACAGATAATTACTAAAAATCATTACTGCTGGATTAATTGTAAGCAGGGTGATGATAAAACTGCGTAAATGCTGAACTTCTAGAATGATTTGCATTGAGTCTATTTCATGAGTGTCTTAAGTTCTCATACCCCTTTAAGAAAATTGTTACTAGCTATTTGGTCAATAACTTAGAGTATGGTAGGGTAAGATTAGTGAGTGTATACTCAAAGAAAAACCTTGTACTTAAGTGAAAAGATGGTCTAAATGTACATTTGTGAGTTTAAAGCTAAAATGAAATATTTAAATATCCAGGTATCATTTCTGGGATTTCTGACTATAAGTAACTTTTTGATCTACTGACTAAAAACTAATACCATCACAGTATTAGTGTGTGCTAAAATGGCAGACAGATTTGTCTTTAACAACTATCAAAAAGAATAGTGTTGTAGTTATTATATTTATCTATATTTTCACATGTGTACTCTTTATATTATTTTAGAGCTTCTTGTATAATCAGTGTATTTAGTATAAGCTTTCTAATATGAGGAAGAGCTTTTCTATACAAAGAGAAATCCACTAACCAGATATATCATTATCACCTGGAAGCTTGTTAGAAATGTAGACTTTAAGCCCCTCCCACACCTACTGAATTAGAATCTTCATTTTAACAAGGTCCCCAGGCTATTCTTATGCTCATTAAAGTCTGAACCAGCAGATAGGAAAGAGAATCAAATTGAGAGTCATTATTCCTCATTCTAGAACTGGTTGTTCCTTTTGATATGTTTCATGTTGAAAATCATGCTTCAAAATCTTGGAAGCTTTGGAATAACATATTCATAAAAAAAGTTAAGGGAAGAACACTGAGCAGCATTTCATTTCATATATTTGCATGAAAATCCATGTACTTGAGAACAGACATGCACTGGAAAACTCATAAAAATAAAGGCAAAGAGAAAATAACTGGCATGGTCATAAGAAATGACAAAACTGAATCAGAGATAAGATTTAGTAATGGCAGACATTTTAACTAGGCAGACAGTTTCTGGATGATTCAGTGTAAAAGCAGAATGGCTGATAAATTTTTCACTTTAATTGATGGCATTGTCGATTTTACCACTGAGAAGGAACAAGTGACAAGAAGTTTTACTACTGTTGTCCCAATTTTTACCATCATGGAAGAGCCAACTGATGAATTGGGAATAATAGGATGTTGGAGAAACAGTTAACTGTTTTAGTCTGTGATAACAAGGGAAATCAAAGCGTAGCCAGACTGACAGGCTAGATTAGGGGAAGTAAATTAGAAAAAAAAATTTTTTTGAAAGAATGCTGGATAAGATCCCTTAGACTGAGTCTCTAAAAGAAAAGTGATCAGAAAAGAAGCACTCCAAAAAGAATTCACTTGTAATTCCAATGGAGAAAAGAGAAACATAGTTGAAAGAACCACTGGAGCCAAACAGTAAGCTCTTCAAGGACATGGACATAGATGAGGGTTGCCTGGGTGGCTCAATCGGTTAAACATCAGACTCTTGGTTTCGGCTCAGGTCACGATCTCATGATTCCTTAGTTTGAGCCCCGCATGGTGCTTCATGTTGGCAGTGCAGAGCCTGCCTGGGATTCTCTCTCTCTCTCCCTCTTTCTCTGCCCCCCACCCCCATTTGCTCGCTCTCTCTCTCAAAATAAATAATAAACTTAAAAAAAAGAGAGAGAGAAACACAGAGATGAGAAGATATGAAGAATGGATACATGGATTAGTTACTTCAGAATAATGACAGGAAAGTTCAAATCTAGAAAGATGTAGGCCCCTAAGTGTCAACTGTATTGTGGTGATTGTCGTATGATCTTATCCATGAGAAGAAGCCAGATTGCTCAACTCTTACTTTCTCTCTTTTTACTTGCATTATAATTCTTTGCTCACATTTTCTCTCTCACTAAACTGAGGGCAGAAACCAACTCTGATTCATTTTATATTACCAGAATATAGTAGAAAGTAAAAACTCATTAAAGGAGAAACTTGTTCAACTCTGTTAAATGAATGAAAAGAAGAATAAACATCAGAGTTTACAACTGCTATTATAAAAGGGAAATTATCCCTTCGGGCCCCTGGGTGGCTCAGTTGGTTGAAAGTCTGACTCTTGATTTCAGCTCAGGTCATGATCAAGCCCCATGTCGGGCTTGGCACAGAGCATGCTTGGGATTTTCTATCTCTCCCTCTCTCTCTGACTTACCCCTGTTTAGGTTCTCTCTCTCTCTCTCTCTCTCTCTCTCTCTCTCTTAAAATAAATAAACTTAAAAAAAGAGACATTATCTCTTAAAATATTATTATATGTATTTTTAAAAACTGTTATGATGATGACTAATCTTATTAGAATTTTGTAAAATTCTAAATAAGGTAAAAAGGAATTTCTCCTGAACTCAGAGAGGAGGAACGTTAAGTACACTATTCTGGTCTTGATTAAATAGATCCAAAGTGATTGAGAAAACATGAAGAGAATAAGACTCCAAATTGTCATTTTTCCATGCATTTTGCTCATATTTGAATAGATAGTACTTAACACAATTAAAATATCAGAATATACCACATTATTAATTGTGTGCTTCTTTAATTTCATGTTAATTATGTTTAGTTTTCAGTTTTCCAATCATACATGTAAACAACTTACTGTTTACTTTTGCTTGTTTGTGTGGTATAAATAGAATCCACATTATGCTTCAATTTCTACCCTCTTCCCTTCCACAGCTACCCACTTCCCATTAGCTTCTTCTGAAACCTTCCACAGCTTCTCTATGTATTGCCACAAGAATATGAATCTACGTTTTTATTCCTTTTCCCTCTTTTTATACAAGTAGTAGCATGGTATACATAATCACTTCCAACTTGTATTTTGGTAATCTTTCTGCATACATATACAGAGAGATTTCTTTTCTGTTTCCACTTTTTATTATGGAAACTTTCAAAACAAATATAGGTAGAAAGAATAGTATAACCAAGTTCCAGCACTAATTATCAGGATTCTGCCACTCTTGCTTCATTTATTCCCCATTTCTATTTTTTCTTGGAGTATTTTAAAACAGATACCACTTATTTTATTTCAACAATGAATACTTTGGCATATATCTCTAATAGATAAGAGTACTTACTTAACTGCATAACCACAGTGCTATTATCACATTTGGCTAAAACACTAATACCCCACTTACAAAATCAAAAACTCAGATTGTGTTCAAGTCCCTCCCCATCTTTGCTCAGTATCCATTTTTACAATTGGTTTATTTTGAATACCTATTCCAACAAGTCTGTAGATTGCATTTTGTTAATAGATCTCCAAGTCTCTTTTAAACTACAACATTTCTCTCTCCCTGACCTCTCTCTTTCCCTCCTATTTGTTTTTTTAATTTAAGGAACGTTGTCTTGTAGAATTTCCCATATTCAGATTTAGTTGTTTCCATATTCAGATTTGATTGACTGTATCTTCCTGGTATTTAACATGGTCTTCTTCCTACTCTGTTTCTTGTAAAGGAATACTTAGAACTAGAGGCTTTATCAGGTGCTTTATTAGATTGAAGTGAAATTACTTACAAGCATCCTTCATAAGTGATTCTGTCTTCTTCCTAATGCATCTCAGCAGGATGCACATATCATGGGATAGTTAAACTTGTTGTAATTAATCAGTACATTTAGGTGGTATCAGCCTGCTTCACTCAGTATAAAATTCCCCTTCAAGGCTCCCCTAATACTTTTAGCTGCCATTGATGATTGTTGTGCAGGTCCATTATCTCATAAGGATTGCAAATTGGTAATGTTATAATTCGATCGTTCTTCTTTCTTTAGTTTGTGGTAATTTTTTGATAAAGAACTTTTACTCACTGACTTTTGGGGTACTGTGAAATACCTACAGGAAAGACAGGGTATTTATCATATTTTAGGAATAATGATTGGTGTTCCAGCATCCTGTAATAGTGACTGATGGAGTATATTTTTTTGTCATCTTAAACTCATGAATTTTTATATATTTAATATATTTTAATTTTCTGTAATCATAATTCCTCTGAAGCTTTAATTGCCTTGTATTTCATCATTCAATTATATTGCCTTTTTTTTTGACATATGCATACCATTCTGTTGTATGGATACACCATAATTTATTTAACTAGCCCTCTATTGGTGAGCATCTAGATTATTTATGATCTTTGGCTATAAATTGTAATATTATAACAAATAACCTTATATAAGTTGTTTCACATATGTATGAATATATGTTAGGATAAATTCCCAAAAGTAAAATTGGTCAAGTGATATATACATTTAAAATTTTGTACTGTCCTAGCCACAGCAATCAGACAACAAAAAGAGATAAAAGCATCCAAATTGGTAAGAAAGAAGTAAAACATTCATTATTTGCAGATGACATGATATCACATAGAGAAAAACTGAAAAAATCTACCAAAAAAACTATTAGAACTGATAAATGAATTCAGTAAAGTCACGGGATACAAAATCAATGTGTGGAAATCTGTTACATTTCTATATGCTAATAATGAAGCAGCAAAAAGAGAAATTAAGAAAACAATCCCATTTATAATTGCATCAAATAATAAGATACCTAGGAATAAACCTAACCAATGAGATGGAAGATCTATACTCTGAAAAATGTAAAACACTGATGAAAGAAATTGAAGATGACACACACAAAAAAATGGAAAGACATTCCATGCTTATGGATTAGAAAAACAAATATTGCTAAAATGTCTATACTATCCAAAGCAATCTATACATTTAATGCAATCTGTATCAAAACACCAACAGCATTTTTCACAGAACTAGAATAAACAATCCTAAAATTTACATGGAACCACAAAGGATCTGGAATAGCCAGAGCAATTTTGAAAAAGAAAAACAAAGCTGGAAGCATCACAATTCCAGACTTCAAGTTACATGACAAAGTTGTAGTAATCAAAGTAGTATAGTATTAGACACATAGATCAATGGCACAGAATAGAAAGCCCAGAAATAAACCCACAACTATATAGTCAATTAATCTTTGGCAAAGCAGGAAAAAATATCCAATGGGAAAGATGGTTTCTTCAACAAATGGTGTTGGGAAAACTGGACAGCAATATGCAAAAGAATGAAACTGGATCACTTTCTTACACCACGCGCGCACACACACACACACACAGCTCAAATGGGTTAAAGGCCTAATGTGAGACTTGAAACCATAAAAATCCAAGAGGAGAACACAGGCAATAATTTCTCTGACATTGGCTGTAGCAACATTTTTCTAGATATGTCTCCTAAGGCAAGAGAAATAAAAGCAAAAATAAACTATTGAGACTACATCAAAATAAAAAGCTCCTGCACCACAAAGGACATAATCAACCAAGCTAAAAGGCAACATACTGAATTGTAAAATATACTAGCAAATGACATACTTGATAAAGGGTTAGTATCCAAAATCTATAAAGAACTTATATAACTCGACACCCCAAAAATAAATAATACACTCAAAAACTGGGAAGAATACATAAACAGATATTTCTCCAAAGAAGACATCCAGATGCCAATAGACACATGAACAGACTCTCAACATCACTTATCAGGAAAATGCAAATCAAAATTACAATAAGATACTACCTCACACCTGTCAGAATGTCTAAAATCAAGAACACAACAAAAAACCTGATGTGGAGAAAAAGGAATCCTCTTGAATTGTTTGTGGGAATGCAAAATGGTTCAGCTACTGTGGAAAACAGTATGGAGGTTCTTCAAAAAGTTAAAAATAGGAACACCTGGATGACTTAGTCAAAAGAACATGGGACTCTTGATTTGGGGTTCATGAGTTCAAGCCCCACACTGGGTGTAGAGATTGCTTAAATAGATGAACAAAAAAACTTTAAAAAAGTTAAAATCCAGTGCAATCCAGTAACTGCACTACAGGGGATTTACCACCCCTCCCAAAAAAAAAACACACACAAAAGACTAATTCAAAGGGATACATGCTCCCTTATTATGTTTATAGCAGAATTATTTACAATTAATTATATATATGTATATATATATATATATATATATATATATATATATATATATATCACATGTATGATGGAATATTATTCAGCCATAAAAAGAATGAAATCTTGCCATTTGCAATGACATGGATGGAGGTAGAGAGTATATTACTAAGCGAAATAAATATGTCAGAGAAAGACAAATTCAGGATTTCACTTTATGTAGAATTTAAGAAACAAAACAAATCAGCAAAAAAAAAAAGGGGGGGGGAGGGGCAGAGAGAAGCCAAGAAATAGACTCTTGATAACAGATTCGATCTCCTTGCTGGTTATGGCTATTCAAATTTTCTACCTCTTCCTGCTTGAGTTTTGGTAGTGTGTGAGTGTCTAGGAATTTGTTTATTTCTTCCAGACTGTCCAGTTTTTTGGCATATAATTTTACATGGTATTCTCTTATAATTGTTTGTGTTTCTGTGGTGCTGGTTGTGATCTCTCCTCTTTCATTTGTGATTTTATCTATTTAGGTCCTCTCTCTTTTTGTTTTGAGAAATCTGGCTGGGGGTATCAATTTTGTTTATTTTTTCAAAAAACTAGCTCTCTTAGATTCATTGATCTGTTCTACTGTTTCTGTTTTGCTTTTGGGTTCTATATCATTTATTTCTGTTCTAATCTTTATTATTTCCCTTCTTCTGATGGCTTTGGGCTTTATTTGCTGCTCCTTTTCTAGCTCCTTTAGGTGTAAGGTTAGGTTGTGTATTTGGGACCTCTCCTGCTTATTGAGATAGGCCTGAATTGCCGTGTACTTTTCTCTTAGGACTACCTTTGCTGCATCCCAAAGGGCTTGGACTATTGTGTTTTCATTTTCATTTGCTACCATGTATTTTAAAATTTCTTCGTTAATTTCCTGCCTGATCCATTCATTATTTAGTACAATGTTCTTTAAACTCCATGTATTGGGGGGCTTTGCAAGTTTCTCTTGTGGATGATTTCAAATTTCATAGCACTGTGATCTGAAAATATGCATGGTATGATCTTCATCCTTTTATATTTGTTGAGAGCTTATTTGTGACCCAGTATGTAATCTATTTAGGAGAATGTACTGTGTGCACTTGAGAATTATGTGTGTTCTGTTGCTTCAGGATGAAAAGTTCTGAATACATCTGTTAAGTCCATCTGGTCCAGTGTGTTGTTCAGAGCCATTGTTTCCTTACTGATTTTCTGCCTAGATGATCTGTCCATTGTTGTAAGTAGAGTATTAAAGTCCCCTACAATCACGGTATTGTACTCTATGGATTTGTTTATGTTTATGATTAATTGATTCATATATTTGGGTGTTCATCCATATTTATAATATGGGGGCATAAATATTTACAATTATTAGCTCTTCTTGATGGATAGACCCCTTAATTATGATATAAAGCCCTTCTTCATCTCTTGTTACAGTCTTTGTTTTAAAATCTACTTTGTCTGATATTAATTATGGCTACGTTGGCTTTCTTTTCACATCCAGTAGCATGATAGATAGTTCTCCATCCCCTCATTTTCAATCTGAAGGTTTCCTCAGGTCTAATATGAGTCTCTTGTAGGCAGCAAATAGATGGATCTTATTTTTTTAATCCATTCTGAGACCCTATGTCTTTTGATTGGGGGATTTAGTCCATTTACATTCAGAGTGATTACTGAACAATAAGGATTTAGTGTCACTGTGTTATCTGTGCTTGTGGTGATGACTCTGGTCCTTTGTAGCTTTTGCAGCATTCCACTCACAGAGTCCCCCTTAGGATCTCCTGCAGGGCTGGTTTAGTGGTCAGGAACTCCAGTTTTTGTTTGTCTTGGAAAGCCTTTATCTCTCTTATTCTGAATGACAGCCATGCTGGATAAAAGATTCTTGGCTGCTTATTTTTCCTATTCATCACATTGAATATTTCTTGCCTTCTTCTGGAATTCCTATTATACAGATATTATTTCATTTCATTGAATCAGTTAGGTCTCTAATTCTCCCCTCATGGTCTAGTAATTTCCTTCCTCTCTTTTTCTCAGCTTCATCATTTTCCATAATTGTATCTTTTATTTCACTTATCTCTCCTCTGCTTCTTCCATCCTTGCTGTCACTGCATCTAGTTTATTTTGCATCTCATTTACAACATTTCTTAATTCATTGTGAATATTTCTTAGGTCCTTGATTTATGTAGTGAGTTTCTCGGCTGTCTTCTATGCTTTTCTCAAGCCCAGTTATTAGTCTTATGACTATTATTCTAAATTCTTGTTCAGATATATTGTTTATATAAGTTTTGAGCAATTCTCTGGCTGTCATTTCTTCCTGGAATTTTTGAGGAAAATTCTTCCATTTCTTAATTTAGGCTAGGTTTCTGTCTTTATGTGTTTTAATAGCTTGTGTCCTGCACCTGTGAGTACTACTGTATTAAAAAGGGCTCATATGCTGTTAAGGGCCTGGCACTTCAAGAAGTGTTTTTGGAGTGTGCTGTGTGCTTTTGTTGTGTCATTGGTTGCTTTATCTCACTGCTTGTAGTGGTGGAATGGACCTTCCACCAGGTGTGCTTTGATATGTTCATTCAAGTAACCATACAAAACTGCAGGACAGTTGTCTGGGGACTGGCAGCTGTGCTGGTCTGGAGGAGAGGCCGTCTGGTTCCCTCCATCCCACTCTGGTGGATAAGCTGTTGCCAGGCACAGAGGGGTGGGGTTTGGTGTAAGTGTGTCCTGCCTCCACTCGGGGCTGCTTCCCTGTTCCCTAAAGCCCTATCATGTTGGTGTTGGGGAGAAAAATGGTGATGCCTCAATCTCTCCTCTCCTCCCTGGACCAGGTGTCTCAAGCCATGCTGCCCAGGCAGCCCTGACAGAGTAGAACTGATGGGCAGTTTGTCCTCTTCCATAGGATCTCCTAGGTACTCTGCTTTGATTCAAACCTGATGTCTTAAAAGATCCTGCTTCATGCAGACCTGGTTCTGGTGTAGCACCAGTCTGCCCAGCCAACAAAGGGCCTGGCTGGTGCCTACAGGGCACTACAAAAAGACCCCTGGCTGGTGCCTACAGGGTCTTTTTTCTCAGTGAGGGCAATAAACCCTCTTCCCACAGTACTTGAGGGAAGGGACTGTTGTCTCCCAGTGCGCTCCTGAGATACTGACCGTGTCCCGGGGCTGGCTCCCTCCCCTCCAGGCACACACACATGGGACAGCTCCAGTCCAGAGAAAGTCACACGACCCTGAAGAGTCCAATCTTCCACTCCTAAGGCCGTTTGCAGTGTCAAAACTGGCTCTCTCCATATTTTTTATTCCCTAGTCTGTGGTCCAGAGTGGTTTTTCTGTTGTCCAAACAAAATCTCACACTTCCACAGACTCTCTTTATCTTCCTTTTGTCTCTCCATATAAGGGATACCTACTCTGTGCCTATATCCCCCATTTTATCTCTCCCAATTTGCAAACATACACCCTTGTCCCACCAAGCTGTCTCTTTCCACCTGTGGAAATTTTTCTGTCACTCCACAACCTGTATTCCTGGGTATTCCAAGGGTTCTGATATCAATCCAGATGTGTTTGAGGGACAAAGGAAATTCTGGTCCCCCTAATTCTCTGCCATCTTAACTACTCCTCAAAAACTATGTGAACTTTAGAATCAATTTATTTAGTTATGAAGAAGTTACTGTTTTACAGTAAGTAAATTTTTAAATTAACTTAATAAATTGATATCTTTACCATGTACAGTCTTCCTTTCCAAAGTGCATCACCTATCCCTTTTAGAAGAAGTGTTTTTGCTGAGATGTACTACTGCTAGGCCATATCAGTATTCTCCATGGCTTTTCATTTACCCCCCATAGGACTTCTGATTAGTCTTGGCTAATGTTGGCAGTTTTTAATGTATTGGAGGCTTCAATTACATGTGTCTTCCACTTCTACACAAGATCAAAATTAAGTTTTATTTTTTATTTTTCTTGTTGCATTTGGATGATTCCAAGAACAATAGAGAGTATTGACTAATACTACCAATTTATACCACAATTCTACCAATTACCATTATTAACCTCTCTGAGAAATTGTGAAATGAGCATAAAGAGAAGAAAATGAGGAAATAGTATGTCACAAATTTTAAAGGGTCTGATATTTGACTTACTCATAAACTGGTAAGTTAGCCTGCCATAGTGTTAATGCATGGTGCCAGAAGACATGAACTTCCTGGGTCAGAGAAAAAAACTATTACTCATAGCAAAAGGTATATACAGATGCATGTTCATATCAGTTTCTTGAGCCTCATTTACAACAAGGGTGGTGCACTGTGTGCACAAGAGAGTTATGTTACACAAGAGGACACTGAGTCTAAGAAACTCACTACTTTATAGTACCAGTAAGCAAGCCTGCTCTTTGTCCAGAAGAAGACATTACTTCATCCTTAAAAGTCACTTGCTGCAAACATAATCCTGAGAAATTACCTAAGTAAAATCAGTTAGGACCCTACATTCTTACATACATAGCCAGATATGCAGGAGATATACAGGAGAGATCTATGGAGGAGTGTATCTCAACAATGCCATTCTGATATTCAAAATTTGAAGGAAGCAAATTCTGTTAAAAGCCAAAATATGTAAACACTGCCATCCTAGATAAAGATACATATTGTATTACTAAAATATCTTTTGTGAGCACTGAAATAAAAAAAAAAAGATTACTGAAGAAATGAGTACACTAAGATAAGCTATGTGTAGTTAAGAGCTTCTTCTCAGAGTTTTATCTTTTGCAGAGCAAAGAAATTTGGCAGGCATAATATATTTGTATTTTAGAAGATTTCCTTATGAAAAATTGAAACAGTATATAATGGTAGATTTGTACCTGACTTAATAAAAATAAGATTATAAAAAAAAGGATATTGCTTAATTAGACAATTTAACTGTAAATTGTTCAAACTGTGAGAAGAGAGAGGTTAATTGTGAGCATACCTCTTACCAACAAAAGCTTTTTTTCCCTTTAGTTACATTATAAATAGTATCTAAAATGGGATCGCAGAGGGGCGCCTGGGTGGCTCAGTCGGTTACGCATCTGACTTCAGCTTAGGGCGTGATCTCGTGGTCTGTGAGTTCGAGCCTCGCATCGGGCTCTGTGCTGACAGCGCAGACCCAGGAACCTGTTTCAGATTCTGTGTCTCCCTCTCTCTCTCTGACCCTCCCCCATTCATGCTCTGTCTGTCTCTGTCTCAAAAATAAATAAACGTTAAAAAAATTTAAAAAAATAAAAATAAAAAAATAAAATGGGATAGCAGAAATACCATTGTATTATAACAGTATTTTATGACTTTATTATAAATTCATAAAATCACATCTTGCTATTATAATTTTAGCCAACACATTTTAAGAGTAATATGAAGCATAGACAGAAAATAGAAACCAGTTTAGAATTTTCATATGAAAACACTTGAAGGAACTAAGCATACTTAGTCAATGAAGAGAATAATAGATCTATTTAGGAAGAAAAATTAAGGTTATTCTTTTGGTCACTGAGGATTGAGCTTGGGTCTATAAGTAAAAGATAATGGGCTGAGAAGTTTGAATTCAACATAAAGAAAAAAAATCTAGCAACATGCCCCATGATGGGAATGGCATTTGAGATAAACTAAATTCAATCCAAGGATGGTTCCTGGCTTTGTGGGTCCTAAAGTTTTTTGCAATCTGGGGGGCTGTCTTTAAGAAAATAAGCAGAAATACATAACTGGAATATAAAAGGTACAGAAGTAAATATTTATTTAGAAAAAGAAAATGTCCAAGAGTACATATTTTCAAAAGATGTCAAATGCCACAAATATTGTAAAATCCAAAAACTTATCTAATATTTTAATCAGTTAAGTTTCTGAGATAATATTCTTCTATATTCTTCTATAATATTTCCTCCCCATATTTTTGACTATATACTCTGCATCTTTTTGGATAATAACCTTATTATTCTGTTAGGTATTAGAAAGATAACAGTTTCTTATTCAGGGACACGTAGGTGGCTCTGTTTGTTGAGTGTCCAACTCTTGGTGTCAGCTTAGGTCATTGATCTCACGGTTCATGGGTTTGAGCCCTGCACCACGCTCTGCATGGAGCCTGCTTGGGATTCTCTCTCCCTCTCTCTTTCTGCAACTCTCTCTTTCTCTCTCTCTCAAAATAAACTTAAAAAATATGTTTATTTCACCTTCATTTCTCATTAGTAGTAATGCTATCTTTTTTTCTAACTCAGATTTCTTAATCTGTTACTATATAATTTCTAATCTCATTTTAGCTCCTAGTCTTGAGTACAGTTTCCAGGTGGATCTTTAACTTAGGTTAAAAAAAAACAAAACAGCCTTTGTGTGTATGTGTGTGTATGTGTGTGTGTGTGTAATTAGGTGCATCTTATACTAACATAGAAATTATTGCCAACATCTTTGAAGAATCAAAATATCCACAAATTAAAGGAAGTGTTATTTTTCATACAATATTGCAGCTCATTTTAGGTGACATTGTTTTAGGTCATGTTCTTTGGTGCATTACATCTAATTGTTTTAATTCTGTAATCCATGAAAGTCTTGTTTAATGTTCCTATGGATCGTCTTATTACTTTTCTAGATTACTTTAGTGAAATATGAACAGTTTTAAAGAAAACATGTCAAAGAAGAATGGAAAAGATTAGAGTATGAGAAGGATGAGAAAGGGAAAGCCCATAAGACAAATCCTTACGGTGGTCAGAATATTATTCAAAGGAGGAAAAGTATTACAAACAGAAAGAAATTTACTGATGAGATAGAATTTTAGCAGTGCTTTCAATTCACCCAAAGGATTTTTAATCCAGCTACTGACAGAAAAGCTGTATGCATTTTTCTGGGACGCTTGGTCTCCTTTGCACCCAAAGGAGTGTACATACTCACTTTTGACTGTGAATAACACAGCATCACTTTCCACCTCAGAAGGGGCTGTCTTGTGCTAGTTCAACATCCCAGGGTAATATCATACAGTACAGCTTAAAAGCAGAAATGATACAAACACATGCTTTCTTTTTTTTTTTTTAATTAATTAATTTATTTATTTTTTAATATATGAAATTTACTGTCAAATTGGTTTCCATACAACACCCAGTGCTCATCCCAAAAGGTGCCCTCCTCAATACCCATCACCCACCCTGCCCTCCCTCCCACCCCCCATCAACCCTCAGTTTGTTCTCAGTTTTTAACAGTCTCTTATGCTTTGGCTCTCTCCCACTCTAACCTCTTTTTTTTTTTTTTCCCTTCCCCTCCCCCATGGGTTTCTGTTACGTTTCTCAGGATCCACATAAGAGTGAAACCATATGGTATCTGTCTTTCTCTGTATGGCTTATTTCACTTAGCATCACACTCTCCAGTTCCATCCACGTTGCTACAAAAGGCCATATTTCATTTTTTCTCATTGCCACGTAGTATTCCATTGTGTATATAAACCACAATTTCTTTATCCATTCATCAGTTGATGGACATTTAGGCTCTTTCCATAATTTGGCTATTGTTGAGAGTGCTGCTATAAACATTGGGGTACAAGTGCCCCTATGCATCAGTACTCCTGTATCCCTTGGATAAATTCCTAGCAGTGCTATTGCTGGGTCATAGGGTAGGTCTATTTTTAATTTTCTGAGGAACCTCCACACTGCTTTCCAGAGCGGCTGCACCAATTTGCATTCCCACCAACAGTGCAAGAGGGTTCCCGTCTCTCCACATCCTCTCCAGCATCTATAGTCTCCTGATTTCTTCATTTTGGCCACTCTGACTGGCGCAAACACATGCTTTCTATAGAAGACTATGCCTCATCTGTGAATAAGTGACAAGGGTCTTTAAAAAAAAAACATAATACTGCAGCAGTTTCATGTACAAGATTGTAGCTTAGTTTTCCTACTTGGGCAATTATAGAATTTTTTCCCTGCTTTTTGTCAAAGAATTTGGATCTTCCATACCCGTGTTCTTTTTTTCATGGTATTGTGTGTTCCTTTGTCATCCACACTGTTCTTTATGAGTAACAGGGAAAAAAAAATCTTGACATTTTCTAACATAATTTATACATAGTTTGTGGAAAACAAAAGTAGCAAGATTCTTAGCATTTTTATTTCCAGGTATATTACAAACACCTCCTCAAAATGTTTCTTTTTTGAGACTCCTTTTCAAACACATCACCCTGATGGATTCACTCATTCATTCATTCATTCAAAAGCAGCATCAAACATCTAAAATATAGCAAGCATAGCATTAAGGTTCTGGAATACAGTGAGAAATAGAACTAACATAGTACATAGCCTCATTAAATTTACATTTTTTAAATGTTTTTATTTATTTTTGAAAGAAAGTGAGAGTGTGAGTTGGGGAAGGGAGAGAGAGACGGGAACAGAGGATCTGAAGTGGGCTCTGTGCTGAGAGCAGAGAGTCTGATGTGGAGCTTAGACTCAAGAACCGTGAAATCATGACCTGAGCCAAAGTCAGACGCTCAACAGACTGAGCCACCCAGGTGCCCCATGAATTATACATTCTTAAGGTAAGACTGATGTTATGGGCAGAATTGTGCCCTCCCCCAACTCATATATTGAAAGCCTAACTTCCAGTATCTCAGAACATTACTATATTTGGAGACAGGGCCATTAGAGCAGTGATTAAGTTAAAATGAGTCCATCAGGGGTGCATTAATTTTAATCTGACTGGTGTCCTTAGAAGAAGAGAAAATTTGGAGACACAAAGAGACCCCAGGATTGTGTACACACAGAGGAAAGACCATTTGAAAACACAGTGAGAAGGTGACCATTTACAAGCTAAGCAGAGGGTCTCAGAATAAACCAAACCTGCCAATACCTTCATCTTGGACTTCTAGCTGCCAGAATTATGAGAAAATAAATTTCTGTCTTTTAAGCCACTCGGTCTGTGGCATTTTGTTATGATAGCTCTAGAAAACTAATAGAACCACTCTTAAACCATCACATAAATACTTCTAAAGTTACAACTGAGACAAGAGTTATGGTTCTGATGTGGCATGAAGCAGACTAGATTTGGAGCAACACCACCACCCTCGTACACACACTAAACTCAAAGCCAGAGGGATGTTAAGAATTTTAAAGCTGATTCTAGTCTTGGCTCAGCAAACAGTTGTGTAATTAGTCAGGTCTTTCAGTAAAAAAGATATTTCCTGGCAAACATAACACTCAGCCAGTCCTTTGGAGAAGCTCTTTTTTTGCCTTTTTCCCCTTGTCAAAGAATTTAAATTCATCCCACCCTATGCTACCCTCTGGGTAAACTAATGGCAGCTACTACTGAGTAGCTGAGTAGCAGCTACTACTCCTACTGAGTAATATCTATAACTAGAAGTTACTTATGGGGTCATTCATTTCACAACCTTCTTAACTGTACTTCGAATAATCCCTAAATCTTTATAATTGTTCTAGAAATGCTTAATTATTCTAAGTGATTCTCAGTTGTCCAAAACAATTCTCAACATTCCCATCACACACGAATTCACCAGTGACTCTCATTTCTTTGTATCTTTTTTCCTTCATCTATGCATGACAGACTTGAGAACCAAGGTACAACCTCAAAAGTTTCCTCCAGCTGGACTATCCCATGATTCTCCACTGGTAGTGAATTCACTGACAAACAAAATGAAAGAGAGGACTTATGCCTTAGGTTAACCTACCCTGAAAAAGAATGCTAAAGAACTCACTTGTTTCTTCTGAAGAGTTCAGTGGGAAGAATATATGTATTATACTCAGGATGGAAAGTAATGTACTTTCTTATAATGTTATATACTCAGTAAAATTGGAAGAGCTCCAAATTTAGTTCTAAATTGTTATCTTCAAGTGTATCACACCAAAGAGTTAAGATAAAAATATTTCCCTCCATGGTAATTTTTATTTTAAAGTTGTATTTTAGTTGCTTTCTTTTTTGAATATGTCGTCTCTTGCCAACAGTTATTTGGATTATCTGCTACATAAAAATCTCATAGATGCCAGAGAACATAATAAGAGTCACTTCAATTCATTGGAAAACACACTGGTACATTTACCAGGTGTTAGTTATAAAAGGAGATTATACACGAGAGCTAATGTCAGGAACTTCAGTTCTACTTCTGTGAGAATCTACATATTTTATTCTAGATAATGGATATTTTTCTTTTACAAATTGCACTGTATTTCTATCCAGTTTGAGGCTTAATATCTTGCAATTATAAAATGTTTTAGCTACATTTACATGTAGAAGATCAAATTCACTAATAGAATGTCTTGAAAATAGCTGTTATTTAAAACCTATTATTATTGTGTATCTGCCTGACCTCTCTCAGGTGTGGTGCAGGGGACCAGTCCCAACCACCCAACCGGGTTCCCCTGCGCACACAGGTGATATATGCCTTGGCAGTGATCTGTGGGTCTCCACGGTGTGGTCCTTCACTGCGCTTGGCTCGCTGTCGCTTGATTTTGCTTTTAGATTGTTTTCAGTTTTTTTATTTGTTTGTTTTGTTATGTTTTTTGTTTGTTTGTTTCTTTTATTTGTGTTTGCATAGTTTTGTCTCCTGTTTGTCTGTCTATTTTCCTTTGCAGAGCTACTTCAAGAAACAAATCAAAGCACCTGGTGGAGGGTCCAAAACATAACTACCAGTAGGGAAACAAAATAACCAAAGCCACAACAACAGAGATAAAGTAACACTCTCCAGAAAACACTTCTTGAAGGCCCAGGCCCTGGACAGTGTACAACACCCTTTTAATATAGCAGTGCTCACAGGTGCAGAGCACATAACAAGCTTTTAAAACTCATAAGGGACAGGAAACTAAACAAAATGACAAAACAGAAGTTATCTTCAAAAGAAATTCCACGAAGAAGTGACAGTTAAAGAATTGATCAAAACAGATTTAAGCAATATAACTGAACAAGAATTTAGAATAATAGTCATAAAATTAATTGCTGGACTTGAGAAAAGCATAGAGGACAGCAGAGAATTTATTGCAACAGAGATCAAATGACTAAAAAATAGTCATGATGAATTAAAATATGCTATAAATGAGGTGCAAAATAAAATGGAGGTGGCTACAGTGCAGATTGAAGAGGCAGAAGGGAGAATAGGTGAATTAGAAGATAAAATTATGGAAAAAGAGGAAGCTGAGAAAAAGACAAATAAAGAATATCCAGGAGTACGAGGGAAGAATTAGGCAACTAAGTGATTCAATCAAACAGAACAATATCGGTATCGTAGTAATTCCTGAATGAAGAAGAGAGAGAGAAAGGAAATGAAGGAACGGATCGGAGAACTTCCCTGATCTGGGGAAGGAAACAAGCATTGAAATCTAAAAGGCACAAAGAACTCCCTTCAGAAGTAACTTGAATTAATCTTCTGCATGACATATCATAGTGAAACTGACAAAATACAAGGATAAAGAGAGAATTCTGAAAGCAGCTAGGGACAAACAGGCCTTAACCTACAAGGGTAGACACATAAGGGTAGTAGCAGACCAATCCACTGAAACTCGGCAGGCCAGAAGGGAGTGGCAGGAAGTGTTCAATGTGCTAAATAGGAAAAATAAACAGCCAAGAATCTTTTATCCAGCAAGGCTGTCATTCAGAATATAATGAGAGATAAAGCCTTTCCCAGACAAACAAAAATTGGAGTTTCTGACCACTAAACCAGCCCTGCAGGAGATCCTAAGGGAGACTCTGTGAGTGGAATGCTGCAAAGACTACAAAGGACCAGAGACATCACCACAAGCATAAACGCTACAGATAACACAATGACAATAAATCCTTATTGTTCAGTAATCACTCTGAATGTAAATGGACTAAATGCCCCAATCAAAAGACATAGGGTATCAGAATGGATTAAAAAAAAATAAGATCCATTATTTGCTATGGACAAGAGACTCATTTTAGACCTGAGGACACTTTCAGATTGAAAGTGAGGGGATGGAGAACTATCTATCATGCTACTGGAAGTCAAAAGAAAGCTGGAGTAGCCATACTTATATCAGACAAACTAGACTTTAAATTAAAGGCTGTAACAAGAGATGAAGAAGGGCATTATATAATAATTACAGGGTCTATATATCAGGAAGAGCTAACAATTATAAATGTCTATGTGCCGAATACGGGAGCTCCAAATACATAAAACAATTACTCACAAACATAAGCAACCTTATTGATAAGAATGTGGTAATTGCAGGGGACTTTAATACCCCACTTACAACAATGGATAGATCATCTAGACACAGAATCAGTAAAGAAACAAGGGCCCTGAATAATACATTGGAACAGATGGACTTGACAGATATATTTAGAACTTTGCATCCCAAATCAACAGAATATACTTTCTTCTCGAGTGCACATGGAACATTCTCCAAGATAGATCACATATTGGGTCACAAAACAGCCCTTCATAAGTATACAAGAATTGAGATCATACCATGCACACTTTCAGACCACAATGCTATGAAGCTTGAAATCAATCACAGGAAAAAGTCTGGAAAACCTCCAAAAGCATGGAGGTTAAGGACACCTTACTAAAGAATGAATAGGGTGACCAGGCAATTAGAGAAGAAATTAAAAAATATATGGAAACAAATGAAAATGAAAATACAACAATCCAAACGCTTTGGGATGCAGCGAAGGCAGTCCTGAGAGGAAAATATACTGCAATCCACGCCTATCTCAAGAAACGAGAAAAATCCCCAATACAAAATCTAACAGCACACTTAAAGGAAATGGAAGCAGAACAGCAAAGACACCCCAAACCCAGCAGAAAAAGAGAAATAATAAAGATCAGAGCAGAAATAAACAATATAGAATCTAAAAAAAACTGTAGAGCAGATCAATGAAACCAAGAGTTGTTTTTTTGAAAAAATAAACAAAATTGATAAACCTCTAGCCAGGCTTCTCAAAAAGAAAAGGGAGATGACTCACATAGATAAAACCATGAATGAAAGTGGGATTATTACAACCAATCCCTCAGAAATACAGCAATTATCAGGGAATACTGTGAAAAATTATAAGACAACAAACTGGACAACCTGGAAGAAATGGACAAATTCCTAAACACTCACACGCTTCCAAAACTCAAACAGGAAGAAATAGAAAACTTGAACAGACCCGTAACCAGTGAAGAAATTGAATCAGTTATCAAAAATCTTGCAACAAATAAGAGTCCAGAACCAGATGGCTTCCCTGGGTAATTCTACCAGACATTTAATGCAGAGATAATACCTATCCTTCTCAAGCTGTTCCAAAGAAATAGAAACAGAAGGGAAACTTCCAGACTCATTCTATGAAGCCAGCATTATTTTGATTCCTAAACCAGACAGAGACCCAGCAGAAAAAGAGAACTACAGGCCAATATTCTTGATGAATATGGAGGCAAAAATTCTCAGTAAGATAATAGCAAATTGAATTCAACAGCATATACAAAGAATTATTCACCATGATCAAGTGGGATTCATTCCTGGGCTGCAGGGCTGGTTCAACATTCATTCGCAAATCAATCAATGTGATACATCACATAAATTAAAGAAAAGATAAGAACCATATGATCCTGTCAATCAATGCAGAAAAAGCATTTGACAAAATTCAGCAAACTTTCTTAATAAAAACCCTCAAGAAAGTCGGGATAGAAGGAACATACTTAAACATTATAGGAAGGCATTTATGAAAAGCCACAGCTAATATCATCCTCAATGGGGAAAAACTGAGAGCTGTCCCCCTGAGATCAGGAACACAACAGGGATGTCCACTCTCACCGGTGTTGTTTAACATAGTGTTGGAAGTTCTAGCATCAGCAATCAGACTACAGAAGGAAATCAAAGGCATCAAAATTGGCAAAGATGAAGTCAAGCTTTCATTCTTTGCAGATGACATGATATTATACATGGAAAACCCAATAGACTCCACCAAAAGTCTACTAGAACTGATACATGAATTTAGCAAAGCTGCAGGATACAAAATCAATGTAAAGAAATCAGTTGCATTCTTATACACTAATAATGAAGCAACAGAAAGACAAATAAAGAAACTGATCCCATTCACAATTGCACCAAGAAGCATAAAATACTTAGGAATAAACCTAACCAAAGATGTAAAAGATCTGTATGCTGAAAACCACAGAAAGCTTATGAAGGAAACTGAAGAAGATACAAAGAAATGGAAAAACATTCCATGCTCATGGATTGGAAGAATAAATATTGTCAAAATGTTAACACTACCCAAAGCAATCTACACATTTGATGCAATCCCAATCAAAATTGCACCAGCATTCTTCTCGAAGCTAGAACAAACAATCCTAAAATTTGTATGGAACCACAAAAGACCCTGAATAGCCACCATAATGTTGAAAAAGAAAACCAAAGTGGGAGGCATCACAATCCCAGACTTTAGCCTCTACTACAAAGCTGTAATCATCAAGACAGCATGGTACTGGCACAAAAACAGACACATAGACCAATGGAATACAAGAGAAACCCCAGAACTAGACCCACAAACGTATGGCCAACTCATCTTTGACAAAGCAGGAAAGAACATCCAATGGAAAAAAGACAGTCTCTTTAACAAATGGTGCTGGGAGAACTGGACAGCAACATGCAGAAGGTGTAAACTAGACCACTTTCTCACACCATTCACAAAAATAAACTCAAAATGGATAAAGGACCTGAATGTGAGACAGGAAATCATCAAAACCCTAGAGGAGAAAGCAGGCAACAGCCTCTTTAACCTCAGCTGCAGCAACTTCTTACTCGACACATCTCAAAGGCAAGGGAATTAGAAGCAAAAATGAGCTATTGGGACCTCATCAAGATAGCTTCTGCATTGCAAAGGAAACAGTCAACAAAACTAAAAGACAATGTACATAATGGGAAAAGATATTTGCAAATGACATATCAGATAAAGGGTTAGTATCCAAAACCTATAAAAACTCACCAAACTCCACACCTGAAAAAACATGTAATCCAGTGAAGAAATGGGCAGAAGACATGAATAGACACTTTTCCAAAGAAGACATCCAGAGGGCCAACAGACACATGAAACGATGCTCAACGTCGCTCCTCATCAGGGAAATACAAATCAAAAACACACTGAGATATCACCTAATGCCAGTCAGAGTAGCTAAAATGAACAAATCAGCAGACTATAGATGCTCGCAAGGATGTGGAGAAGCAGGAACCCTCTTGCACTGTTGGTGGGAATGCAAACTGGTACAGCCGCTCTGGAAAACAGTGTGGAGATTCCTCAAAAAATATGTACCCCAATGTTTATAGCAGCACTTTCAACAATAGCCAAATTATGGACAGAGCCTAAATATCCATCAATTGACGAATGGATAAAGAAGACGTGGTTTATATATACAATGGAATACTACTTGGCAGTGAGAAAGAATGAAATCTGGCCATTTGCAGCAACATGGATGGAACAGGGAGGTATTCTGCTAAGTTATATAAGTCAGTCAGAGAAAGAGAGATACCATATATTTTCATTCATAGGTGGATCTTGAGAAATTTAATAGAAGACCATGGGGGAGGGGAAGGGGAAAAATAGTTACAGAGAGGGAGGGAGGCAAACCATAGTAGACTCTCGGATACTGAGAACAAACTGAGGGTTGATGGGGGGTGGGGAAGAGGGGAAAGTGGCTAATGGGCACTGAGGAGGGCACTTGGTGGAATGAGCACTGGGTGTTGTATGGTATTGGCATGGTATTGGCACAAAAACAGACACATAGACCAATGGAATACAATAGAAACCCCAGAACTAGACCCACAAACATATGGCCAACTCATCTTTGACAAAGCAGGAAAGAACATCCAATGGAAAAAAGACAGTCTCTTTAACAAATGGTGTTGGGAAACTGGACAGCAACATGCAGAAGGTGTAAACTAGACCACTTTCTCACACCATTCACAAAAATAAACTCAAAATGGATAAAGGACCTGAATGTGAGACAGGAAACCATCAAAACCCTAGAGGAGAAAGCAGGAAAAGACCTCTCTGACCTCAGCCGTAGCAATTTCTTACTTGACACATCCCCAAAGGCAAGGGAATTAAAATCAAAAATGAACTACTGGGACCTTATGAAGATAAAAAGCTTCTGCACAGCAAAGGAAACAACCAACAAAACTAAAAGGCAACCAACAGAATGGGAAAAGATATTTGCAAATGACATATCAGACCTAGGGCTAGTATCCAAAATCTAGCTCACCAAACTCCACACCCGAAAAACAAATAACCCAGTGAAGAAATGGGCAGAAAACATGAATAGACACTTCTCTAAAGAAGACATCCGCATGGCCAACAGGCACATGAAAAGATGTTCAACGTCGCTCCTCATCAGGAAAATACAAATCAAAACCACACTCAGATATCACCTCACGCCGGTCAGAGTGGCCAAAATGAACAAATCAGGAGACTATAGATGCTGGAGAGGATGTGGAGAAATGGGAACCCTCTTGCACTGTTGGTGGGAATGCAAACTGGTGCAGCCACTCTGGAAAACAGTGTGGAGGTCCCTCAAAAAATTAAAAATAGACCTACCCTATGACCCAGCAATAACACTGCTAGGAATTTACCCAAGGGATACAGGAGTACTGATGCATAGGGGCACTTGTACCCCAATGTTTATAGCAGCACTCTCAACAATAGCCAAATTATGGAAAGAGCCTAAATGCCCATCAACTGATGAATGGATAAAAAAAAAATTGTGGTTTATATACATAATGGAGTAGTACGTGGTGATGAGAAAGAATGAAATATGGCCCTTTGTAGCAACATGGATGGAACTGGAGAGTATGATGCTAAGTGAAATAAGCCATACAGAGAAAGACAGATACCATATGTTTTCACTCTTATGTGGATCCTGAGAAACTTAACAGAAACCCATGGGGGGAGGGGAAGGAAAAAAAAAGAGGTTAGAGTGGGAGAGAGCCAAAGCATAAGAGACTCTTAAACTGAGAACAAACTGAGGGTTGATGTGGGGTGGGAGGGAGGGGAGGGTGGGTGATGAGTATTGAGGAGGGCACCTTTTGGGACGAGCACTGGTGTTGTATGGAAACCAATTTGACAATAAATTTCATATATTGAAAAAAAAAGAATATGTGAGAAAAAAACCAATTTGTCAATAAATTATATTAAAAAATAAAAATTAATAAAAATAAATTTTAAATAATAAAATAATAAAACATTATTATTACTATTATTATTATTATTATTATTACTATTATTTTGAAGTCAAATAGCTCTACCACTGTTACTATGATGAACCCAGGGAAGGTACTAAACTTCTCTTGTCCTCAGATTCCACATCTACACATCTCTTAGGGCTAAATGAAAATCAATGGACATATGTACATAAATGCAGCTCAAAAAGGTGACTGGTACATACTATTCAATTAATAAGTGATGGTGGTCTCTGACTTCTTATATTGCTCAAAATATCCTCATAGACAAAAGAGTTTTGGTTTTCCTTATAATGCTTCAGAAACAAAAATATCTCACAGACTTTTATTTTTTTATATAACCTTTGAAATGGAGAGATTTAACAGCTTTAGTAAAATGAAGATCATAGAAATTATTTCCTGCCCTGACTAGAAAATCATTATTAAAAACCTTCTAACAACAAAAAGGGACATCATCATTTAGGTACTTCTATCCCAGTAATCAAATGTTTTGCAATTTACTTGATTTCAGTTTTCCAGTGAAATGAAACTGTTAACCAAAACACAATTTATTAACACAATGTCCAAAAAATGTACTTAAATATATTTTTGTAATTTTTATTTTTAATTGTATTATCAACTGGAGTTATTGGCTTAAATACAAATTTCATTATTTTATTTACCACCTAAAAACCTCTGACAGGTTTCCATTACCTCGAGGATAAAAATCAACGCTTAGAAACTCTTCTACAGTCCTTTTTCTGATGTCATTCTAAGTCACTTTCTTTAGGAGCAAACTCTTCAACTCCTCTAAGACAATCACTTAATAGATACCCAACCATACCCAATTACATCCTGTTCCCAAATCTTTCATACTTCTTCAGCCTTCATTAAATTGAACTTATGCTCTCTGTATCTAGAATACTGCCTTTCTGCACAAATACTTGAAGGACAAACTGTATTGCACACTTTTAACAATTAGTCCAAATGTCACCTCCCCTTTGAAGTGTCCTGACTGCCCCCTCTGAAACCATTTTTTTTAGTTGCCTCTGCACTTCCCACTATTCCTTTAGCACTTTTCAGTTATTTCTTTACAGAACTTAATTCATCATTTTACACTTAGGTTTTTATATTCCTATATTCTATCTTAGTTAAGGGAATTCTTGAAGGGAAACGGTCTGATTTTTCATCATTTCTCTCTACCTAGGCCAGTCCTCTCCAAGTGTTTGTTGACTGAAAAGATGAGATTCATTTGTATGTTATGTTCACCTGCAACTAATGAATATTACATATATTTTTGATTTTTAAATTATATCCCTATTTTCCTCTCTTTCTAATAGAGACATTTTACTGTCTCTTGGTATTTCTACTTTAAAACTATTTATTTATTTTATGAATTATTCAATAGGAGAAACATAAGAAATAATGGTTTTGAGAAATATGTAAATACGACTAGTGACTTTTCTTTTTCAGATTTCATAAGCTACAGGGTTAATAAGCCATGAGCATTTGACAGTCCAAGCATCAAATGGGAAGCACATGTCTTGAAATACATTAACAACACATTACTGCATTTGAATATTTAAAGACTGTTTACCAGATAAAGATAACATTATTATCTTTTGTTTTACTGATACAATCCATTAATTAATTTTTCATTCATTCAACAAATATTTAGTGAAAATTACTATATGCAAGACTTAAGATCTCATGCTCAGGGAAATATTTTTTATTCTCAAAGATAGATGTGTATATAAATAAGCCATTGATAAAAGCCATTGATAAAAGTTCAAAGGAAGGAAAGATAATTCCTTTTTAGAAACAGAGACGAAAACTTTTGAGTTGTACCTTAAAACATTAACAGTATCTGGACATGTTATGATAGAAAATTATTAAACCTTTAACTTTTTGTATTTGTCCTTTTTAAATTCTAGGTGAAGAAAAGTGCATAGATATTTAAAAACTACATAATCACTTTAGATATACTTAAATAACAATAAGAATAACATCATGACCGACATCATGATGATAATAGCTATTAGCATACTTGAGGTTGAGTCAAGGTCTAACTGATTTGTCTAATGATGGATTATCAAAACCAGATGTTTTTTAAAGTTTATTTATTTTGAGACAGAGACAGTGTGAGCAGGGAAGGGGCAGAAAAAGAGAGAGAGAATCCCAAGCAGTTTCTGCTCTGTAAGCACAGAGCCCAATGTGGGGCTGGAACCCATGCCACCTTGAGATCATGAGCTGAGCCAAAACTGAGACTCTAACTCTTAAGTGACTGAGCTACCCAGATGCCCCTTAAACTAGATTTTTAACACATTTAAACACATTTAATACCCAGGCTTGTGACTCTCCTTTCTAGTTGGGGCTATTTATTTTTATCTAGATATCTTATATAACTGGAATCTGACAAAAATCACTGGAAAATAATATTGTCATATAGTCATCCAATGATATTTGGGCCACATTCAACCTAAAAAAAGGCATGTAACTTATAATTGGGAATTATTTGCATTGCTCCCTAAAAAATCTGTTATTTTGTAAAGAATTAGAGTATTACTTTAGTGAAGTAATAATTTTTCAAATAATATTTCAAGTGAAAATATTTTAAATATAATAGTTGCAATTAAAGAATAAATTTTACTATTATTGATTGACATAAAAGTTAAAATGAACTAAGAATGTCAATTAAAGTGCTGCATAACATTTTAGGGATATCAAAAGAATTGGACATATTCTCCACTGATTTCTCATTTAGGATTCTTTTAGCTAACATTACATTTGGGGAATTATTAAGTTCCAAGAAGAAGATAATTCTCACAAATATAATAAATCAAGCAGAGTAAACATATGGATACCTGAAAATGAAAAAAATATGTTTCTATATGAGGGACACTTAAACACTCTGGGTTTTGCAGGATACAGTCCATTTCTATTTTACTTGACTAATAACAGTCTATTTTCAATAGAAAAACTTTTTATTTGTAAAATAAATAGTAATAATTAAGTGACCACTAGATTATGGCATTATTCCCAATATCATATATTTCCATAGTTTTATAGTTTGTGTTACACAAATAATGATAATTCTATGTTCAGAGCATAAGATTTACTGCGTGTGTAGAAATAGATTGAGAATATTGCTTATTATAGACGTCATTGAATTGAAACAAGGTAACTGTTTGTTAAATATAATCCGTGGGGCAACCAGGTGGCTCAGTCAGTTAAATGTCCATTTATTGATATTAGCTCAGGTCATGATCTCCCGGTAGAGAGATGGATCTCTGCAACAGGCTTAGCACTGGGCATGGAGCCTGCTTAAGATTCTTTCTCCCTCTCCCTCTGCCCCTCCCCTGCCCATACTGTCTCATAAGTTAATCAATTAATTAATTTAAAAAATGAGTAAGTAGGTAAGTAAAATCTCCAATCCTTATCCCAGTTACTAGAATTTTTCTGAGTAAATGAAATTTCCTTTCATTGTGTCTTTCCAGAAGTTATTCAGGAAGATGAAGTACAGGTGTGTGTTCATGGGGGATACAGGCTATTATGTTTGGGAAAGGGTTATGGAGTTAATACAGTTATCGTTGATATTCTTTTGGCATTTATAGTGCTTTGTTGGAGGTATTTACCCAGTAGGCATAGAAAACAATGTGTAAGGTATTTGTAAAACTAAGACATCCACCCCACAAAAATATTATTTCATTCAATAAAGAATTTTTAAGAAAATATTGAAATAATAATGACAGAAAACAATTAGAACTTGTCTAGACTCTCTTATACCCATTTCATTTTTTACTATTTCTGTTATTTGAATAAATATGGGGCTGAAATAATAATTTTTGAGTCCTAGATTATCAAAGACCATTAGAATTATGTTAAAGGACATAGTAAAAGATGAGGATGTTCCCACTTTGGTCTAATTTTGAGACAATCGTAACTTAATTAAAGAAAGTAACTGCAAATGACTGAAACACATGTGTTTAAATTCACAAGTCCTTTATGGTACTAAAACAATAAAAAACAGGGCGCCAGGGTGACTCAGTCGATTGAGCATCTGACTTCAGCTCAGATCATGATCTCACGGCTTATGAGTTCAAGCCCCACCTTGGGCTCTCTGCTGACAGCTCAGAGCCTGGAGCCTGCTTTGGATTGTGTCTCCAACTCTCTCTGCCCCTTCCCCACTCATGCTCTGTCTCTCTCTCAAAAATAAATAAAAATTGAATAAATAAAAATAAAAGCAGAAACAAACAAACAAAAAACTACTAGTGAGCTTATTAGTTGTTGCCACAAAAAGATTGCATAAAACCACACACAAAGTTAGTGGCATAAAATGATTATTTATTCTTTCTTGCTAATATCCAGGCTGGAGGAGGTTAATCTAGGTTGGGCTTAGTTCTAAGTTTCAGGTTCACATCTTTCTCAGCTTCCTTGATGGGTAGGCTTCTTAGGAAATGTTCTTCTCATGATAAAGACAAATATACAAAAGAAAGTCAAACCACCTAAATGTATTTCATGCCTCTGCTTATTTCATATTTGCTAATATTATATTGGCTAAAAGAAATCACATAGTTGGATTCAAAGTCAAGGGGTTACAGAATACACGTTGCTTTTATTGAGAGAATCTGCAAAGTCACATAGCAAAAAGCATGAGGAAGAAAAACAGAAGACAATAACAAATTGGAGCCAATAATTTTATCTGTTGTACTCAAAATTGTAGGATGCTAATAACATTTTTTTTGAAAAACAGAAAATGAAAAGAAAGAACAAAGTTTTATTCAGCTTCCTTATAGAAATTATACTTCTGGGTAAAAAATAGCTAAGAGGATGTATCTCTTTATACTTAATTTTCAACTCCTAAAGAATTCATAATCTGAACATCCCTGGTCATTGACATAACAAAAAGAGATATATGTTTCTCTTCTTGGAAAAAAAAACAAAACAAAACATAGCACTTATGAAGTGATCTTGGCCATAAAACAAACAAATAAAAATAATCAAACTCTACTGACCAACCTTTAGACCCAACTACTAATTTAAAGAACATTCCAAAGTCAGAGGAGCTTAGAGAAACAACTGGACAAGTTACAGCTAGGGAAACTCTGCAGGGATGTTGTCTAAGTTTATTCAACAAATAATTTTAAAAGAGAGATGAGAAGTGTCTTATGAAACCCACTAAATAATCACAATATGTGGACTTTTTTTTTAATCTTGAATCAACAAGAAATGGAAATTTCTTTTTTTTTTCTGAAAAAGGGCAAATTAGCAATGGCACAAAAGCAATACTTCCAATATCATCATGATGTTTCTCTAATATGTTCTCTAATATTCTCCAGCAAATATTATTTTTAATTTTCAATAACTGGAGTACTTTCATAATTATGACATGAAATCCACTGGGCAACTTAAGTTTTACACTATTATCAGGGTTGGGTTTTTTGTAATCACACATTTCAAATGGGAATTAATTTCCCCAGATATTTGCTTACTTTATATCAAACATTCTATTTTAGGTTAATGTAAAATCATTTATAGCTCTACTTGAAATATCTATATACCGAATATTTTGTCTTAAAATTAATTTCCTTCCGGCTACCAGGAAGGAAATAACAATTTTAAGAACAGTACTAAATTCTAAGAAAATAGTCACCTTTCCACATAGAATCACAGAATGCCTTGAAATGCCCTGAATTTTCAGTTGCCTATGTTTAGAAAAATAAAAAATATATATATTTATATATATATAAATAAAAAAATATATATCTATATTATATATAATATAGAAAAATAAAATATATATATTTATATATATAAATAAAATATATGTATAATATATATATATATATATATAATAGATATATATATATTGATAACATAATTATCCCTTACTGAAGTTTATGAAATGCTTTCTGTTTCCCTATAAGATTACAGATTTGAAATTACATCATTTAAGTGAGAATAAAATCTGGGGTAACTAACAGTCCAAAACACTGGATTAGATAAATATTGAAGTGGCCCTTGAGTGAACTAAGTAGGTCTTCCAACCTCAAATTTACAAATAGATTTATATATAAGAACTTGCATATACATTGTCTATACATTGGTAATAGTGTCTGCTTTTGGCCACAATTAAAAGGAGCCAGTACCAAACACAGCCATTTATGGGTTAGTATTCTTCATTTTCCTTTTTAAAACTTTTGTTCATTTCTTAAATTACAGAGTTTAATTTTAATCTAATTTTAATTTTGTGACATATTTTATTTATTCTTGTCAATTCTTTTTTTTTTTAATAATTAGCTTTTGCTCTGCTTATTATATTTCTGTTTGTATTTCCTAGATTTTTTTGGAAAAAAGTCTGTTTTTATTCCATACATTATTTAACATCATTTTTGTGAAAACATTTACATATTAATACATATGTTATATATAATTATTACTTCATTTTCTTCTTCAAAAATAACTAAATTCCACCTGTCTTTATCTGAAAATTAATTAGTATCCATTTTTTTCTTGCTTCCCAAATTTTATTCTTTTTATAATATGATGTGTTTAAAATTATTTGTTATTTTACATTAATTTGTGTTATCTTTAAATAACTATGTATTTGACTATGTTTGAAGCTATATTTATAATTTTCTAATTCCATGCTTAATATAAGTGTTGATACTGACATCACTTCTTTATGTTAGGCCTGCTAGCCTAGAGAAGTTCCGTAAGTGGTCTTGATGAGGGACCAGAAGCCAAGCTGAGGGCCAAGCACAAGCTAGCGCCCACCCCCCCCCCCCCCCCCCCCCCGCCGCCTTCCCAGGTTGGATATGTGTGACATTCCTTAGGCACTTCTTGTTGCCCAAGGACAAAGGAAAGGACAGAAAACAAATGGTTAAATTGATAGAGTCTCCATCAGTTTACAAATATTTTAGTAAATTATAAGAAAAAGGCAATTTTATCAATAGCCTGATCTCCAGAAACCTATAGACTCAGTTTCCTGGAGCCAGTAGTATCACCCTTCCCTCCATAGTGATGTGAGAAACAAAGGCAAGTAGGAAATGGAAAGTAAAATTAAATTGCCTTATAACCTGCAGCCATGGACAAATACTTGAGGCAAATACAGAGTATAACATTTCTCCAGAAACTCCCTACTGTCTTAATGTTAATGTTTTGCTAGAGGGAAAAAACAAATTTAGTCTGATAATAGTTAGGCTTTCAGTAATCTGTGAGTCTTTAGCATATGAAAGCCTCTTTGGAAACTTCCCTGTTGGCTTTACCTCCCCCCAATCCATGGTATATAACCAGTTACCTGTCACAACCCCATACAACTCTTTTTGCCCATGGGTCCTGGCCTCATGCTTTCATAAAATCACCTTTTTGCACCAAAGATGTCTCAAGAATTCTTTCTTGGCCATCAGCTCCGGAACCCATGAACCCCACCATCACCCTGAAACCTCATCAGTTTCTCCTCTAAGGATACAAAGTTTTGTAGTTTCTAGATACACTGTACTTTAAAATGTATTTCTGCTCTGTTCTCTGTGAATGACAACTTAGCTGAGTATAAAAATCTTGGGTCTCAAGTTTTTTACCTCAAATTACTATACATTTTCCCTTCTGTGTTTCAGAGAATTCTGAGGCCAACTTGATTTTTCTTTCTTTTTTTTTTCTAGTTGCTTGTTTTTATACCTGTATGAATGGTGGAGTGGCCTTAGTGATTTGGACACTGACCCCTCACATTCTTCTGATTTGGAAGGAATTCTACCTATTATGAGTTACGGGAGACAAGTATCCATGTCCCTTTGTGGAAGCTGTATATCCAGATTGTTCCTTTTTCTTTTCCTTGACAGGTACAATCCCTGCCTATTTTCCAAGATGGGTTCTGCAGCATTTTTACAAATTCTACAAACTATATGACAGCCTTCAAAAACCCTAAGCTTTTTCTCTCAGCCAGAGAGCATTTGTGTTGGATACAACTAAGAGACTAAAATATTGAGAATTTTTTTCCTTTTCCTTTATATATATATTTGTGTTGAATATATATGCAAACACTATATATATATATACATGTAAACATTATTTATTTTTGTTTTCAGATGCATCCTCCAAAATTGAGGTTTCTAAAGGTATAGCTATCTTATAGAAATAGGGCATTGCATCCTCCACCTCTGGCTTAAACTGGCTTAGAGATCTCTTAGTATTAAAGACTCAGAGATATTTGCTAACTCTGAGATCTTGTTTTCCAAATGAAGTATACATCATGCAAGGCATGATCATGACTAGCCCTTATGGAGTAAATTCACCTTTGTATGTTTTTCCTCTTCTTTAAGTGAAGCCATTCTCCAAAGTGCCAAACACAATGTAACACATTTTTTTATACTTCAAAAGTAATAATCTTCTATATTTTGTCCAATGTTACCAGATTCAAAGCAACAAATAACTTCAATGCACTCAGGATGGCTTATAAGAGGGCAGTTGCTATATTTTGACCTACACAAGACCATGGCCCACTGCCAGACACAGGTAGGGTGATGATAGACTGTTTTTTTTTTCCCCAGGAGTCTCTATGCCTGCCAACTTTCTCTCATATTAACGGCATCCTCTTTGACTCTCAAAAATGATCCCATTAGATGATGCATTGGAGTGCAGAGCCTGTACGCACAGTGTCCAAGCCCAGTTTCACAAGGCAGTCAATAATAGCATCACCAAAAATAAGCAATTCCCAGAGACAGTGTTCCTTTAGAGCTTCTATCATCACACCAGCCAACTAAATCTCCCACTGCCACAAATACTGTATTCAGTATTAGTTTCTGCAATCAGCATTGGTTTCTGACCAACTGGTACTTTTTTAATCAAGAAGTCAATTGAATTATCAAAAAAAAAAAAAACCTTCCCCTTTTCAGGGAAAAATCCATTATAAACCATTATAATGGCCACTAGGTTCCCTGCTCATTAGTGTTTTCTGGTTCCTGACTTTATTGTCCTGTGACCAAAAAGATTTACAGTAACAAAAATTATTTAAATTGAACTTTCTCAGCAAGCCTCATAAATCACTCCTTGCCCCAACTGTAGCTATTATAGGGGAGCAAATTTTGCCACTACAAGATATGTCTCTTTGGCATATTCATTATTCTAAGCTGGCTATTTTTAAGAAACAGACACAAGAGAAGCTCTGAAAACCAAGCAGAAATCACCCTTTTGTAAAGACATTTACTCCTATAAAGGAAATCTCCATTTGTAAGGCTGTCTCCCTTAGTGCCTGGAAGGGACTAATAACTCTAAATCTCCAGAAACAGTTATCAGTAGAGAGGCAGCGACTTCAATCTACATAACAATCTTTCCCTTGTTTACTTTTCTTGGTAACCTCCTATAACTGACTCCCTAAATCAACATTTTCTTTTGTTGTTATCTGGGGATGGTATTTAACATGATGGTTTATGTTATTTCAGTGAGTTACTCTGTTTTCCTGGGTGTCTCCCATGTATACAAAAGGAATACATGTTATCAAATTTTGATTTTCTACTATTAATCTGTCTAATGTCAATTTAATTCTGAGACCAAGAAGAAGAAACTTGAAGGGCAGAGAAACATTTTTTTTCTCCCCAACACTACTGATACTTCAAGTTCAGTGTTGTACAAGGGGTCTGAGATTTTGCTGACATGCTTCTATTATAACAGAGATCAAATAAGTGATTTGTAAGTTGATCATGTACTTCTACAATGTGATGTAATCTACTGTGTATTAAAGAGAAATGCTTGAAATTTGGGGATATTTATATGACTATCTTCCTTAGTTTAGAGGAGAGACTGGAATTTCCCCCTATATGTACATATTCTGGATTAATTATGTTGTAGTTGTGGAGGTGGGGGTGGGTAGAGATGCATTTTGAAGGCAGTATGTATTCATAAGCCGCATTAATTTTAAGATACTTTAAATGTTTAAAACTTACAATTAAATGTTTTCACAACACTTTTCTGTGTCTAACTCCTAACAATTTGTAAAGCATATGACTTTTCCTGCCTGAGCAAGCAAATATAGCACTTGAGTGGGACTCATATATATTTAGAGTAGCTATTGCAAAACTGTTATGTCCAGAGTTTAGTAAAATAATCCATAGGCGCAGCACCTGAGTGGCTCAGTGGGTTAAGCCTCCAACTTCCGCTCAGGTCATGATCTCGCAGTCGTGGGTTTGAGCCCTGTGTGGGGCTCTGTGCTGACAGCTCAGAGCCTGGAGACTGCTTTGGATTCTGTGTGTGTCTCTCTCTGACCCTTCCCTGCTTACATTCTGTCTCTCTCAAAAATAAATAAACATTAAAAACATTTAAAAAACATAAATAAATAAAAATAAAATAAAATAATCCATAGGCTTTTACTTTGAGCTTGTAATGAAAAGTAGCTATTATTTATTTATTTATTCATTCATTCATTCATTCATTCATTTATTTTTGGTGTGTATGTGAATATGTGCATGTATAGGTTTAGTTATGTACTTTTTATACCATGACATCAGTTAAAAATAAATACTTATTTAAAAATCTAGAATAGATGCCTATTTTCTCATTCACTGAAATGTAAAAATTTCAAAATGAATTTTGAATAAAAAATTAGAGATTTTAAAGTTTGTTTTCTAAAAATTAACTATCTTCATATTTTAAGTTAATTCTACAGGATAGAGTTTATTTATTTTTTAGTTTCTTTTTTTTTAATATATGAAATTTATTGTCAAATTGGTTTCCATACAACACCCAGTGCTCATCCCAAAAGATGCCCTCTTCAATACCCATCACCTGCCCTCCCCTCCCTCCCACCCCCCATCAACCCTCAGTTTGTTCTCAGTTTTTAAGAGTCTCTTATGCTTTGGCTCTTTCCCACTCTAACCTCTTTTTTTTTCCTTCCCCTCCCCCATGGGTTTCTGTTAAGTTCCTCAGGATCCACATAACAGTGAAAACATATGGTATCTATCACCTCACGCCAAAGTGGCCAAAATGAACAAATCAGGATAGAGTTTAGAGTCCATGCACTTGATGTGTATGATGAAGGAATTATAAAGAATGCATTAAGCTACTGATGAACTTCAAATGAAACACATTTTCTCTCTCTCTATTTCTTAAGCTGAAACTCTTTTATATGACCCACAGAAATCAACATCTAAATCAAAGTTTTCCAATAACTTGTGGTTAACTGAATTTCACAAAGAAATTCACGTTGTGTAAAGTCAAAACATGCATTTTTGCAAAAGTTACCTCAAATGTCATTTCTGAGTAATTTACATTTAAAGAGGGACAAAGAGGGGTGCCTAGGTGGCTCAGTCGGTTAAGCGTGTGACTTCGGCTCAGGTCATGATCTTACAGTCTGTGGGTTCAGGCCCCATGTTGGGTTGTGTGCTGACAGCTCAGAACCTGGAACCTGCTTCAGATTCTGTGTCTCCCCCTCTCTCTGCCCCTCCCCTGCTCACACTCTGTCTCTCTTTCAAAAACAAACATTAAAAATTTTTTAAAAAGAATGTGGCAAAGAATAATAGGCATTTTGGAAAACTTAGAAACTATTCAAAATCCTGTGAAAATAACTTCTCATATTCTTAAGACCTATCAGTGCTAAATGTATTCTGATCATCACCAAAGATGTAGGGATGATCCTATATTTAGGTTAAGCAGACATTCTCTTCCTCAGTACAAGAAAAGCAAGGCAAACTTACTTTTATTCATTTTTCTGTCATATCTAGGAATTTAAATTTAGTTATATTTTTAAAATTTAATTATATTTTTACTTAAGGCCTCCACATTAAGGTAAATGTTATTTAGAAAGAATAAATACTACTCCTTTTTGAAGTAATTTAATTAGCATTTTGGGAATAAGGGAAGGCAAGGTTAATTTTGAAATGGAGATGAAGGCTAGAATTGCATCAATTTGAGAGGTGAATCTGTGTGTGTGTGTGTGTGTGTGTGTGTGTGTGTGCATACACATACAGGTAGGTGCTCACGCACTTTTCTGTGAATTGGTGTGATGGTTAGAAGGGGTGACAAACTGAGAATAACACATCATTTTGGTTTGGGCTGACTATAATCTTACTGCATTACACTAGATACCTGGAATTCTGAAATACACTAAAATGTACGCCCTAAGGGACATTTTGGAATACTGCTTAGGTTGACAAGTTTGAGGAGTTTGTAACCTGGGCTTGGTTTACTCTTTCCTTATTTGAATCATTTTCTTTCTTTAAGTTATTGGTTGTATAAAACAGAATAGATTTTAATTTTTTAAGCTTTATTGTGGTATAATTGACAAATAAAAAGTATATATTTCAAGTATACAATGTCATTATTTGATATATGTATACATTTTGAAGTGGTTACCACAATTAAGCTAACAAATGCATCCATCACCTCACATAGTTACCATTTATCTTCTTTTCTCCTAGATCATTCACTCATTCACTTATGTCTCTGTCAAATGGTTCCTGCATTTCTACTATGCACCAGGAACTCTCCTAATAAATGAGGATATGGAAATAAAAAGATTTAGCCCTTGAATAAAACTCAAGGAGTTTACCACTTAGTGGGGGAGCCTGAGACATGAAGTAATTATTGTGATCTCTTAATCATTTTGTCCAAGGTGCATATAAAAAGTTAAAAAGTGGGGAGGAGGGTGGGAAGAAAGAGGGAAGGTAAGATATCAAGGGGATTAGTTATTAGAGGGTGATGAGTTAAAAAGTAAAAGATGATTCAAGTTAGGCTGGAGAAGACAGGGAAAAACAAACCTCAGGATGGTGTAAACATGTGGTCTGAGACAGGAAGTGTCATTTGATGGCTTGGCAAGAGGGCTAAAGAAATCTTCTTCAAGGAAACAGTCAAGGACAAAGAATTTTCTTAAATTCTCAATCAGGTACAAATTTCATATATGCCTAAAGGGTCAATAATATGGTATACCTGCTAAGAAATTTATATTTGAAAATCGCTTTCATAATAAAACTATGGCAATCGTTTTTATCACCTTTTTAAAATCTCCACATTATAAGAGAGAAACTGAATAATCTTGCTCTAATTTTATAAGTGACTCAGAAGAGATTTTTGTCATTTTCTTTAACGTTAACAGCAATAGAACAAATATTATCAGGAATCTGGTAGATGATGTGATAAATTTCACAGAAAAAAGGTTTTTATTGATCATGCATCTTTAAAGCTGCATCACGATTGATTATCAACTCTAATTGTTCTGGCCAAGATTTCTTAAGAATATATCCAGCAATTTTGAGAGGCAGCACTTTGTAGTAAAGCACCACTTAGAGCACTGATGTTTTTGCCTTAAAAATTAAATAAAACTCAACCAACAAGCTATATATCAAATGGCCATTTCTATTATTGTACATATACTAGCCATTTCCTAGAACCAATCAATAGACTTATGTTTAAAAAAACTTAAAGGCATTCATTTTTCTCATTTCTAATTTTTAATTTTATACACTAATTTACAGACTTAGAAAAAAGTTGCAAATATAGTATAAAATTCCTGCAAACCCTTCAACCAGTTTTTTTCTGATGACAGTATCATTTATATAACCATAGCACATGATTGAAACCAGGAAATTATTACTTTAGAAAATTCACTGTTGCCCCCTTACAATCTATTCTTTTTTTTTTTAATGCTTATTTATTTTTGAGAGACAGAGAGAGACAGAGTGAGTGGGGGAAGGGCAGAGAGAGAGGGAGACACAGAATCTGAAGCAGGATCCAGGCTCTGAGCTCTCAGCACAGAGCCGGACACAGGGTTCAAACTCATGAATGTTGAGATCATGACCTGAGCCAAAGTTGATGCTCAACCAACTGAGCCACCTAGGCATCCCACAATCTATTCTTATCCTACAAAGGCAAGAATATTTCTGTTTTTTTTTTTAAGTTGCTCATATTGTCCTATGTTTGGACATACTCCTTCATATGGAACTCTACATCCTTTATATATTCCTCCATTATTTTTTGAGTACTTCCTTACTTTCTGGCATATAAAAATGTTCCAGAAACAAGTTGTATTTTCCCTTCTCAACCCTTGAATGCGAACATTTCTACAAGGAGCCCTGATCCCTTTAATTGGACAATGGGTTTTGTAAGTCAATATATGGGTGCTAGTATAAGGCATACTTTGAAATCTTTTATAAAGTTTTGTCATATTTAAAATGTATTATATCATTCACTGATAAGGTTGCCATTACTCAATGATGCTATGAACAGCCTAACCTTAATGAACACACCATTAATACCGTTTTCTTAATATTCACCCCCAGATTATTTCATTGTGTGTATAGATGTTGGCAATCCAAGACTTGTATGCAGAGATGTCTTGTGGGTCGTTGTTGGTGGCTGCCAGGCTGCGTGCTGTTGTTTTGGTCTTCCTGTTACAGCGTAGACAATCTTCCTATTGTTGCCATCCACCTTCCCCTAGTCTTTAAAATCAAGATTGGTTTATCTTTGGGTTTTTTCCCTTAACTTTCTCCATACTAAGTCCAACCTCTTAGGCAGACACTGTACTTGGATTACATCCTGACTACTCAGAACTAAGATAAAGGTGACTCAGATTAGCTTAACCTTGCCTTGTGGGGATCTCTATTAAACTGTTTTGGTTTTGTTTTTCCTTCTCTCTGTTCCGGTTAAAGCTCCTGAATCCTCAGAATTGCTGATATGGGCTAGATGTTGAGAAGAAAGCAATGGATCTAAACATGGTCATACTAGGTTGAATACCACTGACATCTACCCTCCATTCAGATTTTCAAGTTTTATTTGATGCCTAATGAGACTGACTGTTAACTCAGTGAATGACAACCTTGGTGACAGAGTGAAGTAACACATTTCAGGAAGCATGTAACGTATTTTGAATAATATAATTCCTGTAAAATCCTCAAAATGTATAAAACTAACTCTAGACAATCCTACTTATTGTTCAGTATGTGAAAAGAAAGGTCAGAATCTGAACAGAACATATTTATGGTGTAAAGTCTCTGGCATAACCTCTTTTATCTAAATGTGCGCTTTATGACACTACTTCGCTGTAGAGGAAAGTTAAACTAATTGAATACAAAGAATTACATTTTCGGCATGTACCTACCAATCCTGGATAAGTGACTGACAACAAAATGAATGTCATGCAACTTGTAAATATTTCATATTATTTCAGCTGAAATGAGCATTGATGTATTTTAAGCACACCTGAAAGAACTACAAATATTTTACAAAAATCCTCTATCAGGTGGCAACATCAGTCACACAGGGATTTTGAGAGACTGACTGTTGATCAAGGTCTGAAGACACTAGGAGAACATTTTCAAAACCAGAGTCAGTTAGAATGCCACAGTGTGGGAGGAATCTCAAAGCACTCCTTTAGCCATTCCAAAGTGAATAAAAGAACCTAGTAAATGTACATATGAAGCTGTGTCTCGTATTCTCAAAACCTCTCCTATCAGCTACAGACATTGTCAAAGCAGCTTGGTGGCATGTAGGACATGCGTTCTTTCCTGTCTTCTCCTGCCCTTAGAGGAGAGATGGGTGTGGGCTTCCCACCCTCCATCAGTGCACTTCTCCCAATGTAGAGCCCTGCTCTGCCAATCTTGGCCATGTTTCTTCTCCTTCCACATGACTAGATCACTTGATCTTAAAAATAGGGGGCTCCGCTCTGGTGAGGACTGAACGCTGAGAGTATCATTACTGTTCTCACAGGTCAGTGATGAGAAATTTCTAACATCACTCCACATCCAGGCCAATACTAACAGTAATTGTTAGAAAGATCTTTAGGTAATTAAAGTAATCATGCAATTAAAAATAGCACTCATAAATAAAACATTTTGGCAATGTTAGCCAGTGAGTAAAAAAACAACTAAATGTCTGAGCATGGTTGCAAGTTCTTGCAACTGTATACATTTATTTTTTCTTATCTCTCTTTCTCTCTCTCTGGCCTGCCTGTTAGCTGGGGTCACTTAGCTGTACTTGTAATTGCTTTAATTGCTATTCTAATTGATTTCCATTTTTAATGAAGATAAAGGAGGAAAAATAATTGTAGCATGTGTTCAGTATTAATCCAACCACTATTAAGGACCAAACTTTGTGCATGATGTTGTAGAAACAAAGAATTATAGAACATATCCAGCAATAGGAGTTCTGAAGGGTACATGGCACATTAGCAGACAATTACAACTCGATGATAAGCAGTGAATTAGAATAAGTGAAATTATGATTTCAAAGAGAAAGTGAAGGGGCACCTGGGTGACTCAGTCGGTTAGGTGTCTGACTTCAGCTCAGGTCATGATCTCACAGTTCATGACCTCAAGCCCCACACTGAGCACTGTGCTGACAGCTCAGATAGAGCCTGTTTCAGATTCTGTGTCTCCCTCTCTCTCTGCCCTCCCCTGCTCGTGCTCTGTCTCCCTCTAAAAATAAATAAACATTTTAAAAAAGGAGAGAGAGAGAAAGTGAAGTTTGAGTTTAATCTTATAATGTAAATAGTTTTCCAGCCTATAAGCACAAGCACATGAGTAACTTAGCCTCAGCCTAAATGTCTCAGCTCAGTGTCATAACTCCTATCTGAGTCTTGATAAACACAGAACAATATTTTGCTTTGTTTAAAAAATAATTCCGTAACACATCATCTTCAGTATCCTCTGAATTGTTTTAAATACAGCACATTAATTTTTTTTTTATTTTTTTTTCAACGTTTTTTATTTATTTTTTTGGGACAGAGAGAGACAGAGCATGAACGGGGGAGGGGCAGAGAGAGAGGGAGACACAGAATCGGAAACAGGCTCCAGGCTCCGAGCCATCAGCCCAGAGCCTGACGCGGGGCTCGAACTCACGGACCGCGAGATGGTGACCTGGCTGAAGTCGGACGCTTAACCGACTGCGCCACCCAGGCGCCCCTAAATACAGCACATTTAAAAAATGTTTCTGGTGCTCAAAGTACTAAAAAAAACTTAGGATAATATCTGTCAAATGAAATTTTCTTCTATAAACTTGTATTTATGATCCCTATATTTTATCTTATAGTGTCTTATACTTTAATAAGATTGGCTAAGTGGAGAAATGGGGTAGTAGGTAGAGGGAGACCTGTAATTTTAAGGGCTGTGTTTGTTAGTTTCTTTTTGGAAGAGATGTGATAACATTTAAATATTGATACAACTGGTAGAGATCGAGGATAGGGACTTCTTTGGTCATAATTAACACTGGAGTACCCTCCTACCATATACAATTATAAACACATATAAAATATATAATCAATAAAATCAATTACAAGTATTCTACAACATGTGGCATAATGCTACACTATCTGTGAAAAGGAAATTCATGAGATGAATCCAATGTCCTCTCTGGCATAATGTAAATTGGCATTTAGTAGAAGGGATAGAAACCTGGGTTTGTTTCACATTTTAATGGCTGTTAGTGAGAAGGAAAATACCAGTCTTTGCCATGCAGGAAGACTAAATCTCCAAAGGAAAATTTACAGTCTTGTTGACTTGAAAACTATAGGATAGCCACTGGAAGGGAAATAGGAAGATGATACAGCTGTTGGAATTAGCAATAATTTTAAAGCAGCTATTTTATCTGTGTTCAAAAAACCAAAACAAAGTAACCTTGTAAATAATGAAATGAGAGTATATGCAAACTAAAATCTTGAGGGAGGAATGAAGAGTCACAGAAATGGTATACAGTGGGGAGATTTATATTTATATTTATATTTATATTCATATTTATATTATTTATATCTATATTTATATTTATATTTATTTATATCTATCTATCTAATTTTCTTTCCTTAATTTCCCTACAAGGAAGATTACTGTTAAAAAAAAGAAAACAACGCTGTAAAGCGGGGGCTGTGACATGTAGAAACTGAAGGTGAAACAACAACAGCACAGGGATGGGAGGTCATATGTGGGGTTACATCATCATAAAGCTCTTATATTTGCAAGGTGTGACATGTGAAGTGTAAGTGTCAGGTACCAAGTGGACAGTGGAAGGCGGTACGATATCAGTTCCAAATATAATGTGACAATTTTAAGTTTTCGCCAGTTAGGGCTGCTATAACAAAGTGCCACAGACAGAGTGGCTTATAAAGAATATAAATTTATTTCTCACAGTTCTGGAAACTGCAAATCTGAGATCAGGTGCCAACACAGTTGGGTTCTGGTGAGAGAGCTCTTTTCTGGGTTGCAGACCATCAATTTGTTGTTGTATCCTTACATGACAGAAAGAGCTGGCTAGCTCTCTGATTCTTTCTCATAAGGGCACTTGATCTCATTCATGAGGTCCCATGCTTGTGACCTAATTACCTCCCACCGACCCCCACCTCTAAATGCCTTCACATTGGGGTTAGAATTTCATCACATGAATTTGGAGGGAGGCACAAACATTTGGTCTATTGCAAAGGTACATCTTATAACTTCTCCAGCAAACACTAAATACATATTCAAAAAATCCACTGAGAAAAAACCTAATAATAGAAAACATGTATTATTACCTTCCCCTCCCCAAAGAGGCATAAAAGTAGCAGCTAATTAAGTGAGATGTAAAATAGATAAATTTAAGCTAATAACACAGAATGTGAGAGTGGAAGAAATGCCACACAGCTGGAGAAGTTGGCTTTAGATAAAATAGACTTATCTTTGTATCCTTTAAAAGGAAAACCGTAATGAGATAAGAACAATAATGGCACCAGGGCATTGATTTGTCTTTTGTGATAGAAAATACCTCATTATTACAGATATGGGCCCAGTGGGATTGGGAGGTACTTATATATTTAGATGAAGTAAGGAGGTCATTTTTTTTTTTTTTGAGAGAGAGAGAGAAGGAGAGAGACACACAGAGAGCACTTGTGCACGTGTGAGCTGGGGAGGGGCAGAGGGAGAGGGAGAGAGAGAATCGTAAGAGCCTGATGTGGAGCTTGAACTCACGACCCTGAGATCATGACCTGAGTTAAAATCAAGAGTCAGACACCTAACCAACTGTGGCACCCAGGCAGCCCAAAGTGAAGTCATTTTTAACCCAAACAGTTATAAATTGGAGATCAAAAACAAAGGTAGTTTATATATGATGATTTAGGAAAATCTTTTATCTTCAGCAATGTCTTCATCATTATAAAGTGGGGCTTTCAAAGCAACAACTGGATTATATCAGAAAGTCAAGAAAAGTTTTTCTCTCAGGAGAGGTTAAGGACTGTGGTTTGCCTGCTAAAGAGAAAATAATAGATCTCTTAATAATTGCTTATATTATTTGAGATGTTATAAAACCAAACTATTGGCCACTTTTCCTTTCCATTTCTAAGAGAAATAATCATAAATTACTAGGCTTATATTGTATCCAGAGACTTCATTTAGCCATTAGAATGTTTTTCTTCAAGTTCCCATTCCAAATATTGAAGATGATTACCAAAGAATATCTGTGTTGGGATATTTAAGGTTCTGTCTGTAATAGATACTTTTGAGTATTGAAATGCATAGATATTAAGTGTATAATTCACAGAGTTTTAATAAATACACAGCCCTATGCAACCACCAGTTACGATTTAGGACATCTCTACATTTCTATCACTTTAGAAAATTCACTGTTGCCCCCTTATAATCTATTCTCATCCTACAAAGGCAACAACTGTTCTGATTTCTTTTTTTTTTAATGCTTATTTATTTATTTTGAGAGACAGCATGCTAGCAGGAGAGGAACAAAGAGAGAGAGAGAGTGAGATTCCCAAGCAGGCTGTGCACTGTCAGCACAGAGCCTGACATGAGATTGAACTCATGAACCAGGAGATCATAACCTGAGTTGAAATCAAGAGTCCAAGGCTTAACTGACTGAGCCACCCAGGCACCCCTACAGTTCTGATTTCTAACACTATAGCTTTATTTTGTGTATCCTTAAACTTTATATGAACATTCATTATTTTTTATCTTCCTCCCTTTGGTTAGCATGTTATATGATTTATTCATGTTGTTGTGTGCATTAATACTTTGTTTATTTTTATTGCTGAGTAACATTCAATTATGTGGATATACCACAATTTATTTATCCATTCTCTTATTGATGGATACGTGGGTTATTCCCAGTGTGGGACTTTTTTTTTTTTTTTAATTTTTTTTTTTTAACATTTATTTATTTTTGAGACAAAGAGAGACAGAGCATGAATGGGGGAGAGTCAGAGAGAGAGGGAGACACAGAATCTGAAACAGGCTCCAGGCTCTGAGCTGTCAGCACAGAGCCCGACGCGGGGCTCGAACTCACATACCGCGAGATCGTGACCTGAGCCGAAGTCGGACGCTTAACCGACTGAGCCACCCAGGCGCCCCAGTGTGGGACTTTTTTGAATAAAGCTGCCATTAACATCTTTGTGGTCATATGTTTTCACTTATCTTAATACCTGGAAGTGAAATTCCCATTTGATAGTGCAAATATATGGTTAACTTTATGTATGTAAATGACTAAGTTGCTATACATCCCCATCAACATTTAGTAATAAACTAAAATATTAATTTTAGTTATTCTAGTAAGTATATAGTGGTATGTCAATATTTTGGTATCTCATAGTTTTAATTTGGACTTCCCTGATTGATAATATTGAACATATTTTTATAAGTATGTGTTCAAATCTTTGACAAACTTTTGACCAAGTTGTTTATATTTTAATTATTGATTAATGAAAGTCCTTTTTATATTCTTTATGTAAGTCTTATGTCAGCTTCATGTGTTTGTGTCTGCTGTTTTACTTTTATTCCACCTACACCAAGGTGGAGGGGGAAAACACTGGACTTAATCAAAATTAAGAACTTTTGCTTTTCAAAAGACATGAAGGAAGAAAAAAGCAAGCTACAGACTAAGGAAAATATCAGCAAGTCACTCGCCTGAGAAAAGATAGGTATCAAGAATATATGAAGAACTTGATTGGAGATCCAACCTGGTAGAGAAGTAGGGGGACCAGAAGTTTCTTTGTCCCTCAAACACAGCAGTGTTGAGGCCAAAGGACTATGAATTCCAAAAGTCTGCAGAGTGACAGAGATGTCTCCAGGGGCCCACAGGGACAACCTGATGGTCCATAGGCCTAATTCAAAGAATAAATCAAAGTACACCTGGTGGAGATCCAAAACATCACCAAGACTAGGGAGATAAAGCAACCAGAGTCACAACAACACAGAGCAAGTAATACACTCCAAAAGCACCTTCTGAAGGGCCAGGCCCTGTACAGTGTATGACCCCTCTTTAATATAGTAGTGCTCACAGGTACAGGACACATAACATGTTCTTAAAACACTTAAGGGACAGAAAAATAGTCAACATGATGAAAGGGGAGAATTCTCCTCAAAAGAAATTCCAGGAAGAAACGACAGCTAAAGAATTGATCAAAACAGATATAAACAATATGTCTGATCAAGAATTTAGAATAATAGTCATAAGATAAATCATTGGGCTTCGAAAAATCACAGAAGACAGCAGAGAATCTATCGCTGCAGAGATCAAGGAACTAAGAAATAGTCATGATGAATTAAGACGTGTTGTAAATAAGGTGGAAAATAAACCAGATGCAGTGATATCAAGGATGGAGGAAGCAGAGGGGACAATAAGTAATATGGAAGACAAAATTATGGAAAACAATGAAGCTGAGAAAAAGAGAGATGAGATAATACTATACCATGAGGGAAGAATTAGAGAACTAAGTGATTCAATGAAATGTAATAATGTCTATATGATAGGAGTTCCAGAAGAAGAAGAAGAGAGAGAAAAGGGACAGAAGGTTTACCTGAACAAATTATAGCTGAGACTTCCCTAATCTAGGGAAGGAGGCAGACATCCAAATCCAGGAGGCACAGAGAACTCCCTTCAAATTTAACAAGAATAGGTCTTCTCCATGGCATATCATAGTGAAACTGGCAAAATACAAAGATACAGAGAGAATTCTGAAAAAAAAAAAACTAGGGACAAATTAGCCTTAACCTACAAGGGTAGACACATAAGGGTAGAAGCAGACCTGTCCACTGAAACTTGACAGGTCAGATGGGAGTGGCAGGAAATATTCAATGTGCTGAATAGGAAAAAAAATATGCAGCCAAGAATCCTTTACCCAGCAAGGCTGTCATTCAGAGTAGAAGGAGAGGTAAAGGCTTTTCCACACAAACAAAAACTGAAGGAGTTCATGATCACTAAACCAGCCATGCAAGACATCCTAAGGGGAACTCTGGAAGTGGAACGCTGCAAAGACTGCAAGGTACCAGAGACATCACCACAATCATGAAACATACAGATAACACAATGACACTAAATCCATACCCTTTCAATAATAACTTTAATGTAAATGGACTAAATGCTCCAGTCAAAAGAATAGGGCATCAGAATGGATTAAAAAACAAGATAAATCTATATGCTGTCTACAAGAGACCCATTTTAGACTTGAGGACACCTTCAGATTGAAAGTGAGGGGATGTAGAACCAATTATCATGTTACTGGATATCAAAAGAAAGCTGGGGTAGCCATACTAGAATCAGAAAAATTATATTTTAAACTAAAGGCTATAACAATTGATGAAGGGCATTATATCATAATTACAGGATCTATCCATCAAGAAAGCTAACAATTGTAAATACTTATGCCCCAAACTTGATAGCACCCAAATATATAAATCAACTAATCACAAACTTAGGCAAACTTATTGGTAAGAATAGAATAATTGCAGGGAACTTTAATATTCCACTTACAACAATGGACATATCATCTAGGCAGAAAATAAATAAAGAAACAATGGCCTTGACGATAAACTGGACCAGATGGACTGGACATATATTTTCTGAACTCTTCACCCAAAAGCAGCAGAATACACATTCTTCTTGAGTGCACATGGAACATTCTCCAAGATAGATCACATATGGGTCACAAGACAGCTCTCAATATACAGAGAAGAATTGAGGTCATACCATGCATATTTTCAGATCACAATGCTACGAAAATTGAAATCAACCAGAAGAAAAAGTTTGGAAAACTTCCAAATGCATGGAGAGAATATCTACTAAAGAATGAATGGGTCAACCAGTCAATTAATTAAGAAATTAAAAAATATATGGAAGCAAATGAAAATGAAAACACAACAGTCCAAAACCTTGGGGATGCAGCAAAGGCAGTCCTGAGGGGAAAATACATTGCAATATAGGACTATCTCAAGAAACAAACAAAAAAATCCAAAATACAAAACCTAATGACTAAACAAAAGGAACTAGAAACAGAACAGCAAAGAAACCCCAAAGCCAGCAGAAGAAGAGAAATAATAAAGAGTAGAACAGAAATAAACAATATAGAATACAAAATAAAAGAACAGAACAGATCAATGAATATAAGAGCTGTTTTTAAAAAAAAAAAATAAAATTGATAAAACCCTAGCCAGACATCTCAAAAAGAAAAGAGAGAGAACCCAACTAGATAAAATCATTAATGAAAGAGGGAGATCACAATGAACACCACAGAAATACAAACAATTTTTAGAGAATATTATGAAAAATTATATGGCAACAAACTGGACAACCTAGGTGAAAATGACAAATTCCTAGACACCCACACACTACCAAAACTGAAACAGGAAGAAAGAAAATTTGAATAGACCCATAATCAGTGAAGAAATTGAAAGACTTATCAAAAATCTCCAACAAATAAGAGTCCTTGGCCAGATGGCTTCCCAGAGGAAACCTACCAGACATTTAAAGTAGAGTTAATACCTATCCTCAAGCTGTTCCAAAAAATAGAAAGGGAAGGAAAAATTCCAGACTCATTCTATGAAGCTAGTAATACCTTGATTCCCAAACCAGACAGAGACCCCACAAAAAAAGGAGAATTACAGGCCAATATCCCTGATGAATATGGATGCAAACATTTTCAATAAGATACTAGCAAATTGAATTCAACAGCATGTAAAAAGAATTGTTCACCATGATCAAGTAGGATTCATTCCTGGGCTGCAGGGCTGGTTCAATATTTGCAAATCAATCAATGTGAACATCACATTAATAAAGGAAGGGATGAGAACCATATGATCCTGTCAATAGATGCAGAAAAAGAATTTGACAAAATACAGCATCCTTTCTCAATAAAAACCCTCAAGAAAGTAGGGATAGAAGGATCATACCTAAACATCATAAAAGCCATATATGAAAATCCCACAGCTAATACCATCCTCAATGGGGAAAAACTGAGAGCTGTCCCCCTGAGATCAGGAACACGGCAGGAATGTCCACTTTCATCACTGTCATTTAACATAGTGTTGGAAGTCCTAGCATCAGCAATCAGACAACAAAATGAAATAAAAGGCATCAAAATTGGCAAAGAAGTCACACTTTCACTTTTTGCAGATGACATGATACTGTATATGGAAAACCTGAAAGATTCCACCAAAAGGCTGCTAGAACTGATACATGAATTCAGTAAAGTCACAGGATACAAAATCAATGTACAAGAAATCACTTGCATTTCTATACACCAATAATGAAGCAATGGAAAGAGAAATCAAGAAAGCAATCCCATTTACAATTGCACCAAGAACCGTAAAATACTGAGGAATAAACTTAACCAAAGAAGTAAAGGATCTATATGCTGAAAATTATAGAAAACTTATGAATGAAATTGAAGAAGACACAAAGAAATGGGAAAACATTCAATGCTCATGGATTGGAAGAATAAATATTGTTAAAATATCAATACGACCCAAAGCAATCTACGCATTCAATGCAATCCCAGTCAAAATTGCACTAGGATTCTTCTCAAAGCTAGAACAAACAATCCTAAAATTTGAATGGAACCACAAAAGACCTTGAATAGCCAGAGTAATGTTGAAAAAGAAAACCAAAGTGGGAGGCATTACAATCCCAGACTTTAGCCTCTACTACAAAGCTGTAATCATCAAAACAGTATGGTATTGGCACAAAAACAGACACATAGACCAATGGAATAGAATAGAAAACCCAGAATTGGACCCACAAATGTATGGCCAACTAATCTTTGACAAAGCAGAAAAGAATATCCAATGGAAAAAAGTCTCTTTAGCAAATGGTGGTGGGAGAACTGGACAGCAACATGCAGAAGAATGAATCTAGACCACTTTCTTACACCATTCACAAAAGTAAACTCAAAATGGATGGAGGACCTGAATGTGAGACAGGAAACCATCAAAACTCTAGAGAAGAAAACAGGCAACAACTCTTTGACCTCAGCTGCAGCAAATTCTTGCTGGATGTGTCTCCAAAGGCAAGGAAATTAAAAGCAAAAATGAACTATTTGGACCTCATCAAGACAAAAAGCTTCTGCACTGAAATGGAAATAATTAACAAAACGAAAAGGCAACAGACAGAATGGGAAAAGATATTTGCATACGACATCGGATAAAGGGCTAGTATCCAAAACTATAAAGAACTCACCAAATTCCACACCTGAAAAACAAATAATCCAGTGAGGAAATGGGCAGAAGACATGAATAGACACTTTTCCAAAGAAGACATTCAGAGGGCCAACAAACACATGAAACGATGCTCAGCGTCACTCCTCATCAGGGAAATACAAATCAAAACCACACTGAGATACCACCTCACGTCGGTCAGAGCAGCTTACTTTAACGACCCAGGAAACAAACGATGCTGGCGAGGATGTGGAGAAATGGGAGCCCTCTTGCACTGTTGGTGGGAATGCAAACTGGTGCAGCTGCTCTGGAAAACAGTGTGAAGTTTCCTCAAAAAATTAAAAATACAACTACCCTACGACCCAGGAATAGCACTACTAGGAATTTATCCAAAGGATACAGGAGTGCTAATTCAAAGGGGCACTTGTACCCCAGTGTTCATAGCAGCACTTTCAACAATAGCCAAATTATGGACAGAGCCCAATTGTCCATCAACTGATGAATGGGTATAGAACATGTGGTTGATATATACAATGGAATACTACTTGGCAATAAGAATGAAATCATGCCACTTGCAGCAAGCAGATGGAACTGGAGGGTATAATGCTAAGCGAAATAAGTCAGTCAGAAAGGCAGGTATATGTTTTCACTCATATGTAGATCTTGAGGAACTCAACAGGAGACCACGGTGAAAAAAATAGTTACAAACAGGGAGGGAGGCAAACCATATGAGACTCTTAAATACAAAGAACAAACTGAGGGTTGATGGGGGGTTGGGGAAGAGGGGAAAATGGGTGATGGGCATTGAGATGAGCACTTGTTGGGATGAGCACTGGGCGTTGTATGTAAGTGATGAATCACGGGAATCTACCCCAAAATGCAGAGCACACTGTACACACTGTATGTTAGTCAATTTGACAATAAATTATATTTAAAAAAATAAAAAAAAAGAATATACAAAGAAATCTCAAAATTCAATAAGAAAACAACTTAATTTAAAAATAGGAAAATGACTTGGACAAATATTTCATCAAAGAAAATATACTAATGCTAAACAAGAACATGAAAAGTTGTTTAACATCGTTAATCATCAGGGAAGCTAGACACTATGTAATCCTACTACCCACCTTTTAGAATGTTTAAGATTAAAAAGACTCACTGTACCAAGTATCGGCAAGGCTGTGGAGGAACTGGAATTCTTATGCACTGTTGGTGAGAATGTAAAATGGTATAATTACCTTGGAAAATAGTTTGATGTTCCTTGAAAACAAACACCTAATTATGATCGAAGTATTCTATTCTCATTTCACCCAAAAGGGGTGAAAGATTATGTCCATACAGAAACTTCTACATAAATATTCATAGCAACTTTGTTTGTAATAGTAAAAAAACTGGAAAATAAATAAATTGTGGTCTATCCATATGATGGAATACTAGTCAACAATAGAAAGGAATGAATTATTACTATAAGCAACAACATGGATACATCTCAAAACAATTATGCTGAATGAAAGAAAAAGAGTACATTCTGTATGATTCCATTTATATATAACTCTAGAAAATGCAAACATATAGTGACAACAAGCTATATGTGGTTGCATGGGGTGACAGAATGGAGAACTGTATTGCAGGCAGGTGGGAAAGATCACAAGGGATCAGTTTACACAACCACAGACACACATGCACACTTCCAAACTGATCAAATCATACACTTTAACTTAATGTGCTAATTGTGTATCATCCAGTTGCCCAATTGCATGGCAAAAAGCAATAAAACTACAAGATTATCCTGGTTTTGTAAAATAAAGGCTCCCTCTTCCTCTATTTTCTAAAATTGCTTGTATAAAATTTTCTTTTTTAAATGTTTGGTAGAATTCACAAATCAAAGCATCTCAGCTTAAAGTTTTATTTACAGAAAATATTTTTTAATGTTTTATTTATTTTTGAGAGAGAGAGAGAGAGAGAAGGAGGGAGGGAGAGAGAGGAAGATAAAGTGGGTGAGGGGCAGAGAGGAAGACAGAGGATCCGAAGAGGGCTCTGCACTGACAGCAGAGAGCCTGATGTGGGGCTTGAATTCACCAACCATGAGATTATGACCTAAGCTGAAGTCGGACCAGTTAACCCACTGAGCCATCCAGGTGCCCCTGGAAAGGGTTTTTAATACAAACAAAATTCTACGTATATAATAGATATGGAATGATTCATGTATTTTTTATTCTTTTGAATGTTTTGGTAACTTAGGTATGTAAGTAATTTGTCATTTTATCAAAATTATCAAATTTGTTAATGAAATATTTCTCATGATACTGCCACTGTCCTTTAAATATTGTAGGACTTATGTCTGTCATTGTTGATATTGTGTATTCTTTCCTTTTCTTCTTGGTCAATCTCAAGTTTCATAAACTTTATTAATATTTTCTAAAGAACATTTTTTTTCTGTTTGAAAGTTTTCCCTTTCATTGGTATCTATTCTAGTTGTAGAATTTCCTACCTGCTACTTTCTTTTATTTTAATTTGTGCATTTTATCCTAGCTTTTTAGGGTGGTATATCAGAGAATTTACTTTCAATGTTTGTTCTCTTCTAACACATGAATTTAAAGCCTATAGTAGTCTCTAAAAACTATATTATTTATCTCACAATTTTTCATATGCATGTTTCTGTTTTCATTCAGTTTGAAATAATTTATATTTTCTCTTGTGACTTCTTTGATATATGTTATTCAGAGGTATGTGGCTTAATTTCTCAAAATTTGGCATTACTTTGGCATTCTCGATTGCATTGTTTTCTAACTTAAATAAGCATTGTCACATGAACATGTTTATTGGATTTCAATTTTGAAAGTTATTTAGATTTACATTTTGCCTCACTACATGGTATATCTTGGAAAACATACCACATGCACTCCTTAAGAAGGTTTATTCTGTGGTTAATGTATTATTCCACAAATGTCAATTAGGTTAAGTTGCTCATCAGTGCTGTTTAATATTCTTATATACTAATTTTTTCCTATGTTTCTATCAATTTCTGAGAAAAATGTGTTAAAATCTGTGACCGTTGTGGATCTTTTTCTTCGTTTACTTCTCAGTCTCTCCTTCATATATTAGGTACATGTATATATTTATGGTTTTTATGACTTAATCATGCATTGATCTTTAATCATTATGAAATTACACTTTTGATCTCTAGAAACACTTCTTTTCTTAAAGTCCTGTCTGATATTAATAGAGTCATACCAGCTTTCTTGTGTCTAATGTTTGCATGGTAAATCTTTTAGTACTTATACTTTCAACCTATGTTGTTTTCTATTTTTTAAGATATGATTCAATTGGACAGTACAATATACTGTTAGAGTTTGTTTTTTTATTTATCTATTTTGACTTCCTGTTGTTTGGGATGCTTAGGTCATTTATACTTGTTATTACTGATAGGTTTGAATTTAGGTATACCCTATTTGCAGTATTTTTATATTTGGCCAATCTGTTCCTCTGTTCTTATTATTCCTATACTGCTTTATTTTTACACAATCAATTTTTAGACAGTATGTTTTAATTCTTCTTAGCTCTACCACTTTACTACTTTCTATTAGTAATAGTGCTACTGCTTACAATATTTATCCTTATCAAAGTCTATTATACAACATTGTGTAAAACGTAGGAAGTCTGGACAGCATAATGTCATATTTATGTATATAATTTCATATATATACATTTTCAAACCCACATTATAAGGTTTTATTTGCTTAAACTATTTGCTTAGTTTATTATTTTTAAAGAAAAGAAAAAGAAAAATTAAGTGTCCTACATTTAATCCACATGCTATCATTTCTAATGTTCTTCTTTCCTCTCTAGAACTCTAGAACAGAGTTTCCTCTCGGTATTTTTCTTCATCCTGAAGTACTTCCCTTGTTATTTCTTCAGTAGGAATCTGCCGCAGATTCTGCTCTTGAAACCAGTAAGATTGAAGAATTTCACTTGCATCTAGCTAACTTGTGCTAGCAGACCAGCGAGTGATCTCAGGGTAAAAGCCGTATGAACGCAGATTGCCCTCAGCACATATTTTCTCAGTGAAAAAATGCCTTCCAGTTTCTTTTTAAAAAATTCTTTAATGTTTATTTATTTTTGGGAGAGAGAGAGAGAGACAGACAGACAGAGCATGAGCAGGGGAGGGGTAGAGAGAGAGGGAGACACAGAATGCAAAGCAGGCTCCAGGTTCGAAGCTGTGTGCACAGAGCCCAATGCGGGGCTCGAACTCATGAACCATGAGATCATGATCTGAACCGAATTTGGACACTCAACTGACTAGCCACCCAGGCGCCCCACTATCTTCCAGTTTCTGCCTACATTTGTTGCTCTGATAGCCCTTTACATAGTTGTCTTTCATAATTTATCCTGAGTTCCTAAGTTTTATCTGGGATAGATTCGTTTGCTACAAGACACTAGCTAGGTCTCCTTCCCTTGCTCAATTTTAGTTTTATGTTTACAAACTTATATTAAAGTTCATATTAAATAGTGTTATATTTATGTATTATATTAAATAGTGTTATATTTATATAACACTATAGGCTTCTGGATTACAAATAAACTTTACCTATAAATATAACCACAACATAATGGATAATTAATGGAATCATCTCTCTGTATATAAAAATATATTTTCTAGAGTATTTATTAAGAAATGCACATGTAGTTACAATTCATCTTCACTTAAATGTCCACAAATTATAGGACAAATTATTTTCTCTCTCTCAGTCTTTGCTTCTTCTCTTTAAGGGTTTTAGACAAAATGATTTCATGTCTGACAGCCTAAGTTTTGATGCACTGTGGTATTTTCATGTTTTCTTTCCGATCCCATCCATGGAAAGTAACTGAGATACTGTATCATTAGGAACAAGATTTGTCTTCCATGATTCAAATGACCTAAAATACCACTCCCTAATCTTTAATGGAAAATTATTAGGATGTGGATTCTGTTCTGTTTTTTTCTGGTGGGGACTGAGATTCTGTAGTGCTCTGAAGTGCCCACATGAGATTCAAACTACTGGTCGACGGAATGCACTTTGGTGAGAATCTACAGCAGAAAGTAGCACTGCACACATTTTGGATCTTTTAGCCAGAGATACCTGGGTTTGCACCCTGCCCTGTGACTTTGTAGCCATGTGACTTGGGGCAAATTTACTATCTTATCTTTATATACTCATCTGGAAAGATGAAATAATCACACCTACCTAGTAAAACTGTTGCCACACTTATATCTTCAATATTTGTAAGGATTTAGAACAAAGCCCAAAGTTAAAAAACAGTAACAAAAGCTCTTACTAGTTGAAAAGAAAATCTTGTTATGCTTAGAGAAAATATATTTCCCAAGATTCTTTTTCTTTTCTTTTTTTTAATGCTTATTTATTTTTTAGGGAGAGAGAGAGAGAGAGACAAAACACAAGCAGGAGAGGGAAAGAGAGGGAGACAGAATCCAAAGCAGGCTCTAGGCTCTGAGCTGTCAGCACAGAGTCTGAGGCAGGGCTTGAACTCACAAGCCGTGAGATCATGACCTGAGCTGAAGTTGGATCTTAACCTACTGAGCCACCCAGTCACCCCTCAAGATTTTCTAAGGAAACATCACATTTCCATTTAAGCATTTACTTCTTACTTAATACTTCTTTCTTAAAATACTCTATTCCCTGTCAAATTCATAAGTCATGTCTCTCTTTTCTAAAGAAATTTCTCTTTTGTGAAACTATGGCAAACTTACAGAAAAGGAAAATGGCCTACAAAAACCAAGTGGTGTGATATGAGGCCAGATTCACTTGGCCTTTTAAAGAATTTGCTAGGAAAATGTAAGCTAAGACAAACAAACAAAGTTGTGCAGAGCCTTTTGGAACATGAAATGTGCTTTCAAAATTCACATCATGTCAGACAAATCAATGATAAATTTAGAAAGCATTATTAAGATATCTGGAACATGAAATATTTGATTATAAAAATTGCCACTCTTCTTTTGACAAGTCCCCTTTTAGTCTGGAATTTATCCCTCCCCCCTTATCGCTAGTTACACTTAAGGCTGGATGACAATAAAGTGGAATAAAGATTAAAACGGTTCCCTGGAGACAGCTGTTCCTATTCTTCCCCTTCACAATAAGGGTGCCAGACTTGCATATGCAAAAACTTCTAACTGTATACATTCTTTATGCTCTCTCTCAGGGAATACCTGTTTGCTTTCATAGTTAAATAAAGTTTCAAGATACCTTCATTTTACTACAATCTGTATTTTTTATTCAGTTACATTTTATGGGAGTGAGTTGCAGAATATGAACTATGTTTTAATGCACACTATTCAGTGCCCCACCAAAAGCATTTTTTCCCTCTTTCTTCCTCAACAGAATCTTTTCTTCAGCAAATGGTGAAATAACAAGTATAGGTTCTGATTAGTTTAAGCCAATATGTAGCTGTGGCTGCTTCCCCGTTGGCATCACTGAGTTGCTGATTATTCATATGCACATGAAGATCATTCTACCTGACATGTAGTACATTAAAAAAAAAGTGTTGTAGAAGTCAGTTTCAGTGGCTATAACAATATATCCTAGAGAGGGAGGCTGAAACAGCAAACATTTATTTCTCACAGTTCTGGAAGCTGGGAAGTCCAAGATCAAGGTTTTGGCAGATTCAGTGTCTGGTAAGAACCTTCTTCCTCATTTGGAGACAGGAGCCTTCTTCCTGCATTCTCAGATGGCACAGAAAGAGACTCTTCCTCTTCTTTTAAGCACACTAATTCCATCAGGGGGGCTCTAACCCTCCTGCCCTCATCTAAACCTAATCACCTGTCAAAAGCCCCACCCACTTCCAAATACCATCATTGCATTGGGGTATAGGGTTTCAATATATGAATACTGGGTAAATGCATTCAGTCCATATCATGTGTCCTGTAGTTTTATATACATTTACACTATATATTTCTCTGTTACTTATATTTAAAAGTGGCAAATACTCAGTGAATACATCACCCAAGTTGTTAACTACTTTTGCAATACTATGTATGCCATGGTGTTTAAATACCACCCCCTTCTGAGTCTGATAATTAAAAATGATTCTCCTAAGGATATCCAAAATAGCTACAAAATATTTTTCATTAAGTCTTCTAACATAGTCATATGTTCAGTCTTATAGGTCAATGTCTGATTTTGTAGAATGACTTAGAGAAGCTATGCAAAATGGCCACCTTGAAAGAGTCATGATATTAATATGGTCTTATACATTTAAAGGGGATTAATTATGTGTAGCAAATATTTTTTTTCATTTACTACCTCATAAATCGCAAGCTTGTGGAAGACAGTAGGTGACTAGGAAGTGTAAGATATCAGAAGTAATGAATGCCTTGATGAAACAAAATATTTGCATTTTAAAAATCTCCCCAAATTAAAATCATCAGAGCCCAATAAATTACTAAATTGACACCTTGATTTTTTCTCTCTTCAAACCATCTCCTAGAAGCCATTGGATTTTTCATATTAGTTTCATTTATTCAACATTTAGCAAGCTCCTACAATGAATCGGGCAGTGTATTAGGTTCTAAAGCACAGTTAGCAACATCATCCACAGTTCCTGCTCTGACATAGCATATATTCCAGGAGAAGAAAGAGACTGATTGAAACTATAAAACAATAAAGTAAAATTACAATTGTGTTAGATGATAAGAGGTAGAGATTTACTATTAAGAGAACATGTCATGTGGAAAAATAATCTTAGCAGAACTTACTTCCCTCATGTTCCCCTTAGTTCCTTGCTCTTTCAGGCCACTGAATTTAGATGGCCGTGGCATTGCCCCAAAACTTATATTAAATGATCTATCTTCTCCCTGAAATCTAGGATGGAACTTTACCATATACTTGTATATGTATTTGGTTCTATTTCTAGACTTTGTATTCAGCTTAACTTCTCCATTATAAACTGTTTCATTATGAAGGCCTTATAATACTTTAATAGTATATTTATTTTAAAATACGAACTTCAGAAACAGTTTTACAAACTATCAGAGGAAAACACTGTTGATATTTTTATTGGGATCACTTTTAGTTTATATGTTAGGTTGAGATAGTTGACCTCTTCCCCAAATTAAATATTCCTATCTAAGATCATGATCTATCTTTTCACTTCTTCATGTCTTCTATTAGTTCCTCAGGTGCGTATTCATTCATTGAGAATATAACCAATGTGTTCTCCTAGAAGTTCAATAAAGTCTACAAGTGAGAATAGTTCACTGTGTTATTTCAGAAAAGAGTGACTAGAGAATGAAATACTAAGTCCAATCTGTCATGTTATTACTCTGTCAATTACCAACATCCAACTGACTTCAACTGAAAAAGGAGCAACAACAAAACCCCCCAAAAATGCAAGAAGAATTTTCTTGCTACAAACTGACATCACTTAAAATGTATGTAATAATCAGGTAAAATTATAGTGATTTCCATATTTAAGCAAGAAGTAAAAGAAATGCATATTATAGCCTATTCCTAAAAGGTAAACCAAATCATTTTAAATTATTCACGTCTCCCTCATCAAGACTTTTTCAGACCCTAAAGGCAGTTATCAAAAAGGAAGGGTGAAAAAGTTTAACGTAGAATAATGTATCTGTATAAGTATGCACAGGGCTTTATGTGCTTTTCCCAACACGAGTTCCTCAAATCTGCCATTTACACGACTCCCATAATATTAAGGTTCCATGAACATAAGGTATCCATGAACATTTCATATTATGTGGGTAAAATGTATCCCTCCCAGTCACTTAGAACCAAAAATGAAAAGAAAAATGATCCAAACGCTAACAGTTCATGAAACTGACCTACAGATTTTTTTTAATCTTTGCTTTTAATTTGCTGTCCTGAATGTGTACAAATGTTTCTTGGAGGAGGTTTTAAGGGTACAGAGGAAGTTGCTGCTTATTTAAACAATTTTAACAAAGGACTAACCTTTTACATTTAACATTTGTTCCTTTCATTTGCTTTCTGGAAGCAGTTCATACTTTTTCTTTTTTCTCCCCAAGGACATTGCATAATGAACATACACAAGATTACTTAAATGAATGGTTTTAATGAGTTCTTTGAATAGATTCTTTAAAAAGCAAGTATGAAATTGCTTTCCCAGTTGGGAAACTTTAAAATATTTTTAGAAAATTCATATATAAAGCCTTAAAATTCTAACCATTTTTAAAGGAACAATAATTGAAGGGTTTTTTTTGTAATATGATTTATTTTCACTTATACCACGGAAGATATTACAAAACCCAGTAGGATTTTTGAATTATTTTAATGGATTATCTCATTTCATATTCATAATAGTTATTTGTTAAATGTAAAGTCTGCAGCTCTTTTATACTACTTTCACTTTTTACACCACTTTTCAACTTTTTTCTGTAGTTGGTCAATATTGGCTGGACATAAATTCACCGTAGTGAACATTGTGCTGTGACCTCAACCCCTCTGCATTTTTGTTCAAATTGTTATAATCTTGAGATTGGGCAAAATTGATCTCCTCCTCTTGTACTGTAATTGTTTCAGAAGTTGGCATATACCTCATTTGGTCTAATTAAAGTGATGTTCAAACTTCTGCTCAATGATTTTATTCAATTCAGGAGCTGAATGGGAATGAAGAAAAGTGTAGGCCCAGGATCTTGTGAACATTTATGCCACCATGAGCACTAAGGATAAAGTAGACACAGGGAGCAGGGTGCAGTTGAGAGAATTACAGAAAAGAAGAATCAAAACTTGGTAAAACTCTTCCTGACACTTGCTGTAGCCTCAAGCTTTACTGTTATGTGAGGGAATAAATTCCTTTTATTATTTAAACTGCTTTGCAGCTAAGAGTATGGAATCCAAAAGTGACATAAACTGCCTTGGGCAAATATCATTGCCTTAATTTTGAAATTATTTATCTATTTGAAAGCATAAATTGTTTAATTGCCTCTGCTTGGATTCAAATAAACTGCTCAGATAGCTCAAACTCTTAAAGCTGACATTTAAAAAATTAAAACCTCTTGTTAATAACTAAAAGTTATATGTTGATCAGTCTTATGCTATCATCGTAACACCATGTGTGCTGTTTCTGTCAAAAATATTTGCACGTGCTATTGTACTAGCTCCCATAAAAAATTAGAAAATATTAAAATCAAATTTCTCATCTTTAAATGTTAGCTGTCTAGCATGATATACACATACTTTTGAAAACAGAGAACACTTAGTACAAAGGAATATGGTGACAAAATAGACCAGTTTCCAGATTATTTCCTCTTATGTAAAAAGGCTTTGCAACATGACTGATATGTTTCCTTCCAGCTTTAATGTCCTGATTTTATGGCAAATGAAATAGGGGCTTGAGGGGAAAGTGGTTGAGGCATGCAGCATATGGAGATCATCAGGAGAGCTGGAATCCTCTTGTCCTTTATAAATTGGTTTATTGTTTTTCTACTTTATGTTCTTAAAGGACAGATTCTGTGCCTGTTTTCTGTATGGTTTTCACAAAATATTATTTGATGATAATATTTAATATTTTTGTGATCAGATATTCTTTGTTAAGTGTCTATGTATCTAGTTATATATATAAAAGAACATGGGTTTGATGTTAAGGTTTTGAAAAACCCGGAAACCAAAAGGTTCAGAAATGCAAAGCTTTTCTCAAATTGGGAGGAAGCTTACAGCATGTTTTCCACATTGTGCCTCTTTTGGAGGCAATTCCTCTGTTGGTAAAAGACTTGTTAGCTCCTAAGAAGCTCATTCTACTTTCATATAATTTTTATGGTTAGTACCTCTATCTACATATCTAGTTAATGTATATTCCTTGGGGTTCTAGAAATGCATCTAACATACTGCTGTGACTGTAGCTAAATATATTCTTTTGGAAAAATCTGCTATACTCAATCATCAGATTGTGCTTATTTCTGTCAGACTTTCTTAAAACATGCAATCATTTACATAAAAGTGCAATGGCTTATGACCAAACAAGAATTTCACCAGTATAGATTTAGTGACTTAAAAATCACCATTGCCTTTTTTAAATCATGTAAATGAAATTTTTCCTACTTAATTTTTATAATTATGTGGGACATGACTAAAATGGTAAAACTATTCTTTTTGTAAATGAAATGTTCCACAGATTATAGTCACAGTCCTAGTAAGAACATGAAATGTGGTTATTAGTAGAAAATTTCATGTTTAAACATGCTTGTGTGGAACCATAAGACTGCTGTTCCCTTTGCATAGGATAAAGGGGTCTCCCTTTACCATGTCTTTCTTCATATCAGCTTTCTGAACATGTAATACCCAAAGTGTGAAAGAAAGCAGTAAAAGCATTCCTTCAGAGAAGGCTCAAGTACTTTGTGCTGAAAAACAGGATCAATATCTGAATCAGTATGAATTAGAAATATATCATTTGTTCTTTATGGGCTTTACATGTAACAAGTGGTTCATCAAAGATGCTTAGAATTAATTTCATGTGATTTGGGAAATGTCAGCTTCCCAACTAAAAAAGACTTCGAAAATGTGAAAGTTATCTGTTCTTCCTTAACGTGGAGAAGTAAGTTTGACTCTTAAAAGTGGCTCTTCTAAAAAAACTTGCTACAGGGTTTCTGCAAACATTTTATTTATTTTTAATGGTTCCTTTCTTTTTTAAATGTTTCTTTACTTATTTTTGAGACAGAGAGAATGTGAACATGGGAAAGGTAAAGAGAGAGAGAGAACCCCAAGGAGGCTTCTTGCCCAGCATGGATCCCAGTGTAGGGCTCAATTCCACAAACAGTGAGATCATAAACTCAGCCAAAATCAAGAGATGCTCAATTGACTGAGCCACTCAGGTGCCTCAATTTTTAACTGTTTGTTAAACAGGATGATGAAATGAGTTATTTTCTTCCCAACACCCTATTTATCAGGATTCTGTTAACTAAGGCAAGGCAATGGAAAGTAGCATTTTGTATAACTCAAAGCAGGAAAGGAGAGAGCCATATAGCACAGTAACATATTGAGTATAAGTAAATTTTCTCAAACTTTGGAGTACATACAAATTGTCCAAGGACTTGGTCAAAAAGCAGAATCAGAGTTAGTACATTTGAGATGTGCCCAAGATTCTAGCAGGATTCTAGGTTTGGACTAGACTGGTAGTCCAAACACCATACACTAAGTGGCCAGGTGCTAGACTATATGCTAACTAGAGTATCAACAAACTGTAGGTTGACTTTGTTTTCAAGTGGTCTGATTATCTGTAATTTATTCTGATATTAGAACATTATGAGAGCCTTTACTCTCTTCTATCACCCACCTTCATGATCCAAAGCTACGTAGGTCCCTTTATAGTAGCAGAATCAGATGGAGCAAATAAAGACTGATAACTCATTCGAGAGGTAGGATAAACGTGGAGTCAACTATAAAATAGAGGTAAAGGAAAGGATTAAAGGTACCAAAAAGTCAAACGTGGGGAGTGAAGGGGAACAAAAAAGTAAAAGGGGCATAACATCCTGGGCAGAGATCCCTAAGGTACAACATGACCTCTGCTGTCTGATATCTGAATGTATGGCCAGAACATACACCTTGAGATTAAAGAATTAATGCACCACATTTATGAGTGGATCTTAAGGTCAAGGATACAGCCCTGTACCTCTGCTATGCTATATAAATTACTTGTCAGTAAAGGACTAGAAGAACAAGTCTCACCAACTGAGAGAAGGATCTTTCTCTTACAAAATGTACCTTGTCTCTCTTGCTTAAGTATCATACTCCTGCAGTTATGCCCATTTTGAAATGCCCTTCATAAAAAACTCCAATCTGCAAATACCAAATTTTAATAAATCAGATCTTCAATCCATTCACCTGTGATGCTGTTAAACAGTGCTTGTAGTATTGAAAATAATGCAATTTCTGGGGACAAAGTAGCATTTTATACAAATCTATTACTGAGTATTCATGAAGTCTTGTATTATTTTTTATTTTTACTGTTCATATTTTATAGAAATCCTAACCTGTTCATTTATGCATGTGTGAAATTATAAAGGTAAATAAACCACTTGAGTACAAGTGAGAGACATTTATTTTTTTAATGTTTTATTTATTTTTGAGAGAGTGAGAACATGAGCAGAGAGGGGCAGAGAGAGGAGAACAGAAGGATCCAAAGCAGGCTCTGTGCTGACAGGCTGACAGCAGCAAACTGGATGTGGGACTCAAACCCTTGAGCCACGAGATCATGACCTGAGGCAAAGTCAGAGGCTCACCTGGCTAAGCCACCCAGGTGCCTCCAAGTGAGTGACATTTAATGACAAGCAAGGATCGGGCATATTGTGGTACAATCACTGTGCAATAATAAGTTAGTATACAATAGAAGGTACTATTGCTCCCTCTCTTTCTAGATTGGTAGATGGATAGATAGATCTATATATACTATCAATAATATGTGGTGAATGACCAACGTATCTCCTGACCTGCATCACAAACATCAACACAGATAAATATATAGACACAGATATATATATAGAGAGAGATCTACATCTATCTATACATATTTATCTATATTTATATCCTATATCTCTACCTATTATCTATTGTCTGTCTATCTATCTTTCTGTCTATCTGTCTAAAGTAGTGATGTGGGTGATGCAGGTCAGGAGGTGTGTTAGTCACTCACCAATTATTACTGAGGACCTGAATAGACATTCTTCCAAAGAAGACACAGAGATGGCCAACAGATACATGAAAAGATTTTCAACATCACTAATCATCAGGGAAATGCAAATCAGAACCACAATGAGATATGACCTCACACCTGTCAGAATGGCTGATATTAAAAAGACAAGAAATAACATGTTGGCAAGGATGTAGAAAAAAGGGAACCCCATGCCGTTTGTGGGAATATAAAATAGTACAGCCATTGTGGAAAACAATAGAGAGATTCCTCAAAAAAAATTAAAGGAAGAAATACAATATCAATATAGTACTTCCACTCTGGGTATTTACCCAAAGAAAATGAAAACACTAATTTGAAAAAATATAGGTACCTTTATGTTTTTTGCAGCAATTATACACAATAATTAAAATATGGAAGCAGTGCAAGTGTCTATAAATAGATGAATGGAGAAAGAAGATGTGCCCCCACCACAGACACACTAGAATATTAGTCAGCTGTAAAAAGGATGAAACCTTGCCATTTGTGCAACATGGGTAAACCTAGAAGGTAGTATGCTAAGTGAAATAAGTCACAGAGAAAGAAAATTACATACGATTTTACTTATATAGGGAATCTAAAAAACAAAGCAAACTAAACCAACCAATCAAACAGAAACAGATGCATAAATATAGAAAATAAACTGGTGGTTGCCAGAGGGGAGGAAGATGCGGAGGATGGTCAAAATTAGGTGAAGGGGATTAACAGGTACAAACCTCCAGTTATAAAATAAGTCACGGAAATGAAAAGTACAGCATAGGGGATACAGTCAATCAAATTGTAATAAGATTGACTGGTGACAGATGGTGACTACACCTACCATGGTGACCAGTGAGTAATATATAGAATTGTTGAATCACTATGTTGTACACCTGGAACTAATATAATATTATATGTCAACTATATTCTAATAAAAAGTAAATAGCAGGCTCTTTTAAAAAATTGTTTAGTAAGTTAGACTACCTTCTCCCATAAATTACTGACTTTGGATCATCCCTTTGATAAATTAATTAACTTTAACAAAGTATGCCTTTATTGTATCACCATTTTTCTTTATCAAGTCCAAGAAAAATCTTTGCATTACTTCTGAGATGATTTTTAGCTTTTCAAACAAGTCTGGAATAAATTTTGAACACATGATTATAATCAATTGCTTTAAGAGTTTCCTGTTATAGATTTATAAGATATTATTTCTGACTCCCCAAATAATTTAAGATTCCATATTTTTTAAAAAAATTTTAATGTTTTTATTTATTTTTGAGAGAGAGATAGAGCAAGATCAGGGTAGGGGCAGAGAGAGAGGGAGACACAGAATCCGAAGCAAGCTCCAGTCTCTGAGCTGACAGCAGAAAGCCAGATGTGAGGCTCAAACATGTGAACCAGGAGATCATGACCTGAGCTGAAGTCGGATGCTCAACCGACTGAGCCACCCAGGTGCCCCTAAGATCCCATATTTTAAAAAACAGTGTTAATGAGGTAAATCTGCCCTGAGTTCATCCTATAGCAATACAGTGTTACCCTCCTATAAGCTTTTGTACGGACCTCGACTGTTTTATAGATACAGTTTCTGTGGTTTTGCTCACACAGTTCCCTAGATCTAAATGGATTTTCCATCCCACTTTTGCAGGCTTAGAACATCCTTAGTCTCTAAGGCACAGTCCAAATTCTATGTCTTCCAAGAAATCTCCTTTAAACCTACAAATACTTGATTTTCAACAATGGCAATTCATAACGCTTAGACAATCTATGGAAATATGTGAATATTTTAACTTTTTAAGTCTTTACAAGATTGGTGGGTGCCAAGAGCTAAAGATTCTAAGCATAATATTATTCTGCCCAAGATGCTGATAGCATCCCCATAGGGAAACTGACAAAAATATCTCATCCTTCTTTTTTTTTTTATTTTTTATTTAAAAAAATTTTTTTTAACGTTTATTTATTTTTGACACAGAGAGACAGAGCATGAACGGGGGAGGGTCAGAGAGAGGGAGACACAGAATCTGAAACGGGCTCCAGGCTCTGAGCTGTCAGCACAGAGCCCGACGTGGGGCTCGAACTCACGGACCGCGAGATCATGACCTGAGCCGAAGTCGGCCGCTCAACCGACTGAGCCACCCAGGTGCCCCTCTCATCCTTCTTAAAATTTCTATTGCCCTTCATTGACCCCTTTTCAGCCTCTGGTCACCCTTTAGGTACATATTCCAATCCTTCTACTGTATGAAAGATTCCCTGACTAACTCCTGCATTTATGACTGATTCATCCTTATCATTCCCACCAGGCAAGGGTTCAATGAATGTCTTTTTTGAAAAAGTAGATGATTGTATGTATTTTAATGTGTTCCATTAGCCATAGAATATTCACATTTGTTAACTAATCAAAAAAAAAAAAGTAGTTAATGGTAGACATTTCAGGTATGCTAAATTAGAGTTCTGCTCCATGGGAGAAAAACAGAGAAGATACTTTTAGAGAGATGAGGAAAGAAGATGACCATCTGGAGCACTATAAATAGAAATTTCCAGGTGGGTACAATGTCCGCTGTCCAATCCCTTACTTCTTAAGCTTGTCCAGTAAACTTCTCATCACTATTCCCAACAAAATAGGAAAAATAGCAAAAATAGGAAAGTATTCCCAACAAAATAGGAAAAAAGGAAATACGTTTGATCAAGATTATTGTTACACTTCCTTATTGTACACAGCATATTTTGTTTTGTTCTCTAAATAGAATACAAAATAAGTAAACAGATATATTAGCTCTTTGAAGGCCAATTCAGTTGTATCTGAAGTTATTCTTATTTGACTTTTTTCTTTTTTTAAAGTAACTGATAATATAAACCTGTAGCGATTAAAACAATTTACCTCATTTTTCTTTTTATAGGTTTATTTATTTATTTTGAGGGAGAGAGAGAGGGTGAGGGAGGGGCGGAGAGAGAGAGGGAGCTGTCAGTGCAGAGCCCAACATGGGCTCAAACTCATAAACTGTGAGATCAAGACGTGAGCTGAAGTCAAGAGTTGGAGGCTCAACTGTTTAAGCACGCCTCGGATTGATTAAGAATTTAAAGCAACCCCATGGCCCTGAAATTTACTGGACATCAATTCTGAAGTCTTCCAGAAATGTTCTGAGGCTTTAATTTGATACCATCCTAACGAATTTATTTTTTTTTAATTTTTTTTATTTTTGACGTTTATTTATTTTTGAGACAGAGGGAGACACAGAATCGGAAGCAGGCTCCAGGCTCTGAGCCATCAGCCCAGAGTCCGACGCGGGGCTCGAACTCACGGACCGCAAGACTCGTGACCTGAGCTGAAGTCGGATGCTTAACCGACTGAGCCACCCAGGCGCCTCACCATCCTAATGAATTTAGATGAGGCATGTTTCACTACTCTCTGGAATAGCTCCTTTTAATGCTGGGCAGGTCACTTTCTGTCCAAGGGAAGAAACAAGCTCTAAATGATAATACAATATAACACATTCATTGTTTTTAATGGTGCTGATCCTCTCACACAGAAGTGAGGTTAACTTTGCTCTCTGCAAAATATTCTGCTCTTATTTGCAAGTTTGCCAGCAAATCCGTAGGATACCGTACAGAGCCCCAGAGTGGGGGCCTGTGCAGTGGTACTTTATATTAATAGCCCTCTTCATATTCATGTTAATTAAGCCAGTATAGCAATCTGATGCAATGACGGTACTTAAACTGAGCTTTCTAACAACAATACTATGCCTCAAAGGGCACAAGTCAGTGTCCTGCCAGTGAGTTTAATCCATGCCTAGAGAAGTTAAAGGTCAGGTTACAATGTGCCCATAAGTGCTTCAAAGTAGGAAGCTCGAATTAAACCCAATTCTAGTCTCTCTAATAAAGTCTTATAAAAGCTCTTCACTTGACTTTCATTATCGAGTATCTCACAAATATTAAATATGCTCAAGTCTGTCTTCATTGATCCCAATTCTCTGATGTATAGGCATGTGCACACTACCTGAGTCTCAGAGTAACCTATGATCCCATACTAAGTTTATCCCCAGTAATACATGCTGTTTTTAATCTGAGACTCATAAGAAGGTTTAGAGTGAATCTTTATAAACTTGTCCTCTTTAGAGCAGTGTAAAGATTCAAAACTATCTTTCCAAGATTCCTTACAGTTTTGAAAACATCCTGTAATACAATCATCAAAACAGAGGGTTGCAAAAGTGGGTCCACGCTGATCTTGGTGGGGGACCTAGGATCCTTGGTTTTGAAACATTCACATGCCCCTTTCATAAGTACAACTGTTCTCACTAAATGACACGTTCACATATCCCACCTTTTCTTCCTTCCCTACACTTTTCCTCTTGTTCTGCTACTTGCTCTGTGAGTTCTAGATAAAACAAATTTTATTGTCAGCCTTTTCTTTTTCTCTCGTCATTCAGCTGACACATCTCCTTTCCACCAACAGCTCAATCTTCCAAGGTTGCCATTTCCCTAACAACAACCCCATTTTTAGTGCAGTGTTCTCACACGGTATAGACATTCTGCAGAACAAAATGAATTTTTTTTGTTAATAACCTCATTTTTTAAACAGTAAGGCTAGCTACACCAAAACATTCTCAAATTACAGACCATGAGACATGAAACTGGCAGGGTAAAAATAAATGAAGCGTGATTATAATTGTGATTTAAAATTATTTTTAATTTACTCAATTATGCTTTCCTATTTTCCTAAACCTCAGCTACAATTCATCTCCATTTCCTTAAAGTGATTGTGTTTATCAGTTCCACTAGGTCAGCTTTGTGTTTAATAGACCTTGTTTGGAATCACAAAGACAGTCCCAGGAATTGCATCCTGTGAAATAGAAGATGTTTAACCTCGGAGCCTCATTCTCTTCAGTGCAATAATTTGTGGGCAAACTATCAAAAGCACAATAAGGGTGTCAAAGTCCAACCCCAAGGAATGAACTGCAAGGAAATGAGCCCTCCTACATAGAAACTTGAGGGCAGTCAGGAAGATTTCTGCATCCCAAAGCATACCTAATCATCGTAAATAGTGTTTAAAAAACTGCCAGCATCTCTCCATAACTTGTTGCCTGTGCACTGTTTTCCTTGCTTTTCGATTTTCCGTCCAGATTGAAGGAAATATTTCATCACTTTCCGTTTCCCTGGCGTTTCCAAAAGCAGACACATACTGTAAGTATACAGCTTCTGAGAAGCAATTAGAGTTAATGGGATTAAAAATCTAATCACACTACTGCTCTTGGCTTGTATCTGCAGAACAGCATAGTAAAGCCTAGCATTGCAAATGCACAAAAATGAATTATTACACCAGTCCGGGGAAGGTCTCCATAGCCCTTGTTCTATTGGGCTCTCTCATGGGGCAACTTTCATGGTTTGATCAGGGAAAATTGCTCAGATTTATTTCTTACAACAGGGACATTTGCACTTTCTTGCTTTTTAAGTGGTTTGATGTATGTTAAAGACAGTGAGAAAAGAAACAGGGGTACGACCAGCACAAAAATACATTAAAAAAATAGCTTCCGGAGTGACGACAATCACCACAGAGACTCCCTGCTTTCTTTTGGGAATGTTTCTACTTTAAGAAGTTGAAAGAAGCAGAGATGTTCCTGCCAAAGCATTACGGAAAGTGGATCAGTCACTGTAAAAGGCAGAGGGGCCTGTGCTGGAGTCTTCCTGACCCTCTGTGACAAAGAGCTGATTGGAATAGATGTTCTCTAAAATACTTTTTGCCATTGAAATTCCGTGAACATTTGATGTGAATGAAAGGCTGGTAATACATTTAGCGTGAAGATAATTTAATTTTTAAGATACCAGGACAAGAAGATATACACTGAAAGAGAAAGACATGACAAGAAGCAACTCCAGCATAGAAAGATGGATGGCTTACTCTTGACGCTCTTCGATCCAATGAAATAAAAATTAATAATAATAAGAGTAACGATATTTCTAACACTTATTGAGCACTTCAACTGCATGGAACTATCCTGGGCATTTTCTATATATTCTCATTTAATTTCACAACTCTGAGGCAGGCAGCTACTATTAATTTTTTTTTCTTTTTTTTCTTTTTTTTGAGCAGAGAGAAATTAAGGCATGAGATTATTTAGTAAGTCACCAAGGTAACACACTGCAGTGCTGGGGCCAGGACTAGAATGCAGGCAGTATGGCTCTAGACTTCAGCTGTTAATTACTATGTATAAGTGAGAATATTTGCTTAAAAATCACCAGCCTGATTTTGTTCATGTGGGGAGAACTCTTGAATGCTCTTCGTAAACAGTTAAAAACCTATTCACAAAGAAAAATGATACCTGTCCTAGGTTTCTCTTTCTATTAAATCTGACTTTTCCTTGTGCCATTGAGTCAGCTTAATTATTGCTATATATGTATCTAATTGATACAATTTTTCAAGCATTTTTAATGACCACCCCCCACAACCATCTGTGTGCATCTAGCCACCTTACCCATAATCAGCAGGTCTTGTCTGTGTATGCATTCCTTGGGAACACCCAGACAATTGAAATTCATCATTATTTTAATCTCAGAAGAACACAATTTGGAAAGTCTCTTATATTTCAAGTGCAAATATAAACAACTCTTAGATTCCAAGATAGCCAATCATATTGAATTCTTAAGATTTTCCCCTCTTTATTAGTTTGCAATTATACTCAACTATCATCAACACTCAGCAAGTGGCTAGCAATCACATCCAGAGAATGATATATCAGAGGAAGTTCCTAACAGTTTCAAAAGGAAATGATCTGTAGGTAATGCAGAATTTTTTTATTGTATCCATATCTTATAGAAGCTTAGGTTATAAAGTCAAGGATTAATGTGAAAATCAGCTAATAAAAAAATATCCCAAAAGAGAACCAAATCACTCATATAGGCTTGTCTGTATGGTTTGTTTAAAAGAGTGATCTCTTGATAGGGTCTACATATTTAGTGTTTTATCCATGCAGGAATAGACTACAGTTTCTTCTGCTCAGCATAACATTCAACACTTAACTTACATTTAGGAATCATATTATATAAAACAAAAAAAGAAAAAAAGAAAAGAAAAAAAGTCATACCCACCTCCCGCATCCTTGTAAACTGTGTGTAAATTTGCAAGCACAAAATATACACTTTATGCAGCATCTATTAAGTCCATAAAAACAAAAATAATTGTTAGTGTTAAGCCCTAGGTTAGTCCACTTATTGAATCACAAATGTAAATTAATGCATATTTGCCTAGGGAAATAGTATGAAATGAAACTTTTCACGTTCTAGCAAATAAAATAACATAAAAATGGAATAAAATGATATTTTTAATCTTGAATGTTGATGTTCGAAGAAAATTATTTTAACCAAAGGACCAAGAAAAGGTAGATATAAATTTTGGGAGGAACATTTTTCTACATTTTTTCCCTTGTTCAACTTTAATAAAGAATGACTTTTCCAAATTGACAATTTTATTAAGAACATAAAATGTTAATATCTTTTGAACACCATTAAGGGAAATCTCTAAATAAAGGGAAAAATCAACAATAAATATGGTACTCAACAAAATGAAAATATGTGTGATTAATGATACCTATCTTTGATCAAATATTATACAATATTCCAGCACAAGGCTTTTAAAGTTGGGTAACATTGTATAAAAACTTTGTAATAAAGTGAACTGCAAAATGCTTAAAGTGCAAAGACCGTGAGTTACCTATTCAATTCTATTCTAACCTTCTTTTTCTTAATTAACAGAACTCCAATTTCTAAAGAGAAACAGTATAACTATATTCAAAATAAATAAATATTTGCTGGTCTGCTATGCAGCCAGAGCTGGTCATGTGATACATTTCTGGTCATTGTGATGAAAGCAGAAGTCAATAGAAGGATATTCCAGAGAAGCTCTTTTAAAACATGATGGAGGGGCACCTGGGTGGCGCAGTCGGTTAAGCGTCCGACTTCAGCCAGGTCACGATCTTGCGGTCCGTGAGTTCGAGCCCCGCGTCAGGCTCTGGGCTGATGGCTTGGAGCCTGGAGCCTGTTTCCGATTCTGTGTCTCCCTCTCTCTCTGCCCCTCCCCCGTTCATGCTCTGTCTCTCTCTGTCCCAAAAATAAATAAAAAAAAAAAACGTTGAAAAAAAAAATTTTAAAACATGATGGAATCTGTTTGTATACATTCTGTCCTTGGCCTTTCCTTTTCTTCCTACAGTATCATACTACACATAGAGCAGCCATCTTGAAACCATGAAACAACATATAAGAAAAAAAGCTACCTGGTAAGGATAGCTGTCTGTAAAGCTAGGTACCTCATAACTATCTATCTTGGACTTCTTTTTTGTGTGGAAACACACACACACACACACACACACAAAACTGAAAACAACTGGTATGTTTAAACCGCTCTTTCTCAAGCTTTCTTGGGAATTGTTACTTGAATCTGAATGAAATCTACAACTACATTATAAATTCTATGAAACAAAGATTACAAATACACACACACACACACACACACACACTCCACAATGCAGACAGTCCTTGCTTTGCACAGTCTCGATATGTATATATTTTAGTTATTATAATTTAAATGTTCAGAAATATTTCACAATATTGAAAGTGCAGTGGATAAGATCCTGGAAGGTGATTTAGATTTCCCACTTAGAAAAATGAGGATGACAATTTACTAAAGCATAGAAAAGAGGATCATCATGTATCATAAGTTATATTGATATGAAGAAGGCAATCAATACTCAATCTCTTCTTGGTAAGTTTTTAATCTTTCTGTCTCCATGGATTTGCCTTTTCTGGACATTTTACGCAAATGGAATTGCACAATGTGTGGTATCTTATGTTTGCCTTCTTTAATTTAGCATAGTGGTTTTGAGCTATCCATGTTGTAGCATGTATCAGTAATTCATTGGCTTTTTATTGCCAAATAATGTTCCATTGTCTGTATGTACCATGTTTGTTTTTCAATTTACCAACTGACAGACATTATTTGTTTCCAATTTTTGCTTCTTATGAATAATGCCATTAAGAGGTGGGAAGGGGGGGAGAGAGAATTTTAAGCAGCCTCTGCGCTCAGTGTACAGCCTGACACAGGGCTCAATCCCATGACCCTGGATTCGTGACCTGAGCTGAAATCAGGAGTAGGATGCTCACCGACTGAGCCACCCAGGGGACCTTGAATACAGGTTTTTTGAGGAGGTAGCACACAAGACGCAGTAATTCTGAGTGTTCACCCTCAGAACCTATACTAGTTTCAGAGCTACTTACTTTCCAAAGGAAAGGCCAGACTAATAAAATCTGAAAGTGACGATTGTAATCTGTTATTGCTGCTTTAATTTGGTCAAATCCAAAAATTCAGGCATGTTTATATGCCTGAGAACATTATAGGAGTACCCAGAAAACTACATCTCCAAGGGATCTTCTAGTTTCCTGCTGATATGGTACTGAATTTTCTCTTGAAGAGGCAATAGCATTAGCCTAGGCTCTGCAAGTGTCAATTTGATGTGCACTGTGCATTTGCCATTGAGAGTATGCAACACATTTCATATCTGCATGACATTACAATAATATGGGCTAAGGGTGCCCTTGCTGCTGGCAGACCCAGTAGGATAATTTAAGAAACAAAATAAAGTTAGTCCCTACAACATCATGCATGTGTTGCTTGACATATCTTCATCAACATCTGCAATAATAATAATGTTTGTGAAAACACTTCAACCATTTTAAAACTGAATGACGCTACCCACATATATACAATAAAACTGAGGTAGCCATGATGAAATTAGAAACTTTCTTGATCATTTATTACTACAATCTGCACTGAGTGTGAAGGTAGTTGAGAGCACAAAATTATAGTCCTTTATAACAGTTACTGAAACACTGCTATTGCCTAAAATTCAAGTTTTATTTGAAATAAGACTCTAGAACCAAATTCATGGGCAGTCTGAATAAAAACACACGGCAAAGTTGAATATAAATTTCTCTTCTACATTTTAAAATATGATGGACTGATCCAAGTTGTTATAGCAAAAAACTAAACCTTTAGAAGACTAATAACAATTTATTATTTAAGAATTCATGTGGGAGTATGAATATTAATCACCAAAGAGAATTGGTGTTCATGGTGATAAAAAGCTACTCTCTAGATGTGGAGAGGTATGAAATTTGTATAATTCTGGACATGTTTGTCCTAATTGCAAAAATCCCAGAGGAATGGATTTTCTTATGTCTCCGCAGGGTATTCCTTAAATCTATTACTTTATGAAGTTAAATACTGTCATATAAAAACCTCAGCAGTTCAGATATTACCTAAATTAAAATGTGTTATCATGTGAATTTTGTTCATTTTAAAGAGAGTCAACATTAACAGTGTAAAGAAGTTTGGTATGAAAGAGCTTAAAAAGATAAAGGATTGGCAGGAAATAGAAACTTGGTAAATGATTTAGTCTTTTGGTATAACAATGAATTATAAACTGCAAATAATCTTTAACTATTTTTGAAAATTAGGCCTCCATAAAATTAGGTCTGGAAGCCCATATCCTCAATACTATAGGTCCTACTTTAAAAACAGCTTAGGTTCAAGCCTTCATTTTTCCATGTCAGGGGCAAAAATGAACAAACTGAGAAGTTTAACTTCTCACACCAGCCCATGGGTACCAAAAACATGTTTCAGTTCAAGTTCTAGAGAACATAATCAGCATTTCTGTTTTTATAGGTGACATCATTTCATAAAAGCACTTTTTCAGACACCAGTGTCTCTCCTACACCTCTGTCTTTATGAAGAAGGAGAAAGACTAAGGGACAACCTGAGGCTTGGCACAGTCTGAGGGCAGAGGTAGGAAAGGGATAGATGTGGTCTCTTATTGCTGCAGTGCCCAAGGACTGGGAAGCACATGCTGGGATGATTCAGCTACAGCAGAATATTCACTGCCCTGGCTTCAAAAATACAGTCGGAGTGAGAATCTTTTTACTAAGTAATCCTTAGTAATGACCTCAATGACAACAAAGGCAGTGCCTTCCATCTCTTTATTTCTTCACTCAATCCTTACAACAGTCTGAGGGGGTAGAAAGCATTCACTCCATTTTATAAATAATAATAGCTAAACTCTATTATGTGCTGTGCTATTTTATCTGCATATATGGATGCCCACAATTTCTCCCATTCTTACATAAGCATGACATTCCTCTCATCAAGAGGCCAAGTCTATTTCGCTTTCCCTCAGTGACTTGTATTTACCAATTGGATGCAAGCAGAAGTGAAGCTAGGCCAGTTCAGGCTCAGGCCTTCTGCTTTTACTCTCTTGGAACCCAGCTGTCCTATTGTTGGGAAGTCCAGGGTATCTTGCAAGAAAGACATCATGTGGAAAAGAAGGGTAAGATATCACATGAGGGAAGGAATATGAAGAGTCGGACAAGCCATGTGATCGTCAGTACCAATACCATAGACGTGTGAGAGAGGACTTCCGGGACCTTCCAGCACAGCTCATCACCAGCTTGAATGCAGCTGCATGAGTGATCCCAGACGATGTATGTAGAGTATAAGAACTGCCCATCTAACCTTAGGACCATAAAAAATGCTAAATCATTTTATGCCATTAAATTTTGGGGTAGTTTTGTTATGCAGCAATAGAAAACTGATAAATGTGCTTACACATTTGAAGGTTCCTGTATTAATTCATTGAACCCACACAAGTTAATGGAACGGGCAATGTTACTGTCTTCATGTTATGGATGAGGAAACTGAAGAGCACAAAGATGAAATGACTTTCCTAATGTCACACTGCCTAAGTGGTGGGGCCAGAGTCCAAAGCATGATCTTATGATCATGTCCTGCCTCTGTGAGAAAAGTGAGGCTCAGGAAAATGAAGTAGCTCACTGTGGGATCAGATGTCAAGTCTATGAATGCCAAAGAATGTGGGCTTCTGGGGTGTGACAAGCAGTTCAGTGTAGCTGAAGCTTAGAATTCGTAAGTAAAATTCACAGAAGATGAGAGTAGAAAAGTAGGTTGGAACTCCGTTGTGAAAGGTCCATTCATCCTACTTTCACCTCTGGTCCAATGATTCCTAAACCTTAGTCAGTGATAATATTTGCCCAATCCATGACAAATGACAAAAAAGTCAAAAAGCATAATATAATCATATATGACATGTTCATTTTAACCCCTTAGAGGAACTTTCTCTTCATTCGTAATAATGTTCTTCCTAATTAAAAACATACACTTTATTTTGTAAAATAATGGAGAAAACAGAGTTGTAGTTGTTAATGAAATGTAAAAATCTAGAAGCCACCACTACAGACAGGGAACTCTGGATGGTAACATAATTTTTTTAAAGAATCAAGCTTAATTAATTAGGACATTATGAATGCTTAAATATGTCGATATTTGTGCTTAAAATGGTTTGTGTAGTAATAGTAACTCACAATTTTTCCATTCTCTACTCTTTTCTTTTCCTTATATCCCTGTTTATTCAGGCCTTTTTGGAGAGTGTTTGGGACCAAAGTAAAGAGAGCCAAAAAAACCCTAAGTATCATTTTTAGCTCTTCCTAGCATCCCTGGTTATTCCAAGAGTGCTGCTGAGTGTATACAATTAATTGCTCATTTATTATTCAAGTGACTTTTTAAGGAGGCAGCTTTGTATTATCTATACATTTTGATAATTATTGATACCCCTGGTCTTGAAAATGATTGAACAGCTTCCTCCATATACAACAAGAAGATACAATATTACGGCTCTAAAACGCCTTAGGAAATCATTCCAAACTGAACTAAACAAAAAGAATGGTGGCAACAAGCTTTTATTTCAGCACTCAGTTTTAATTTATGAAATTCAATGATGGGCAGTAATTTAGAGAAATTGCTTGTAGTGTAAAGCATGCTTTTTCTATCTTCAAATCAGTTGAAAAAATATTTTAATACAATTTAGATTTTATTCTACAATAGCTCCCTGTAATTATGCTTTCACTAATTAAGGCTTTTATAGTTTGGGTTTAATTCAGCCTTCAACCTATTTTCCATCATTTTTTATCTGTGAGCTGTCAAAAGTAACAACTGTACTCTCATTTTTCCTTGTGTAAAAGTCAGAAACGACTCCCAAGACCTCACCACAATTAAATACACAAATGGGAAGGCAGATATTATAATGGGAAACAAATTAGTTTTTGCCTCAGTGACAACAAGTACTTGAGATTCTATGAAGATTCTTCAAATAGCAAAACAACCAGGGAGGGCACTTCAGTTGCTGAATAAACAAATACTACAAGCAGATATTCTAATCAAGAACATTGCCAAATGCTACCTTTAGCATTTGGCTTGTATTTCTAATTTAAATTATTCAATGTGGAGTAATACCTGGAAATTTTAAGGGACTGCTAGCCATCACGTTTGTAAACTATTTGTATTTAATTAACTACCATTTGTGCTGATGACATATCCTTATATCCAAATATGAAGTCTGATGTTCAGTTTCTACTGCTTAAAAGACATTAAGTTGGAAAAGATGAGTAAAGTGAAAAAGAAAAAAAAAAGCATGAATTTGAGACTGAGACATCCAGATTTTTAAAGTATAAATGTTAAATGAAGTAATATTAAGTTTTAAGGTCAATGAAGAAACTATAGAAATATCATTGTTACAAACACAATGCATGACATATATTTATATGAAATTCAGTGAACTTTACATATGTTAGTGCATTGGTTCTGGAACCAATCTTACATAATCCTTTGATTGACCAATTCTAGGATTGGTCCTAGAATCATGGATATACTTATCCTACTTGTAGCAATGTTAATCATCCTTGCTGACAGACTAACATGAACACAACTACAAATAAATTTAACCAATTGGAATCATGATTCATAAAATTTAAGAGCATTAAGTGCAATGTGGTACTTACATAGAGAAATGAAACCAAGGTAATGATAGAATGTCTAGAAAAAAGTGAGAGAAAAAAAAAGAAAAGAAAAACTCCCCAAAGTTGTAATTCCTGAAGCCCACCTTGTAACTGAGATGAAAAAGACCAAAATGAAGCCAACCTTGAAATGTCAACCTTGATGGGTTATTTGCCACATGCAAGGTTCCTTGAATTCCTATAACACTATAAGGTAAATTTCATGATTACTTTCCTCATTTTAAGGATTAGGAAACAAAGGCACAGGGAATTTAAGTAAGTTGCTTAAGTACACAGAGGTAGTGGGAGGAAGATAGATTTTGAACCAAAGCAGTTTGATCCAAAGCCTGTAATCTCACTATATTCTGTAAAATAATAATGCATTTAAAAATTGTAATTAAAGCAAACTAATAAGTCTTTGATTTGTTAATATCATGCTAGGACACGTGCTAAAAACCTGCTTAACTCTCATCTAACTCTCTTGGAGGATGTAATTCTGTTTTACTAACAAAGGCCCAGGTGTTTTACATGCCTGTACAGTCAGAGGTTAATCTGCAAAGAAAAAAACAAACAAACAAACAAACAAACAAAAAACAAACTGACAGGTATGATTTTAGAGGCGAAGGACTGATAGAAAAGATAACTCCAAAAGTTTTACTTTTATTCCGTAGCAGGAAAACCAGTTTTGTATTTAACAATCTTACCTTGGTATTTCTTTCCTTACTGGCTAAATAAAACTGCTTTTCGAATACTCTTGGAACCAGTTCTCTTGTCTTTTTGTTGGTTTCCTAATTAATTAATTAATTAGATGAATCTTTGACATGTGATCACTATCCATTTTTCTTTTTAAATTTTTTCCCCCAACTTTCTCTTGGCAGGTTAGAGTATGGAAAGTTTGAAATAAAGAGGCATCATGGTGTAGTAGTAAAAGTATACGGATATCAGAATTAGAAAAACCACAGAACAAGTACTGATAAGGCAAACATGTAGCCTTTCTGGGCGTCAGTATCATTATCTATGAAATGAGGATAATAATTCTTAGCACATAAGAATTATTGAAAGGATTATCAAGAATAACATTCCTGAGGTAACAAAACTGAGCCTGGCTCATCCTCTCTAAAATTCTTAACTCTCACTTTTTAAAGCTGAGATAGTCAGTAGAACATTACAGTGTTTTGCCACTACACAATAGTCTTTTAAACATCATTTAAATAAGCATTTGTTGCAGGGGGCGGGGGAGGGGTGGATTTGGAAAAGATCTGAAAAGGCTAAAAATAACAGGAAAGTAACCAAAATGAACATAAATGTCAAAATTAAATAATATGATAAAAATTAAAATATTTTTCTCTTTCTTTTCGAAGATAGATTTTGTTTTCAAGTATCTGAAGATATTTGATATCAAAGCAAAAATGCTCTATAGTTTACATTTGAAGAAGTACCTGAATAAATGAGTTCATATTCCAAAATTGTCTTCCTAAGGATTGCTTTTAAACTGTGATGTTCGAAACCTGTTTTAGACCTTGATGAAAGCATAATTTTTTCCCTTGGAAAATTTATAAATGCTGCCCATAAATCCCAGGTTAAGAACCTCTGTTATAAAGGAACTATGAAAAATGAGGTGATCATCATTGCCAAAAGTCAGGAAATGCTTTAGATGTCACCTACTTTATAATTAAAATTAATGTGATACAAGCATTTGACATTTTGCTTTGAAATATATCCATTCCTCATCTATACCTACTTGGTGATAGATTCTTTTTTTAATAAAGAACTGTAAAATATTTGAAACAGACCAAGGGAAACAGGCATTAGCATACCCGTCCAGGCTACCAGATTCCATGGGGATACTGTGCTTTCATTTCTTTTGGGGCTACTTTACAACTTTATGTTTTAGGTAAGTGACAGCACTGAAAGTTAAATTTCCCCACAGAGATCTATCTAAATTGTGTTCAGTGGAATCTGGTAATTGTTCTCTGAATATTGACCAATTTTGTAATTTTGCATGTATTTGTAAATTAATGTAAGCACTTTTTATCTATTAATATGTTGTTCTTTGAATTCTTCTTTGCACTGGTTTTAACACTTTATTGATTTCCCTCTTTAATTAATGAGTTAAATAAAATCTTTGGCACATATTCCTTTTATATTTAAATGAAAATCATGATTTTTACCCTTTCTGGAAAATCATCCCCTATCAATCTATCTCAATATTTATGAGTTTGTATATTTATAAAATCTTCCCAAATCATTGGCCAAAGTGATCTTCTATGAAGATGGGCCACATATCACTTCATATCACTCCACATATCACTCCTGTCTACCTGGTTTTATTCATAACTCCACAGAGATGTAGAAGCCTAAGTTAAAATAGGAGCCATTCAGGCTACACATAAAACCTCTGCTATAATCAGGGTAATAAAGCATCACAGTGTAAGGAAAAGGAGATTCTCCTTGTCTAAGTGAACTATGGACAAGGATGAAGAAAATGGATGATTTGTTTGGTTAGTGGCCTAAGGACGAAGTGCTCTTAGAAGTTACATTCAAAAACTAAGGACAAGTCCTCATTTTCTTTTTTTTTTTTAAATTTTTTAATGTGCATTTATTTTTGAGAGAGGGAGAGAGAGAGAGAGAGAGAGAGAGAGAGAGAGAGAGGTAGAGAGAGAGGTAGAGAGAGAGAGAGAGAGAGGGAACGGGGGAGGGACAGACAGAGAGGGAGACATAGATTCCAAACCAGGCTCCAGGCTCTGTCAACACAGAGCCCAATGTGGGGCTCAAACCCATGAACCATGAGATCATGACCTGAGCAGAAGTTGGATACTTAACCAACTGAGCCACCCAGGCGCCCCAGTCCACATTTTCAATTTAAGGTTTTACTTAAACAGTACAGACCATTCTAAGTTTAACCACAATAATCAAGAAACTTTGTTCTTAGTTCAAAATTTTTCATTTAAAAGCCCCACAAATATATTTAATAGTTCTAGAAATCATAATCACCATTTTTATACCCTGTGAGCACAGAATGAAGAGTTTCTCATTTGTGGGAGATTTGACAGAAATCTTAGATAACCATAATTTGTTTGTTTCTTTGATTGTTTTTAGTTCGTTTATTTATTTTTGAGAGAGAAAGAGTGTATGTGTGAGAGAGAACAGGGAAGGGGCAAAGAGAAGAAGACAGAGAATTCTAAGTAGGTTCTGTGGGGCAGAGCCTGACTTGGGGCTTGAACCCATGACCTGAGCTGAAATCAAGAGTCCAATGCTTGTCTGACTGACCCACCCAGGTGCTCCAGAAGAAAGGCTTCCCTGAGTAGGAATTGAACATGGCCACAGCAGTGAGAATGATGAATCCTAATCACTAGCCTACCAGGGACATCGAACCAAAGTTTAAACAGCTCCATTTGTTTTAAAGTATTGTGGACTAAGGCAGCAAGTGAAATCCACTGGGTGGTGGCAACATACACTTTTTTTCTGATTCCTTTGGGTACTTTGGTCCTCTAAGAGTTACATTAGTGGAGTCCTGACGAGGCTTTTGGAGAACTTAGTCCTCTTTATACCAAACCTACTAAAATCCACTTGTATATAAGTTGAGTTGGGTTACAGTTATGTCTCCAATATGTCACTTGTATAAACATTTAATTAGATATTTACATATTTTGGCTTTCTTAGATTTTTTCCCAGCCAATTTTTCTTTTCAATCTCTTAGAACTTTTCATGGGCCTTAAAAAGCTCTTAGATCCTAAACCATGTAAATAGAATAACTAATTCTTAAAATGTCCTCTAATGGATTTTGAAATCCATGTAAGACAGAGTCCTATTTTTATGCTTTCTTAGAAACAACAACATTCACGGAATAAAAACAGAGCAAAACCACTTGCCTTTTGCAAGTGGGAACTAGGGGGGAATACAGAAATGTTTGCTTTTTGTCTGTCCAGCAGGCTGTCCAATTCTCCTGCCTTGGATAATTGCTTTACTCCAAGTTATGGAAGGGAGTGGATGACCCAGGTCCAAACACTTTTACCTCCTGGGGAAAATAACTTGAGCCTGCTGGAGGTCAGGGCCTTTGTTAGACTGAAAGGCCAGTATGAGTAAGAGGGGATATGATGAACATAATGACAGAAGCAGAGACAGGCAGAGTTGACTGGATGAACCACGGGAGACCTGCTATCAAGACTTTGGGGGCAGTTCCCACAACATTTCCAGGGAGCTACTTCAGGAACCAGCAGCATTTGCATTTGAGTCACTCTGGTCTGATGACTCAGTGTATATTCTCCGTGGCCCAGAGGCATGTGATCAAATCTCAGTTCTGCTGCTTTTTAATGGCTGCATAATATTTGTGTGTGTGTGTGTGTGTGTGTGTGTGTGTGTGTACCACATCTTCCTTATTTATTCTTCTATTGATGAACAGTTAGGTAGCTTCCATATCTTAGCTATTGTAGATAATACTGCAATAAACATAGCAGTGCATATAGTTTTTCAAATTTGTGTTTCATTTTCTTTGGGTAAATACCCAGTAGTCAAATTATTGGATCATATGGTATTTCTATTTAAAAATTTTTGAGGAACCTCCATACTATTTTCTATAGTAGCTATGCCAATTTACATTTTCACCCATAGTATGAGAAGGTTCTTTTTTCTCCATATCCTCACCAACACTTTTTATTTCTTATCATTTTGATTTTAGCCATTCTAACTTGTGTAAGGTGATACCTCACTGTGGTTTGATTTGCATTTTCCTGATGATGAGTGATGCCGAGCATCTTATTTAATGTGTCTGTTGACTATCTGTAGATCTTCTTCGGAAAAATGTCTATTCAGGTCCTCTGACCATTTTTTCAATCATATTGTATGTTTTGTTGGTATCGAGTTGTAGAAGTTTTTGACATTGGATATGAACCCCTTATAGAATATATCATTTGAAAATATTGTCCCATTTTAGCAAATGGTCTCTATGTCTTATTGATGGTTTCCTTTCCTGTGCAAATGCTTTTTATTTGATGTAGTACCAATAGTTTATTTTTGCTTTTGTTTCTCCTACTTTAGAAAGCATATCTAGTGTTAATACTATTCTTGATCCCGGTTATATAAACAAATACACTGTTTTTCTTTAGCTAGTTTGAGTTAGGCTCCTGTAATTTGCAATTGACATAGCCATGGTTATTAAAGGCACCTCTTGGTCCCTCCTCTGCTATGACATGGATATTAACTCCCACTACCTCTCCTGAAAGGCATCTGTTTATGAAAAGGAATGCAACATAATGACTTTCTCAGATTTCAGAATGGCTATGGTGCTGTCAGCTCTCATCACTGGCTGAGACATGAAGTATTCTTTTTACAAATTCCTAAATGGCCACCTCAAATTGACTTCTCCCAGGTAACTTATAAATAGGAGATACAACTATTTGCTTTGAAGATCTGAACAAATACATAAAAAATCAATTGTTTTTTTATGTTTTGAAGGAAATATGGATGGACTAATGACAGCTTTTAAAAATACATGTACTTTGGGGCACCTGGGTGGCTCAGTCGGTTAAGCGGCCGACTTCGGCTCAGGTCATGATCTCGCGCGGTCCGTGAGTTCGAGCCCGCATCGGGCTCTGTGCCGACAGCTCAGAGCCTGGAGCCTGTTTCGGATTCTGTGTCTCCCTCTCTCTGACCCTCCCCCGTTCATGCTCTGTCTCTCTCTGTCTCAAAAATAAATAAACGTTTAAAAAAAAATTTTTTTAAAAAAATAAAAATACATGTACTTTAAATAATATAATCATGAATAGTACCCATTGATAGGAACTCAGAGAGAGGAAACAAAAGCACACTGAAATCAGTAAACTGGAAGATTCCAGTAAATAAAATTTAAGGATTAAAATGTGGCTTAAAAAAAATCATTTAATTTCATGCCAACCTTAATTGTACCAATTATTCATTTTTTGGTTGGAAAAAAATTCAGAGGGTCAAAGAGAAAAGGCTGCCATTATCCATATTTCACTGTTCATTATTTGCCATTTTACCCAATTATATGCATCAAGGCATTTAGTGTGTAAGATTCCTGTTCAGGAATATTTCTACACTGGAAATATTTGAACTGGACATGAAATCAGACCCCATATGGAACAGGAGTCTGTACTCTAGAGGAAATAACCTTGAGAGACAAGCCCAGACTAAACATCATGGCAATGACCCAGCTTATCTCTTGGAGTACCAGGAGAAGGGTGAAAAGAGAGACTCAAATAAAAAACCTTCAAAAATTCTAATTTGAATTGCTTCCACATAGGACATACATCATTTTGATAGGCCTGGAGAGGGCCAGTCATATGCCTTCCACTAGTCAGTCACTGTGACATAGGACAATCACACTTTTTCTTGGCCAGATTGAGTCACCTGCCCCACTCCAGAGGTAGGGTGGTATTCCTCACACCTTAACATGAACTGAAATAGAAGGATGTTGTTTGCAATAAGAAGTGTATATAAGGACAGATGGTCACATGATGAAGACAACCTCTAAAGGCACACTACTGTAAAGAATCAATATTTTGCCTGATCCTATGAAGGCAATAATATTTCCAAGTAGGCTTTAAAATGAGACTAAAAGAATCATCTAATCGGAGCAAGGACAGAGTAAAGAGAGCAGGACCATTTCATGACAGTCTCCAAAAGTGTTTCACCTTTGAGTGCTCGATCTTTTAAATATTTTATGTACTGAGTTACTATATTTAAAATTAAAAATAAATTATGTATCATTTGAATTATCTTTCTTTTACCTTTTAAAATAAATTAGGAGAAATTGATGCAAATATATCTGAATTACATTAGTAGTCCTATGGTAAAGATCTGTAGTTGGAATATTTTTGTGACTTTTTCTCCTGTGAATTCTGAAAATGTTTTCATTCTGAATAACAAAGAAAGCAAATTTCTCATCGAAATATTTAATTTAAAATATTTAATTAAAATATTAACAGAACATCACTTAAAAATACTTAATTTTTCTATTTCAAATTTAATACAAGCATGATTTAAGTTAATTCATCTTTCCTTAGAGATTATTCCTAATGATTCACATATATTTTGATGTTTTCATTACTAACACTAGAGATGCTATTTGAAAATTTCAATTTAATTGGTACTATTTTGATGTTAATTGTTTTTAATACTTATGTCAGCAATTTGGTTGATATTCTAGGGCTTCACATTCAAAACAGTCCCTCTTCAAGGCATTTATTTTCCATTTAAAAAAACACCTGACATCGATACATCTTTTCTAATGAGAGATTGTGAAAAGCAGAACTTTTCAATGAAAACGCTTATTTTGAAAGTAATGATTCTAACATTTCCGGCCTCCTCTTAGGAATTGTTTGTCAGTCCCAGTTTATGAAATATGCATAATCACAATGGTCTTTAAATAATACATAGAATTTGATGCTCGTGGCTGGATTGCACAATATTTTTATGGAAAGATCATAACGAACAATCTTAGACTTGGCAGCTTATTTGAGCTCTGGCTCTACCACTTACTAGGTGCATGTCCCTGGACTGACTACGATTGCAAAGGACCTCATTTTGGTCACATGTAAGATGGAAAGAATAATATTAGGCAACACATTTTTATGCCTACTGAAGATTTTCATAAAAATAAAGTGAGACAATATCTGTGAAAGCATGCTTTATATCTTCAAGGTCTATACAGATTGAAGGCTCTATTGTTGCAGGGATCTTTGCATGACCCTTGAAGTTATGCTTGTCCTAGAATTCCAAAATGCAACAGGGCCAAAAGGTTTTTGAAGCCTGAATTGGGGCATGATAGTTTCACGTAGAATGGAAATGAAAGGAAAAGGGATTTGGCTTTGCCACCTCCATGGGGCTTTTTGGCAACTTCAGAAGCTTTGCTAAGGAATGAGTGCTTATAACAATTTTGTAGCACTGGTTGCCTCATTTACTGACAAAGGAACAGCAAGCTGAGGAAGGTAACAGAGAGTGACTACACGGATAGTGACTACAGAAGAGAATATATATAATTTTTTTCTGGAGAATTTCAGAACTAACTTGGAGGAACTTGAAAGGTTGGAAATTCACAGAGAGAACAAAGAGTACAAGAGAAATATATTGTATTACTGTTCCTTTATTGTATCTTTATCACAAGGTTAGTGCCACGTAATTAGTGGTCTTCTAGCAAAGATTGGTATCAAAAGCTAAATATATTTGACAAAATTCTCTGCTCAAAGAGAGATACATAATTGACCTGAAATAACCTAAACTAATGTATTTTCATTATTTTCTATTTCATAGAATATTTGTTCTATTGATCATTTATTTTTCAAATAGTTTTATATTGGGATATACGATATACATGCAGAATATTTTTGAAAACATAGGCATAAACAATAACATAAAAATCTCTCAAAAATTATAATAAAGACTCAGAAGTATTGTTAGCATTTTTATACTATTCTTTCTGGTCCATCTATCTTTCTAGTAATCTGTACTTGTGTCATTTATCTATTTATCTATTGGCTTATTAATCAATTTTGTATAGCTAAAATATATTTTAATTTTTTTTTACATTTATTTATTTTTGATAGACAGAGAGAGACAGAGCACAAGTGGGGGAGGGGCAGAGAGAGAAGGAGACACAGAATCGGAAGCAGGCTCCAGGCTCTGAGCTGTCAGCACAGAGCCTGACGCGAGGCTCGAACTCACAAACCGTGAGATGATGACCTGAGCTAAAGTCAGATGCTTAACCAACTGAGCCACCCAGGCGCCCCTAGCTAAAATATATTTTAGATGTGATTTTTTGATACTGCATTTCCTTCTTATAATATTATTTAATCACCATTTTCTAACATCATAGACTCATTTCCTGAAAAGAATAGTTGCTGATGCCCCCAATTAGATATTTGTTAACACTTCACTTACATCAATAGATAGATCGCTCAGACAGAAAGTCAATAAGGAAATATCAGCCTTAAATAACACACCAGACCAGATAAACTTAGCATATACTTCTATAATATTCCATCCAAAAGCAAGAGAAATACACATTCTTCTCAAGTGCACATGGAATATATTCTGAGATAGATCATATGTTAGGCCATAATAAATTTAAGAGAAATGAAATCATATTAACTACAGATATGACCACAATAGTACAAAGCTAGAAATTAATTACATGAGGAAAACTGGAAAATTCTCAAATATGTGGAGATTTAACAATATGCTACTAAACAACCAATGAATACAAGAATTAAAAGAGAAATAAAAAATACCTTGAGAAAAATTAAAATGGGAATGTAATGTAACAAAATTTACAGGATGCAGTAAAAGCAGTCCTAAGAAGGAAGTTCATAGTTAACAATTCCTAACTCAAGAAACAAGATAGTCCTCAAGCTAATGTAATGCCTCAAAGAATAGGAAAATAAGAACAAATGAATCCCAAAGACAGTAGAAAGAAAGAAATAATAAAGATTAGAGCAGAAATAAATGAAATAGGGACTAAAAATACAATTCACCAATGAAGCCATCTGGTTCTGGATTTTTGTTTGTTGGGAGAAAAGCCAGACTCTTATGTAATGTAACATAATCATGGTAGTGAAATCTTTCATTTTTGCCATATCTTATTGATTAGAAGCAAATCACAAGTCCTGCCCTTACTCAAGGGCTTAAATACTAGAAGGCAGAGATTTCTGCAAAACAAGAAATTAAGGAGTCAATGCCATTTGCAATGCACCAAAAACAAAGAGATACCCAGGAATAAATCTAACCAAAGAGGTAACAGATCTTTACTCTGAAAACTACAGAACATTTATGAAAGATATTGAAGGGGACACAAAGAAATGGAAAAGCATTCCATGCTCATGGACTGACAGAACACGCATTGTTAAATGTTTATATTACCCAAAGCAATCTACATATTTAATGCAATCCCCATTAAAATACCATCAGCATTTTTCACAGAGCTAGAACAAACAATCCTAAAATTTGTATGGAACCACAAAAGACCCTGAAGAGCCAAAGCAATCCTAAAAAAGAAAAACAAAGCTAGAGGATCACAATTACAGATTTTAAGGTATATTATAAAGCTGTAGTCATTAAGACAGTATGATACTGCAGAAAAACAGACATATAGATCAATGGAACAGAATAGAAAACCCAGAGATAGACACACAACTATATGGTCAACTAATTTTTGACAGAGCAGGAAAGAATAACCAATGGAAAAAAGACAGTCTTGGATTGCCTGAGTGGCTCAGTAAGTTGAGAGTCTGACTCCTGATTTCAGCTCAGGTTGTGATCCCAGGGTCATGGGATTGAGCCCTGCATCGGTCTCCATGCTGAGCAAGGAGCCTGCTTGGGATTCTCTCTCACTCTGCCTCTGTCCCTCTCTCCAACTCACATATTCTCTCTAAAATTAAAAAAAAAAGACAGTCTCTTCAACAAACGGTGTTGGGAATACTGGATAGCAACAGGCTGAAGAATGAAACTGGATCACTTTCTTACACCATATACAAAAATCAATTCAAAATGGATGAATGACCTAACTGTGAAACAGGAAACTATCAAAATCCTAGAGGAGAAAACAGGCAACAACCTCTTTGACATCAGTCAGAGCATCTTCTTAAGACATGTCTCTGGAGGCAAGGAAACAAAAGATAAAGGAACTATCAGACTTTAAAAATAAAAAAGCTTCTGGACAGTGAAATAAACAATCAATGAAACTCAAAGGCAGCCTATGAAAGGTAGAAGGTATTTGCAAATGACATAACTGATAAAGGATTAGTATCCAAAATCTATAAAGACCTTATGAAACTCAACACCCAAAAAAACACAAATAACCTAGTTAAAAAATGGCAGAACATATGAACAGACATTTTTTTTTCTAAAAAAGACATCTAGATGGCTAACAGACACATGAAAAGATGCTCAACATCACTCATCATCAGGAAAATACAAATCAAAACTATGGTGAGATACCACCTCACACCTGTCAAAATGGCTAAAATTAACAACACAAGAAACAACAGATATTGGCGAGGATGTGGAGAAAGGGGAACCTTCTTCCACTGTTGGTGAGAATGCAAACTGGTGTAGCCACTCTGGAGAATAATATGGTGGTTTCTCAAAAAGTTAAAAATAGAACTACCCTATGATCCAGCAATTTCACTAATAGGTATTTACCCAAATGATACAGAAATAAAGATTCGAAGGGAGTACATGCAGCCCAATGTTTATAGCTGCATTATCAACAATAACCAAACTATTCAGAGAGCCCAAATGTCCATCAACTGATGAATGGACAATGAATATGTGGTGTGTGTGTGTGTATGTATGTGTATATATATATATATATATATATATATATATATATATATATATATCACTCAGCAATCAAAAAGAATTAAATTAGGCTATTTGCAACAGTGTGGATCAACCTAAAGTGTATTTTGCTAAGTGAAATGGTCAGAGAAACACAAATACCATATAATTTCACTCCTATGTGGAATTTAAGAAACAAAACAAAAAGGGGCGCCTGGGTGACTCAGTTGGTTAAACGTCCGACTTCGGCTCGGGTCACGATCTCACGGCTTGTGAGTTTGAGCCCCATGTCCGGCTCTGTGCTGACAGCTCAGAGCCTGGAGCCTCTTCAGATTCTGTGTCTTTCTCTCTCTCTCTGCCCCTCCCCTGCTCACACTCTGTCTTTTTTTTCAAAAATAAACGAACATTTAAAAAAAAAGGTTTTTTTTTAAAGAAACAAAACAATGGGGCGCCTGGGTGGCGCAGTCGGTTAAGCGTCCGACTTCAGCCAGGTCACGATCTCGCGGTCCGTGAGTTCGAGCCCCGCGTCAGGCTCTGGGCTGATGGCTCGGAGCCTGGAGCCTGTTTCCGATTCTGTGTCTCCCTCTCTCTCTGCCCCTCCCCCATTCATGCTCTGTCTCTCTCTGTCCCAAAAAATAAATAAAAAACATTGAAAAAAAAATTAAAAAAAAAAAAAGAAACAAAACAAATGAACAGTGGGAAAAAAAGAGGGAAACAAACCATGAGAAACTCTTAAAGATAGAGAACAAACTGAGGGTTGATGGAAGAAGGTATGTGGGGGATGACCTAGATGGGTGATGGGTATTAAGAAGGGCAAATGTTATGGTGAGCCCTGGGTGTTGTATGTAAGTGATGAATCACTGAATTCTATGCCTGAAACCAATTTTGCACTGTATTTTAACTAATAGAATTTAAATAAAATTTTGAAAAAAATAGAAACAAATAGAAATTGAAAAAAATAAAAGTAGCAAGAGAAAATAGTTATATACGAAGGAAATCCCATAAGGCTAATGACTGAGTTTTCAGCAGAAACATTGCAGGCCAGAAGGGACTAGCGTGATATATTAAAAGTGCTGAAAGAAGAAAAAAAAAAATGCAACCAAGAATACTCTGTACAACAGGGCTATCATTCAGAATAGGAGAGATAACGAGTTACCCAAACAAAAGTTAAAAGAACTCATCACCAATACACCAGCTTTACAAGAGACGTTAAATGGGACTCTTTGGGTGGAAAGATAAGACCATAAGGAGCACGAAAAGTAGGAAGTACAGAAGTAGTAAAACTAAGGATATTTCTAAAAAATCATTCAAGGGATTCACAAAATAAAAGGATGTAAAGTATGACACCATACACTTAAAACGTAGTGGCGCAGAGGGAGAAGAATAAAATTTTAGTGCTTTTAGAATGGGTTGATACTTAAGAAACCATTAACTTAATATAGACTGCTATATGCATAAGACACTATGTGTAAACCTAATGGTAACCACAAATAAGAAAACAGTAATATATATGCAAAAAAAATAAATGAAATGGAATCCAAGTATATCACTACTTGGATAAGCCAGCAATGAGAGAGGAGAGCAAGAGAAGAAACAATAGAGTTGAACTACAGAAATAACCATAAAACAAGTAACAAAATGGCAATAAGTACATATCTATCAACAATTACTTTGAATGTAAATGGACTAAGTGCTCCAATCAAAAGACATGGTGTGATAGAATGGATCAAAAGCAAGACACATATGTATGCTGCCTACTAGAGACTCATTTCAGACTAAGTCACATGCAGATTGAAAGGGAAGGTATAGAAAAGTATGTATCATGAAAATGGAAGTGAATAGAAAGCTGGGGTAGCAATACTTGTATCGAACAAAATAAACTTTAAAACATAGTGTGTAAAAAGAGACAAAGAAAAATACTATATAATCATATAGGGAATACTCCAACAAGAAGATATAATAATTGTAAACATTTATGCACCCAACATGAAAGCACCCAAATACATAAAACAGCTAAAAACAGATAGTAATACAATAATAGTAGGGGATTTTAACACCCTATTTATGTCAATAGATCATCCAAACAGAAAATTAACAAGGAAATAGTGGCTTTGAATGACACATTGGACCAGATGAATCTAATAGATATATTTAAAACATTCCATTCTAAAACAATGGAATACACATTCTTTTCAAGTACACATAGATCCTTCTCCAGAATAAATCATATGTCAGGCCACAAAAGAAGTCTCAGCAAATTAAAAAATATTGCAGTCATGCAATGTATCATTTCTGACCACAATGCTATGAAATTAGAAATCAACCACAAGAGGGGCATCTGAGTGACTCAGTTGATTAAGCCTCCAACTTTGGCTCAGGTCATGATCTCACGGTTCATGGGTTTGAGCCCTGTGTCAGGCTCTGTGCTGACAGCTTGGAGCCTACTTCAGATTTTGTGTCGCCTTTTCTCTCTGCCCCTCCCCCACTCGTAATCTGTCTCTCTCTCTCTCAAAAATAAATAAACATTAAAAAAAATTAAAAAAAGAGAAATCAATCACAAGAAAATATCTGGAAAGACCACAGATACGTGGAGGTTAAATAACATGCTACCAAACAATGAATGAATCAACCAAGAAATCAAAAACTACATGGAGACAAATGAAAATGAAATGATAACAATCTAAAATCTTTGGGATGCAGCAAAAGTGGTTCTAAGAGGGAAGTTTATAGCAATACAGACATACCTCAAGAAACAAGAAAAATCTCAAATAAACAATTTAGGTGACACTTAAAGGATCTAGAAAAAGACCAGTGAAAGCCCAAAACCAGTAGAAGGAAGGAAATAATAAAGATGAGAGGATGAAAAAATTGGAGAGGATAAAAAAAAATAAAGATGGAGGACAAAAAATGGAATAGATCAATGAAACTAGGAGCTGGTTCTTTGCAAAGATCAACAAAATTGATAAACCTTTAGCTAGACTTATGAAAATAAAAAAGAGAAAGAGAAGATATAAATAAAATCAGAAATTAAAGTGGAGAGATAACTGATGCCACAGAAATACAAAAGATTGTAAGAGCAACCAACTGGACAACCTAGAAGAATTGGATAAATTCCTAGAAACATTTAATTTTCCAAAAGTGAAGCGGGAAGAAATAGAAAACTTGAACAGACTGATTACCAGCAATAAAATCAAATCAGTTAATGAAAAACTCTCAAAAGAAAGACCAAAACCAGATGGCTTCACAGGTAAATCCTACCAGACATTTAAAGAAGAGTTAATATCTATTCTTCTCAAACTATTCCATAAAATAGAAGAGGAAGGAAAGCTTCCACATTCATTCTATGAGCCCTGCATTAAGATATGAACAGACATTTCTCTAGAGAAGACATACAGATGCCTAATAGACCCATGGAAAGATGCTCAACATCACTAATCATCACAGAAGTGCAAATTGAAACAATGAGATATCATCTCACACCTGTCACAATGGCTAAAATAAAAAAAACACAAGAATGTTGTTGGTGTTGGTGAGGATATGGAGAAAAAGGAACCCTTAGGCACTATTGGTAGGAATGTAAACTGATGCAGCCACTGTGGAAAACATTATGTAATTTCCTCAATAAATTGAAAAACAATTACCATATGATCCACTAATTCCATTACTAAGTATTTAGCCAAAGGAAAAAAAAACACAAATTTAAAAATATATATGTACCCCTACGCTTAGTGCAGTATTATTTACAATAGCCTAATTATTGAAGCTATCCAAGTGTCTGTCGACAGATGAGTGGGAAAGGGAATGTGTATATATACCCACATACAAGATGGGGTATTACTCAGCCATTAAAGCAGAATGACATCTTGCCATTTTCAACAGCATGAATGAATCTAGAGGGCATTATGCTAAGTGAAATAAGTCAGAGAAAGACAAATATTATATGATTTCACTCATGTGGAATTTAAGAAATGAAACAAAGAAAAAAAAGAGACAAACCGAAAAACAGACTCTTATCATAGAGAACAAACTGATGGTTACCAAGACGAGAAGGGGGCTGGGGAATGTGTGAAATAGATGAAAAGGATTAAGAGTACACTTACTGTGACAAGCAATGAGTAGTGTATAAAACTGATGAATCACTATATTGTATACCTGAAACTAATGTAACACTGTACATTAATTATACTGGAATTAAGGACTTAAGATTTAAAAATAAAATTAAAAATAAGAAGTAAATAACTAGAGATGTTTTATATTAAACAATTGAAAAATTCAATATTTTAAGTATCAGTTCTCCCTAAATTGGTATATAGTTTTAATGTATATTATTTAAAATCCCAGAAGAGGTGTATGTGTGTATATGCTAACAAAATGATACTATAAACTTAAATAAACACACAAAAAATATTAGTATAGTCAAGACAATTTTGAAGAAGATGATGAACTAAGTTGAGTAAGGTTACCAGGTTCTCTATTTATTATAAATTACAATAATGAAGATAGTGTGATATTGGTGTATGGATAAACAAATAGACAAAAGGAATGGAAAAGTGAGTCAAAAAAATAGATACACATATAGAGGGTAACTTTGTACTATGATACTTCAGTGTGTGTTAGGGTCAGAAATGGCCCTTTCAACTCATGATGCTGCAGCAAACAGATATCCATGGGGAAAAGAAGTCTTGATGTCTACCTCATACCATATTCAAAAAAATAATTCAAATTGAACCATGGATGCAAAAGTGAAAATAATGAAGCTTCTAGAAGAAAATATAGGAATATCATCGTAACAGTAGAGTAATCAAATATTTCGGAAACAGAATAAATTAAGCATTTATAGATGAAACTTCACTAAAATAAAGTACTTTTGGTGAGTAAAAGACACAAGAATTCAAACATGCAAAAAACAAACAGAAAGATGGTAATCTGACAAATGGCTTGTCTAGCATACATGAAAAAAATCCTACATAGCAAGAAAAATACAAAAGAAGTAACCAATTTAAAATGATAGGAAGAAGACCTAAGCCAACAAAGTATACAAAGCATATAAAATAAAATAAGATATTCATATGGCAAATAAACATTGACAAGTTGGTCAACATCATTGCAGTCACCAGGGAACTACAAATAAAACCACAATTAGAGGACTATACATCTACCAGAATGATTAACATTAATAAAACTGACAGACATAAATAATGGCAAGAATACTGAATAACTAAAGCTCTCATATATTGATAGTGGAAATATAAATTAGTTCAATCACTTTGGAGAACTATTTGGCTAAATCTACTAAAGATAAATATAAGCCAGCAATTGTGCCAGCATTTCCACTCCTATCCAAGAGAAATAATGCATATATCTACAAAATTCATGTGTAAAAACATTCATAGCAGTTTTAATAAAAAACTTAGTCAAAAAGTAAAAACAACTCAAATGTATACCAACAGGAGAATGCACAAACAAATTGCACAATACTTATACAACAGAATACAACGCAGCCATAAAAACATACAAACTATTACTATATGCAGCAGCATGGACAAAACTTGGAAAATTTTGTAGAGGGAAAAAAGCAGACACAAAAGAATATATACTGTATAATTCCATTTATATAAAGTTTAAGAACATGGAAATCCAATATATTTAGATAGAAATCAGAAAAAATCATTAACTCTGGGGAGGGTGTTCTGAACTGCTAAGGAGCATGAGGGAAGCTCTTGAGGTGAAATCTTGGTCTGAGAGATGCTTAAATGGGTGAATGGAAACATACGCACGCAAAAATCAACCAAGATGTATACCTGAAATGTGTATACTTTACTGTACACAGATTAACCACATAAAGATAAACACACACACCAATGGTAAAACCTTGTGCATTCATGTCTGTCTCCAAATCTCACTGCATTACAATTACAAGTACCAGGACCTTTACTTAGTCTTCAAATTAGTATCTAAACTTATTTGACCTGAACTAGTCCCATTTCTTTGTTCAAAAAATTTTTTTTCATCATTCTACTGTTTCTAAACTTTTAGCTAGTGAACATTTAAGCAAAGCCAGACCATAAACTCACTGAATTTATGACATGGTATTATGACTTGCCTTTCCCTCCCTGGCAAAGAAGCATTGCATCATATTTTGATCTGCACTGTGCCCTACTACTTAAATCCATTCTGGCTTCTGGGATTAGCAATCATTTTGTCCATTCTTTCTACTTAAAACCCCCTAATTTGAAGTCTTAGAATATAGGTAACCAGTACAAAGTAACCCAGTATTCTGCCCTTAAAAGATTTACTAATATCCACAACTCATTCTGACTTGTCTCTTTTTGAACAGTAAGGTTCTGAGATAATACAACTTTGTTTATAATGTCTGGAGTGGAAGAAAGGAGAACAGCAGTAGTTTAAGAAAAGCAGAAGAGTTTCTACAGCGATGTTAGGGGGATCATCACTTTAGAGATACGGACACTAACATTTGGAAGTTAAAATGAATTACTAATATCATCAGGAAGTTATATTAATAGTAGTCAAAAAAGTGTATGTATATACCATTTTCCATGTTTCTAAATAAAAAAAATTATACAAACAACAATACACACAAGGTTACCTTCATGCAATCAGGTATCTTCATCTCAAAATTATTTCAATATTGGCATATATCAATAATTAAATTACTCCTTCAACAATTTATTGCACACCTATTATGTACCTTCCACAAACTAACTGAAATATATGCTATAAGTAGAAAACCAGGACATTTGCAGTTGACTTCCATTCTCAGTAGAAATATAGTATTAGCAAGGACAATAAAAAAGAAAAGCTCTTTTGTAATCAATACCCTTTTTCAGGAGGGTTGCTTATTACAAGTGTGAGGGAGGAAGGGAATCTAGCCAAATACCAGATTCAAGACTAGTGGTAAATGATGTGTTTTGTGTTGTGGTCAGATTGCCCATACTTTGGAAATATGCCCTATGAGAAACTGTTTGGTGCCATTATGCATCAAATAAATGGAGTCACCTAATATTAAACATAATCTAGATCTTACCTGTATTGCAGATGCATCATCCAGATATGGAAAATATCCATTAGCAGCACACACAAAAAATAGGCTCTAGCATAACAGCTTGGAAACAATATTCTGAAGAATGAAGAACTTGGATCTAAAGGAAAATACACGTCAGTGGTTCTCAATCTTAGCTATACATTGTTATCACTTGGGCATTATTAAATTGCAATAATTCTCCATATCCCAACAACTAATTATTATAATTAAGTTTGATCTTGAGTGAGGACTAGATATTTCTGTATATTTAAAATTATTTTCTATGCCAGCCCTGAGAATCATTTATTCATGTGAAAAAAATGAATACAAATATTTAAAGTAACTAAAGAAGTCATCTGAAGGAAGAAACCAAATGTGAGAAGAAAAGAAACAATGACGTACATCTTCAAATATGTCTAAAACACCATTTCATTCTAGAAATCAGTATGAACAGCACAAGAAATCAAATAACAAATATGTAATGATAAATTTTGGTTTAAAGCAGCTGTCGATCTAAAAAGAGAAGCAAATACGGGCTAATTGAAGTTTTTGACTAGTTTTTCAAAGGTACCTTAGAAAGTCAAATTTAGATTTCTGAGATAATCTTTGCATGTCAGAATTCTTATCAATGTAACTGGATGTTTGAAGACAGCAAATAAACAGGCAAGGATCTCCCAAATGCTATATTGGTAAGAACCATAGCTCTTACTTCTCAAGAAGATATATTCTAGTAGAAAATATGTATTATTTAGTCTAATTATAGACTTACAGAGCAGTGGTTCTCAACTGTTAGCACACATCAGAATGACCTGGAGGGTTTGTTAAAACAGATTGCTTATCCCTCCCCAGACTTCCTGATTTAGTAAGTCTTGCACAGGATCCTCCCAACTTTGTATTTCTAGTAAGTTCACATTTGATGCTGACACTGGTTCTCTTTAAGAATCATTGGTGCAGAGAATTTACAAAGGCCTTATGGTGATCTCTAGTATTTGAGAACTGGAGAAACTTTCTCCAATGTCTGTTACACTGAATACTGGAAATTCTAAGGAACTTCCATTATTCTAATTCCATAATTCTAAGGAACTTGTGGTAAGATAATAAAATAGTCCAAGGGTGAGTCCCTCATGGACATTTGCTTCATGCTGATCATCCAGAGAAGCCCTCCTTCATGAATAGCTCTACTGACCGTAACCATTTTGGGCTAGAAGATGAGAGGTGAGGAATGTTCACTACCATTCTATTCCACCAGTTGTTTCTATTTCTTGTGTAAATAGGATGTATGAGTTAAACCCTTTGGGGAAATAAGTTTTCAAAAGGCCATTTTAATTCCATGAGGGAATTGGGACCAAGGGCATCCAAGTTTTTAAATGACAGCAGTGGTCTTGGATTTTCTCTCACAGTGATTTTCCCTTCTCTGGGACAGGCTCCACATTAGGGGAATGGATTCTTGATAGCCATGTTCTTATTTGACTTTCCTCCTAGCCACATTTGATTAGTCCTGCAGTAGACATTTAATCAAAGTCAGACCAGGAGACATTTTCTAGATTTTTGAGGGAAATTATGAGTCAGTATTTCTTGGTGGGAGATATAAAATGTAAAACTCAGCTGCTGAGCGAAGGAGGTTGTGTTTCCCAGCATGATCATGATGAATGGGATAGATGTCATATTCACCAGCATGTGGTGGAAGATGGTTCACACTGATACAGAATTGAACTAATATTACTGGGAAGGAAAAATATATGGGTAGAAAAGGAGCGAAAATGAGAGAGAAAGAGTCCTAGCAGAGTTCAGTGTTCTATTTAGAGTAGTTCATGATGTTCAACTGAATACCTTGCCATACTATTAGCTGATGGTTTAACTTTTCGCTGTGTACCAATTTGCTTAGTTTTTTTGAATTAGTTGTTATTACTTGCAATTTAATTTGAGAGTCTTTTCTTGCTATTAAGCTTAAGTCAAGAGGATGCTACTTGAAAAAAGACAGCCATTGAAGTTAAAGCTCTTACAGACAGTGAAAAGAAGAAAGGTAACAGGTAAATGGAGTAGTAGATGTCTATTCCTCTTTCCTCTACCTATGATAAAGCCTATGGGTGAGTGTAAGATGTGTGAGGGAAAATCCAACAGCAGAAGGCTCATTCTTGATCCATGTTTAAAGATTTCAGAGAATACTTTTGGGTACAACTTGATGCACATCAAACAAGATAAGGAGTAGAACATATCGTCATGGACAGAAGGCTTTGGCTAGCACTCCTGAACTTCCCTTAGTTCCAATGGGATATAAATACTTAGTCAAAAGCCGACGGAATTACCATGTGGCTACTATAATGAGAAAAACATCACCCTTTCACAGATAGTGGAGTTCTGGCCCTAGAGCCTGGATGAAAGAGACTCAGGTATCTGTGATCAACACAATCTGAGGGGGAAAGTGGGCTCAAGAAAAGAGATATGGCTACTGCTTCCCTTGAGCATTATTTCAGCCAAAAGTATGAAGTGCAAAGTGATCAAGCATAGTATATGGCATCAGAGGCCAGTAGGCCACCTGCAATCAGGGAAAATTGGACTATTTTCCTGGAGAACAGAGAAGCAAGCACGATAAATTTCTCTGCTCCCTCTAGAGCAGACACAATCTTGAAAAGAAGTTGAGAAGGGAATTGGAGGATTAAAAAATGAGAGGACAGAGTACGAATTCTTACATTATCAGAGCAGGATATGTATTTTTTTTTTAATTTTTTTTAACGTTTATTTATTTTTGAGACAGGGAGAGACAGCATGAATGGGGGAGGATCAGAGAGAGGGAGACACAGAATCTGAAACAGGTTCCAGGCTCTGAGCTGTCAGCACAGAGCCCGACGCGAGGCTCAATCTCACGGACTACGAGATCATGACCTGAGCTGAAGTCGGACGCCCAACCGACTGAGCCACCCAGGCGCCCAGAGCAGGATATGTTTTAACAAACGGGTCTAAAATTAAGTTCTCTCACCTTTAGTCTACTTCCCTTCCCAATAACCAGTAGATAGGGATTTGGGATAAAGACTACATCAGTTATAGAGATTTAAAGAAGATACATTTTTTTTTTTGTATATCTGAATGTAAAGTGACCAGAAATCTAATTGTTGTTGTTCTGTCCCTAATTTGCTGGCTTATGATAAGCTCTTCATGATCTTTAGCATTGTTTACTTTGAAACACAGATTGTTATGATAATCCAATGAATCCTTTTATGTAAGGCTCAATCTCTTCTGGATAAATTATCAGTTTCATTAGCTTCCTCTTCTCTCTTTCACTTTGAAGGTATTAAGTGTATAGAAAAGGATGTGTCTTACAAAATCTCCTGTCAGAGCAAAATCCTTAGGCACAGTTATGCCTTGGCTACTGGTCACTGGGTCAGTTCCCCTGACCACCGGGGGTTGGTGTAATACAAATTCATGTCCTTCTCAAGAGCTCAGTGGTGCTTGTAGCCGATGACAGTTGAGTATGTCTCCTTATACTTCCCTCTGTGACTTTCATGCCACATTTTTGCATTCCAAATTTTCTTCTTTCCATCCTCACTCGGGTCTGAGGAATGGCCAACTTTTCTTTAACTTCTATTTTATACACTTCTACTCTATAACAATAAACCAATGGCTTTTCTGCTATAAGAGAAGGAATATTTTCTCTGTAATATGAGAGAACTCTGCAGTAATTCTTCTAGACTTAGACCTTGATATACTAAAGGCAGAGCCAAAAATTTTTTTCTATAAATTCTCTTTAATAGTTTCATTTTTGCATGTCAGAACTGGATTTTTAAAAAGCCTTCATTTAACATGCTTTAAAATTTCTGATTTCCTCTATAGCTAGATGAAAGCTAAGGTTCAGCTAGTAAAAATATATTAGAAAAGATAAAAGCAAAAAGCACATTTATGGTTTGAAATGTGATCTTTATCATTATGGTAGGCAAAATAATGTACTCTAAGACCATGTGTTAATCCCTAGAACCTGTGAAAATGGCACAGGTGAATCAGGCTGCATGACAGAGGGGAATCAAGGGTGCAGATGGAATTAAGGTTGCTAATCAGATGACCTTAAAATAGACAGACTATCCTGGATAACCTGGGTTGTCCCGATGTAAGAAGAGTTCTTAGAATTGGAAAGGTGGGCAGAAGAGGAGGTCACAGTGATGCTATGTGAAAAAGACTCAACCCATTGTTGCTGGCTTTAAGGATGAAGGAAAGGACCTTGAGCCCAGGAACATGATCCACTTCTAGAGACTAAGAAAGGGAAAGAAACTCTCTTAGAGCCTCCAACAAGTAATGTAGCATGCCAACACTTTGATTTTATCCCAATAAGACTCATGTAAGACTTCTGACCTGTAGAACTATAAGATAATAATTTCTTTATTGTTTAAGCCACTAATTTTAGGGGAGTTTGTTATAGCAGCAATTAGAAACTAATACCATTATTTAAATTGGAAATTGGCTTGAAAACCTAACATGATGCTCATCTTAACTCCTAGTTGCCATTTCTTTTCCCTGTTGTTACCACTCTGATCATTTCCATAATTATTACTTGTAAGCCTTAGATTTAAAGTCTTTAGCAGTGAAAAGAAACAAAAAAATAAAATATTAGTTTTTCTATTTGAAAATAACTCTAGGAAAATAACAGAGTAGGAACACATTTCAAACTAATGGCAAACATGAATCTTTTAAAATTATATTCTCGACTGTGAGCCATGCTCCACTTTGCCTCCTATTGCCAGGAACAACTGAGAGTTAACTATTTAAAATGAACCATGTTCTCAAGGTTTTGAGCTATTGTTGACTATATTATGACTGGTGCACTCTGCTGGGTCAGTGGACAGCTGCTGTTTTATTTATTTGTAGACTCCTGTGCTACATTTTATGCATGAAAAACATTGTGCAAGGCTGAGGTTTCCTCTGCTCTGTAGTCTGTCCACTGAGTAAATTCTTGGACAATGAGATTGTATTTCTTTGGCAGGAAGTAAACATTCAAGATAACTCATGTCAGGAAAAAATTCTGCACAAAGCTTGAATAGTGAAATGATGTCGACTGAAAATGTGACTGTTCTGTCATATGTAACACTAGTGTTAATGTGGATCTAGAAGAAAAAGAGTTACCACTAAGGAAGAAGATTTTGTTATGTAAGGCAGATTGACAGGATGTTTGCTATAAAAGCAAAGATTATTACTGTTGGTCTCTTGCTCCTTTTTTTAAATGTTTATTTATTTTTGAGAGAGGGAGAGAGAGAGAGAGAAGCTCAAGAGGGGAAGGGCCAGAGAGAGAGGGAGACACAGAATTTGAAGCAGGCTCCAGGCTCTGAGCTGTCAGCACAGAGCCCAATGTGGGGCTTGAACTCACAGACCGTGAGATCATGACCTGAGCTGAAGTCAGATGCTTAACTGACTGAGCCACCCAGGCGCCCCTGTTGCTCCTTTTGAATGCCACAGTAAAACACACTCTAGTGCTCAAAGACTCTTTAAAAAAATTTTTTTAATGCTTATTTATTTTTGAAGAGAGAGAGAGAGAGAGAGAGAGAGAGAGAGAGAGAGAGAGAGAGAGGAGCTCGAGAGGGGAAGGGCCAGAGAGAGAGGGAGACAGAATCTGAAGCAGGCTCCAAGCTGTCAGCACAGAACCCCACGTGGGGCTCCAACTCAGGAACCGTGAGATAGTGACCTGAAGAGAAGTCGGACACTCAACCGTCTGAGCCATCCAGATGCCCCTCAAAGACTCTTTTTAATAGCAATGATGAAAAATGATAGGCAGCAGCAGATTGGAATCGTAGCTATTCTATTCTATTCTATTCTATTCTATTCTATTCTATTCTATTCTATTCTATTTATTTATTAATGTTTATTTTTGACAGAGAGGGAGAGAGACAGACCATGAGCAGGGGAGGGGCAGAGAGAGAGGGAGACACCAATCTTAAGCAGGCTCCAGGCTCTGAGCTGTCAGCATACAGCCTGACATGGGACTCAAATTCACAGACTGTGAGACCATGACCTGAGCCAAAGTTTGACGCTTAACTCACTGAGCCATACACACACCATGATAGATTATTTTTTGTTGTCATAATAACGGATGAAGGTAGGTAGGGCAGGAAAAACCCTTTATAAAGAAATTTGAGAACTATTTGTCGATATGAAATGAGCAAATACATAACCCCCAAATAAATGGATATTAGAAGAGTGCTTCAGAAAACCAAATAAGCTCAGGTAATTGTCCTTCAGATTTTATATATGTAATTGTCAAAGGCACAGGATTGTTTCAAAGTGTATTGGTTCATTCAACAAACATCAACTGCATGCTTTCCCTGTACCTTTCACCCTGCTAGCCACTGGGACACCATGTTAAATGTTGACATGTTCTCTCCCCATGAGAACATTGGGGGAGGTATTAGACATATACATAAATATTTTTGGTGCGAATATCAGGAAATGTATTTATTTAAAAATAGCCAGTTGTAGAAAGTTAGTTGGTTATTGTACTTGGAACAGTTATTAAATCCCAATAGATGAGAAATTTAAATTATGCTAGAAACTAAAAGCAATATAAATTTGGTGTCCTTTTTGATGGCAATTTCCAGAACATACCTAAAAATAGAAAAGGTAATATTCCTGAGTGCATGTCTGATCATCTAGTAATTACAGAAGCTTGAAGAATGTGTAATCTAAAAAAGTAAAATTCTAACTTAGAAACAGACTTAAATCGCTCAGTGAAAACTGTATAAACCTTTTATACTAAAGCGTTAAATGCCTAATATCAAGCTGTCCCTCAGATGTTTCACAGAATAATACTGAATGTAGGCTGACAGCTGTCTAACTGCAGAGTTAATAAGATTTTTGATAAATATAGCTACTACCTATTATATGTGAAAGTACAGTCTATACTCCCTTTAATATAGAGAAAAATACATGTAGTAGAGCTGGCCTAACACAAGGTATTGAGGAACAGAAAAGAGGAGTTTTATATACAACTATATATACAACTATTGTCGTTGTAATAATACTTAATATTAAAAAAAAGACTAAAAACTTCATTTTCTGATCAAGAGGTAAAATATAAACTATTTTTGCCTTTGTTTTAAGGATAAAATAAATCAATGTTTAAATGTTAGCTCTATGGAATCCTCAATAATTTCTGAATTTATATGATTCATTTAAATTTAAATCAAACAGTGATCTTATTCTCTCATCACTCTTCAACTTGGCATCATAAATCACAATTAAGATCTAAAGTGATCTACAGGGGCGCCTGGGTGGCTTGGTCGGTTAAGCGTCCGACTTCAGCTCAGGTCATGATCTCACGGTTCATGAGTTCAAGCCCCGCATCAGGCTCTGTGCTGACAGCTCAGAGTCTGAAGCCTGTTTCAGATTCTGTGTCTCCCTCTCTCTCTGCCCCTCCCCTGTTCATACTCTGTCTCTCTCTCAAAAATAAATAAACATTAAAAAATAAAATAAAATAAAATAAAGTGATCTACAGATTCAATGAAATCTCTATCAAAATTTCAATGGCATGTTTGACAGAAATAAAACCTAAAATTTGTATGGAACCACAAAAAACTGCAAATAACAAAAACAATCTTGAGAAAGAAGAACAAAACTGGAGGCATCACACTTCCTGAGTTTAAACTATACTATAAAAGGGGTGCCTGAGTGGCTTGAGTGTCCGACTAAAAGTGGTTGAGTGTCCGACTTCGGCTCAGGTCATGATCTCACAGTTCCTGAGTTTAAGCCCTGCATCGGGCTCTGTGCTGATGGCTCAGAGCCTGGAGTCTGCTTCAGATTCTGGGTCTCCATCTTTTTCTGCCCCTCTTCCACTTATGCTCTGTCTCTCTCTCTCTCAAAAAATAAACATTAAAAAAATTAAAAAAAACTATATTATAAAGCTATGGTAACCAAAATAGTATGGTACTAGCATAAAAACAGACATATAGATTAATGGAACAGAGTAAAAAGCCCAGAAATAATCTCATGCATACATAGTCAATTAATTTTTGGCAAAGAAGTCAAGAATATACATTGGGAAAAGGAGAGTATTGGGAAATAAATAGTGTTGGGAAAATTGGATTGCCTTGTGTAAAAGAAAAAAACTGGACCCCTATCTTACATCATACATAAAAATCAACTCAAATGGGATTAAAGACTTGAATGTAAAGCCTGAAACCATAAAACACCTTGAAGGATACCTAGGGAGTAAACTCCTTGGCATTGGTTTTGCAATGATTTTTTGGGTTTGACACCAAAAGCAAAGGCAACAAAAGCAAAATTAAACAAGTGGGGCCTCATGAAACTAAAAAGCTTCCCTGCAAAGGAAACCATAAACAAAATGAAAAGTCAACCTACTGAGTGGGAGAAAATATTTTCAAACCATACATTTAATTAGGGTTAATATTTAAAATATACAAGGAACTCACACAATTCAATAGCAAAAAAAAAAAAAACAAAAAACAAAAAAAAAACAAAAAAACAAAAAAACAATAAAAACACAAACAAGGAATTTGAATAGACTTCTTTCCAAAGAAGACATACAAATGGCCAACAAATACAAGAAAAGGTGCTCAACATCACTAATCATTAGAAATCATCAGAAAAATGCAAATCAAAACCACAATGAAATATCAACTTATATATGGTAGAATGAGTATTATCAAAAATACAAGAGATAACCAATGCTATCAAGGATATGGAGAAAAGTGAACTCTTATACTGTGCTGGCAGAAATATAAACAAGTACAGCCCCTGTGGACAACAGCATGGAGGTTCCTCAAGAAATTAAAACTAGAATTACTATATGATCCAGCAATTCCAATTCTGGGTATATGTCCAAAGGAAGTAAAACCATTATTTTGAAGACATATCTGTACTATCATCCTCATTGATTGCATCATTATTCACAATGGCCAAGGTATGGAAACAATCTAAGTGGCCATCAATGGATAAACAAAACAAGAAAATATGTCGTGTGTGTGTGTGTGTGTGTATGTGTGTGTGTGTGTGTGTGATAAAATTATTTACCTTTAAAAGAAGGAAGTCATCTGTGGCAACATGGATGAATTTTGAGGGCATTATGCTAAGTGAAATATGCCAGACAGAAACAGACAAATACTCCATGATATCACATATATGTGAAATCTTAAAAAACAACAATACCATCAACAAAACAAAACAACCTCACAGAAACAGTAAAAAGTGGTTGCCAAGGCTGGGGTTGGAGAAAATAAGGAGAGACTAGTAAAAGAGTACAAGTTTTCAGTTATAAAATGAATAAAGTCTGATGATCTAACATTTGACACGTTGACTGTAGTTGATAACAGTGTATTGCATAATTGAAATTTGCTGAGAGAACTTAAGTGCTCTCTCACACACATAAAGGGTAAATATGTAAGGTGATGAATGTGTTAATTAACTTGATGGGGGGAATCCTTTCACAATATATACATATATCGGGGCGCCTGGGTGGCGCAGTCGGTTAAGCGTCCGACTTCAGCCAGGTCACGATCTCGCGGTCCGGGAGTTCGAGCCCCGCGTCAGGCTCTGGGCTGATGGCTCGGAGCCTGGAGCCTGTTTCCTATTCTGTGTCTCCCTCTCTCTCTGCCCCTCCCCCATTCAAGCTCTGTCTCTCTCTGTCCCAAAAATAAATAAAAAACGTTGAAAAAAAAAAAAAAAAAAAACAATATATACATATATCAAATCAAGGTGTACACTTTAAATATTTTAAAGTTTTGTTTGTAAATTATACTTCAGCAAAACTGGAAAAAAATGTGTTTTGGAACTGGATGCTGAGAAACAGTATTGGATGTGTGTGGGCTGGCTGGTTGGAGTGGGTTGGAGGAAAGGTTATGTTCTGTTATTTGGAATCCTATGAAAAGGGTTCTAGCAGCAGAAAACACTTAGGAAGCCTCTTATCCTTCAACCCTGGTCCTTAACCTGCATGTAATGATAGAGAAAATAATTGTCTTGGGAAGGAAGGGGCTGTGCGCAAGCATAATCAGTCAAAAACAAAACTAAAAATTAGTCTGTGTGTGTTTGTGATTGGAGTTGTAATTGAAAATAATTAAAAAAAAATAGTAGTAAAAAAACACGAAAATGACACATTTGATATCTATCTATGCAAATAAAGCTGCTCCAAGGCCTTGGTTTTGAAGCCAGAAAAAGCAAAGCCTCACAAAGGACATATTATGTCAGCACCACAGGGTACTAACAGTTCTGAAAAGTATGAACTGCACTCAAGAAAGATAATAAAAATGCTGGATGGAACCCACAGTTGTCAAATCCTCTACCTTCCTAGCCCACGTACTTACTGCAACACTTGGACAAAAAACAGTCAATGATATCTGTCTCTGTCATAGTTGCTGTCACTCCTGAGTGGGTCTACTAATGTATTCCTGATATATCTACAACAAAAGGAGAGCATAAAACCACAAAACAACAATTTTTAAAATATCTACAAAGGAAGATACTCAAATATATTGGCTGACCTACCCAGCACAGCTTTCTTAATTAATGACAACCTCTTTTGGAGGGAGGGATGGTTTTGGAGCATCTGTCTTTCCTTAGTCAGGACGTGCTGAGTCATATCATGCCCTTGTCATGCATAGGTTTGGCCTTGACCCTTCCTAAATCACTCAGGAATATCTCAACCTCACCTCCTACTGCTAAGTTGTGTCCTGAGCCCTCAAGATTAGACACAGCCTGTCATTTCCCACAGTAACAAATGGAAAATAGTCTGTGTTGCTTCAAAGGGCAAAACCTTGCTCAAAATGTGGATGTTCCAATAAGATACATTCTACTCAACGTGAGGATTAACCTTCTAAGAAAGAGAGCCATCTGACAATAGAAAAAACTGTTTTGCAGAAGCATGAACTCTTGAAACTGGAAGTATTTAAAGGAAAGCTGGGCTGCCATCTGCCTGGGATATAGGATGGATTCCAACCTTGGAGGGAGCTTGACTCAATGACATCTCCCTCCCTCAATGAGGGCAGTTTTCTCCTTTAAGATTCTTACCATTCTATGTCAGTCACTTTAATTGCCATATCTTTATGGAAATGGATTGTCTCTGGTTTCTAATGATTAGCTATTTTGGAACCACATTTGCTAGTTAAAGTCCATATAATCTTCTCATGCTGGGAGAAGACTTATTAGTGCTATTCAAGTTGGAACTGGAATAATTTCTTTAGAGGAATTTATACTTTTTAATTTCTACATTTGGAAATGCATCTCTCAGTAGAAAATGATGAATGGGAAAGATCTCATTAGATATATTCTATTGAAGCATTTTCTGAGCAATATGCCAAAAAACTCCAGGGAGAACTCTGGGAAAATATGCTGCTTTGGAGAAGGTGTTTATGGTAAACTGATTTTAACTTTGCAGTTACTTTTACCTTTCAAGCATTAAAAAGCATTTGGTATAGATTTATTTTTGCTTATACAGCATCTATACTCTAGCTACCATTTCTAAGTTATTATTAGTGGCATTACAAGAAAATAGGATCTGTGCTTCTTAGTGCTTTCTTCCTTCATTTCTATCCCCTCATTCTCTTTGAAATGATAGGAATATTACCTACTTTTCTTTTAGCAGCAAAGAAACTCAGATGCTGAACGTTCTTGGGGACCAAAACGTTGGCTTTATTCACTGATGAGGAATAAGAAAGAAAATATGATGATATGGCACAACTATACCTATAAATGTTTCATTTAGAGTATTAGAAACCATTTCAACTTAGGTATACATATTATAAATCTTTTTTCCTTTCTCCAAGAAAAGAAAGGAAAAGAAAGGAATAGAAAAGAAAAGAATAGAAAAGAAAAAAAAAAAGAAAAAAACTAGTTTTCTAGTTGGCTTATTTTTAATTGTGTATGTGGTGGGATGCAGTATATATTTATTATTTATTCTGAGTCTTGCATCTGTTGAGTTTATTATCTTCTGTTTTATGAGGCAATCTTGAAATATTAGGGAAAAGGGGAATTTTGACATTAGCATAAGATAAAACTTTTTGCTGGCCAAAAATATCCTTCAATTCCTTGGTGGCATATACAAAAAGAACCTCAATACCTAAGAGTCTTTATACGCTCATCACTGAATTTTTGATGTACAGCTGAAAAGATGCAGAATGTATTTTCAGACTTTTATTTATGGCTGAAATATTTTATAATTTAAAAAGAGTAGATAATAACTGATTATTACTTACATTTTCTAGAGTAGAAAACGGGTCAAACAACAATCACAATACATTCTGAAGGAGCTTCCTGAGCTGGTGGTGACCATGGGTTAGGTGTAGGTGAGCATCATGAGGTAGGCTCTACCATGAGTCTATGTAACACAGAGATGCACACACCTTCTAACTGCATATTCAGGCCACTGTCTACTAATGCACCAGAAAAATGGAGTAAATATGAATCATGAGGCAGTTTACCCTTTGGGAGGCTGGCAGACATAGCTTGATGTCAAAGTAACATCAGACTAAAAAAAGTTCAATAAAAGAGTAATAATCCTTTTCTATCTATTTATTGCACAATTTCACTAGTGTTATCTATTAGGCATAAAGAGTGTAAGATAGGATGTCCAACCTAAAGAAGCTGGCTCATAGCCAGTAACAAAAGTGCTTAGGCTGGAATGACCATATGTAAGGGACAGAGGACATCAGATTATCAAACCCCTGCCATAAAATGAGCAGAAGGAATACAATTATTGGCAGTGTAGGCTAGAAAGTTGCTATAAGGTTACCTTTGAGCTGAGTCGTAAGGATGGACTGCTAATGCAGATGACCTGGATGGTAGACAGTGAAAGAGCCAGCTCTTTTTAACAACAGTTCTTTATCCACCCATTTCCAAGATACTTAATTAAAACCCACCATGTGCTTGGCACTCTGTTAAAAACCATGGAGGAAAAGAAAAGAAAGAGACCAAAGAACCTGCCTATAGACCTAAAAGGGGCCCAAGACAACACCACTGGAGAAATGTCTGCATGAAACCAAAAGCTAGAAGGAAGGAGACTTTTAAAATGTTTTTATTAAATAATAAAACCCAACAAACTTGCTTGAGAAGCTTCTTTTGGGTCATATGTAGGCTTACAACTGGTCCCAGTAGCATGCTCAGCATTCACTGCAACTAAATCCCTGTAAGTAGATTCATGTTGCACTGTCTTCTCTATCCTTGGCACTGTGGCTTGGATAGGTTCTAACAATACAGTGCCTCTAAGCATTTAGGGGCAAAATGAAAAAGAGAAAGGCATTCTCCACCTGAGGCATTTGTATGAAGTGGGAAGGCAGAGAAATAGACTGGAGTAAGCAGGAGGAACTCCAGAACACTTAGAAGCTACTCAGAGAATTTCAGATGGAGAAAGTGGAGCCCTATAGACTAGCAACTAGAGCATACTGCCGAATAGAAATTTCTTTGATGATGGAAATGCTTTGTACCGTGCTGTCTGATACAGTAGCTGCTAGCCACATGTAGCTATTAAGAACTTGAAATATGGCTATTGTGATGAAATGAATTTTTAATTTAATTTAACTTTAATTAAAATTTAAAGTAACCACATGTGGCCTGTGACCCCATAATTGATAATGCAGCACTATAAAACAGAATGCATATACATAACATATGTAAGTATATGATATGGTACATGGGTCCACAGCTGTAGGAATTAGAGTGTCTGTGATTGTGTTACTGGGATCAAACCTCAACAAAAGGGGTTTACTTTAGAAAGACTAAGATACCAAAAAGGAAGGTCTTTGGTTCCTTGGGCCCAATTCCAATGTGTGTGTGGTTTCCCACATCCACAAGCAACTTCTGGGACACTGGCTGGGTATCCTATAAGTCAACTCAATTCTTACACTATATATCTAGAGACAGCATCAGATCCCACAGGTTAAGGGTTCAGTCTACAAGACTGCCACCTCCTCCCCCCAACCCCCATTTCAGATGCCAATCATAAGACAAGGTTGCTACCTGTACTTCTGACTGGCTATAAATCAGAGGTTCCCATGACCCTCTCCTTTCTTTGGTTCAATTAATTTGTTAGAACAGCTCACAGGACACAAAGAAAGATTTTACTTACTAGAGTACTGGTTTATTATAAAAGGATATAACTCAGGAACAGCCAGACGGAAGAGATACATAGGGCAAGGAATGTGGGAAGGTACATAAAGCTTCCATGCACCAACCAAAGGCTCTCTGAATCCCTTACTTTTGGGTTTGTATGGAGGTTTCATTACATAATCATGATTGGTTAAATCACTGGCCACTGGTAACTGATTCCACCTCTAGACCCTCCCCCTAAATTGGTATGGGAGTATTTAAACTTCTAACCCTCTAATCACATGATTGGCTCCCCCACCAACCACCTCCCAACCTGAGATTACCTAAGGGCTTTCCAAAAAGTCACTTCATTGATATAACAAAAGCTATCTTTATCATTCTTCTCATAGGAAATCCCAAGGGTTTTAAGAGATTTGTGCCCCAGGGTCAAAGATCAAATGCATACTTCTTATTATAAATCACAGTATCACAGAAGGTATGGTAATAACTCAGGTATGAAGTAATAAGAGATAGGTGGTAAATGAAAAGTGAAAAGAGAAATTGAGAAATGAGGGGGGGGGGGTAGAAGGCAGATGAGCAAGATCAATTAAACTACCAGAGAGGGCTCTCCATCATTGCACACAAGGTGTTGCCATTGTAAATATATGGGCTTTGGGTAAGAAGTTGATTTGCGTGGAGGATAATGATCTCAGGTTTAGGCATTCTGAAGTAGTTGAAGAATGTGTAGGCAGAAGTTCTCAGAACAAGTTGAAAGTTTGCAAACAAAATTTAGGTAAAAGAGTAAAATTTGGGATAAATAAGGTGGTGTTACCTACATAGAGTCAAAAATAGATACCACAGAAATAGCAGACTGAATTTCAGTGACTGTAGTAGGAAGAAATTCACAGGATTAAAAAGAAGCATTCAAAACAGAAAAAGCAGATTACAGTCTTGTTTATTAAATTCAATTGTTTTTGCTCAGTCTTGAGCTTCTATTTCACTCCTCTCTGATTGCCTCTCTGCTGCTAGAGCAGCTTTTAGGTTTCAAAAATTCTCAGGGTTAAACTTTTTCTCTAGATTTTGATTGGGTCAACTGGAGAATTAATTTTGCCTTCTAATGAGTATTAAACTTCAAAGTTTTTTTTTTCTCTTTAAAAAAAGTATTTCTCCCTCTCTTTTCCTTCAAATATATCTAAATATCTTTATTTGGGTCAAATTATACTATATTAATCTCTGCTTCCACTCCCAGTCTCTAAAAGAAGAAAGAAATAAGTTAAATATAACACTTATCCTTCCTACCAAATAAGCCACCATGATTGTTTTCACTTCTTTGTAAAGCTCCTTGTTAATGTGGAAGTTATTTTGCACACAGTTAAATGTTCATTAAAGTAGAAAATTCTAGCTTACTCTAAACCCATTAACAAAATAGGCATAATACAAAACTAACTCTTCAACATTTAAAACTAAGTCTTCTGAGTTAGATTCCTTTTTGAACTACTTTACAGAAAGACCTTAGACAAAAGCCTCTATTTTCTTATCTGTATAATGGTGGTGTTGACATAGCTTTCACTAATAGGGTAGTTATGAAAATTAAGAGAAAATGTATTTAAAGTATTTAGTACATTCCAGGCACACAATGGACATTCAATAACTTTTTAGTGTATTTATTCAAAATATATATTTTATTTATGCTATAGTTTATCAAAAGCAAAATGACATTATTTTATGTACCTGTAAGAAAGGGGGGAATCCTGACAAACTATGAAATACCAATGATAATAAGAAGCATGCTAAATTCAAAGATGTTAACAAATCTGAAAAAGTATGTATCTTAGAATTTAGAATATATGGTTTGTGGCATGCAAAGTTAAAGAGATTCTGTGATTTCTATGACTGTGAGATCCTGTATGAAAATGGACAACTTGAATCCAGACAGCACTCAGAAGTAGCATTTAAACATTTTTTAAATGTTTATTTATTTTTGGGAGAGAGACAGAGTGTGAGTTGGGGAGGGACAGAGAGAGAAGGAGACACAGAAATTGAAGCAGGCTCCAGGCTCTGAGCTGTAAACACAGAGCCCAACGTGGGGCTTGAACCCACGAATTGAGAGATCATGACTTGAGTCGAAGTTGGATGCTTAACCAACTGAGCCAGCCAGGCGCCCCCAGAGTAGTATTTTAATGTTGGGGATTCTGGGTTGAGATAACTTGGGTTGAAATCCCTGTTCTATTCCGTACCAGTGGTGTACCTTTGGAGTCATTTAATCTCTCCACCCTTTAGCTGTAAAGTAAGAATTATGGTAGTTCTTACATCCTTCCATAGTTGTATTAAACGGCAGCAATGCCTGTGGAGCCCTTAGCACAATACCTGGCTGGCACCCAGTGCTCAATTATACTACTTGCTTACCATTAGCAGCAGCATGGAGCCTCTTGCTCCAGTGGCCCCAGGGCAGACCAACATTAGGCTGAGGGGAGGCATTCAGGGATAACCTCAGAAATGAATAGGCACCCAAAAAGACTACAGCTATAAACCAAAAAGTAGAATTGAAACATGTCTCAGAAAAAAACACAATTGTTATTCCTTGATAAATAAATATTTTTAGAGACATTGACACATATATCCCACAACTTCTCAACTTTACTTTTAAACATGAAATATTTTAAAAAGCCCCTGTGTGTGTGCGTGTGTGTGTGCGCACGTGTGTGTGTGAGAGAGAGAGAGAGAGAGAAGGAGAATATTTGTGGAACTCCTGGTTTTTGGTTTTTATTTTTCATAGCTTGAATTTCTTTTCCTATGGGAATTTCAAATATATTTTTCAAGACACAAGGAAAAAATTACTCCTAACTTTTAAAAATAAAGGTAAATGGAGAGGCCCCAGGGTGGCTCAGTTAGTTAAACATCTGACTCTTGATTTCAGCTCAGGTCATGATCTCAAAGTTCATGAGTTCAAGCCCTGCATGGGGCTCTGTGCTGGAGCCTACTTGGAATTCTCTCTCTCTCCCTCTCTTCTGCCTCTTCCCCACTCATGCTCGCTCGCTCGCTCGCTCTCTCTCTCAAAATAAATAAATAAACTTTTAAAAATAAAGGCAAATGGAAAAGAGATTAGATCTTAAATTATAAAATCATCTTGATCAGAAATGGAAATATTTTATAACATCTTTATCATTAATAAAAAATTCTGACATCTAATCAAGGTTGACATCAGAACATTTTGATTAATTTAAATGTAAACTCCTGACATGTTTTCACAAATGGGGGAAGGGGAAGAGAACTGCATGCATTATGATGCATTACCATGCTTGAGAGCAATTTGTCTCATGGCATCCGATAAATGACTTACATTGACATAAAACAAGTTAGTACACTATTAAGTACCATAAATCATCATATTTGGTAGCTGGTATAGATGAGAAACATAAATGGAGCTTGAATTTGTTTAAGGTGTTTGGAACTCACTGCATCCACTCACCACTACACATTAAACAGACAAAGAAATATCTTTCCAAATAAGAAAATTTGTTAACTATTTGGTTTCCATACACAATATAGTGAGTGCTAAGCAGGTGCTAAAATAAGGATATGGTTGCATGTCTACAAGTTGGTTGATGTCTAGGAAGAGGGTACTAGGACGGCTGTACCAATTGTTAGAGCCACATCCACTCTGAATTGTCAGGGTCTATACTTCACCCCATGCTAAATATCCTGTGCTTCAACTCTGACAAAAGTTTCCAGATTTCCAAGTTCAGGTGAAGGACTTTGTTTGAGAAATGAAAAAGGGAAATTACATTAAAGAAGGCATTACTATATCAATCCTGGTGCTCGGTTCACAGTGAGGAAGACCAGAAAGGAGAGCCTAGGGAGTTAAGGAAGTTAGCCATCAAAAGGTCTAACCCAGGGGCGCCTGGGTGGCTCGGTCAGTTAAGCGTCTGACTTCGGCTCAGGTCATGATCTCACGGTCCGTGAGTTCGAGCCCCGCGTCGGGCTCTGTGCTGACAGCTCAGAGCCTGGAGCCTGTTTCAGATTCTGTGTCTCCCTCTCTCTCTGCTCCTCCCCTGTTCATGCTCTGTCTCTCTCTGTCTCAAAAATAAATAAACGTTAAAAAAAAAAATTAAAAAAAAAAAAAAGGTCTAACCCAAAGCAGAAGGAAAATACATACATACATACATACATACATACATACATACTTCCTAAGCAACTGGGAAATTCATCAAAAGACTACAGCCCCTGAAAAGAGGGTTAGCATTTCGAAGGGGTTCATAATGTATTATAGAGATTGAAGCTTGCTGTCAAATCAGCATCAAAAGGGTAACAGAGAGCTATAGCTCCTGAAGTTTGAGTTTGAGACAATAGCTAATCGGAGTTCCTTGAACTTGAAGCAGTGATTTGGAAAGACTGCAAGTCAAGACAAAACTAAAGGTCTAAACAACTTCCTGAAAATGTGAAATTCAATGAGTGGAAATGGGATATAAATTTAATGCAGACCTAACTGTAAGGCTGTCCATATATATACTCAGCTTCTGAACTACTACTGATTAGGCTTCCCAAATTCTCCTTGCTAAGAAAATAATTAATTGTAGAGATCCTGAAATTATAGGCAGAGAGAAATGGCTGGTAACGTTTAACGTTTTAGAAGTATAGGGGTGTGAAGCTAAGGATCACATTCTACAAAGTGATATGAGTCATAATCTGTTAGGTTTGGAAAAATTCAAACAAAAGAGACCATGATCCTCCATTCTACAGTGCTAGCAAGGCCTCAACAAAGATCAGTATATTTAACTTTTTTATTTTGAAATAACTTGAGATTTACTGAAATGTTGCAATACTACAGAGAATTCCCATATAACAATTGTCCAGTTTCCTTTAATCTTAATATCTTAAGCACTGTACAATTTTGAAACCAGGAAATAAACAGACCTTATTAGAATTTTTCCTACTTTCCCACTAATGCCCTCTTTTGTGGTCCAATTTTCAGTGAAAGAGTCCACCCTCACCTCTGTTGTCATGTCTGTTAGGTCACCTCCATTCCGTGGCAGTTGCTCAGTATTTTTCCAACACGGCCTTACCACTTTTGAAGAGTCATGGCCAGGTGTTTTATAGAATTCTCTCTATTTGGATTTATCTGATGTTTCATCATGATTAAATTGAGATTACATAATTTTTGGCAAGGATACCACAGGGCTGATGTTTTGAACTTAACAATATATATCACATCAGGAGGTAGATGATATCGAGATGTAGTGCTATTGATGGTGATACTAACTTTGATCACTTAGTTAAGTTGGTCTCTTCCAGGTTTCCCCACAGCAAATGGAAGTTTATTTCTCAGGGTGTTGTCGAAGGAATTCCTATGTTGACTTACTTCAGGAAAACCTTTGGATTGCTGGTGGACTTTCAGTCACTGGAACTTCATCTCTCTCACCCTTGGTGGGGTCAAAGCGCTGAATAAAGCCCAAAATTCTCCCTATTTAATCATCTTTCTCAATGCATTTTAGCAATTTCTTTTCTTTATTTCCTTCTTTAGCTTTTCCTTATGGTGAGAGGATTCTCCAAAAGAACCCGGTTGAGTATGAAAATCAGCAATGGGAGGACATGGAAGGGGAAAAAGAGTCATACATGGGATTCCTTGAATGAATTCAGTCAGTAAGTAGAAATGTTGGGTAAACATCTGGGGAAGATAGGACGAGTAAAAAAAGTGGGTTTACAACAGAGGCAGCAGGGCTGGCATCAGTGTTCCTACAACAAAGGGTGAAAACTCTCACTAGTTTTCCAAGTAAAATGTCAAAGAATGTCAATCCATGAACTGACAGCAATTTTCCCAGTTGAAGGTGAGTCAATATTGCTTACAATCTTTCTGTGGTTACTGGCACTATACTCTTTAACAATGTCATATTGTGACTGCCTATATCACTGTGAGACATGAATGAGGTGAGATGGCAGTTTCCTCTGGAAGTCTTTAAGGCCATGCAAAAACGTGTTCAGTTGGGAGTTTACCATCTGACCACAGAACTGTGCCCCCACCCCCCCCCCCCAAGCTAACATAAAGCACTGGACAGGAGGCACTAAAATTAAAAAAAAAAAAAAAACATAAATGGATGAAAAAACTCTAACAACAAACAAAGAGCACTTATATTAGAAAGAAAAAACAACAACAAATTACACCACTAAGAAAACCTGTATAAAATGAGACATTCCTGCCCTTGTGGTGTCTTTGTTCTTTGTGTATGTGAATGTGGATACAATAAACACTTTTATAATATGTAAGCTTCATCTCTCTTGAATTTGGATTTGGAGTCCCTAAGTGGCAGTGACTTTTTCTATTAACTGGAAAGGGCAATGAAGGTGGCAATGTATCTCTGTTTAGGGTTTTAATAAAGCTTGGAAAACTATAATTTAACAGATTGTAGCCCCTTGTCTCATCATCTCAAAATGGGGTTATAACTCATGTTGGAAAGTTTCATTAGCATTTACTCCACTGAATATTCAATGAAAGCCCTTCTAAGTGGGGTCTTTGCAAAAGACTAAGGTGTTGTCAGATGCGAAATAAAAACTTCTTTGCCCGAGCACCTTTCCATTTTTATAAACCATAGAGTGTAAGCCTCTACCTTTATAGGTGAGGAAACAGAAGTCATTGAGATGAAATATTTTCCCCAAAGGCATGTACTAAGTTGCAGAAATGATACCAGAGAAGACAAAATAGAAGAAATACCCATTTGGTGCTACATTGGTGCAATTTCTTAAATTTTATTTGGTGCTACCTCTTAAATACGTCTTCTCCTTCAGGTGCTATATAACTTTATCTTCACAAAAATCCTGTGCTGTATTAATTTCCTCATTTTATAGATGTGAAAATCAAGGATTAATGAGGTAAAATAACTCACTCAATTTTATATGATGAAGAAGTGGCCGAGCCCAAGGCTTTCAACTGATGCTTTGTCACCAAATATTATGTTCTTATACTATATGCAAAAATGAAAATTATTATTCTTTATATTTCTCTAATAAAAAAATAATTACCTCTCTAATTAAAGTATTTACTTCAGCTCTACAAAAAACTACTTGCCTGTTTTTCGGGTAAAGAAAAAATATTTTATTTCATCAAATTTTCCCCCCCAGGGGAAAAAAATACTTAGCTCTCTATTTTTTAGTTTGGTGGACAGATTTTTCAGCAATAATTTTCAAGATTGTAATAACCTCTGTCCTGCTAAAAGCCTTTACAAAATACATCATGCTTGGCAGAGATTACTTCAGAAACCTCAGATGAGAGGAGGGCAGGAGATGGAGAGTCAGAAGGCTGTGACACGTAACTGTCTGAAAAGAAACTTTCTTGCTCTGAGATTAGAGGTAAACTAAGCCCATAGTTCCCACATGCCTGGGTTTAGGGAGCAAATGTAACTTTAAGCATCTAATGGAATGACTGTGTAGTAGCAGCCAAACTGCAATTGTTGATTCACCTGTACTTTTAAAAATCTGATTTTATGCAGAACTCAAAGTAGGAGATGACAAACTGGTCATTAAATGAAAAACCAGAGGCTTTGATCCTTGGAGGGAATGAAAATAACATACTCTGGAAACTATACCATATTTAATTATTTATATCCTGTTTAATCATTGATGCCCATGTAGGTCCACATTCCCTTAGCCTTGTGTCTTCATATTCTCCTGCAAACCTTCAATTATACAATAGATTGAATCCATGCATTATGAGACAGCACAACTAAAATATAGTGCGTATTTCCTTTTCTTTTGATTGAGTCCAGCTCATGTTTGAATGGTCTGTTTTCAACCTAGGGCTTAAGTAAAAGGGAGAAACAGTCTCTCTTTGGGCATGAGGTAAATTCAACCTGATAGCACAAGTGAGTGTGGTTTTTGAGAAAGATCACAACTGTGCATTAGAAATGTAGATGAGTCTTGTGTACGACCCAGCAATTGCACTATTAGGCATTTATCCATGGGATACAGGTGTGCTGTTTTGAAGGGACACATGTACCCCCATGTTTATAGCAGCACTATCAACAATAGCCAAAGTATGGAAAGAGCCCAAATGTCCATTGGTGGATGAATGGATAAAGAAGATGTGGCATGTATATATATACACACATACACACACACACACACACACACAATGGAGTATTACTCGGCAATCAAAAAGAATGAAATCTTGCCATTTGCAACTATGTGGATGGAACTGGAGGGTACTATGCTAAATGAAATTAGTCAGAGAAAGACAAAAATTATATGAGGACTTTAAGAGACAAAACAGATGAACATAAGGGAAGGGAAGCAAAGATAATATGAAAACAGGGAGGGGGACAAAACATCAGAGACTTTTAAATATGGAGGACAAACAGGGTTACTGGAGGGGGTGTGGGGGGGGATGGGCTAAATGGGTAAGAGGCATTAAGGAATCTACTCCTGAAATCATCGTTGCACTATAGCTAACTAATTTGGATGTAAATTTTAAAAAATAAATAAAATTAAAAAAAGAAATGTAGATGAGTTATTTAAGTAATCTATTTTGAAAATCAAATAATTTGACATTTTGTGTCTAAAAACATGAATGAAAAATGGCAAAATGAATTAATTGAATCAAGAAGCTCCTAATTTACTGTGGGGTCATAGTGAAGGCTGAAGCGATCCTTTAAGGGAGCTTATTCAGTTGTCTTACAGTCCCAGTGCTGTGGACAGCAACTGGGAGCTTGAAAGAAAGAAGGAGGAACTTATACCATCTTGCTATGCTCCAAGTTAGTCTAAATACTACTCTTATTCAGCACTGACTAGATGGAGTTTAGTGGATTTTATTTTAAAAATGCACATATATTCCATATAAAGTACATTAGCCACAGAAGTAACATGAATTGAAATGAGTGTCTCCTGTAAACTTTGTTTTAAAAATTGTTTTTAATGTTTTTATTTACTTTTGAGACAGAGACAGACAGAGGGTGAGCAGGGGAGGGGCAGAGAGAGAGGGAGACACAGAATCTGAAGCAGGTTCCAGGCTCTGAGCTGTTAGCACAGAGCCCGACACTGGGCTCGAACTCACAGACCGTGAGATCATGACCTGAGCTGAAGTCAGACGCTTAACCTGACTGAGCCACCCAGGCACCCCTAAACCTTTTGTTTTTATTTGTGCCTTCATAATATTCTCTCTCTCTCTCTCTCTCTCTCTCTCTCTCTCTCTCTCTCCCTCCCTCCCTCCCTCCCTCCCTCCCTCCCTCCCTCTCTCCTTTGCCAAACTCCCCCTTCTTCTGGTAAATTCACCCTTTTAAGTGAGTATGTGTTGCCTATCAAATACAGATCATCCGAAACTAGGATTTGTTCATGTTCTTGATTACTTAATAATATAAGCATTCATATCATCAACTACAAATAGAAGGAAGTCAAAGATCTGATTCTGAAATACAGAAATATGTTCATCATGTAAGAACAGAAGAAAAGTCCAAAATCACATACTACACAACCATTCTTTTTTTTTTTTTTTTTTTAATTTTATTTATTTTTGGGACAGAGAGAGACAGAGCATGAACGGGGGAGGGGCAGAGAGAGAGGGAGACACAGAATCCGAAACAGGCTCCAGGCTCCGAGCTCCGAGCCATCAGCCCAGAGCCTGACGCGGGGCTCGAACTCACGGACCGCGAGATCGTGACCTGGCTGAAGTCGGACGCTTAACCGACTGCGCCACCCAGGCGCCCCTACACAACCATTCTTTAACAATATTTGAAGACTCTGTAAAATACCTGTATTAGTTTCTTATTGCTGCTGTAACATACTACCACAGTGTTGTGTTGTCTTAAAACAACACAAATTAATTATGGTTTTGGAGATCAGAGTCTGAAATTAGTTTTACTGTGCTAAAGTCAAGGTGTCTGACTTTAGGAGGGAAAGGCCTACATTCCTTTTGGATGCTATGGTGGGCATCGCTTCTTGGCCTTTGGGCTAAGATCAAGTGTGGATGCTATAGGGGAAAGCTGGTTCCCCTGCCTTTTCCAGTTTCTAGAGGTTGCTCACATTCCTTGAGTTACATCCCTGCACTCCTCCTACCCGTCCTCTGACATCACATCTCTTTCTCTGACTCTCTAACGTTCCTGCCTCCCTCTTTTATTTTTTTTTTATTTTATTTTTTTTTTTATTTTTTAATATATGGAATTTACTGTCAAATTAGTTTCCATACAACACCCAGTGCTCATCCCAAAAGGTGCCCTCCTCAATACCCATCACCCACCCTGCCCTCCCTCCCACCCCCCATCAACCCTCAGTTTGTTCTCAGTTTTTAACAGTCTCTTATGCTTTGGCTCTCTCCCACTCTAACCTCTTTTTTTTTTTTTTTTCCCTTCCCCTCCCCCATGGGTTTCTGTTACGTTTCTCAGGATCCACATAAGAGTGAAACCATATGGTATCTGTCTTTCTCTGTATGGCTTATTTCACTTAGCATCACACTCTCCAGTTCCATCCACGTTGCTACAAAAGGCCATATTTCATTCTTTCTCATTGCCACGTAGTATTCCATTGTGTATATAAACCACAATTTCTTTATCCATTCATCAGTTGATGGACATTTAGGCTCTTTCCATAATTTGGCGATTGTTGAGAGTGCTGCTATAAACATTGGGGTACAAGTGCCCCTATGCATCAGTACTCCTGTATCCCTTGGGTAAATTCCTAGCAGTGCTATTGCTGGGTCATAGGGTAGGTCTATTTTTAATTTTTTGAGGAACCTCCACACTGCTTTCCAGAGCGGCTGCACCAATTTGCATTCCCACCAACAGTGCAAGAGGGTTCCCGTCTCTCCACATCCTCTCCAGCATCTATAGTCTCCTGATTTCTTCATTTTGGCCACTCTGACTGGCGTGAGGTGGTATCTGAGTGTGGTTTTGATTTGTATTTCCCTGATGAGGAGCGACGTTGAACATCTTTTCATGTGCCTGTTGGCCATCCGGATGTCTTCTTTAGAGAAGTGTCTATTCATGTTTTCTGCCCATTTCTTCACTGGGTTATTTGTTTTTCGGGTGTGGAGTTTGATGAGCTCTTTATAGATTTTGGATACTAGCCCTTTGTCCGATGTGTCATTTGCAAATATCTTTTCCCATTCCGTTGGTTGCCTTTTAGTTTTGTTGGTTGTTTCCTTTGCTGTGCAGAAGCTTTTTATCTTCATAAGGTCCCAGTAATTCACTTTTGCTTTTAATTCCCTTGCCTTTGGGGATGTGCCGAGTAAGAGATTGCTACGGCTGAGGTCAGAGAGGTCTTTTCCTGCTTTCTCCTCTAAGGTTTTGATGGTTTCCTGTCTCACATTCAGGTCCTTTATCCATTTTGAGTTTATTTTTGTGAATGGTGTGAGCAAGTGGTCTAGTTTCAACCTTCTGCATGTTGCTGTCCAGTTCTCCCAGCACCATTTGTTAAAGAGACTGTCTTTTTTCCATTGGATGTTCTTTCCTGCTTTGTCAAAAATGAGTTGGCCATACGTTTGTGGGTCTAGTTCTGGGGTTTCTATTCGATTCCATTGGTCTATGTGTCTGTTTTTATGCCAATACCATGCTGTCTTGATGATGACAGCTTTGTAGTAGAGGCTAAAGTCTGGGATTGTGATGCCTCCTGCTTTGGTCTTCTTCTTCAAAATTACTTTGGCTATTCGGGGCCTTTTGTGGTTCCATATGAATTTTAGGATGGCTTGTTCTAGTTTCGAGAAGAATGCTGGTGCAATTTTGATTGGGATTGCATTGAATGTGTAGATAGCTTTGGGTAGTATTGACATTTTGACAATATTTATTCTTCCAATCCATGAGCAGGGAATGTCTTTCCATTTCTTTATATCTTCTTCAATTACCTGCATAAGCTTTCTATAGTTTTCAGCATACAGATCTTTTACATCTTTGGTTAGATTTATTCCTAGGTATTTTATGCTTCTTGGTGCAATTGTGAATGGGATCAGTTTCTTTATTTGTCTTTCTGTTGCTTCATTGTTAGTGTATAAGAATGCAACTGATTTCTGTACATTGATTTTGTATCCGGCAACTTTGCTGAATTCATGTATCAGTTCTAGCAGACTTTTGGTGGAGTCTATCGGATTTTCCATGTATAATATCATGTCATCTGCAAAAAGCGAAAGCTTGACTTCATCTTTGCCAATTTTGATGCCTTTGATTTCCTTTTGTTGTCTGATTGCTGATGCTAGAACTTCCAGCACTATATTAAACAGCAGCGGTGAGAGTGGGCATCCCTGTCGTGTTCCTGATCTCAGGGAAAAAGCTCTCAGTTTTTCCCCATTGAGGATGATGTTAGCTGTGGGCTTTTCATAAATGGCTTTTATGATCTTTAAGTATGTTCCTTCTATCCCGACTTTCTCCAGGGTTTTTATTAAGAAAGGGTGCTGGATTTTGTCAAAGGCCTTTTCTGCATCGATTGACAGGATCATATGGTTCTTTTCTTTTTTTTTGTTAATGTGATGTATCACGTTGATTGATTTGCGAATGTTGAACCAGCCCTGCATCCCAGGAATGAATCCCACTTGATCATGGTGAATAATTCTTTTTATATGCTGTTGAATTCGATTTGCTAGTATCTTATTGAGAATTTTTGCATCCATATTCATCAGGGATATTGGCCTGTAGTTCTCTTTTTTTACTGGGTCTCTGTCTGGTTTAGGAATCAAAGTAATACTGGCTTCATAGAATGAGTCTGGAAGTTTTCCTTCCCTCTCTATTTCTTGGAATAGCTTGAGAAGGATAGGTATTATCTCTGCTTTAAACGTCTGGTAGAACTCCCCTGGGAAGCCATCTGGTCCTGGACTCTTATTTGTTGGGAGATTTTTGATAACCGATTCAATTTCTTCGCTGGTTATGGGTCTGTTCAAGCTTTCTATTTCCTCCTGATTGAGTTTTGGAAGAGTGTGGGTGTTTAGGAATTTGTCCATTTCTTCCAGGTTGTCCAATTTGTTGGCATATAATTTTTCATAGTATTCCCTGATAATTGTTTGTATCTCTGAGGGATTGGTTGTAATAATTCCATTGTCATTCATGATTTTATCTATTTGGGTCATCTCCCTTTTCTTTTTGAGAAGCCTGGCTAGAGGTTTGTCAATTTTGTTTATTTTTTCAAAAAACCAACTCTTGGTTTCGTTGATCTGCTCTACAGTTTTTTTAGATTCTATATGGTTTATTTCTGCTCTGATCTTTATGATTTCTCTTCTTCTGCTGGGTTTAGGCTGCCTTTGCTGTTCTGCTTCTATTTCCTTTAGGTGTGCTGTTAGATTTTGTATTTGGGATTTTTCTTGTTTCTTGAGATAGGCCTGGATTGCAATGTATTTTCCTCTCAGGACTGCCTTCGCTGCGTCCCAAAGCGTTTGGATTGTTGTATTTTCATTTTCGTTTGTTTCCATATATTTTTTAATTTCTTCTCTAATTGCCTGGTTGACCCACTCATTCGTTAGTAGGGTGTTCTTTAACCTCCATGCTTTTGGAGGTTTTCCAGACTTTTTCCTGTGGTTGATTTCAAGCTTCATAGCATTGTGGTCTGAAAGTATGCATGGTATAATTTCAATTCTTGTAAACTTATGAAGGGCTGTTTTGTGACCCAGTATATGATCTATCTTGGAGAATGTTCCATGTGCACTCGAGAAGAAAGTATATTCTGTTGCTTTGGGATGCAGAGTTCTAAATATATCTGTCAAGTCCATCTGATCCAATGTATCATTCAGGGCCCTTGTTTCTTTATTGACTGTGTGTCTAGATGATCTATCCATTTCTGTAAGTGGTGTGTTAAAGTCCCCTGCAATGACCACATTCTTATCAATAAGGTTGCTTATGTTTATGAGTAACTGTTTTATATATCTGGGGGCTCCGGTATTTGGCGCATAGACATTTATAATTGTTAGCTCTTCCTGATGGATAGACCCTGTAATTATTATAGAATGCCCTTCTTCATCTCTTGTTACAGCCTTTAATTTAAAGTCTAGTTTGTCTGATATAAGTATGGCTACTCCAGCTTTCTTTTGGCTTCCAGTAGCATGATAAATAGTTCTCCATCCCCTCACTCTCAATCTAAAGGTGTCCTCAGATCTAAAATGAGTCTCTTGTAGACAGCAAATAGATGGGTCTTGTTTTTTTATCCATTCTGATACCCTATGTCTTTTGGTTGGCGCATTTAATCCATTTACATTCAGTGTTATTATAGAAAGATACGGGTTTAGAGTCATTGTGATGTCTGTATGTTTTATGCTTGTAGTGATGTCTCTGGTACTTTGTCTCACAGGATCCCCCTTAGGATCTCTTGTAGGGCTGGTTTCATGGTGACAAATTCCTTCAGTTTTTGTTTGTTTGGGAAGACCTTTATCTCTCCTTCTATTCTAAATGACAGACTTGCTGGATAAAGGATTCTCGGCTGCATATTTTTTCTGTTTAGCACACTGAAGATATCGTGCCAAGCCTTTCTGGCCTGCCAAGTTTCAAAGGAGAGATCAGTCACGAGTCTTATAGGTCTCCCTTTATATGTGAGGGCACGTTTATCCCTTGCTGCTTTCAGAATTTTCTCTTTATCCTTGTATTTTGCCAGTTTCACTATGATATGTCGTGCAGAAGATCGATTCAAGTTACGTCTGAAGGGAGTTCTCTGTGCCTCTTGGATTTCAATGCCTTTTTCCTTCCCCAGTTCAGGGAAGTTCTCAACTATAATTTCTTCAAGTACCCCTTCAGCACCTTTCCCTCTCTCTTCCTCCTCTGGGATACCAATTATGCGTATATTATTTCTTTTTAGTGTATCACTTAGTTCTCTAATTTTCCCCTCATACTCCTGGATTTTTTTTATCTCTCTTTCTTTCAGCTTCCTCTTTCTCCATAACTTTATCTTCTAGTTCACCTATTCTCTCCTCTGCCTCTTCAATCCGAGCCGTCGTGGTTTCCATTTTGTTTTGCATTTCATTTAAAGCGTTTTTCAGCTCCTCGTGACTGTTCCTTAGTCCCTTGATCTCTGTGGCAAGAGATTCTCTGCTGTCCTGTATACTGTTTTCAAGCCCAGCGATTAATTTTATGACTATTATTCTAAATTCACTTTCTGTTATATTATTTAAATCCTTTTTGATCAGTTCATTAGCTGTTGTTATTTCCTGGAGATTCTTCTGAGGGGAATTCTTCCGTTTGGTCATTTTGGACAGTCCCTGGAGCACTGAGGACCCGCAGGGCACTTCCCCCGTGCTGTGGTGTATAACTGGAGTTGGTGGGCGGGGCCGCAGTCCGACCTGATGTCTGCCCCCAGCCCACCGCTGGGGCCACAGTCAGACTGGTGTGTGCCTTCTCTTCCCCTCTCCTAGGGGCGGGATTCACTGTGGGGTGGTGTGGCCCGTCTGGTCTACTTGCACACTGCCAGGCTTGTGGTGCTGGGGAGCTGGCGTATTAGCTGGGGTGGGTAGGCAAGGTGCACGGGGGCGGGAGGGGCAGGCTTAGCTCGCTTCTCCTTAGGTGATCCACTTCAGGAGGGGCCCTGTGGCAGCGGGAGGGAGTCAGATCCGCTGCCGGAGGTTTGGCTCCGCAGAAGCACAGAGTTGGGTGTTTGCGTGGAGCGAGCAAGTTCCCTGGCAGGAACTGGTTCTCTTTGGGATTTTGGCTGGGGGATGGGCGGGGGAGATGGTGCTGGCGAGCGCCTTTGTTCCCCGCCAAGCTGAGCTCTGCCGTCCGGGGGCTCAGCAGCTCTCCCTCCCTTTGTCCTCCAGCCTTCCCGCTTTCTGAGCAGAGCTGTTAACTTCTGACCTCCCAGACGCTAAGTCGCGCTTGCTGTCGGAACACAGTCCGTCCGGCCCCTCCGCTTTTGCCAGCCCGACTTGGGGGCTCCGCTTGGCCGGCGAGCCGCCCCTTCGCCCCGGCTCCCTCCCGCCAGTCCGTGGAGCGCGCACCGCCTCGCCGCCCTTCCTACCCTCTTCCGTGGGCCTCTCGTCTGCGCTTGGCTCCGGAGACTCCGTTCTGCTAATCCTCTGGCGGTTTTCTGGGTTCTTTAGGCAGGTGTAGGTGGAATCTAAGTGATCAGCAGGACGCGCGGTGAGCCCAGCGTCCTCCTACGCCGCCATCTTCCCAGGAACCCCCCTGCCTCCCTCTTTTAAAGATACTGTTTACACTTGGGGTAATTCAGAAAAACCCTTCTATCTCAAATCCCTTAACTTAATCACATTTTTAGGGGCGCCTGGGTGGCGCAGTCGGTTAAGCGTCCGACTTCAGCCAGGTCACGATCTCGCGGTCCGTGAGTTCGAGCCCCGCGTCAGCCTCTGTGCTGACAGCTCAGAGCCTGGAGCCTGCTTCCGATTCTGTGTCTCCCTCTCTCTGCCCCTCCCCCGTTCATGCTCTGTCTGTCTCTCTCTGTCCCAAAAATAAATAAAAAACGTTAAAAAAAAATTAATCACATTTTCAAAGCCCCTTTTGCCATGTCGGGTAACATAGTCACAGGTTCTGGGGCTTAAGAGATGTGGACATCTTTGGGTGGCCAGCATTCTGCCTTTCACGATAACTATCATCAGTCTAGTTGATTGAGTCTAAAACAAAAAGGCATGAGTTCTGTCTATGCACAGTTGTCAACATGGATCTTTTTATGTCAGACTCTCCTCCTAAAGTTTGCATTAAATCATGCTATAGTAAAACATCCTGATTCTTGAGTGTATTTAAGTAAACTTGCCAGTGGTAGACTGTCTGCAAAGTGGCTATAATTATTTCTCTCCTGTATCCATTTACCTCTGCAAATGTGACTTTGCAATTCCTCCCATCAAGCCTATTTTAGCACGTTATTAATCTGGTTTGTTTTGTGACTATTTTGACAAATAGAATATAGAGAAGTGATGTATAAGTTCTGAGCATTGGCCTCCAGAGGCCTCATGCAGTTCTAATTTCTTTCTTGAAACTCCTGTGGCATGTACATAAATCTGAACAACCCACTGAAGGAGCTGAGACCACATGGGGCAGAGCTGAGTTGTCCTAGCTCTGTAGCCATTCTGGAAAAGTCAGACCCCAGCTGACCTGGAAGCTGACCATAGATGCAGGAGTGAGACCAGAAAAAACTGGATGAACTTCCTAGCTCACCAGAAACTTGTAAGCAATAATGAATGCTTCTTGTTTAAAGCTGCTAATGTTGGGGTGGTTCGTTACGTAGTAAATGCTAACTGATACATTGTCTTATATAATACCGATTTATTTTTTAGTATTGAAAGTGGGTATGCCATTCTCTCCAAGATTTAAAATCTTAAGATTCTCATAGTTCTTCAAAACTCTTTTCAAATCATATTCTATATCATTTATTTGGGATAATGCCTATGTGAATTTTGTGTGAATTACAGTCTGTCTTATGAGCATAAAAACCTTCAGTTTAAAAATTTATTCTAAGTTACCTTTACAGGGTGTTTTAGAAACGATAACAAAAGATTATGTCTCTCTTTAGAAATTATAAAATGTCAGGAGACAAAATTATTTTAAAGAGTTCTCATCAATTTTCCACTGCAATCATATTAAGATAAATTGTGTTTTTTTAAAGCTCTGGAATTCACTGAATATTTTGAGGAGGGGTGATATAATCTTTCTCTAATGAGCTTTAACACTTATAGAAAATAATATTGACTCTTGCAGTTTCTTTTCTCAATTAACAGTTTTCAAAAAAATCCTTAAATGAACATTTTTTTAATAAATACAAACATACCTCAGAGATATTGCTGGCTTGGTTCCAGAACATTGTGACCCAATGAGTATTCCAACAAAGCAAATCAAATGATTTTTTTGTTCCCCAGTGCACATAAAAGTTATAATTACACCATAATGTAGTCTTTTAAGTGTGCAATAGCATTATGTCTTAAAAAATAACTTAATTAAAAATTAATACCTTAATTAAAAAATACTTTATTGCTAAAATACACTCACCATCGTATCAGTTTTCAGCAAGTCATAATCACTGACAACAGATCACCATAACAGATATAATAATAATAATGGAAAAGTTTGCAATATTTCAAACATTACCAAAATGTGACATAGAGACATGAAATGAGCAAATGCTGTTGGAAAAATGGTGCTGACAGACTTGTTTAATGTAGGGCTGCCATCAACCTTCAATGTGTAAAAAAATGCAGTCTCTGCAAAGTGCAATAAAGTGAACCTCAATAAAATGAGCTATGTGTGAAAAGACATACTTCTATTTTTTTGCTGAAAATGCTTTAAACAGATATGTGTGTGTGTATACCATAATTTAAAAATCTACAATTATACAATGAACTTCAATAATTTTATATTTTTTTTCTAAACAAATGCCTATTGCTAAAGAGTTTCCTGGGGTGCCTGGGTGGCTCGGTCAATTGAGCATTCAACTTCAGCTCAGGTCATAATCTCAGTTTGTGAATTCAAACCCCACATCAGGCTCACTGCTGTCAGCACAGAGCCTGCTTCAGATCCTCTGACCCCGCTCTCTCTCTTATTCTGTTCATCCCCTCTCTTTCTCTCAAAAACAAAATAAACATTAAAAAAAAATAGTTTCCTTCTACAGCAACATCAAAATGCAATTTATTGTTTATTATTGTTGAGATGATTTGCCAGGTTTTGAGAACTTTATCTGAAATGATTTTCTGTCCTTGATTTTAATATCATAAATATTGAATACCTTTCCCCACATCACCAACATCTCAATAGAGAGTCTCCATAAATATAAGTATCATAGTTATAAAGTAACTAAAGTATGTTTACATATCCATACAAATAAATATTACCTCATTACTTTATAATAATAACAAAGTGCTGATATGAAAAGGAAGAAAAAGATCTATAGAAACAAAGGGTTAAGTTGCATAGAATTACTATGCTTTGGTGTGAACTATCCAATTTCAAATTAAGTTGAGCTAGGATTCTTTTCACATGCATAATAACACAGCAAAATAGTTCATTAGAAGAAAGGAAGTTAATTCCTCACTGGGTTCTCATTTTTCTTTTCCTTCTTTCTTTCTCCTTGTTCTAGAAGTCATATGAAATTTACATAGGTTTTTGTAAACACTCCTAATACTCATTTATGTAAACCAATTCTAAAAATCAGGTGTATCTGCTGTGGATGAGAAATGTCTAAATGCACAATACATACTTCATACATTTAAAGAAAAAAACATTTCATTACCTGGTACCATAGAATACCTAGAATACAGTGTACTAAACATGCTGACCAAATCTCATTTTTACTACCTAAATATTGGCTTAATATATCTATTTCTTTCCATAATCATTTTATGGGAACTAGATCCAAAGTCACGTTCCACACCAATAGTAGTAATCCAATATGTCAGAGCCCCTTATTAATGATTCATTTCTACTATTCTAATATTCATTTCTATTCATTGTACTCTTACATTTAAACAGCTACCCCTACTCCAGATAAGGATAAGTTATATTACATAATTTAGAAGGATTAATTTTTTTACTTTTGGCCATTTCTTTTGTCAATTATCTTCAGTAAATGTCCAAAATTGTTAACACTAAAGTCAACAGATATTAAATAGAAATCCTTTTCTATAGCTTTGCTTTCCTTAATTTATGAAGATAAAAAATAAATGACATTGTAAATATTTATGTTAAGTATAATCTAATACCTAGACATCCAATTGAGAGATATTATACGACTACAAACAAAAGGATTGTGCTTGTATAATAAAGAGGGAAAGGAAGTTCTCAAATTAGGGATTAGCAGGTAGTTGCATTTTTTGAGAAGCAAATTCATTCATAAATATAACTTCATAGTCCTTATTCTCATTAAATCAAGTTGAGTTACTTGAGATAGAAAAATAGTCTCATTGTAAATAATAAATATGTCCCAATAGGGAAACTCGAGACAAGAGACAAGTATTAGGGAAATAATTTATTTTGAAAAATTTTCTATTTCTGTGAATCTTATGAAAGCTAGTTATCCATTAAGAAGAATAGGACTGTACCTTCCTGATAAGTGTCACTAGATTAAAAAAAAATTAACAAAGCAAGGAGTTTGCTTCCCACTGGAAAACCTCAGATCATTTATTAATTCTTTATTAAATTAAATTATTATCTCTTATGTAGGGGCCCTAATGGGTGCAATAAATTCAAGCAATTCTAATTTAAACAGTTGTTTTTAATTGAAAACAGAAGTATAAATGTGGTCTTCATTAATAATGTTGCTAATCCTGTTTCCTGCATTTGATTAAAAGTCGCCTTTAGCTAATAGACATATTTTACATGTGACATTATAGTACACCAAAATCACTGAAGCACGATCATCATCTACCACAAAATATTTCAGACTCTGTGCCTAGTAGTTTAAATATATTATCAATAATCCTCACGAGATCCCTGTAAAGCAGATTAAGACATCTGCATTCTCAAGGTTAAGTGTCATGCAGCTCTAGAAGTAAATGGCAGGTTTTAGGTTGAAATCTAGTTCACTGTGGTTCCATTTCACTATCATTATGGATAAATCCTCACTGAGCTCTAGCTAAACATAGCACCATTTGTTAAATGTTTGAAGCGCAAAGCCCTAAGGAATTGTCCCTACCTCAAAGGAACTCGCAACCTAGTTATGGAAACAAGGCATGTACAAAAAGAAACAGCCTATCAGAGCTGTTTTTGCAGGAGTAAAAGGAAATTGAGTCCCCACTTGAATAGACCATAGAAGAAGTCAAGGATAGAGGATGCCACATTTCACACTGTATATTACACAGCTGCCTTAGGACATTTGTCTAGAGTATAGGTGAGGGGAAAACACGCACACCCAGAAGCAACCAAAAAACATCACGTGCTTAAAAATAAGCGGCAGGTGAAGCTAGTTGCCTAGCTTGTCAACTGGAAATTTCAACTCTCAATCCTTACCTTTTGGCAATATTCTGCTGGTCTAGCTGGTCTGTTTCCACTCCTGGGAGCCTCAAACACGCTTCTCAGCTCATCAAGGGCAATAGAGAAGCGCTCGATCCTGCGCCGACCAGTCAAGGAATCCTCTTTTAGCACTTCAGGTGGGCGATATTCCCTGGAGTTGTCACTCTCGTCCTCACGCTCTGAGTTCAACATCTCCTCTCCTACACTGAGGGGCATGCCAGGGGCGTCTGGAGGTCCAGGTGCTGACACTCCCTCTACTTTGGGGTCAAGCAATTTGCTTTCTCGAGGCTGGAAGAGCCTGCAACGACTACCCCCAGGGCAACACTCACTTTTGTGGTACTCGCTGGATTCCCACTTCTGCCTCAGGAGGTTCAGGGAGCCCTTCTGTATCGGGAACATGGACGGCTCCAGGTTGTCCTGCAATATCAAAAGTGTCTTTTGTCAAAGATGCGGTCAGGTGTGTGAAGCATTTTCAAAATACCTGGAGTGCTAGCTCTTGGGGTTGGTGTTACAGTATAGAAATCCAGCTTTGCTATGTAATGTCTGGCTCTTGACCCTACAAAGTATGCCAGTTAACTTAGAATTAGATTATGGAGACGACTGGTTTGTACAGCCATGGACATTTAAAAGTAGAGACAAAAACCAAGACGAAGCGATTTTTCCCCCTTTCTTTCTTTATAAAATCACCCACCAATTATTTACTATGTAAAACTCAGACAACGTTCATTCATTGTTTAGTATATTCTGAGAAAAAGCAATTTAGCAAGTCTAATATGAAATTAAAAGGTTCATAACAATTCAGGACTTCTTTTGAAATGACTGGTTTCTGCAAATGTCTTACTTCACAAGGAATAGACTAATTGCTAACAGCTATTAAGTTCCTGCTATATGGCAAATCCTTTGATAAAAAACTTTATATGAATCTCATTTTAATCCTAACATCATCAGAATGAGTTAGTTGCTACTATGATTATTATCTTCCAGGAAAGGAAACTGAAAAGTACTTTGCCCAGGGTTCTCAGTGACAGAGTCTGGACTTGAAATGCATCTTTGTGACTCCAGAACCTGCCCTCTTAGCCACTGCAGACTAATGCCTCTTTTGTAATTTTAGCATCCAATTCAAATCTTATTGTGAAATTGATGAGAACTTCACCTTGTTTTAGAGTTTTGTGGTGAAGAGGAAAAAAAAAATCAAATGGCAAAATGTATCCTTGCCAGAAACAAACCCACACATCCAAACACAAATCATAGACAGCAAGAGTTACACGCTAGCATAAATTTTTGCCATAGAAATGGCTACTTTCTATTCTAACCCAGAGATTCTACACTACAAACTTGGGGCTTTAATAAATAAATTTTGGAATGAACGAACGAATGAATGAATAAATTAATTAATTAATTTTGCTCTTGAGGGATGATGAATTTTTCTGCAAAAGTATTTGCACAGTGTGTATGATAAACAATCTCACTTAGATTAAGGCCTGGAAGTATCTCAAAAGGTCACCTAATACAACGGGTCTCCAGACTTCTTTGACCGCAAACCCCATTGTAAGACACATTCTATGTATTGGGACTCAGCTCGCATAGTACATAAATAAATAAGAAAAACATTTTTGGTTTCACTAAATACTGTCTTTTATTATGTGAATTGTCTGGTGATGTTTTCCACTCTGATAGCCTTCACTTAAAAAAAGAAATGCTACCCGCTAAATTGATTTAATGGTCTACTAATGGGTCATGGACTGTTGGTGTGCTCCACTTACGGCAGGAGTTCAAACTTGGGTTGGGTTTTACTAACAGTGAGGCCTTACAAAAGCTTAATTTCTAAAATGGATTTATAAACATCATGGCTTTATTCTGAAAAATACATTAGATAATGCATATAAAACTTCCAGGGTGTATTAGAAACCCACCCATAGCTCTTAATTACACTCTGTGCTCCATCTCTTGCTAAAACATCATTTGAATCAGTCACATATTCATGCTACACATAAGCTTCCTAGATAGGAGTGCTTGGAAGAAGGATGAGAGTATTTTAAGTCACAAATCCATAGACTGAACAGACTGGAAATTTTGGCTTTAATAATATTGCTAATTAATAAGTTTGGATTAGTCACTTATTATAGAAAATCTCAAAAAACAGTAGCACCCAGCAAGACCTGAATATCTGTTTGGGAAACTGATTAGCATATGCTGAGAATCTAATCAACATATGCTGGAAATGTCTGTGACTCATGTGTAAATGGACTTAAGAAAAGATTTTATTAACAAGGGAATGACTGAGACATTGTCACAGCTGGTAATAGTGACCTCATGAGGTTATTTAATGAAAGAATTATTCCTCAGCCAAACTTGCAGAGTTAGGAACAGAAATGTAGGAGGAAGAAAAATTGCAAAGTAGCGGAGGAAAACCATTTTTTTGTTCTCCTACAGAAAAAAAAATCCTAATCTTTAAAACTGATTTGGAACTTCTGATTCTACATAAAGACGAATAGACACACTTTTCTCTATTCTTCCTATTAAATATGGCTAAAACCCTTGGAAATTATATATAAAGCAAATGTAAGAGACAGATTGCCTAGGTACTCTGAGATTTGAGGAGCAATATGGTAATGAACTCTTTCAGTCTTATGTAGCCAAAACTTGTTGCTGGAAGACTAACCCAAAGACTTCTAATGGGAACAAAGAAACTTCCCCAAGGAAAGCCTTCTCTCTAGCCAAAGAAACAGGAAATGGGGCAACTTAGCATAACAGGAAATTTTGGACCATGATTGCCATCCTCCAGGTAAATACTGAACTATTTTTGCTCAAGATATGTGTGAGGTTTTTTCCCCCCACATCAACTAATTCTCCAACTCTCTGGCCTCTAACTAGGTGTCCTATGATTAACTAATTGGCATTAGCACAGATTCCAAAGATTAGGATCTCAGTCCCATAAGGCTGTCCCCACTTCAGAGACCAGTCAAGTCACAGGTTGCCACCTGTACTTCTGACCAACTGGCTATCAGTTGAGGGTTCCCATGATCCCTCTTACTCAGGTTGGATAATTTGTTAAAACGACTCACAGAACTTAGGATGACACTTTACTTATATTTACCTGTTCATTACAAGGGATACAACTCAGGAACAGCTAAATGGATGTGATGCACATGGTAAAGTATGAACTGGGTGGTGCAGAACCTCCATGCCCTCTCGGCATCCTGGTGTGTTCACCACCTCAGAAGCTCTGGGTTGTTTAGGGGATTTTATGGAAGCTTCATTATAGCGATGATTGATTAAATCATTGGCTGTTGGTGATTAGCTCAACATCCAGCTCCTTTCCCCTCCTCAGAGATCAGGGGTGGGGCTAAAAGTTCTAACTCTCTAACCATGTTTTCATTTTTCTGGTGAACAATCCCCATCATGAAGCTATTTAGGACCCTAGCTATCAGTCATCTCATTAGCATACAGAAGATATTCTTACCCTCCAGAGGTTCCAAGAGTTTTGGGAGATGTGTGCAAGATCATTATATATTTATCACAAACACCATGAAAAATGCCACCATTGCTCCTTGTTGTCCCCTCTCCCTCCTACCACAGTGATGGTATCAGAGAAGACTGAGTGGAGAGCAAGGGTCTTCATCCCTACTCAATGATAACAAGATCTCCAAGATGTCAGTGAAGGCTAGGTGAGGATCACGTAGTTCTGCACCATCTGGAGGTAATGAGATGTTTCTCCTTCTCCCCTTTCCTGCTCACATCAGAAGACATGGAGTTGGCAGCTAAAACTTTCACCATCATCCACTGTTAGTGAAGTTTCTCTTCCAACGGTGGTGTCAGAGGAGCCCATGAAAAGACCAATAACACTGGGGGTTGGGGATGGGAGGTAGTTCTCTCCATCCCTGAAAGTCAGGGTGATATTAATGAAATCCCACTTCACCTAACAGTAATGGAACATTCCTCTCCTGGGAGTCAAAGGAGACTAACTGGGTAAATTGGAATTCTACTCCCACTTGAAAATAATAAAGCTTCTTCTCCTTCATCTTCTGAAATAGATATAAGTTCCAAATTTTATAACAGAATCACCCAAATGTCCAGGATATAATTGAAAATCACAGGTCCTCCCTCTTTCTTTTTCTCTCTCTGCCCCTTGCTCACTTGTGCCTCCCCCTCAAAAAAGAAAAAAGAAAAGAAAAGAACAGAACAGAAAGGAAAAGAAAAGAAAAGAAAAGAAAAGAAAAGAAAAGAAAAGAAAAGAAAAGAAAAGAAAAGAAAAGAAAAGAAAAGAAAATGACCGGTCATACTAAGAGCCAGGAAAACCTAACTTGAGGAGAAAAACAATCAGTAGACACCAATACTGAGATGACTCAGATATTTGGAATCCTCTGAAAGAATTATGATGACTGAAAGTAGTCATCATAAAATTGCATCGATGAGTAATTGCAAACATGCTTGAAATTCTTTTAACAATGGAAAATTCTTAGCAAACAGAAGATATAAAGGATAATCAAATAGAAATTTCACAATTGAGATATCAATAATCAAAATAAAAAATTCACCAATAAAAAAATTCACTAATGGTCTCAGAATAATGGAAAGGACAAAAGAAAAAGATTGATAAATCTGAGGATAGAATGTTAGAAATTACCCAATGTAGGGGCACCTGGGTGGCTCAGTCAATTGAGCGTCCAACTTCAGCTCAGGTCATGATTTCATGATTTGTGAGTTCAAGCCCACATGGGGCTCAGTGCTGTCAATGCAGAGACCACTTCGAATCCTCTGTCCCCCTCTCTCTGTCCCTCCCCTGCTTGCGTGCTTGTTCTCTCTCTCAAAATAAATAAACATTAAAAAAAAAGAAATTGCCCACTGTAAACAACAAAGAAAATATAGTGAAAGAAAGAAAAAAATATAGAACCTTAAGGACCAGAGATCATAAGGACCAAAGATCTAACATTCATATCACTGAGGTCTCAGAAGAGGAGAAAGATGGTGGTGCTGAAAACTAGTCAAAGAGATCATGCTTGGAAATTCCCAAAATTTGGCAAAAGACATGCACCTATGGATTAAAAAAGTTGAGCTAACCCCCAAGACACATCAAAATCCAATTTCAGAAAACAAAATTAAAAAAAAAAAAAGTCTTGCAGGCAGTAAGAAAGAAATCACCTCTCACCTTAGGGGGAAAAACAATTTAAATGACAATGGATATTTTGTCAGAAATCATGGAGGTAAGGAGGAAATGACACAATATTTTTCAAAGGCTATAAGAAAATAACTGTTGGGGGCACATGTGTGGCTGAGTCAGTTGAGCATCAGACTCTTGATTTTGACTCAGGTCATGATCTCATGGCTCCTGATGGAGCTCCGCCTTGGGCTTTGTGCTGACAGCATGGAACCTGCTTGGGATTCTCTCTCTCTGCCCCTCCCCTGCTCACACTTTCGCACTCTCTCTCAAATAAACAAACAAAAAAAAAGAGAAAATAATTGTCACTCCATATTTTATTTCTACAGAAATTATCCTTCTAGGGATGAAAGAAAAATGAAGACATTCAGCTGAAGAAAAACTAAAAGAATTCATTGCCACCAAATTTACCCTAAAAGCATAGTTAAAAGAATTCTTGAAACAAAGGAAACTATAAAAGAAAGAATTTTGGAACATCAAGAATGAAGAGAGAACAATAAAAAGAGAAGAATCATGGATAAATACATTAGACTTTCTCCTCTTAAAATTCCTAAACTGTGGTTGATTGTTGAAGCAAAAAGTTCAACATTGTCCGCTATGGTTCTCAGTGCATGTAGTGGAGTTATTTAAAAACAGTTATACTGGGGCGCCTGGGTGGCGCAGTCGGTTAAGCGTCCGACTTCAGCCAGGTCACGATCTCGCGGTCCGTGAGTTCGAGCCCCGCGTCGGGCTCTGGGCTGATGGCTCGGAGCCTGGAGCCTGTTTCCGATTCTGTGTCTCCCTCTCTCTCTGCCCCTCCCCCGTTCATGCTCTGTCTCTCTCTGTCCCAAAAATAAATTAAAAACGTTGAAAAAAAAAAATTTTAAAAACAGTTATACTATAAATTAGGGAGGGTAAAGGAATAAAAGATAAAGTTTCTATACTTCAACTGGCAAAATGCTGACACCAAGAGACTGTGACAAGTTATACATATATAATGTGATATTTTAGAAATCACTAAAAAAAAATAAATCATGTTAAAAAAATAGATAAATCAAAATGTATTTTAAGAAATATTCAAGTAACTCACAGAAGTTAGAGAAAAGGAAACAAACAAAGAGAACAAATATAAAACAAACTAAAATGACAGGGTTAAGCCCTATAATATCAATTATTACATGAAATGTAAATATCTAAAATACTGATATTTTATATTATATTAATACTGATATTTAATACTGATAGAGATTGCAGAGAACATAAAAAACATTATCCACATACTTATGAAAGAGTATTATGCTGAGTGAAAAAAATCTCAGAAGGTCACATACTGTATGACTGCCTTTGCATAACATCTTTGAAATGACAAATTATAGATGTGCAGAACAGGTTAGTGGTTGCCAGTGTTGTAAATGTGGAGGGCAAGATAGGTATGACTACAAAGAGGTAGCCTAAGAGAGATATTTGAGGCGTGAGGTCGGGTTGAAAAAGTTCTGATCTCTATTACAACTATGATAAAAGTGTAACAACCTACACGTGATAAAATGGCATAAGACTATAATACACATTGTGTCGATGTCAATTTCCTATGTCTGATAATATACTATGCACTCATGTAAGATGTAACAATTGAAGGAACCTAAGCAGTCTTCACTAGCTCTCGCTGCACAGTGTTGGCAACTTCTTGTGAATCTAGAATTATTTAAAAATAAAACATTAATGGGGCACCTGGGTGTCTCAGTTGGTTAAGTCTCCAGCTCTTGATTTTAGCTCAGGTCACGGTCTCACGGTTCATGAGATGGAGCCCTGTGTCAGGCTCTGCTCTGATAGCTCAGAGCCTGCTCAGGATTCTGTCTCCCTCTCTCCCTGCCCCTCCCATGCTTGTTCTCTCTCTCCCTCTCAAAATAAATAAATAAAATTTAAAAATATATATATAAGTAAATAAAAATAAAATGTTCAAAACCAAACAGACAAGTGATTTGAAGTCACTCCTTTGGGTTTTATTCTACTTAGAGAGCACAGTGAGAAACATAGACGGTAATACCAGCATTCACGTGCAGTGACATGGGGTGGTAAGTCCCTCTGCTGCACTGGCCACCATTATGAATGGTTAAGGGACATCTTTGTGTCAGTTGTCAATTTATTGCTGCTCAGCTCCCCCCGTGTACTTTTCAATATATGTTCCATGATAAAATACTGAATTCCTTCAAGTATTTCTCCTTTAAAGTGCGTACAATGTTTAGCTTTCTCAGTAGAGGGCGCTGGAGGGTCAGTGCAGGAGGAAGAGGCTCTCTGCAATATCCTGTGAGAGTAGGGTGTCAGGGGTTTTATGATATGAGAACATCCAGTCAGTGGAGCCTGTCCAGCCACAGGGATAGAATGCCACCCCTCTACGATCTTACGACCTTAGTCTGGGGATAATCCTTCCATAGCCCGCTCAACATGGAAACAAATCTTACAGCTGTCAGTGACCTGGAGGCTATCACAGAAAGCAGCTGTTGACTCTGCAAGCTCCTGAGCAACCCACATGCAGCCTGCGTGTGGCCCAGGAGATCAACACAGATCTGCTGCTCCCTCTGCCAGTCCCTACAATAGCTCATGTGCTCTGAATGCCTCTTGACAAGATAAGGGCTATGACTCCCAGCGCATGGCCTTCCTGCTAGTTGCTGATCACCTTTTCATTGTGCACCCTGGGGGGTGGCCTATTGCTTGTCTAGAAACTCTGCGAGCATCTGCAGCCTGGCTATACCAGCAAGCTGGTTAGCTAGGCTCGGGCTGAACCACACCTTCTCCAACCCAAGTCTGAATCCTTTGTAAATCTGTCCTTCCTTGGTTATTCTTCCTCAGACCTAGGGTACCATAAATTGTGTTTTTATATATTATGGTTACACTTTTATTGTAGATGTTAATCATTTATATTAAATTTCTCCTGTTTAGACTGTTGTGTGGTTTCTATTTCCTGATTGGACCCACATGGCTATAATACTCTTGTTTAATAAGAGATGCTTACTATCTAATTTCAACAGCAGGTCATAAGGTTACATGTTTTTAGTATTTTTTTTTTTAATTTTTTTTTCAACGTTTTTTATTTATTTTTGGGACAGAGAGAGACAGAGCATGAACAGGGGAGGTGCAGAGAGAGGGAGACACAGAATCAGAAACAGGCTCCAGGCTCCGAGCCATCAGCCCAGAGCCTGACGCGGGGCTCAAACTCACGGACCGCGAGATCGTGACCTGGCTGAAGTCGGACGCTTAACCGACTGCGCCACCCAGGCGCCCCTGTTTTTAGTATTTTAATGTAGTGCATGCCCCTGTTCCCCTTATTACCAACTGTGCTGGTGTGTGATGTGTGGTTGGTAATAACTCTTCTTCCCATAGTCCCTCGGGAATGACAACCAACGTGACAGAGGACAGCATTTACTGAAAAGTGTCCCACTGAACTCTAGTCTTCCACGATGTTCTTCAGAAAACATTACAGCAAGAATTATCTAGACAAACAAAATTTAAAAACATAATATTCATCCCATAATATCCAAGCCCAAGTAATTGTTGTTCTAAACTTATTTAATGAGAGAATCTTTTATCATAAATTGCTCTTAATATGTTCAGGTGTTGTCTTCCATCAAAGTCATTTTGATAAATGTTAACATAAAGCAAAAATCATTGTAATAGGCAAGTCTCAGAGTCCTTCTTAGTATATATATAGCAGTAAAAATTGATTATTCAACTCAGTCATGAATTTGACATGTCTTTAAAAAGTATTTAATAATTATATTTAACAAATAATATTTTCATATTTTTATTAGAACATGGACTTGAATCTGTGAAAGACCACATGATAAGCTGAAACATTTATACATAATATGAGAAGACCTTCCCAGCCTTTGGAGAATTGCATAGTAAGTAAAAATCTGGATATATATGAACTAAGGAAGATAACTGGATATTTTATACAACAAGGGTCATTTAATTAAAAAACAAAACAAAACCAAAAACAGCTGAGAAGAAATAAAGATCCCAAGGAGCTACACAGGTGATCTCACTGTGACTGTGCTGCAGACGTTACCAATGGGTTGATGCATCTTCTTTCACACTCAATGAGACAGACTTTAATTCATGTAGGATTTACTTCCATTCCCAGACCCCAAGGCCTGCCCACCATATTATCTAGCAACACAGGGGAGCAGTGCTCAGGAACAACGTGAAGTTCAGGAATTCTGGACTTTGGTTGTCTCTGTCCAGTGGTTCTCCTCTAGGTTAGGATATCACTACATTGAATCATTGAGACTGAGGTAGGATAAAACTGAAAAATGTCCATAGAAACTACAGGATTAACCAATGACCTAAAAAAAAAAAAAAGCATCAGGGCGGAATAAAACCACTGTTGGCATTTCCACAGAAATGCACGCTGTTTTCAACTGTCACAGATGACTCAGAAAATGTTTTGGTTTCACCTAAGTATGTGACTCTGCATTTTTCCTTGCTGAGGGGATGGTTTTGGAATTTAAGGGATTTTCTCTTTTTTTAATGTTTATTTTATTATTTTTTAGGGAGGATTAAGAGGCAGAGAGAGAGGGAAACAGAGGATCTAAAGTGATCTCTGTGCTGACAGTGGAGAGCCTGATGGGAGGCTCAAACCCACAAGCAGGGAGATCATGACCTGAGCCAAAGTCTGACGCTCAACTGAGTCACCCAGGCTCCTAAAGGGACTTTCAAACAAGACTCCCCTCCATCATTCTCTCTCTCTAGGACTTACTTCCTCTGCCCTTTCAGTTTCATGCAGTTCCTATTTCCTGTCCTGCCACAGGACCTTTGGAAATACCCTCCCTTATGCCTCAGTATTCTTCCCTCTCCTGGGCTGGTACCTCCTAATGCTAATGACTCACTCGGAGAAGCACTCCTGACTTACCAAAGATGTTAGAGCTTACTATTTAGTAAATACCCAAGGTGATTTTGAAGAAGGTGATCTGAAACCCATTCTTGGAGAAACATTATTAAAGAGAACCAATGTTCTCATGGACAGACAGAAATACAATCTGTCAAGATTTTGTATATGCATATGAACTGATATTCACATTAGGATTCCAGGCCCTTTAGTTCATGTTGCTGCCAGGTGATCTGCTAGCTTCTGTGAAAATAGTATCAGGTGTGTAGAAGGAAACATTTTTCAGATGGGAAAGAAAAGCTTTATCAAAAACTAAGTTGCCAATGTATTAAAAACTGGATTCTCACAAAACTTCTTACAAGTTGTGATCTCTGTAATTCTAAGAATTTCCTCTTGCCTTCATTATTGTAGCAGTGGGTTTATCTCTAATTATGATAATAATATAAGGTTTGTGGCCCATTTCATAAAATGACAAGAACAACGATTTTACCTGTCAAGCACACCAATGTGCTCAAAGAAAAATTAAGTCTTTGAGCAACTCTTGGTGCGAAGAAAAATTACCAAATGCTTTTCTGTTCTACTGAAATTCCCTTAAGTCAAATCTTAAACAAGCTTAGTAAATAGTCTCATTGGTTGATTTATTAAGACTTCTTGTAAATCATAACTCTTGTTTCTTGTATTTGAAGACATGTTTTGGTACACTTTTCTACTAAGAGTGTTTCAAGTTTAAAACAGAGTGATTTATCAATTTGAAACACATCCCCAAATAGAAGAAATAGGATTAGTACAGATGACAGCAAGTGGAAAATTTTAAACAACCTGATATATGGCAAGGGTGACAAAAGTGCTGACACTTTCAACCTACAGTTCCAAAAAGGGAAATTTATCCAGAAGTAAAAAATTTAATAGAAGGCATTCTTTATATGCAAATACCCCTGCAGCATTTTTATAGTCATTAAAAGAAAAGGAAAACCCTAAAATTCAACGCAAGAGGAATGCCTTATTACATTATAGTATAGCCACGTAAAGTTAGGTAGCCATTGGAACTAGTAAATATGGAGTACACATAGAAATATTAAAATAAATTTATAATATTAAGCAAAGAAATGCACAGTAGGTAATGTATTGCATTATTTCAAAATACATGCATGGGTTTAAGAACTATGGGTTCTTAACTATGGGTTTTAAAAAATGAAAACAATAGTGTTTACGTATTGGGATTTGAGGCAACTGGCTTTTCTACACTTTCAAAGAGAAAAATAAATACTGTCTTTGGCGGCATGAGTTTAAACTGTTTACCACCTTTCATGGAAGGAAGGAAATAATGCCTTTCACAACAATTATGGTTGTATTTGTAATATTTTTAAATTTCTCATTCGTTACTCTAATATTTATAGCATCAAATTCCAATATTCTCAGTTTTCCCTAAGCAGAGAATGACCATTGAAGGTAATTTAAGCCCAAGAGTCAGTTTACTGCAGTCATCTTTGTTTTAAATTACAGCACTACCAAACCCTCCCCCAGAATCAGCATGTGATCCCTCCTTTTCCCCTCCGGTGGTTTTTGTATATATGTTTATATGAATACATACACATAATGAAGGTATACATATATACATTTATGATATAATACCTGAGCCCAACCACAAGTGATGTCATTTTTTTCATTTTACTTATTTTTGAGAGACAGAATGCAAGAGGGGGAGGGGCAGAGAGAGACACACACAGAATCTGAAGCTGATATTCACTTTTATTGCTTCCTTTGCTCTAAACTCAAGCAACTAGCCATAAGTTATTTCAGAAAAGAATACAAATTCAGCTCCAAGACTTGAGAAGACTCCTCAACATATTTCCTGTAAGGACCTGGATGGAAAGCCTTTTGCCAGATGCAGGCAGGTGGAATTCTTCAGGGGCTTCTGTAATGCTGTTTCACACTTATCTGATCATTTACTATTTATCTTGAAGTTCTGAAAGCATGGCATGCTGCAGAGGGTCTTGCATGCATGACAAGGCTGCTTTGTACAATTATTTTGGCTATAAATAAATTTATCTTTGTGTGTGAAAAATCACCTAATGCCTGTCTCCATGTTCATTATGTCATTGGTTTCTATATTTTCTCTCTTTTCCCAACACCCACCGTCCTCTTAAATATTGCATCTCAGAGATGAGAGCATCTCCTGAAAGTCCTTTAAACGGGACTATAATAACAACAACAACTATTACAAAAACTCAGATACAATTTAGCAATTTTAATACCAACTAAAGTTAGGAAATTTTTTTGTTAATCAAAACTTAGGCTCTACCAATTTATGAATAAAAGAGACATCAGAGTGCAATAAAAATGTATTGTGGAGGAGAAGTGCTTTAGTGGGCTTCTCATCTTTGGTAACTACAGCTATATGCCTGGAGGGGAAAAATATTTGGAAATAGAATGCTAGCCTCCTTTAAAACAGTAGCTAATGATCCCAACCAGATGACAGAACAAAAAAAGATTGTGGGGTATATCAGCGTCTGCAAGCTGCAGTTTCAAACTACAAAACAAAAGGTTTCCAAGAACCTGCCAAATTTGTGTTGTCACTCAGCCAGATTCTCTGCCAAGGAAATCCTTAGTCTCACAACTATAGAAAGCAAGTTAAGGTTAGGGAAATGACCAAACTAGCACCTTCCGAAAAATATCCCGTGTTAAATTTATAACACTAATATTGGTGTGGGTTAATTTATTTTTCTGTTTTGGTTACTTTTTCAATTATCAAACATTTAGTATTTTTGTTGTGATTGAAAATTATTGGCAGACAACAATCATTTTTTTTTTCAGAGGAAAATAAATCCTAAAGGTAATGACTAAAAATGTTTGTCAAATAAAAAGTAATTGATCTTTTTTGAGAGGGAAATTTTAATTAGTTTTGGCAGACAGTTGCTATCTTACCTGATAAGAATGTGAAAGAAAGGAGTTAAGAGTTTCAAAGGGATGGCATTTTCAGTATTAAAAACAAACAAAAAAACCAAAACTAAAGCTTTAATATAAATGTTGCCAATTCCATTAATTTTTCTGGCTATCCTAACTTCATCAAAATAGATTTTCAATTAGTTTTCCTTCTGAAAATGTACCTAAAATTAGCACATTACTTAATTTGCCATTAATAAGATGCATGCATAATTCATACACATAAAGAAAAAGATAAGAATAATGCATTTGTTTATTTTTCTTTCTTTTATCTCCTCATCCACATTTATTAAGCAAACTGGCAAAGCATCTTGCTAAGACAAGTATTAAAAGAAGTTATGAGGTTGTATATTTGCAATAAGCTTATCTTACCGCCATGTCCTTTTCTGTCAAGTTCCTGTCCTGTGCCTCGGCTACCACAGTTACATGTCCATTAAAGGAAAACACAAATTTAACAGTTCTTTAACTCACTGATCTCATCTAACTAATGAACATCAAGCATGATGGACATACGTTGCTAGATAGCAGTTACAAGACACCAAATCTCTCATAGCTAGCTCTGGGAGCTACATTATTTAGTAAGTCATGGAAGACAGAAGTGCACTTTCGACCATAACCCCTGCTTGTGCTGAGTACTCAGCTTACAAGGTTTACCAGGTAAAGGTTGATTGAAGCAGCCTTTGTTTGCAAATTCTATAGAACAACAACAACAACAACAACAAAAAGCATGCTCAAAAGATTGATCTTGCAGCATGCTAGGAAACTGTCTGTACGGTGTGGATAATGAGTATTTAATAAAAGAAGATATTCATTAAGTGTTATTTATGGTTTATCCCAAGCAGGCTGGGTACCAGACAATACCTGTTACTTAGACAATACAAAGCCAATGTTCTGTCACACAGGCAAGTTTCTTCCATTCTCATATACAGAAGACATCTGGAAGAAAACAATCATCCAAAACTTGCTCTTGTGAGGTTTAACATAAGAATGCCAATGCTAATAATACAAAGAAGAACAAAATTTTAGAGTTTACCACAGGAAGCTGATGAGGAATTAAAGGTAAGTCCTGCTTTCAAGGATTTATAGTCTGGTCAAAGCACTGCTTTCTACCTTTACTGTGCACCGACATCACCTGAGATGCTGTTAACGCTGTAGATTCCCAAGGCCCTGATTGGGGAGATTCAATAGGTCTGGAATGTGGCCTGGGAATCTGTCTCCTTATAAGCACCACAAGTGATTCTGATACCTGAAGCCCATGAACCCCAAATTTAAAGAACACCCTGCTACATCAACAGAAACATCAATGACCTGGAGAAGACACAATAGCATTAATTAATTCAGTACATGTGTAGAGATAGCTTACGATGGGAGAGGTACCATGTTAAGTACTTATAGCATCTTTATACAAACAACTTGTAAAAACAGAAAATAACAAGAGTTAGTGAGGCTATGGAGACATTGGAACCCTTGTATATTGCCGGAGGTATGTGAAATGGCGCAGCTGTTCTGAAAGACAATATGGTGTTTCCTCAAAAAATGAAATATACAACTACCATGTGATCCAACAACTCCACTTCGGGGTACAGACCCGAGAGAACTGAAAGCAGGAACTCAAACAGGTATCTGTGAACCTGTGTTCATAGCAGCACACCCACAACAGTCAAAAGGTGGAAGCAGTCCAAGTGTCCATCAATGAATGAAAGGATAAACAAAATGGGGTATATACACTCAATGGGGTATATCATTCAGCCTTAAAAGGGAAAGTAATATTGGCACATGCCATTACATGGATGACACCTGAGTACATTACACTAAGCAAAACAAGTCAGTCACAAAAGGACACATATTGCATGATTTGACTGATGTGAAGTACTTAGAATAGTCCAATTCGTAGAGACAGAATATTGAATATTGAGTATTTGTTACCAGAGGTGGAGAGGAGAGGAGAATGGAGAGTTAGTGTTTAAGGGGCACATAGTTTCAGTTTGGGAAGATGAAAGAGTTCTAGTGATGGATGGCGGTGATGCCTGCATAATAATGTGAATGCGTTTAATGCCCCCAAACGGCACACTTAAAGATGGCTGAAGTGATATATTGTATACTTATATTTTAATACGGTAAAAAAATCCAAAACAAAGTCACTGAAAATCATGCAAACAGTAATCAGGAAGTGTAGAAAGTACACTCAAAATTGCCTGTTGTGATAAAATAAATTAAAATAAGCTTTGTCAAAGTAATTTTGAAGAAGAAGACCAAAGCAGGAGGCATCACAATCCCAGACTTGAGCCTCTACTACAAAGCTGTAATCATCAAGACAGCATGGTATTGGCACAAAAACAGACACATAGACCAATGGAATAGAATAGAAACCCCAGAACTAGACTCACAAACGTATGGCCAACTCATCTTTGACAAAGCAGGAAAGAACATCCAATGGAAAAAAGACAGTCTCTTTAACAAATGGTGCTGGGAGAACTGGACAGCAACATGCAGAAGGTTGAAACTAGACCACTTTCTCATACCATTCACAAAAATAAACTCAAAATGGATAAAGGACCTGAATGTGAGACAGGAAACCATCAAAACCCTAGAGGAGAAAGCAGGAAAAGACCTCTCTGACCTCAGCCGTAGCAATTTCTTACTGGACACATCCCCAAAGGCAAGGGAATTAAAAGCAAAAATGAACTACTAGGACCTTATGAAGATAAAAAGCTTCTGCACAGCAAAGGAAACAACCAACAAAACTAAAAGGCAACCAACGGAATGGGAAAAGATATTTGCAAATGACATATCGGACAAAGGGCTAGTATCCAAGATCTATAAAGAGCTCACCAAACTCCACACCCAAAAAACAAATAACCCAGTGAAGAAATGGGCAGAAAACATGAATAGACACTTCTCTAAAGAAGACATCCAGATGGCCAACAGGCACATAAAAAGATGCTCAACGTCGCTCCTCATCAGGGAAATACAAATCAAAACCACACTCAGATATCACCTCACGCCAGTCAGAGTGGCCAAAATGAACAAATCAGGAGACTATAGATGCTGGCGAGGATGTGGAGAAACGGGAACCCTCTTGCACTGTTGGTGGGAATGCAAATTGGTGCAGCCACTCTGGAAAGCAGTGTGGAGGTTCCTCAGAAAATTAAAAATAGACCTGCCCTATGACCCAGCAATAGCACTGCTGGGAATTTACCCAAGGGATACAGGAGTACTGATGCATAGGGGCACTTGTACCCCAATGTTTATAGCAGCACTCTCAACAATAGCCAAATTATGGAAAGAGCCGAAATGTCCATCAACTGATGAATGGATAAAGAAATTGTGGTTTATATGCACAATGGAGTACTACAGGGCAATGAGAAAGAACAAAATATGGCCCTTTGTAGCAACGTGGATGGAACTGGAGAGTGTGATGCTAAGTGAAATAAGCCATACAGAGAAAGACAGATACCATATGTTTTCACTCTTATGTGGATCCTGAGAAACTTAACAGAAGTCCATGGGGGAGGGGAAGGAAAAAAAAAAAAAGAGGTTAGAGTGGGAGAGAGCCAAAGCATAAGAGACTCTCAAAAACTGAGAACAAACTGAGGGTTGATGGGGGGTGGGAAGGAAGGGGAGGGTGGGTGAGGGGTATTGAGGAGGGCACCTTTTGGGATGAGCACTGGGTGTTGTATGGAAACCAATTTGACAATAAATTTCATACATTGAAAAAAATTAAAAAAAATAAAAAATAAATAAAAAAATAAAAAATAATAAAATAATAAAATCGGCTTCGTGGTAAGGAGAATTTTTGTATGGGGTGTTGAAAGCTGAGGGACACAATCCCTAGCATTTCTACCATCCTGACAACCACATTCCAACACAAACACCCACAAGCCCAGGGGACATGGAAACTTGGTAATTCATGATATAATACAAATATTAGCCCATCTCAGACATGTAGAATCAGATATTGCTTAAATTTTGTAAGTAAGGAGGCAAATATATATACAAATATATATATGTATATATATAAGGAACTCAGGCAAGCAAACAACAAAATCAAAATCATCTTATTCAGTAAGTAAAGAGACAAAGAACATTGCAGTAGGATGGATGTGGTGATAATACAGACATGCTGTGTATGGAGCGGTAGCAAAAAACAGGGACTCAGCACTTAGAGACTGTTGCCTTACATTTTCCTATTCAGCCACCACATGGCCTTAAATCTCAGTTTCCTTAGGGATAAAGTGTAACTCATAATGCTTTCCTTGACCTGAGACCGCTGTACAGATCATTTCTATGAAAGAATATATGGAACTTCAAAAGTTTTACAAAATATCAGAATAATGTCCTTACATGGCACCAGACTTTCAAAAGAGATTTCTTTTAAGTGCTACATTAAAACTACTCAAATCATGTTTGTAATTTTCCTCAAAGTTTGCCAATCAGTTTTGAATTTACAAAATCAATTTTGAATATTTTGTGAAGACAAATTATCTGTTAAGGAAGGATTTGATTTTTAGATACAGTCAGTCCACTTTTAAGGGTTAAAATGGGATTAGGTGGTTGATTATGTTTTCAGAAATCTCTCAGAGATGCTGACATGAAAGCCAGCTGTCCAGAGTGGCAAATGCACATCTGAAGATACTCAGTTGTCACTTGGTCTCTCAGGGTCTTGGTTTCTTTATACTTACATAAATTGCATCGTCCTTTCAGAGTTTTGGGTTCAAAGAATATGCCCTAGTCTATTCCCTGAATGACATGGCAATAGTAGAAAGCTTATTAATTCTTCACCTTCACATTTTCAAGAAACCCTCAGCCTGAGAGGTGAGTCCAAATACTGTAGATCCCACTTTGGAAAGTGGTGATGAGGGTCCATAATCAAGTGTTCCTGATATAAGTCATAAAATATCCATAATCAAGCATCCTTGATGGCTACTCAGGATAAGACTGCAGTCAGTCCTTGGGCAAAAGATGTACTTTCAGGAGAGTGAATCTCATCTTTTCCTGTGTTCAAAGCTGTCCACAATGGTTTGGTCCAGAACTCAGTGACAGGCACAGAGTCCTCTGCTCTGGTCCAATGCTATGGAAGCTCATGTCCATTTGCAGCAATATTTTGGAAGAAAGTCATTCCCAAGAATTATCTTCCCTAGACCATGGTCCCCAGAACTCTGTTTATACACAGAGCCACTTCCCACAGCAAAACCCAGCCTACAAGTGTTGGGCAAGGATCGGTTTCAGCAAGATTATCTCCAAAATTTCCTTTCCCCCAGGGACTGCCTATATTTAGAGGTATACCAGTTTTTCCTAAAAAAAAAAAAAAAAAATCAAAACATCAATGGGACTACTCAACTTGAATTCCAGATTCTATCGGCACAGCTCTTAGACATTCTCAAGGTTCTTACCTCCTGAGGGAGGGTAATCTCAATGAGCTCTTTACCTACACTATGATGAACATGACCACTTCTCTAGCTAAGGAGAAAGACAGGTGGCAGGACACCCCTCTAGTAAGATTTTCCATGACTTACTCAATAAAACAGAGGCAATAGCAATAATTTACAAAATGTGGGACACTCAAAGGGACCTGTGTGTCCTGTGGAGGTGCCTGGGAGACCTGCAGAAGGCAACAATGGTGAAGACATTAGCCTCTGCATAATAAGACAGAACTGCATGTCAGTAAAGAAGCAAGAGTCACAGGCCACCTGGGTGGCTCAGTTGGTTAAATGTCTGATTTCAGGGGCGCCTGGGTGGCGCAGTCGGTTAAGCGTCCGACTTCAGCCAGGTCACGATCTCGCGGTCCGTGAGTTCGAGCCCCGCGTCAGGCTCTGGGCTGATGGCTCGGAGCCTGGAGCCTGTTTCCGATTCTGTGTCTCCCTCTCTCTCTGCCCCTCCCCCGTTCATGCTCTGTCTCTCTCTGTCCCAAAAATAAATAAAAACCGTTGAAAAAAAAAATTTTAAATGTCTGATTTCAGTTCGTGAGTTCGAGCCAGGCATCAGGCTCTCTGCTGTCAGCACAGAGCCTGCTTCAGATTCCTGTCTCCTTCTCTATGACCCCTCTCCCACTCATGCCTGCTCGCTCTCTCTCTCTCTCAAAAAAAAAAAAACTTTAAAAAGAAGAAGAGTTGTAGCAAATGATCGGGCCCTTCAGGTTTTGCTGAGCAAACACAAAAACTTCTTTCAAGTATATTTTATTAAACCTTTTTTAGTCCTTTTGAAAACTGCTAACTTAGAAGTGTAAGTATATAGGCTAAAGTCTGGGATTGTGATGCCTCCTGCTTTGGTCTTCTTCTTCAAAATTACTTTGGCTATTCAGGACCTTTTGTGGTTCCATATGAATTTTAGGATTGCTTGTTCTAGTTTCGAGAAGAATGCTGGTGCAATTTTGATTGGGATTGCATTGTATGTGTAGACAGCTTTGGGTAGTATTGACATTTTGACAATATTTATTCTTCCAATCCATGAGCACGGAATGTCTTTCCATTTCTTTATATCTTCTTCAATTACCTGCATAAGCTTTCTATAGTTTTCAGCATACAGATCTTTTACATCTTTGGTTAGATTTATTCCTAGGTATTTTATGCTTCTTGGTGCAATTGTGAATGGGATCAGTTTCTTTATTTGTCTTTCTGTTGCTTCCTTGTTAGTGTATAAGAATGCAACTGATTTCTGTACATTGATTTTGTATCCTGAAACTTTGCTGAATTCACGTATCAGTTCTAGCAGACTTTTGGTGGAGTCTATCGGATTTTCCATGTATAATATCATGTCATCTGCAAAAAGCGAAAGCTTGACTTCATCTTTGCCAATTTTGATGCCTTTGATTTCCTTTTGTTGTCTGATTGCTGAAGCTAGAACTTCCAGCACTATGTTAAACAACACGGGTGAGAGTAGGCATCCCTGTCGTGTTCCTGATCTCAGGGAAAAAGCTCTCAGTTTTTCCCCATTGAGGATGATATTAGCTGTGGGCTTTTCATAAATGGCTTTTATGATCTTTAAGTATGTTCCTTCTATCCCGACTTTCTCCAGGGTTTTTATTAAGAAAGGGTGCTGGATTTTGTCAAAGGCCTTTTCTGCATCGATTGACAGGATCATATGGTTCTTCTCTTTTCTTTTGTTAATGTGATGTATCACGTTGATCGATTTGCGAATGTTGAACCAGCCCTGCATCCCAGGAATGAATCCCACTTGATCATGGTGAATAATTCTTTTTATATGCTGTTGAATTCGATTTGTTAGTATCTTATTGAGAATTTTTGCATCCATATTCATCAGGGATATTGGCCTGTAGTTCTCTTTTTTTTACTGGGTCTCTGTCTGGTTTAGGAATCAAAGTAATACTGGCTTCATAGAATGAGTCTGGAAGTTTTCCTTCCCTTTCTATTTCTTGGAATAGCTTGAGAAGGATAGGTATTATCTCTGCTTTAAACGTCTGGTAGAACTCCCCTGGGAAGCCATCTGGTCCTGGACTCTTATTTGTTGGGAGATTTTTGATAATCAATTCAATTTCTTCGTTGGTGATGGGTCTGTTCAAGCTTTCTATTTCCTCCTGATTGAGTTTTGGAAGAGTGTGGATGTTTAGGAATTTGTCCATTTCTTCCAGGTTGTCCAATTTGTTGGCATATAATTTTTCATAGTATTCCCTGATAATTGTTTGTATCTCTGAGGGATTGGTTGTAATAATTCCATTGTCATTCATGATTTTATCTATTTGGGTCATCTCCCTTTTCTTTTTGAGAAGCCTGGCTAGAGGTTTGTCAATTTTGTTTATTTTTTCAAAAAACCAACTCTTGGTTTCGTTGATCTGCTCTACAGTTTTTTTAGATTCTATATGGTTTATTTCTGCTCTGATCTTTATTATTTCTCTTCTTCTGCTGGGTTTAGGCTGCCTTTGCTGTTCTGCTTCTATTTCCTTTAGGTGTGCTGTTAGATTTTGTATTTGGGATTTTTCTTGTTTCTTGAGATAGGCCTGGATTGCAATGTATTTTCCTCTCAGGACTGCCTTCGCTGCGTCCCAAAGCGTTTGGATTGTTGTATTTTCATTTTCATTTGTTTCCATCTATTTTTTAATTTCTTCTCTAATTGCCTGGTTGACCCACTCATTCGTTAGTAGGGTGTTCTTTAACCTCCATGCTTTTGGAGGTTTTCCAGATTTTCCTGTGGGTTTTTTTTTTTTTTTTTTAAATTTATTTATTTATTTATTTATTTAATATATGAAATTTACTGTCAAATTGGTTTCCTTACAACACCCAGTGCTCATCCCAAAAGGTGCCCTCCTCAATACCCATCACCCACCCTGCCCTCCCTCCCACCCCCCATCAACCCTCAGTTTGTTCTCAGTTTTTAACAGTCTCTTATGCTTTGGCTCTCTCCCACTCTAACCTCTTTTTTTTTTTTTCCCTTCCCCTCCCCCATGGGTTTCTGTTACGTTTCTCAGGATCCACATAAGAGTGAAACCATATGGTATCTGTCTTTCTCTGTATGGCTTATTTCACTTAGCATCACACTCTCCAGTTCCATCCACGTTGCTACAAAAGGCCATATTTCATTCTTTCTCATTGCCACGTAGTATTCCATTGTGTATATAAACCACAATTTCTTTGGGGCGCCTGGGTGGCGTAGTCGGTTAAGCGTCCGACTTCAGCCAGGTCACGATCTCGCGGTCTGTGAGTTCGAGCCCCGCATCAGGCTCTGGGCTGATGGCTCGGAGCCTGGAGCCTGTTTCCGATTCTGTGTCTCCCTCTCTCTCTGCCCCTCCCCTGTTCATGCTCTGTCTCTCTCTGTCCCAAAAATAAATAAAAAACGTTGAAAAAAAATTAAAAAAAAAAAAAAAAAAAAAAAAAAAAACCACAATTTCTTTATCCATTCATCAGTTGATGGACATTTAGGCTCTTTCCATAATTTGGCGATTGTTGAGAGTGCTGCTATAAACATTGGGGTACAAGTGCCCCTATGCATCAGTACTCCTGTATCCCTTGGATAAATTCCTAGCAGTGCTATTGCTGGGTCATAGGGTAGGTCTATTTTTAATTTTCTGAGGAACCTCCACACTGCTTTCCAGAGCGGCTGCACCAATTTGCATTCCCACCAACAGTGCAAGAGGGTTCCCGTCTCTCCAAATCCTCTCCAGCATCTATAGTCTCCTGATTTCTTCATTTTGGCCACTCTGACTGGCGTGAGGTGGTATCTGAGTGTGGTTTTGATTTGTATTTCCCTGATGAGGAGCGACGTTGAGCATCTTTTCATGTGCCTGTTGGCCATCCGGATGTCTTCTTTAGAGAAGTGTCTATTCATGTTTTCTGCCCATTTCTTCACTGGGTTATTTGTTTTTCGGGTGTGGAGTTTGATGAGCTCTTTATAGATTTTGGATACTAGCCCTTTGTCCGATGTGTCATTTGCAAATATCTTTTCCCATTCCGTTGGTTGCCTTTTAGTTTTGTTGGTTGTTTCCTTTGCTGTGCAGAAGCTTTTTATCTTCATAAGGTCCCAGTAATTCACTTTTGCTTTTAATTCCCTTGCCTTTGGGGATGTGCCGAGTAAGAGATTGCTACGGCTGAGGTCAGAGAGGTCTTTTCCTGCTTTCTCCTCTAAGGTTTTGATGGTTTCCTGTCTCACATTCAGGTCCTTTATCCATTTTGAGTTTATTTTTGTGAATGGTGTGAGCAAGTGGTCTAGTTTCAACCTTCTGCATGTTGCTGTCCAGTTCTCCCAGCACCATTTGTTAAAGAGACTGTCTTTTTTCCATTGGATGTTCTTTCCTGCTTTGTCAAAAATGAGTTGGCCATACGTTTGTGGGTCTAGTTCTGGGGTTTCTATTCGATTCCATTGGTCTATGTGTCTGTTTTTATGCCAATACCATGCTGTCTTGATGATGACAGCTTTGTAGTAGAGGCTAAAGTCTGGGATTGTGATGCCTCCTGCTTTGGTCTTCTTCTTCAAAATTACTTTGGCTATTCGGGGCCTTTTGTGGTTCCATATGAATTTTAGGATTGCTTGTTCTAGTTTCGAGAAGAATGCTGGTGCAATTTTGATTGGGATTGCATTGAATGTGTAGATAGCTTTGGGTAGTATTGACATTTTGACAATATTTATTCTTCCAATCCATGAGCAGGGAATGTCTTTCCATTTCTTTATATCTTCTTCAATTACCTGCATAAGCTTTCTATAGTTTTCAGCATACAGATCTTTTACATCTTTGGTTAGATTTATTCCTAGGTATTTTATGCTTCTTGGTGCAATTGTGAATGGGATCAGTTTCTTTATTTGTCTTTCTGTTGCTTCATTGTTAGTGTATAAGAATGCAACTGATTTCTGTACATTGATTTTGTATCCGGCAACTTTGCTGAATTCATGTATCAGTTCTAGCAGACTTTTGGTGGAGTCTATCGGATTTTCCATGTATAATATCATGTCATCTGCAAAAAGCGAAAGCTTGACTTCATCTTTGCCAATTTTGATGCCTTTGATTTCCTTTTGTTGTCTGATTGCTGATGCTAGAACTTCCAGCACTATATTAAACAGCAGCGGTGAGAGTGGGCATTCCTGTCGTGTTCCTGATCTCAGGGAAAAAGCTCTCAGTTTTTCCCCATTGAGGATGATGTTAGCTGTGGGCTTTTCATAAATGGCTTTTATGATCTTTAAGTATGTTCCTTCTATCCCGACTTTCTCCAGGGTTTTTATTAAGAAAGGGTGCTGGATTTTGTCAAAGGCCTTTTCTGCATCGATTGACAGGATCATATGGTTCTTCTCTTTTTTTTTGTTAATTTGATGTATCACGTTGATCGATTTGCGAATGTTGAACCAGCCCTGCATCCCAGGAATGAATCCCACTTGATCATGGTGAATAATTCTTTTTATATGCTGTTGAATTCGATTTGCTAGTATCTTATTGAGAATTTTTGCATCCATATTCATCAGAGATATTGGCCTGTAGTTCTCTTTTTTTACTGGGTCTCTGTCTGGTTTAGGAATCAAAGTAATACTGGCTTCATAGAATGAGTCTGGAAGTTTTCCTTCCCTTTCTATTTCTTGGAATAGCTTGAGAAGGATAGGTATTATCTCTGCTTTAAACGTCTGGTAGAACTCCCCTGGGAAGCCATCTGGTCCTGGACTCTTATTTGTTGGGAGATTTTTGATAACCGATTCAATTTCTTCGCTGGTTATGGGTCTGTTCAAGCTTTCTATTTCCTCCTGATTGAGTTTTGGAAGAGTGTGGGTGTTTAGGAATTTGTCCATTTCTTCCAGGTTGTCCAATTTGTTGGCATATAATTTTTCATAGTATTCCCTGATAATTGTTTGTATCTCTGAGGGATTGGTTGTAATAATTCCATTGTCATTCATGATTTTATCTATTTGGGTCATCTCCCTTTTCTTTTTGAGAAGCCTGGCTAGAGGTTTGTCAATTTTGTTTATTTTTTCAAAAAACCAACTCTTGGTTTCGTTGATCTGCTCTACAGTTTTTTTAGATTCTATATGGTTTATTTCTGCTCTGATCTTTATGATTTCTCTTCTTCTGCTGGGTTTAGGCTGCCTTTGCTGTTCTGCTTCTATTTCCTTTAGGTGTGCTGTTAGATTTTGTATTTGGGATTTTTCTTGTTTCTTGAGATAGGCCTGGATTGCAATGTATTTTCCTCTCAGGACTGCCTTCGCTGCGTCCCAAAGCGTTTGGATTGTTGTATTTTCATTTTCGTTTGTTTCCATATATTTTTTAATTTCTTCTCTAATTGCCTGGTTGACCCACTCATTCGTTAGTAGGGTGTTCTTTAACCTCCATGCTTTTGGAGGTTTTCCAGACTTTTTCCTGTGGTTGATTTCAAGCTTCATAGCATTGTGGTCTGAAAGTATGCATGGTATAATTTCAATTCTTGTAAACTTATGAAGGGCTGTTTTGTGACCCAGTATATGATCTATCTTGGAGAATGTTCCATGTGCACTCGAGAAGAAAGTATATTCTGTTGCTTTGGGATGCAGAGTTCTAAATATATCTGTCAAGTCCATCTGATCCAATGTATCATTCAGGGCCCTTGTTTCTTTATTGACTGTGTGTCTAGATGATCTATCCATTTCTGTAAGTGGGGTGTTAAAGTCCCCTGCAATGACCACATTCTTATCAATAAGGTTGCTTATGTTTATGAGTAACTGTTTTATATATCTGGGGGCTCCGGTATTTGGCGCATAGACATTTATAATTGTTAGCTCTTCCTGATGGATAGACCCTGTAATTATTATATAATGCCCTTCTTCATCTCTTGTTACAGCCTTTAATTTAAAGTCTAGTTTGTCTGATATAAGTATGGCTACTCCAGCTTTCTTTTGGCTTCCAGTAGCATGATAAATAGTTCTCCATCCCCTCACTCTCAATCTAAAGGTGTCCTCAGATCTAAAATGAGTCTCTTGTAGACAGCAAATAGATGGGTCTTGTTTTTTTATCCATTCTGATACCCTATGTCTTTTGGTTGGCGCATTTAATCCATTTACATTCAGTGTTATTATAGAAAGATACGGGTTTAGAGTCATTGTGATGTCTGTATGTTTTATGCTTGTAGTGATGTCTCTGGTACTTTGTCTCACAGGATCCCCCTTAGGATCTCTTGTAGGGCTGGTTTCATGGTGACAAATTCCTTCAGTTTTTGTTTGTTTGGGAAGACCTTTATCTCTCCTTCTATTCTAAATGACAGACTTGCTGGATAAAGGATTCTCGGCTGCATATTTTTTCTGTTTAGCACACTGAAGATATCGTGCCAAGCCTTTCTGGCCTGCCAAGTTTCAAAGGAGAGATCAGTCACGAGTCTTATAGGTCTCCCTTTATATGTGAGGGCACGTTTATCCCTTGCTGCTTTCAGAATTTTCTCTTTATCCTTGTATTTTGCCAGTTTCACTATGATATGTCGTGCAGAAGATCGATTCAAGTTACGTCTGAAGGGAGTTCTCTGTGCCTCTTGGATTTCAATGCCTTTTTCCTTCCCCAGTTCAGGGAAGTTCTCAACTATAATTTCTTCAAGTACCCCTTCAGCACCTTTCCCTCTCTCTTCCTCCTCTGGGATACCAATTATGCGTATATTATTTCTTTTTAGTGTATCACTTAGTTCTCTAATTTTCCCCTCATACTCCTGGATTTTTTTATCTCTCTTTCTTTCAGCTTCCTCTTTCTCCATAACTTTATCTTCTAGTTCACCTATTCTCTCCTCTGCCTCTTCAATCCGAGCCGTGGTGGTTTCCATTTTGTTTTGCATTTCGTTTAAAGCGTTTTTCAGCTCCTCGTGACTGTTCCTTAGTCCCTTGATCTCTGTAGCAAGAGATTCTCTGCTGTCCTGTATACTGTTTTCAAGCCCAGCGATTAATTTTATGACTATTATTCTAAATTCACTTTCTGTTATATTATTTAAATCCTTTTTGATCAGTTCATTAGCTGTTGTTATTTCCTGGAGATTCTTCTGAGGGGAATTCTTCCGTTTGGTCATTTTGGACAGTCCCTGGAGTGGTGAGGACCCGCAGGGCACTTCCCCCGTGCTGTGGTGTATAACTGGAGTTGGTGGGCGGGGCCGCAGTCCGACCTGATGTCTGCCCCCAGCCCACCGCTGGGGCCACAGTCAGACTGGTGTGTGCCTTCTCTTCCCCTCTCCTAGGGGCGGGATTCACTGTGGGGTGGTGTGGCCCGTCTGGTCTACTTGCACACTGCCAGGCTTCTGGTGCTGGGGAGCTGGCGTATTAGCTGGGGTGGGTAGGCAAGGTGCACGGGGGCGGGAGGGGCCGGCTTAGCTCGCTTCTCCTTAGGTGATCCGCTTCAGGAGGGGCCCTGTGGCAGCGGGAGGGAGTCAGATCCGCTGCCGGAGGTTTGGCTCCACAGAAGCACAGAGTTGGGTGTTTGCGCGGAGCGAGCAAGTTCCCTGGCAGGAACTGGTTCTCTTTGGGATTTTGGCTGGGGGATGGGCGGGGGAGATGGCGCTGGCGAGCGCCTTTGTTCCCGGACAAGCTGAGCTCTGCCGTCCGGGGGCTCAGCAGCTCTCCCTCCCTTTGTCCTCCAGCCTTCCTGCTTTCTGAGCAGAGCTGTTAACTTCTGACCTCCCAGACGCTAAGTCGCGCTTGCTGTCGGAACACAGTCCGTCCGGCCCCTCCGCTTTTGCCAGCCCGACTCGGGGGCTCTGCTTGGCCGGCGAGCCGCCCCTCCGCCCCGGCTCCCTCCCGCCAGTCCGTGGAGCGCGCACCGCCTCGCCGCCCTTCCTACCCTCTTCCGTGGGCCTCTCGTCTGCGCTTGGCTCCGGAGACTCCGTTCTGCTAATCCTCTGGCGGTTTTCTGGGTTCTTTAGGCAGGTGTAGGTGGAATCTAAGTGATCAGCAGGACGCGCGGTGAGCCCAGCGTCCTCCTATGCCGCCATCTTCCCCAAAGCTCCTCAATGTTTATTTTCTCCTGTGGTTAATTTCAAGCTTCATAGCATTGTGGTCTGAAAGTATGCATGGTATAATTTCAATTCTTGTAAACTTATGAAGGGCTGTTTTGTGACCCAGTATATGATCTATCTTGGAGAATGTTCCATGTGCACTCGAGAAGAAAGTATATTCTGTTGCTTTGGAATGCAGAGTTCTAAATATATCTGTCAAGTCCATCTGATCCAATGTATCATTCAGGGCCCTTGTTTCTTTATTGACTGTGTGTCTAGATGATCTATCCATTTCTGTAAGTGGGGTGTTAAAGTCCCCTGCAATGACCACATTCTTATCAATAAGGTTGCTTATGTTTATGAGTAATTGTTTTATATATCTGGGGGCTCCGGTATTTGGCGCATAGACATTTATAATTGTTAGCTCTTCCTGATGGATAGACCCTGTAATTATTATAGAATGCCCTTCTTCATCTCTTGTTACAGCCTTTAATTTAAAGTCTAGTTTGTCTGATATAAGTATGGCTACTCCAGCTTTCTTTTGGCCTCCAGTAGCATGATAAATAGTTCTCCATCCCCTCACTCTCAATCTAAAGGTGTCCTCAGATCTAAAATGAGTCTCTTGTAGACAGCAAATAGATGGGTCTTGTTTTTTTATCCATTCTGATAGCCTATGTCTTTTGGTTGGCGCATTTAATCCATTTACATTGAGTGTTATTATAGAAAGATACGGGTTTAGAGTCATTGTGATGTCTGTATGTTTTATGCTTGTAGTGATGTCTCTGGTACTTTGTCTCACAGGATCCCCCTTAGGATCTCTTGTAGGGCTGGTTTCGTGGTGACAAATTCCTTCAGTTTTTGTTTGTTTGGGAAGACCTTTATCTCTCCTTCTATTCTAAATGACAGAATTGCTGGATAAAGGATTCTTGGCTGCATGTTTTTTCTGTTTAGCACACTGAAGATATCGTGCCAAGCCTTTCTGGCCTGCCAAGTTTCAAAAGAGAGATCAGTCACGAGTCTTATAGGTCTCCCTTTATATGTGAGGGCACGTTTATCCCTTGCTGCTTTCAGAATTTTCTCTTTATCCTTGTATTTTGCCAGTTTCACTGTGATGTCGTGCAGAAGATCAATTCAAGTTACGTCTGAAGGGAGTTCTCTGTGCCTCTTGGATTTCAATGCCTTTTTCTTTCCCCAGTTCAGGGAAGTTCTCAGCTATAATTTCTTCAAGTACCCCTTCAGCACCTTTCCCTCTCTCTTCCTCCTCTGGGATACCAATTATGCGTAGATCATTTCTCTTTAGTGCATCACTTAGTTCTCTAATTTTCCCCTCACACTCCTGGATTTTTTTTATCTCTCTTTTTCTCAGCTTCTTCTCTTTCCATTATTTTATCTTCTAGTTCACCTATTCTCTCCTCTGCCTCTTCAATCTGAGCTGTCGTCGTTTCCATTTTGTTTTGCATTTCGTTTAAAGCGCTTTTCAGCTCCTCATGACTGTTCCTTAGTCCCTTGATCTCTGTGGCAAGAGATTCTCTGCTGTCCTGTATACTGTTTTCAAGCCCAGCGATTAATTTTATGACTATTATTCTAAATTCACTTTCTGTTATATTATTTAAATCCTTTTTGATCAGTTCATTAGCTGTTGTTATTTCCTGGAGATTCTTCTGAGGGGAATTCTTCCGTTTGGTCATTTTGGATAGTCCCTGGAGCGGTGAGGACCTGCAGGGCACTTCCCCCGTGCTGTGGTGTATAACTGGAGTTGGTGGGCGGGGCCGCAGTCCGACCTGATGTCTGCCCCCAGCCCACCGCTGGGGCCACAGTCAGACTGGTGAGTGCCTTCTCTTCCCCTCTCCTAGGGGAGGGATTCACTGTGGGGTGGCGTGGCCCGTCTGGGCTACTTGCACACTGCCAGGCTTGTGGTGCTGGGGAGCTGGCGTATTAGCTGGGGTGGGTAGGCAAGGTGCACGGGGGCGGGAGGGGCAGGCTTAGCTCGCTTCTCCTTAGGTGATCCACTTCAGGAGGGGCCCTGTGGCAGCGGGAGGGAGTCAGATCCGCTGCCGGAGGTTTGGCTCCGCAGAAGCACAGAGTTGGGTGTTTGCGCGGAGCGAGCAAGTTCCCTGGCAGGAACTGGTTCTCTTTGGGATTTTGGCTGGGGGATGGGCGGGGGAGATGGTGCTGGCGAGCGCCTTTGTTCCCCGCCAAGCTGAGCTCTGCCGTCCGGGGGCTCAGCAGCTCTCCCTCCCTTTGTCCTCCAGCCTTCCCGCTTTCTGAGCAGAGCTGTTAACTTATGACCTCCCAGACGCTAAGTCGCGCTTGCTGTCGGAACACAGTCCGTCCGGCCCCTCCGCTTTTGCCAGCCAGACTCGGGGACTCTGCTTGGCCGGCGAGCCGCCCTTCCGCCCCGGCTCCCTCCTGCCAGTCCGTGGAGCGCGCACCGCCTCGCAGCCCTTCCTACCCTCTTCCGTGGGCCTCTCGTCTGCGCTTGGCTCTGGAGACTCCGTTCTGCTAATCCTCTGGCGGTTTTCTGGGTTCTTAAGGCAGGTGTAGGTGGAATCTAAGTGATCAGCAGGACGCGCAGCGAGCCCAGCGTCCTCCTATGCCGCCGTCTTCCGGAACTCTCCTCTAGAAGTGTAAGTAAAGTAAACGTTCTGTAGTGAGTATCCTGAGATCCTGTCTATCCCACCTGGGTTTTGCCAGCCCTTTCCTCCCACAACTTCTCTTAGAGAAGTTGAAAATCTGTTATGTTTGGAGTGTAGTGGTCTTCAGCCTCTGGCTGATGAGCATTCTACTCTTTCTGCCACAATTCAAACCTTAGTAAACAATAAAGTCTTATTTTGAGTCTCGTGTTTATTTTTTGTTCCCAAACAGTATAGTCAGGGTGCTTAGAATTGAGGCCCATGCCTAACAAAAGCTCTCTCAATTAGAAGCAATGTTTTTAACCATTTTATGTTTAAGGAATATATACATGAATTAATTTAAAAAAATTGTATTATGACTAAAATTGTATTTGGGAATCACTGTACTTCTTAACATGTGGGAACCTATGGGCATTCCACATGATTAAAAATTACAGAAATTTCCACCTCAGCGGCTTAAACAGAAAAACATATAATGGTAGTTTCACATACAACTGAATTCAGAAATCGTCCAGGATAGGTTACACCGCCAGGCTTTCTTTATCATCCTTAGCATGTGGCTTCCATACTTAAGTTTACAAAAAAGCTGCCACACTTCTAGAAAATTACACCCATGTTCTAAGAAGAAAGAAAGTGGAAGGGCCAAAAGCTTTCTTTTCATGTTGATGATGATGATGATGATGATGATGATGATGATGATGATTTTATTTTCGTTTCCTCCACAGAAACCTCTGACTACCTCTCAGTGGCCAGTCCTGTGTCCCACACCCAATTTCATCTGCAAGGGAATCTGGGAGATCAGGCTTTTTTCTTGGGCACATAGTCACCTCAAAAAAAAATTGTGCTTCTCTTAGTAAGAAAGATAAATAATTGTGTAGTCCTGAACCAGTGTCTGTCACCATGTTAGTACAAATGCATCTATGATGCTATATTCTATCCTTTTATATGTTATCTAAAAGAAATAGAAAACAAAATAGTGTCCTATACAGAAGTAACTAAACAGATGTTTGTTTGTGAAGGAACTCTATGAAAGAGATAATGTTTTCTTAGGAAGATCTTAACTTTTTGTTAAAAAAAATTAACATTTATTTATTTTTAAGTTACAAAGAGAGACAGAGCATGAGTGGGGAAGGGGCAGAGAGAGAGGGAGACACAAAATCTGATGCAAGTTCCAGGCTCAGAGCTGTCAGCACAGAGCCTGATGCAGGGCTCAAACTCATGGACCGCAAGATCACAAACTGAGCTGAAGTCAGATGCTCAACTGACTGAGCCACCCAGTCACCCCAAAGATATTAACTGTTTTCTAGATGCTCCAGTTTTCTAGATGTTCCCTCCTGGCTGCCTAGGGACCTGCTGCATCACTCCAAATAATCTTGTCCTCCTGGGTACCCGGGTAGACAGACTGAGTTCCAGAAAATTTTTCTATGCTGTACGCGCCCCATCAGAACAAGAGTCTACTCATTATTTTGGAACCAATAAGCTAATCTGTTGCAGATGAATTAATGGGTGCTATTGAGTTAGGTATTATCATTTTTTTCCTGCAGATTTCTGTAAATATGTTTTTAACTCAAAGATTGTGAATTTGAAACTGGGTGTAACATTTGTGAGCTATATGATTGAAATACACATTAAACATCACTGAACCTTGGGCTCCATGTGTATAAAAATGAACAGAATATCTAACTCAAAATCATTTGTGAGAGTTTGGAACATGTGGCATTATTATGTAGTGATCAGGTACACAAAATCCATATTCAGATCAACCAGCTTCAAATTCCTGCTCAAGCACCAGTATTTATGACATTAGATGCATTATTTAAATATCTAAGCATTAGTGTCCACTTAAATACTGGGATGATAATAATATCTCCCAGGAGAACTCTTGTGAGATGAATAAAGTAAATGAAATCATGTTATTAAACATTTAATGTAGGGGTGCCTGGGTGGCTCAGTCGGTTAAGCATCTGACTTCTGCTCAGGTCATGATCTCACGACCCACAAAGGGCTCTGTGAGTTCGAGCCCCACAAAGGGCTCTGTGATGACAGCACAGAGCCTGGAGCCTGTTTCGGATTCTGTGTCATCCTCTCTCTCTGCCCCTCCCCTTCTCCCTCCCTCTCAAAAATAATACATAAATATTTTTTAAAAATTAAAAAAAAAATTAATGTAGTGCCTGGCATGGAGTAAATGTTCAGTGCATGGTAGTTTTATTAGTAGTATGTAAGTGTAATGATTGGCATTCAAAAAGTGTGTAAAAATTAATAGTTACCTTCTACAAACTATAGAGGACCATAGATTTTGAGGTAATTTATTTATTTTAAGCCAGATATTATATTACTCAAGTTTATTAAAAGTCTTTCTCCTCAGAGATTGTAATCACAAAGTCTAATTAACCATGTGACATTTATTTGGTCTTTTTAATAGATGTTATTCCAGTCTGGAGATTTTCATATATAATTGTTACAATGATATATTATTCAGGACATTGTTGCCACTTTCATATATAATTGTTACAATGATATATTATTCAGGATTACATATATATATATATATATATATATATATATATATACACACACACACACACACACACACACACACACACACACACACATTAATCCAATGGCAGAAAATACATTGTAGTGTAGGGGCACCTGGGTGACTCAGTAGGTTAAGTTTCCAACTCTTGACTTCAGTCAGGTCATGATCTCATGGTTCATGAGATTGAGCCCGTAATGGATTCTGCACTGACAGCACAGAGCCTGCTTGCTCTCTTTCCCTCTCTCTGACTCTCCCTTGTTCATGCTCACCTCTCTCTCTCAAAATAAATAAAAAAAATATTTTTTAAAAAAGAAATACATTGCAGTATAGTATTTTAAATCTTACATGTTTAACCAATGAATTTTCCTACATAAAAAGGACTATAAATTATACAAACCGATGCAATTAGCTAGTTTTCAAATGGTAAGTTTCTTGAGACTTATTTGAAAGCTTAAAATATAGGGTAGCTCTGATATGTAGAAAAGATAAAGTGTATGATATAAAGATTTTATTGTAAGACAAATTTTATAAACTGGTTACATTCTAAACTTCAAGTTCTGATGACTGAAAAGACAATTTGCCAAAGTCAATGAAGAACAATTAACTACTCAACAGCTTTTCATTTAAAAAGGACTTGTGGATTCAACTATATTGTAAAGACTAGATGCATTACTTACATTAGCGTTTCTTTTTCTACCCTGGGAAGAGTAAAAAATAAAAAAAATAAAAAAAACTAAAAATGATCAGACCTGTCATCATCATTACTTAGTTGGAAACATACTGAAACATATCATCAAAAAATCAGTTTGCAAGCACCTAGAAAATGATGGGTACTGGGTAAAATCTGCTTGACACTGTAAAAAAACAAATCCTGTTGAATCAACTTAATAGCCATCTATGACACAGGAACAAAAATGATAGGTGCAGAGAACTTGATAGACAAAATACATCCTGGCTTTGGTCAGCATGTAGAGATAGTTGTATATAATATATAGAAAAAGATACAATTTGGGTATCCCTTCATCTTTTTAAGCTCTTATTAACCACTGCTTAATATATCTGGAAATGATACTCAATTGGAGTATTGATAGGTGAATTAACTAGTTAGATATAAAGATGATGAAGTCCAAGACTAAACTGTGACAGGGCTGATTTTTTTTTATCTTTATTTATTTTTGAGAGAGACACTCATGAGCAGAGCATGAGCAGAGGAGGAACAGAGAGAGAAGGAGACACAGAATCCAAAGCAGGCTCCAGGCTCTAAGCTGTCAGCACAGAGCCTGACACAGGGCTCGAACCCATGAACTGCAAGATCATGACCTGAGCCGAAGTCGGATGCTTAACCGACTGAGCCACCCAGGCACCCCAAGGCTGATTCTGATAGTTTTCTTAATTAAAAAAAGAGTTAGAAGGTATTAGTAGAATTAAAACCAAGTAGGAATCACTCTCATTTTGTGGCTTCTTTTTAAAAAGTCATGCCTTTTGTAACACCACCATGCTTCTCCTCTTGACTTCATTCACGTCTTTGATAAATTATAAAGGTCAAGCTAAAGATTCACAACTGGAAAGGGTATACAGAATGATAATGTCCATGTAATGATGGAATGGGATCATTCTCTGAGCTTCTAGACTTTGGAAGCCCAGGAGAGTAGGTTAATGGCATGGAACCTTATGTGTCACTGAATCACTGCTTCTGCCCAATGGGGGATCCATTTTTACATGTGACCCCAAGAATTTCTTTCCACAAAATGAGTTGAATGCATCCCTCTCATCTCCAAAGACTCAAGACATTTAACAAAAACAGCACGCTCAAACTAGAGAACAAGTCCTACTTTTGTGAAGCATTAGAAGTTCCTAAGCAGAAAGTCAGATATCCTGAGTATGAATTAAAATATCAAACTGCTTGATAAAATTAACGTGAATTTTGATAAATATTAATTCTAAAGTGAATTTTGAAGAATCATTTTAGCAGATATTTGGAAACAGCGTTAAAGGACCTGATTTCAGTACCTTATCATCCCAGCCTAGACAATTTAAGTTCCTAAGAGTGGGAGACAGATAAACACAGAAAGGCTTGAAAGAGTAGTGTACACTAGACCAACAACAGGGTATTTCCTTAGACACAAACTTGAAAGTAATTTTCATCTTATAGACCGACTCTAATTTATAGTGGCCAAACTTACCTTAAAGAATGGTATGATCACAAAATGAACCAGAAGTACACTAACTATTTGATATGATGGGGTGGGTGACTTTGCCCTCTTTCCATAATGAGAAAGTTTATATCAGAGCCTAACTATACTATTTATATTTGACTATACAATAAATCCAGAGGGTGTAATCATTCTTGAATATCAGTTTATTCATTCTCAACTAGGCATTTGTGTCTTCATTAGGACTGGAAGACTTTCTTCAGGTATCATTGTACATATCTGATCTGTGTAAACCAACCTGGATGCTGAAGTCCAGATTCTAATGTGCAGAATGGGCAACCAGGATCTTCTAGAGAACTGTGTTTTCACAAGGCTTATTTTGGTTGGGCTGTGATAACTCATCTCATTTAAACAATTATTTAATTCCTGAACTTCTCCTATATCTATGAATGGACACTTCAGACTGGGTTGGAACATTATTAAAGATTCACTTTTCTTCATTCATTCACTTGACACAAACCAACTGATATTTAGTTACGTGTTGGAAAAGTTATCAGATATTAGATTAAACTCATGCTACCTTTGTCCAGGATCTTATAGTCTGCTGAGAGATTCCAATGAAGTAATCTTTAATTCATTGACATAAACTCAAAGTGCTCTGGCAGTGGTGCTACAGAAGTACAGAGGGGAGCCTGGATGGTTCGGTTGGTTATGCATCCAACTTTGGCTCAGGTCATGATCTCACAGTTTGTGAGTTCAAGCCCCACACTGGGCTCTACTCTTACAGCTGAGAGTCTGGAGCCTGCTTCAGACTCTGTGTCTCCCTCTTTCTGCCCTTCCCCCACTCTCTTTTTCTCTATCTCTTAAAAATAAACATTAAAAAAAAAGAAGCAGCACAGAAAGGGTGATTTGCATTAGCTCTGATTTTAAAATTTATTTCTTGCATTAACTCCACTGAGCATGTTCTAAGCCTCAGGGCCATAAAGAACAAGTCTAATCCTTCTTCCATATGAGAAACTTTAAAAATTTGAAGAAAATTCTATTAGGTCCCCTAAATCATCTTCTATCCAATCAACCATCCCAAAATGTATCTTACTAGAAATGTGCTTAATTCTCCCAAACATCTCAGCTATAACCTATCATCTATAATCAGAATTAATCATGCAATCTCTTATCATTTTGGTAGATAAGTCTTTTAGTAGACTGAGAAATCTTAAAAGAAAGTTAATAATTTGATTCATTTGTGGTCTCCTGAACATTTTATTTTGCACAGGGCTAAAATCAATAGATTATAATTGAACATAAAGGAAACAATTTCAACATCTAGAAAACAAATATAGAATATCAGGGACTTTTTATAAGTATAAAGGATTAAGCGGCTATTAAGATTCTTAGAGATATACAACATACTGAAGTCTTAGGAATTCCTTTTTTTGAAAATGCCTTGTTTTTCACTAGAGTCCTTTTCTGGCTAACTGTAAAGTATACTGTAACATAAAGAAATGATATTCAAAATATTTAACAATATCACATTCCTTAGTATTGGAGCAAGATCCTGCCTGCATTTCAGAAAGGTGTGCAAGTCTCAGGGAGATCCAGAGGGTATTTAAAAACAATTTCAAAATTATTTCAATCTTGAAAAAAGTTATTGAGGCAATAAATAGTGCACAGTGGCTAAATATCAGTCTTTGAAACACAGACTTTTAGCATGAGAAGTTTTAATGGAAACCCTGTAATCAAGTGCCCTCTTTATCCTGGTCATGAGAGGGCAAATGGCCTGTTCAGATTCACAGAACAGGAACAACCCTGGTGTGTCCCTCAGCTTACCTAAACTTTAGACAGATTTCTTAATTGACTTTACATCCCTAATCTTTCATTTCTTAAGGGCATTTATTTTGGAAAACTTGTGATTATAAATTATCTCTCTGTCCCTTTGACACATGGATCTTCTTCCAGACTCGTGCCGGTTTTACAACCCAGGAATGTTGGTTTCTCAAGGACCTGGAAGCCATCCCTTTAAAATGGAATCATCAAAAAAAAGATAGTGCCCATTTCTCCCATTCTCTGTGGGAGGGTAGTAGCCTAAATTCAATAATTGCTTATTGGTAAACATAGATGGTCTCGTAACATTGACCAGCCTCTCCACTAATGTCCTCTTCTACTTTTCAGCTAGCTCATACCTCTGCCTAAAACTCTCCCATCTTTGGTCTCAGTGGAAATAAGCCCAATCTCTCTCTTATATTGCAAAGGTCTTGAATATAATTTTCCTTAATTGTCAAACTTTTCCAGTGCAGTGTTTCTTTGAGAGAACCCTTCTCTTCAAAATCTTGACCTCTTTCCATGACAACATACTCCTTCCAGTTGGTAGCTGGAGTTACCACATAAACAATAGGGGAAAGAAAGATCGTCACCACTATCCTGGTCTACTGTAATATAAATAATGCTCCATGGACACTCTTTTTTAGAATCTTGATGTCAAACTTTAGTGTGCCTAAGAATGCTTTTAGGACAATGTAGATTTCTAAGTTCCGATTCAGTAGATCTGAGATGGGACCAAAAATATGTATTTTAATATGCATCAAATGATCCCTGCCCTATGAAGTCTGCTTTAGATTATAAGTTTGATAAGGAAAGGAGCCATTTCTTTTTTTTTTAATGTTTATTTAATTTTGAGAGAGAGATGGTGGAGGGGCAGAGAGAGACATGGGGGACACAGGATCTGAAATGGGCTCTGGGCTGACAGCAGACAGCCTGATGTGGGGTGGAACTCAAGAACCGTGAGATCATGACCTGAGCTGAAGTCAGACACTTAACCAATTAAGCTACCCAGACACCCCACTAAAGGGTCATTTCTATCTTCCTTACCATTATATCCCTAGTATAGCACCTAGCATTCCAATATTTATTTGTTGGTAGATGATTGTTTTGCTTCAATCTTTTCCAATACATATATATATATATATATATATATATATATATATATATATATATATATATACTTTCCTTCATGGAAATGTTATGCTAAGGGCCAGCATTTTCATACATTTGTAAATGCTTCAAGAAATTTTTTTTCGTAGAAACAATAAATGCCCTAATAACATTAGTACCTTGTTTCAAATGCATTTGCAGGTAAGTTTAGCTCATATTTTCCCATTAGATCCTCATAGCAATCCTTTTAAGGAAACATATTATCTTCCCATTTTACAGATGAGAACACTTAATTTCAGAAAAAGTTAAAGATTTACAATTATAACACAAATAACAGATGACAGACAAGAATAGGGCACAGTTCTTTTAACTCTTAATATACGTCATGGAGAAAGCTTGGCAAAGAACTCTTTTAAATTTTGTATTCTATTACTCTAAACAGAGCTATGAATGTTTAAAAATCAAGAACATGTATTTTAGGTGATTTATTAATAGGATCAGATATTGTATCTTAATCTTTAAAATGACGGTTATAAATTTAAAATTAAAATTTTAATTTAAAATTAAAATTTAAATTTAAATTAAAATTTTAATTTAAAATTTAAATTTTAATTTAAAATTTAAAATTTTAATTTAAAATTTAAAATTATATTGAAAAGAGACTTTGCTTAAATTTATTTAGTGTGCTTTCCTAGGTTTTCCAATATCCTTGGAAGTGTGACTCCTATTTTTTTAAATTTTATTTGTATTGCTATCTCCTTGTTATCTTTTAAACCAGATATCAAGGAGAAAAAAATACGAAGAAACCAACTTTCCATTGTCCTATGTAGTGTAAAAAAGTTCTAAGACTTAAAAAAAATACACAGTTGAATCTAACTGATGGTGTAGGTTGAATAAAGTAAAAAAAAAAAAATCTACTTTCTTCTAGTTAAGAATCTAAAAGATTTTTGGAAGCAAATTATACTTTATTGCTCCTTTGGTACCATAGGTTCATTGGCAATTTTTTTCTCGATGAATACACTTAACAACAACTTCATTTTCTAATAACTACCATGTTATGTTGTACAAAATTTGTTTAGACACTCAAAGTTGATCTATAAAGTAGTTCGGTATTTTAGTGGAGGAGAGGATATTGGGGGTGTACATGACACTTTGATTTTGTTAACTCTTTAAAAAATATTTTTTTAATATTTACTACTTAATTTTGAGAGAGAGAGTATGAGAAGGGGAGGGGCAGAGAGAGAGGGAGACACAGAATTCGAAGCAGTCTCCAGGCTCCAAGCTGGTAGCACAGAGCCCGACGCGGGGCTCATACCCACCAACTGTGAGATCATGACTTGAGCTGAAGTCGGACGGTCAACCAACTGAGCCACCCAGGCGGCCCTTATTTTGTTAACTCTTAATCAGAGAATAGTTAAATATATTTCTAAGATTCCAACATAAATATTCTGTGGAGGGCTTAGATATCTTCCCTATCTATTCCTGAATATAGCCAAATTATTTATAAAACATTTTTGCATAATTTCCAAGCTTATGAATATTACACTTAACATAGTTGAAATATGTGCAAACATAGGCCTCAACAACAACATGAAAGCTATATGAAGGGGTGTCAATTCCTCACCAAACTGCAACCAAGGGCAATCTTCTCAGCATCTTTGTGATATCAAATATAGTGAGATTTTATTTTACTAATAAAATGTTCCCTTTGTGTGCTCATTGTATCAAATATGCTGACATCTGATTCTAAAAATATCTTCTCATTTTTTTCTTCTCATGTCATTTCTAGCGAAGCTCAACTGAAAAAAGTAATATAGTTCCCTGTCTACAGCTACTTGGGCTTTTTCTCATTAGCCCTCCGTCACTTGGATTTCAGCCTTGCCACATTACTGAGTTGATGCTCACACAAATTCAAACTAATCTCTATATTATAGTATTCTATGGACACTTTATAATCTTTATCTCATTGAAACTCACAGTTCTTACATTTTTTCTACTTCTTTGCTTTTCTTAAAACCATGAGAACTGTTTTGCTGTAAAACCTAATTGCTTTTATTTTGAAAATCATTTTGAAAACTGATCTGTAAATTACCAAGCATTTGAATCATTCACACTAATTACTAAGCAGTACAATATATCTATGCTTAAAATAAACGTATTAACAAATAGTTCCGATGTGAAGAACAGAGTACTATCTACTAATTTCTCTGAAAATTCTTTGTATTGGAAGGGTTAACATCTGGTTGGCATAGCTTTGTGATAGATCAGCATTCCCTCAAACACCCCCGGCAATCATCTGGCTGTGGGGGATCTGGCCTAGGACTAGCTGCTCAGTGCAAAGTCTGCTCACATCACCGCCCTGTCCCTAAGCCCTTTCTGTGGTCATACTGTCTCAGGGTTGGCCTGCCTGGGTATCACTAACATCACAGAGAGCAAGCTCAGCCCACAACAGGAAAAGAGTCTGTGCAGACTTCTGGAATGAAAGGAGAAGCAACTCAAACACAATAGGATGGAAGCAACACACAGAGGAGACTCCCTTGAAGTGCCAGGTTCTGGTGAACAGGAGCAGTGCACCACAGGGCACTACAGGATCTCTTCTTCATAAAGCCACTAATTTTAAGAGCTGAAGACATAGCTGACGTTCCTAACACAGAGAAACAGACGCAGAGAAGAGGACAAAATGAAGAGACAAAGGAAAATGTCCCAAATGAAAGAACAGGACAAAATCACAGCAGGATATCTAAGTGAAAGAGAAATAAGTAATAAGTCTGATATATAATTTAAAGTTATGATCATAAAGATACTGGGTTTCAGAAAAGGGCAGAAGACAGTAGTGATACCCTTGGCAAAGAGATAAAAACTAACGTATCAGAGATGACGAACTTAATAAATGAAATTAAAAATACAATAGATGGAGCTGCGCCTGGGTGGCTCCGTTGGTTAAGCATCCAACTTCTGCTCAGGTCATGATCTCATAGTTCATGAGTTCGAGCCCCGTGTAGGGCTCTGTGCCCATAGCTGAGAGCCTGGAGCCTGCTTCAGATTCTGTGTGCCCCCACTCTTTCTGCCCCATCCCCACTCATGCTCTGTCTCTGTCTTAAAAATAAATAAAACATTAAAAAAATACAATAGATGGAATAAATAGTAGAGAACAGGAAGCAGAGGAACATATCAGTGACATAGAGGATAGAGTAATGGAGAGCAACCAAGCTGAACAGGAGAGAGACAAGTAAGTATTGCATAATGAGAAAAGACAGAGAACTCAGTGACTCCATCAAGCATAATAACATTTGCATTACAGGGATCCCAGAAGGAGAAGAGAGAAAAAAGTGGCAGAAAATGTATTTGTAGAAATAATAGCTAAGAACTTCTCAGATCTGGGGAGGGAAACAGATTCAGATTCAGGAGGCAGAGAACTCCCCCAACAAATTGAACCCAAGGAGGTTCACACCAAGACATATAGTAATTAAAATGGAAAAAAAATAGTGACCAAGATAGAATTTTAAATGTTTTAAGGGTAAAGAAGATAGTTACATGCAAAAGAAACCCCATAAGGCCATGAACTGAGAGGCAGGTGGCATGATGTATTCAAAGTGCTGAAAGGGAAAAATAGGTGGCCAAGAATAGTTTATCCAATGAGGCTATCATTCAGAATAAAAGGAGAGATAAAGAGCTTCCCAGACAAATAAAAGTTAAAACAATTCATGACCATCTAACCCAGGCTTACAAGAAATGTTATGGGGGACTCTGTGAGTGGAAAGCATAAACCATAAGTAACAGTAAGAAAAATAGGATGTATAAAAGCAAAAAAAAAAGTTTACCTATAAAAATAGGTCAAGAAAGACACAAAATAAAAGTACATAAAAGTGACATGAGGGGCGCCTGGGTGGCGCAGTCGGTTAAGCGTCCGACTTCAGCCAGGTCACGATCTCGCGGTCCGTGAGTTCGAGCCCCGCGTCAGGCTCTGGGCTGATGGCTCGGAGCCTGGAGCCTGTTTCCGATTCTGTGTCTCCCTCTCTCTCTGCCCCTCCCCTGTTCATGCTCTGTCTCTCTCTGTCCCAAAAATAAATAAAAAACGTTGAAAAAAATTAAAAAAAAAAAAAAAAAGTGACATGAAATACCTGAAACATGGAGGGGAGAGGAGTAAAGATTGAGTTCAAAATTAAGAGACCAACAGCTCCTATGCAAAAGATGTTATATATAAACCAAATGGTAATCACAAATCAAAAGAAAAAGTAATAGATATGCAAAAAAATAGAGATTAAGGAATCTAAGTATATCACTAAAGAAACCAGCAAATAATGAGAGAAAGAGAAGAATAAGAGAAAAGCTACAAAACAACCACAGAACAAGAAACACAATGGAAATAAATACACCTCTATCAATAATTACTTTGAATGTAAATGGAATGGACTAAATGTTCCAATCAAAAGACATAGGGTGATGGAATGGATAAAAAACAAAAACAAAAACAAAAACTCATCTATATGCTGCCTATAAGAGACTCATTTCAGACCTAAAAACACCTGCAGATTGAAAAGGAGAGGATGGAAAAAGATTTATCATGCACATGATGTCAAAAGAAAGCCAGAGTAGCAATAGTTAAATCAGACAAATTAGACTTTATAGCAAAGTCTGTAAAAACAGACAAGGACACTGTATAATCATAAAGGAGACAATCCAACAAGAAGATACAACATGTGTAAATATATATGGACCCAACATGAAAGCACCCAAATACGTAACACACTTAATAACAAACATAAAGAAACTAATTGACAGTCATGCAATAATAGTAAGGGACTTCAATACTTCCCTTACATTGATGGACACATTAAACAGAAAATAAACAAAGAAACAGTGGCTTTAAATGACACACTGGAACAGATGGATTTAACAAATATATTCAGAACATTCTAGCCTAAAACAGCAGAATACACGTTCTTTTCAAGTGTACGTGGAACCTTCTCCAGTATAGATAACATAGGAGGCAACAAAACAAGACTTAAAAAATTCAAAAATATCTTACTCATGCCATGCATCTTTTCTAATGACAACACTATGAAATTAGATATCAACCACAAGCAAAAACCTGGAAAGTCCATAAATACATGCAGGTTACATAACATGCTACTAAACAATGAATGGGTCAACTAGAAAATCAAAGAAAAAATTTAAAAAGTACATGGAAACAAATGAAAATGAAAACAACTGTCCAAAACATTTGGGATACAGCAAAAGTATTTCTAAAAGGGAAGTTTCTAGAAATACAGGTCCACCTCAAGGAGCAAGAAAAATTGCAAATAAAAAAACTAACCTTAGAGCTAAAGGAGCTAGAAAAAGAACAACAAACAAAACCCAAAACCAGCAGAAGGAAGTAAATAATAAAGTTTAGAGCAGAAATAAATGATATAGAAATTATAAGAAAAGAAAAATCAATAGAACCAGGAGATGACTCTTTGAAAAGATCAACAAAATTGATAAACTTTTACCCAGACTCATAAGAAACAAACAAACAAACAAACAAAAACAGGAAAAAAAAGAGACAGAGGACTGAAACAAATAAAACCAGAAATGAAAGAGGAGAAATAACCAACAGAAATACAAACCTAAGAGAATACGATGAAAAACTATATGCAAGCAAACCAGACAACCTAGAAGAAATGTACAAATTCCTAGAGACATATAATCTACCTAAACTGAAGCAGGAATAGAAAATTTGAATAGACAAATTATCAGAGATTGAATCAGTAATCAAAAAATTTTCAAACAACAAAAGTCCAGGACCAGAAGACTATTTAAAGAAGAGTTAAGGGGCTCCTAGGTGGCTCATTTGTTTGAGCATCAGACTCTTAATTTCAGCTCAGATCATGATCCCAGGGTGGTGGTATCAAGCCCCACATTGGGCTCCACACTGAGCATGGAGCCTGCTTAAGATTCATTCATTCTTTCTTTTCTTTTCTTTCTTCTCCTTCCTTCCTTCCTTCCTTCCTTCCTTCCTTCCTTCCTTCCTTCCTTCCTTCCTTCCTTCTTCTCTCTCTCCCCGTTTTCCCCTCTCTCCCCCTCTCTCTTTCCTTCTCCCTCTCCCTCTCACTCCCTCTCCCTCTGCCTCCTCCCCCACTCACATCCACTCTCTCTAAAATTAAAAAAAGGGGGGCAGAAGGCATGAATAGACATTTCTCCAAAGAAAACATCCAGATGGCTGACACATGAAAAGATGCTCAACATCACTCATCACCAGGGAATTGCAAAATCAAAACTACAATGAGATATCACATCACACCTCTCAGAATGGCTAAAACAAACAAACAAACAAACAAACAAACAAACAAACAAACAAACAAACCCAAGAAACAATAGTGTTGCTGAGGATGTGGAGAAAAAGGAACCCGATCATACTATTGGTGGGAAAACAAACTGGTGCAGCCACTCTGGAAAACAGTATGGACGTTCCTCAAAAACTTAAAAATAGAACTATCTTATGATCCAGCAATCACACTAGTGGGTGGGTATTTACCCCAAAAATATAAAAACATTAATTCAAAGGTATGCATGCATCCCTATGTTTATAGCAACATTACTTACAATAGCCAAATTATGGAAGTAGCCCAAGTGTCTCTCAGTAGATGAATGGATAAATAAGGTATATTGGATATAGATGGATGGATAAAGAAGGGAGTATTATTCAGCCATAAAAAAGAATGAAATCTTACCATTTGCAATGACATAGATGGAGGTAGAGAGTATCATGCGAAATGAAATAAATCAGAGACAAATATCATAGGATTCCATGCATAAGTGGAATTTAAGAAACAAACAAAATAAATAAGCAAAGGTAAAAAAAGAGAAATACACACACAAACCAAGAAACAGATTCTTAACTACAGATAACAAACTGATGGTTACCAGAGGGGAGGTGGGTGGGGGGATGGGTGAAATAGGTGGTGGGGATTAAGGAGTGTACTAGTGGAGAGTACTGGATGATGTATGGAATTATTTAATCACTATGTTATACACCTGAAACTAATATACTGTATGTTAACTACACTAGGATTAATTTTTTTAATTAAAAAACTATTTTAAATAGCAACTATCAGACTTTTTTTTTTCCAATTTCAGTATGCACTGGATGAGGTTTGTCAATAAATACTGTACATGTTTAATGTGAAAATATGCAATTAAAATATATATGTAAACAACATTAAAACCCACTACCCACAAATTGCCCAATCTTTAAAAAATGCGCTCTCATATTCTTTTCTATGCCCTTGGCATTTACCTATAAAATCATTATGCTTTGTACATATTTAGAATATAGAGCAAACATGAATAAGGAATTAAATGACTCAGTCCTATTCTGGAGAAGTCATCTTCTGCCCTAGAGGCTCCCCCTATCAGTCTTAGGTTTATTATAGAATCTTGAACTTTCCAGGGGAACTGGGAAGTTGAAACTGGAAGGGTTCAGGAGTTGGGGTATAAAAGAATACCAACAATTTTGGCCAAAACTTACACCTTAATTTTTTAAAGGAGTTATATTCATCAGAATCTGATTTTCTGAAATTAATAACATTAAGGAAATAATTTAAAGAAAAAAGAAATCATAAATCATAATGTGTTCTATTTTCCAAAGTAATATGTTTGAAGATTTTTTCCTCCGTTGTTAATAGACATTGAAGTTACTCCCTTCCAAGTTACTTTGTCATAACTTGCCAATTCATTAAGCTTCCCTGAATTTATGGCCATCTGCTGTTCTATTTTTGCTCGAGCAGAAGAATGCAAAAAAGCATTAAACTACATGGTGATTCATTTTACACCTTACTCAAGACTGGCAGTTTCACAATTAAAATGAAATTGTTATCTCGGTAGATGGAATGATGGTCAATGAAGCATCACTCCATCTTCTGTTGACTCTGGAAGATCTGAAATTAACCTTACTAGAGCTGCATGATTTGGCCAACCATGAAGTATTGCTTGAGAAAATTGGGGCTCTACTTTTTTCTCCTATTAATAAGAAAGGAAAAGAACTGAAAACAAAATAAGACAATGGAAAGAGGAAATGAAAGAAACAATCTTTTATCACAGTCTGTATAGTGATGCCTACATTCCAAACTTAAATTCAACAGGTGCTTTGTTCCAAATAAAGTGCAAAGATATCAGGAGAAACAGCACAGTCTTAATAATACTTCTGCCTGAAGGTATGCATAAAGGAAACCAGACAAAATGCATAAGTCCTTTGGGCTCCCAAGACAGAGATGATAAGACTATGACCATGAAACACCAACATTATAGCTCACAATATTAACTGAGACATGCTCTAAAGTTCATTATCCACAAAAGTAATAACTAGTTCTTCAGAGACCCTGCCTGGAGAAGGAAATATATCAGACCAACAGGTGTGAAGTTCCTGCAGTTAAGAAGTCTGAAAGCTATCTGTGACTAAGTGGAAAAAATCATAAAAAGGAAGCATACAGACTTAACCTGTTTCTTTCTTCTCACTTGCCTGTTCCTTACTCTATGAAATCTAACACATATCTAGGCTGTTGGACTAAAGTAGAAATCATACAGCTGAAAACCCTTCTGCTATAAGTGATATTCCCCAAGCTATTCTTTATCTTTAGTCCCTTCTCTCACCTCTCACCTTCTACATCAACTTTTTAACCTTTGCCTCCTTGCTGTCAATGCAGCTCATCTGTTGTTCAGGGCTTCAACCATTGAAACAGATACATCTGCAGCCTTAATTTATTCATCAAAACAGTGACTTCAGATTTCTCTTTCCACTGGAACTTTCCATGTAGAATGGCTCATTTGGTCTTCCTCACCATAACAGTTCCTTCTCCACTCTGCTACCCCCATAATTGCCAAGAGAATTCTCCTTCTAATTTCACATTTTTAACACCATTGAGTCATTTTTTATTTTTCTTTCTTTCTTTTTTCTTATTCTTTTCTCTCTCTCTTTTTCCTTCTTTTGAGAAAGAGAAAGAGTGTGAGAACAGGGTAGAGGGGCGGAGGGAGAGAGAGAACCCCAAACAGATTCCATGCTTAGCACAGAGCCCAATGTGGGACTCAATCTCATGACCCAAGGATCATGACCTGAGCCAAAATCGAGAGTCAGTTGCTAAACCGACTGGGCCACCCAGGTGCCCCAACATTGTTGCATCTTTCTAAACTTTCTCTATTACTATCTAAATCCTTATTATTTCATGCATAGATTCACCCAGTTGACCCACCCAAACTTCCATGATTCATATTTTCCTTCTACTATCGGAAACATATGTCTTAGAACATTCTTTGGCATTAATTCTCCATGTAAAAGCCATTAGTGCTCCTTTTGGACTCACGGCATAAGATATCGACTCCTCAGTCTATCAAAGCTCTGGACGAATGTTACTAAAAAAAAAAAAAAATTCCCTGGGGCACCTGGGTGGCTCAATCAATTAAGTGCCCAACTCTTGGCTTTAGCTCAGCTCATGATCTCATGGTTTGTGAGTTCGAGCTCCACATTGGGCTCTGTGTTGATAGCTCAGAGCCTGCTTGGGATTCTGTTTCCCTCTCTCTCTGCTCCTCCGCCACTTCTTCTTTATCTCTCAAAATAAATAAAAATAAACCTTAACAAAAAATTTTAAAAATTCCCACAACATTCCACATCATCAATTAAATCTTTTTTTAAATCTTCCACCATATGAGCAAGAAAGTGGAGGTGTATTAGTATTATTGCCAAAACAAATTACCATAACTTTGTGGCTTAAAATGACAGAAATTTATTTATTTTACAGTCTGCAAACCTCAAGTGCAAACTGGACTTTAGAGCGCTAAAAGCCAAATGCAGCAGGACTGCTCCCCCTTGCAGTTTCTCAGGGAAAATCTGTTTCCTTGACTTGCCTAGTTTCTAGAGCTATTTTCCTTGCGTTCCTCCATCTTCAAGACCAGAAACCCATCTTCAAATCTCTCTCTTCTCCATCTTCATTTTGCCTTATTCTCTCTGGTAAGTCTCCTTGTGCTTCCCTCTTATGATACTTATGATTGCATTTAGGGCCCACCTAGGTATCCTAGAAAAATCTTTCCATCTGAAGAATATTGATTACATTGGCAAAGTTCCACATAAGGTAACATTAACAAATTCTGGGAATTAGGACAAGAGTATGTTTAGAGACCATTATTCAGCCTACCATAGCAGATAATGGTCTCTGTACTATTTTAAAGGCAAATTGCATGTGTATTGTACAAGTTCACCTACCTCACCCTTATCCAAGCCTTTCTCTCTATCAATTGGCAATATGGTTCATTTTTCTGGGCAAAAATCATGTAACATTTTATATAACAAATATTACATAGTATCTACCGTTCAAATGAATTCATTCATTAGGCACTATGTGGGATATAAATATGCAGTCCCACCCTTTAAAAGCAAACATTTTACTGAAGAAACAAACAGGTGTTGAATAAATACCAGAGGGAAGAAGTTATTTATAGTCACCATCTCCATTTACTCACCTTCATTTTTTTTCTTTAATCTTCTCTTAACATTCCACCAATACTGCTCTTGCCAAAGACCGCAATGACACCTATGTCAAGCTAAGTCCATATGACCACTTTTGTGGTTTTATTTTACTTAATTTTTCAACAGCACTCAAGAATGTCCCCTTTCTGGAATGTCTTCTATCTGGAAGGCATTAGTATTAATATTAATATTAGTATTAGTATTAGAGAGTTCTCCAGAGAAACAGAATATAATTGGGTCTATATATGGACATTGGTTCTGTATGCACATACACAGAGATTATATATATATATATATATATATATATATATATATATATATATATATATGTGTGTGTGTGTGTGTGTGTATACATATATATACATATATATATGTCTATATACTATTTATGCATATATAGTGTGTGTATATATGCCATCACGTTTGGTAATACATTTTCTAGGAATTTGTTGGGCACTACCATATTGTTCTCTAATTTAAAAAAATCTCTATTATATATGCAAATCTAATATGGAGCTAATTCTAATATGTGGAGGGGAGTAATTTCTCCCACACCAACAAGTAATTCTCTGACACCAGCTGTGTGCCCTACAATTCAAATCAACTCTGAAACTATCTACCCAGTGTCAGATTCCACAGGTTAAGGAATCAGCCCTACAAGATTGCTCCCTCAAGATACACACACTTCCGACATCAACTGCAGGCTATGGACCATTGCTGCTGATGACTGGCTATAGATTGTAGGTTCCAACAACTCCCTCCTTGAACTTCAGACAACAGTCACAAGTCCAGATTGTTACCTACACTTCTGACCATCTAGTTATAAGTCAGAGGTTTGCATGTTATCTGTCCACCAATTTGATTAATTTTCAAGAGTGGCTCACAGAACTCAGGTACATTTTACTCAAATTACCAGTTTATTATAGAAAATATAATTCAGGTCCAGCCATATGGAAGAGATGCATAGGGCAAAGTAGCAGAAAAGGGCAAGGAGCTTCTATACTCTATACACTATCTGATATCACACCTCTCCCCCAAATTCCACTTGTTAACCAACCTGGAAACTCTCCGAACCCCATACTTTTGGGTTTTCATGCAGGTTTCATTACATATGTATGACTGATGAAGTCACTGGCATTGGAAATCCACATCCCTCCCTTTCCAGAAGGTCTTGGGGTGGAACTTGAAGTTCCTTCCTCTAATCACATGGTTGGTCCTCCTGACAACCAACCCTTATTCTTAGGTGAGTTCCAAAAGTCACCCAACAAAACATAAGAGACACCTTTAAGCTCTTATTTAGGAAATTCCAAGATTTTTGGGAACTGTGAGCCAGGAAACCTGGACGAGAACCAAATATATGTCCCTTATAGATGACAGCATCACAGTAATTTTATTCTTTTTCATTGGTAATATTATCTAGTTCTAACAACTCCATGTTATTCTTTTCTAGACTTGATAGAAGGCTATTTTTAAATATTTATTGTCTCTATCCTTCCACTTTATTTGCTTTTGTCTTCTTTTCAAAAATTTATATCAGAAAGAAATATCTTCATCTTTTTACTTTCAATTTTTATGTGCTCTCATACTCTAGAGATGTTGCTTAAATACTATTTTGTTACCTATTGCTGCTGTAATAAATTGCCACAAACTTAGTAGCTAACCCAACACAAATTTATTATCTTAGCTCTAGAAGTCAGAAGTTCTAAAATCAAGGTATTAGCTGCATTCCTTTGGAAAGCTTTGGTGAAGATTTTTTTTTTTTTTTTTTTTTTTTTACTTTGTCTAGCTTCTAGAGGCTGCCTAAATTATTTGGTTGTGGTCCATTCTTCCATCTTCAAAGCCATTAGTGTAGCATCCTCAATTTTTTCTCTTTCTCTTCTCACCTCTGCTTCTTTTGTCATGTCTCCTTCCCCATAATGCATTTCATCCATTCCCCTAACCACCTCTCCTCTGGTAAATATCAGTTTGTTCTCTACAGTTGAGTCTGTTTCTTAGTTTCTGTGTGTTTTTCTCTATTCTTTTCCTTTGCTTGTTTTGTTTCTTAAGTTCCACATGAGTGAAATCATAGGGGATTTGTCTTTCTCTGACTTATTTCATGTAGTATTATCCTCTCTAGCTCCATCCATGTCATTGCAAATGGCAAGATTTCATTATTTATTATATATATTTTAAAGATATCATTTTTATGAACAAATAATATTCCACTGTATTCCACTACTACACCTTCTTTATCCATTCATCTACTGAGAGACACCTGGGCTGCCTCCATAATTTAGCTATTGTAAGTAATGCTGCTATAAACACAGGGGTGTGTGTAACCCTCTAAATTAGTGTTTTTGTATTTTTTGGGTAAATACCCAATAGTGTGATTACTGGATTATAGGATAGTTCTATTTTTAACTGACAACATTTTTTTAATGTTTATTTATTTTTGAGAGAGAGAGAGAGAGAGAGAGAGAGAGAGAGAGAGAGAGAGAGAAAAAGTGGGTGAGAAGCAGAGAGAGAGAGAGAGGGAGACACAATTTGAAGCAGGCTCCAGGTTCTGAGCTGTCAACACAATGCCTGACCTGACTCGGGGCATGAACCCATGAACAGTGAGATCATGACCTGATTGAGCCACACAGGTGCTCCTCAATGTTTAACTTTTTGAGAAACCTCCATACTATTTTCCACAGTGGCTGCACCAGTTTGCATTCCCACCAGTAGTGTAAGAGGGTTCCTTTTTCTTCACATCCTTGCCAATACCCTTTGTTTCTTGTTTTTGATTTCAGCATTCTGACAGGTGAGAGGTAATCTCTCATTGTAGTTTTGATTTGCAATTCCCTGTAATGAGTGATAGTGATATTGAGCATCTTTTCACGTGTCTGTTGGACATCTGGATGTCTTTGGAGAAATATCTGTTTATGTCTTCCCCCCTGTTTTAATTGGATTATTCATTTTTTAGGTGTAAGGTTTTATAAATTTATTATATGTTTTGGGTACTAACCCTTTATCAGATATGTAATTTGCAAATATCTTCTCCCATTCAGTAGGTTGCTTTTTGGGTTCGTTGATTTTTAACTTTACAGAATCTTTTTTTTTGCTTCAATCCCAATAGGTTATGTTTGCTTTTATTTCCCTTGCCTCAGGAGACCTACCTAGAAAAAATGTTGCTAAAGTTGATGTCAGAGACATTACTGTCTAGGCTCTCTTCTAGGATTTTTATGGTGTCAAGTCTCAAATTTAGGCCTTTAATCCATTTTGAGTTTATTTTTGTGTGCAGTGTGAGAAAGTTCCATTCTTTTGCATGTAACTGTCCAGTTTTCCCAATGCCATTTGTTGAAGAGACTGTCTTTTTCTCATTGGAAATTCTTGCTCTCCCAAAAATTTCTTGACCACATAATTGTGGGTGTATTTCTGAGTTTTGTATTCTGTTCCATTGAGCTAGGTGTCTGTTTTTGTGTATTATACTGTTTTGATTACTATAGCTTTGTAATATAACTTGAAATCTGGAATTATGATACCTCCAGGTTTTTCTTTTTCAAAATTGTTTTGGGTATCCGAGGTCTTTTGTGGTTACATATAAATTTGGGAAGTTTTGATCTTATTCTGTGAAAAATGCTATTGGCATTTTGATAAAGATTGCCTTCAATCTGTAGATTGCTTTGAGCAGTATAGACATTTTAACAGCATTTGTTCTTCCAATCCATGAGCATGGGATGTCTTTCCATTTCTTTGTTTTTCTTCAATTTCTTTCAGTAATGTTTTATAGTTCTCAGAGTACAGGTCTGTTACCTCTTTGGTTAGGTTTATTCCTAGGTATGTTATTACTTTTGGTGCAATTACAAATGGGATTTTCTTAATTTCTCTTCTTCCTGATTCATATTGGTGTATAGAAATGCAACAGATTTCTGCACCCTGATTTTGTATCCTGTGACTTTATTGAATTCATTGATCAGTTCTAGTAGCTTTTGGTGGAGTCTTCCGGGTTTTCTCTAGATAGGATTATGTCTTCTGCAAATAGTGAAAGTTTTACTTCTTGCTAACCAATTTAGATGCCTTTTATTTCTTTTCATTGGCCAATTGCTGTGGTTAAAACTTCCACTACTACGTTGAATAAAAGTGATGAGAGTGGACATCCTGGTCTTGCTCCTGACTGTAGATGAAGCTCTCAGGTTTCCCCTATTGAGTATGATGTTCACTGTGGGTCTTTATTATGGCCCATATATGGCCTTTATTATGCTGAGGTATGTTCTCTCTAAACCTACTTTGTTGTTAGCTTTCATCATGAATGGATGTTGTACTTTGTCAAATGCTTTTTCTGCATCTATTGAGATGATCATATGGTTTTTATCCTTTCTCTTATTGATGTATCACATTGATTTGTAAGTACTGAAACACCCTTGCATTCTGGAAATAAATCCCACTTGATCATGGTGGATGAATATATCAGTATCATTAACTTACTCAATTTTCATGTTCCTCGTGCCATGTAAATTAGTGTATTCATAGGTCTGGGGATTAAAACTTGAACATTTTTAGGGGGAGGGGACATTATTCTGGCTACCACACCAAATACAGCTGATTTTTAAAAAAATCAATGTGACAATCTTCATCTTTAACTGTTTTTCTCCAGTTAGAGAAACTTTATAAATCGGTTCTCATATCTATCACCTTGCATTTATTCTCTTCCTGCTTCTATTTCTTTCTTTTCTCCTCTTGTACGTTAAATTTTGTTATTTTCTTATTCCATTTGTTATCTATTATATTGGGGTTTATGGATTTATATCCACATAATGGATATATATTATATATCTCTTACATCTGATATCTCATATCAGAAAGAGAAGGATTTTCAGTATAAGAACTGGGGTCACCTGGGTGTCTCAGTTGGTTAAGATTCCTGACTTCAGCTCAAGTCATGATCTCATGGTTCATGAGTTTAAGCCCAGCATCAGGCTCTGTGCTGACAGCTCAGAGCCTGGAGCCTGCTTCAGATTCTGTTTCTCCCTCTCTCTCTGTCCCTCCCCCACTTGCACGCACATGTGCGCGCTCTCTCTCTCTCTCTCTAAAATAAACATAAAAAAATAAAAAGAAGAAAAGAACTAGCGAATCACTTAAGGAAAAACAGAAGCACCATGTTGTTAGAACTAAATGGAAATATCAATATGAAGCACACATCTAAAGAAAACCAACTGCTTATTTTTACCTCTGTAAACTAATAAGAACACTGTTACCCCAGCAACATGAACCCAATATACAACCCAAGCTCCTCAATTATGATTTCTAATACAATTCTCAAATCAAAGTATCCAAGGTGCTTTTGAGTAATAGAATTTTCATGTCCATGTCAGTAAAGATACAAGTAAAGATAGGATACATTAGTCTGCCCGAAAGAAAGCAAGATTTCATTGCTTAATAGCATAATTTCAAGAGGACACAGGAATCCTAATCAACTAATAAAGGCACTGAATTAAATTTAGTTTTCCTATATAGATCTATTTCTAGTAGGCACATCTGTGCAGTTTACTTTGTCTTAGACTCATTCATAACTCATCCTGCATAGCTATAGAAGTATTTACTTGATGTATGATTTGTTGCAGTTTATTTCAAACTCAAGGTGTTATCATTTCAAAAGATGACAGTTATATTTTTCAAAAGTGACATTTTTAGGTGTTGATATTTAGATTCTTGTACAGTAGTTGAAATCACATCTATTGGTCTACTTCATGAGATGTAGGGAAAAGAAAAACAATAGCAATTTAATTTCTGTAGCCCCGTATAAGTGTTTCATTTAGCCACCATCTGGTTTATCTGCCATGGTTAATTCATGGTTATATGCATGAGATTCATATGTATGACTTCAGGCTGGCAAAACAATTCTATCTTCTACTCTCAGTTTCAAACAATATTAACATCTACATGTTTTCACATATTCAATTAAATTTTAACTTTCTAAAATCTTGTTCTGGTATATTATTTTATTAATCTTCCCCACTTTAATAAGCTTAAAGTCACTTTCTTTTTTATAAAACATAATATCTCCTTGCCATCTTAATATATTTTGTTTTGCATTATCATGCCAAGATTTGCGAATGTATACATTCAATTTCTGTTAGCATTATCACTTAGTATCATTCAATTCTTTCTTTGTTTCAGGACGATTTGGAGGAAGATATCTAGTATCTTAGAATCCACATTATTGCTCAATTAGTATACATACAAAAAAGTTATTTGAAAAGTTGTCTGAGGTCCTCTCACATCTCAAAATTCTGAATATATAAAACTGGAATTTGTTTTCATTATATGAAGTCTAATGCAGAATTCCAATAGATGCATTACTAAAATACCATATGAATTTAAATTTCTTAGTCAACTAAAAAATATTAGAAAATATACACAGACCTTATCGAGAACAAAATAATTTACTAAAGTATTATCACAAAAATGTGTAAGACTTATATCTTGAAACTTTCCTAAATATTTCAAATACAAATTTTTCTATAGAATCATAAAAAAATTAGCTCATCTGGTTCATTAAAAGATTAATAGAAAACACTAGACTTTATAATTGTTACCCAGTTTAATAACCACACTTTCTATTTTAATTACTACATTCTCACTTACTTTTCTATAAAAGTTTAGCTGTTAATTTCAGTGAACAAATCAAAATTACTCAGAAGAATGCCATGCCACCAACTAACAATTTGGTTTATAGTAACTGCATTTATCAGTATAGAATAAAACTACAAAATTATTTTTTATTATTAAATATAATTTATTGTCAAATTGGTTTCCATATGCTCATCCCAACAGGTACCCTCCTTAATGCCCATCACCCACTTTCCTCTCTCCCCCCATCCCCCATTAACCCTCAGTTTGTTCTCTGTATTTAAGAGTCTTTTGTGGTTTGCTTCCTTCCCTCTCTGTAACTTTTTTCCCCCTTCCCCTCCCCCATGGTCTTCTGTTAAGTTTCTCAGGATCCACATATGAGTGAAAACATATGGTATCTTTCTCTGCCTGACTTATATCACTTAGCACAATACCCTCCAGTTCCATCCACATTGCTGCAAATAGCCAGATTTCATTTTTTCTCATTGCCAAGTAGTATTCCTTTGTATACATAAACCACATCTTCTTTACCCATTCATCAGTTGACGGACATTTAGGCTCTTTCTATAATGTGGCTATTGTTGAAAGTGCTGCTATAAACATTGGGGTACATGTGCCCCTATGAATCAGCACTCTTGTATCCTTTGGGTAAATTCCTAGCAGTGCTATTCCTGGGTCATAGGGTAGATCTATTTTTAATTTTTTGAGGAACCTCCATACTGTTTTCCAGAGTGGCTGCACCAGTTTGCATTCCCACCAACAGTGCAAGAGGGTTCCCGTTTCTCCACATCCTCGACAGCATCTATAGTGTCCTGATTTGTTCACTTTAGCCACTCTGATCGGTGTGAGGTGGTATCTCAGTGCGGTTTTGGTTTGTATTTCCCTGATGAGAAGTGACGTTGAGCACCTTTTCATGTGTCTGTTGGCCATCTGGATGTCTTCTTTAGAAAAGTGTCTATTCATGTCTTCTGCCCATTTCTTCACTGAATTACTTGTTTTTTGGATGTGGAGTTTGGTGAGTTCTTTATAGATTTTGGATACTAGCCCTTTATCCGATATGTCATTTGCAAATATCTTTTCCCATTCTGCCCATTGCCTTTTAGTTTTGTTTTTTTCCTTTGCAGTGCAGAAGCTTTTTATCTTGATGAAGTCCCAATAGTTCATTTTTGCTTTTAATCCTCTTGGCTTTGAAGATGTGTCAAGTAAGAAATTGCTGCAACTGAGGTCAAAGAGGTTTTCTCCCGCTTTCTCCTCTAGGGTTTTGATGGTTTCCTGTCTCACATTCGGGTCCTTCATCCGTTTTGAGTTTATTTTTGTGAATGGTGTAAGAAAGTGGTCTAGTTTCATTCTTCTGCATGTTGCTGTCCAGTTCTCCCAGCACCATTTGTTAAAGAGACTGTCTTTTTTCCATTGGATGTTCTTTCCTGCTTTGTCAAAGATTAGTTGGCCATACGTTTGTGGGTCTAGTTCTGGGGTTTCTATTCTATTCCATTGGTCTATGTGTCTGTTTTTGTGCCAATACCATATTGTCTTGATGATTACAGCTTTGTAGTAGAGGTTAAAGTCTGGGATTGTGATGCCTCCCACTTTGGTTTTCTTCTTCAATATTACTTTGCCTATTTGGGGACTTTTGCGGTTCCATACAAATTTTAGGATTGCTTGTTCTAGCTTCGAGAAGAATGCTGGTGCAATTTTGATTGGGATTGCATTGAATGCGTAGATTGCTTTGGGTAGTATTGACATTTTAACAATATTTATTCTTTTAATCCATGAGCATGAAATGTTTTTCCATTTCTTTGTATCTTCTTCAATATCCTTCATAAGCTTTCTATAGTTTTCAGCATACAGATCTTTTACATCTTTGGTTATGTTTATTCCTAGGTACTTTATGATTCTTGGTGCAATTATGAATGGGATCAGTTTATTTCTCTTTGTGTTGCTTCATTATTGATGTATAAAAATGCAACCGATTTCTGTACATTAAAATTGTACCCTGCAACTTTGCTGAATTCACGTATCAGTTCCAAAATCATTTTCTTAAATTGAACATCACATTTATGTTTTAGAATACTTTACCTCTTTTCTTAAAACTTCAAATTTTCCTCTTTAAATCTTTAAAAAGATCCTTATTTTTAAGAAAAAAATTGGCTAGCACTGAAATTACTAATTTTTCAAGATATCTAGACTTAGGCAACTAAGACTCTTACTTCATACCTGTGTTTTATTATGAATACATGAGTGGAATTCATTTATGAGCTCAACACCAGGGAAAAAGAAAGAATTACTGGTTTACAAATAGGTAACTTCTAGAATTTTTAGTTACGTTGTTCCTTGTAGCTAGGAATGTACACTGCAGCAAATTATTCAGATCCCAGGGTTTTTTTTTTCTTTTTTATCTTTTTATGATAAAATCAGTATTTACAATAAAGTATTTTAAGTTTTTATTTGTAGGTCCCATCCCAAATAATCATTTTTGAGATGCTAAGATATATAAATATATTTCAAGATCTATTAAGTTTATATAAAATGTGGTTGTATGAGTTATAGTAACTAGAGTTCCTTTTCAAAGGAACAGATCTTTTATCTCCAAAACAAAGATTATCCAACATGTAAAAACAGAGTTGTGTAAAGATATCTGTAAAGATACTCATATTGAAATCTCAGCATCTACTCAATGTTTCTTGATAGACTAGGTTCCTAATTTCCAGTATGTGTCCTCTGCCATATCATCTTGTGTCTTTTCCAGGCTTACTCTGAATATGGAATTATTTATTTTGATCAATTCCAATTACTTGAAGGTCTTGTCCTTAATAGCTAAATGTTCTCCTGGGTGCTCTGAATCCCTTATTTTAGAGACTGTGTATCACAAGGCTCAAGGTCTTTAGTGATGGTGCCTCTAAGGCTCAGTCTTACCTAGGCCAATCCTTGGGATCTACAGTTCCTGGCACTCACAGCAGGAATTCCAGAAGCATATAGAAATTTGAGACAAATGTGTACTTAGGTAACTCCATGGATAGAGGAAGAGGAGGAACTTGACCATCTAAAAGATTATTGTCTCCTGATAGGAGGAGAGACCAATACAGAGTTTCAGAAGCTCCTAGTCAGATATAGCAATGATGAATGGTCAGGAGAGTTTTTACACATACATAAAAATGCTACTCCTCTAGTTTTATGTCAACATTTTTAATGTAGTTTTGTGATTTTTTTCTCAGCATCTGAGTGGCAAAACTCATTTTCCACACATACCATTTAGCCAATTGTCTAGAAAGGATTTCTACAACATCTCAGGATTTCTTAGATATCTTAGGATATCATGGTTCCTGGAATCATCAAGAGGAAACAATAATTTTGAATTAACTCTGTTATATCAGAGATGGAACTTTACAGACTGGGAACCATAAATCTTTACTATTTTCTGAATAGAAGTAGAATTTTCCTTCTGTTCTTGGAACAAGGAAAGACTTATGGTGGATTGATCTAGACTTGAGAGAAAAACAGGCACTTGATAATTTCATAGCATCTTATAGTGAAAATAAAGAAGTGCAGAGGTATGTATGACACAGAAGTTAAACAAAGATTCAGTTATGATTCCTAACTAAAACGAAAATGTCCTTTGAACTTAAACAGTTTGGGGCCATGGCCTATAAGTCACTGTCAGACAGTGGAGGGCAGGCAAGGAAGAGGAGTCAAATGAAAAATATCAATGATTTATCCACATGTGATTATCATCTTGCTGATTCATTCTACCATTTTTGAGTTCCATGTCAAGTTAATATTAAACCATTACTAAATGATAAAGACTAGATTGTTGCCAAAAATAAAACCATACATTAAGAATTTAAAATGAGGCTGTCATTAATTTTTTAAAAATGTAATGCAGAAAAGATACAATACAGAAAGAAATGATTGTATTAGTTATCTACTGCTATATAATGATATCACCATAAACTTAGCAACTTAACACAGTTTATGATATCTCAGTTTCTGTAAACATGGTTTAGCTGAATTGTCTGTTGTGGGGTCTCACAAAGCTACAATCAACGTATCAGTTGGGCTGCTGGTGCTAAGCACTGTGGTAGGTAGTAGAGATACAAATATGAAAAAGCTGCACACAAACCATTCTGTGGATTTTATAACATAATGGGAAAGTTTCACTCATGGATAGGTGATGTCAATATGTCTGTTACCTAGGATATACAAGAGCTGAGATTTGGTGATTGGATGTGAAAGGCAAGTTAAAGGGGCCAGTCAAGAAAGACACTTGGGTTTTGACTTAAGCTTGTGTGGCTTGTATCCCATGCACTGAGGTTTAAGACACAGGAGTAAGAACTGTCAACAATTCACCCATAAATATACTTTCCTAAAATGAGATAATTGCATTTTATTAATTCCACATAGTCTGTTTTCCATTACACATTTACATACAAATAAATATGTACAGACATTGTAAATATCTCCACTAAAGAAAGATCTCATTTCCTCTAGCTTATCCTTAATTAGTAATGTCATTCCCCTGACATGGCTGATTGAACCAAGAGTAGCTATCCAACCCCAGAGGAACCAATCCATAAACTAATCTGAATTAATCAGATTCCCTTTTGAGAATATGAACTAAGATACTCAGAAACCTAATAAGTTGCCAGCTGAGGTAATGGTAGATCATTAGAATAAAGGTCCATGAACTCCTACAGCTGAGCTCCCTGGAGCTTCATGTTTTCCAGACTTGCTGAAATCCAGTTGCTCTATTTTCTTTAAATTTTAAAAATACTTTTAAATAAATCTCTTTATCTTGGGCTAAATTAAGTAGGTTTTTATTATCTTCAAATATTTTTTCCTGCCTAAAACATTTTAAAGATTGTTTATGTGTACTGAAAACTCAAGGAGCAAATCTTTAAAATTTGTTTAAAAAATTTTTTATCTTTAAATTATATATTTAAAAATCATACACGAGATGAGTACAAAGATCTCTACATGTGATATCATTTATTAAATAATTAAGCTCTAACAATTGCATACCATTTATAGATAAAGGAAATTTTTATCAAATTTCACTTTCTTCAAGATGTTTTATACAAAATAATACTGAGGTTCTTCATTTCATTATGTTCTTATTGCAGATTTGTCACCATTCTTTTGTTCCTTGCCCAGCCATTCTTTCCCTCAGAATTATCAATATTATGTGTATACTTGTAGGCTTAGAAGATTGTAAACAGCCTGAGAAGAATGCCAGCAACATACATCTGCACCAAAAATGTCATTTATCTGAATTTCAATCTTAAGTGTGTATCTTGTATTTTTGTTTAATAAACCTGTAAACCTCAACATGGAAGAAATATGGAGTTTGTAGTAATAGGTTTCTGAAATGGAGTAGTAAAAAAGAATCCAGAGATGAATCCAGAGATTGTTTGGAATGCACAGGAGAAGTGGGTATGGACGCATTAGGAACTTAAAGATAAGAATGCACATCTTAGCATTTGCTATGAGAAATGGCAACCAGGGCACAAGGACTAAGTCTTAGGATCCATGCCAGTCTTAGGATCCATGCCAGGTGAGTTGCTTCTACCTGAATTTAAAAACAGAAAAGCCATCTAGATTAAGAAACCATATTTGCTATGTCTGATTTTTTTTTCTTTAATGGGTCTTTTGTATATTCCAATATTTTCACTAACGATGTGATTTGTATGTCTTGGTTTCCAGTCTTATTGCAGAATCCCAAAGGAAGAGTCTTGAGGTTCTTTTGTAGTCCCAGAGCACCTACTGTAAGAGTTTAATTAATACTTGGTTTTTTGATTATTGTTTGGTATTACTTTCATACAGAAAAAAGTGTGTCCTATTAAATGTGGAAGAAACCACATCTTTTCACAGAACATAAGGGAAGCAATACCATTATAATCATGTATGATTCCTACTGAAAAATCAAAGAACAAATCTTGGAGGAGTTATGTGACTGAATTATGAACATGGTATTTCAAACTATGGGGTGACACTGAAAAGGCCAAGAATATCTATTTTTTATCTTTCCCTTTCCTTGGGGCTTATACAAAATTAAGGTGATTCTTTATCCGTCAAACATGATGTATCTGTTACTTGAACAATACTGAGATTTTAGGGAATGCCCTAGAAAACTGTATGTACAATATATGTATATCTTTGTATCTAATTAAGATAATAAGGTCTGGAAATGAGTCACTTATAAAACCCTACATTGACCCAAAATTCTTTTTTTCTACAAAATATAGTCTTCTTTATTTAGGACCTATTTATGGACACATTCTGCCTTCCAGGCACTGTGCTAGGAAGAGATCTACTGTGGGAGACAAAACACAAGCCTGACTTCAAGGAGCTTACAATCTTACACATACATTTGTAATATGTTTAAAATACAAGATACAAAACAATCTTTGTGGAAAGTGTTTTAAATGACTTGTGCCAAATTACTGACTCCATTTCTTCTGGCATTTTTATGATGGACTAAGGTGTCCCAGAATAAGCAAATCACCTCCCTCCCCTTTAAACACACATTTTCTTGTTTGCTGCACTTATATCAACAATTAAGAAGGTATTGGACTTAAATATTTTAAAGTATGAATATACCGTGAAAAGTTTAAATCTAGTGATAACTAATTTCATAATTAAGGATCTGATTACTTCCTCAGTAGTGAAAATGTTACTTTCACTAAGGCAGATGTGCAGGAAGACCTATGAAAAAGTGGTTTGGAGTAGATGAGACTGGATAAGACATTTTCCAATGTGCTCCCTCACCAGGTAACTTTGTTCAGTGAGAGAGTACAGACAGAACTTGGATTGGCACATTAAAGAACTGACCCACCAGATTAACAGATATGAATTGCTGTTGAAAATCATCTTTGCCATGTGAAAGATACTAGAAATCAAAAACACCAGTAAGCGTAAATTCAAATGGAGCATATGGTATTAGAATTTCTCTAAACATCACAATTTTCTCCCAGTTTTGCATTGCTTGAGGTCATTTTCATCAATTAAAACAGTTTTCAGTTTACATTCAAACATAGATATTGAATACACTAAAATTGCTTTTCTCCCCTCCCCATTATTCGTAGTATCAAGAGACTTGAGAAGATCTTAAAATCTTTGAGTTTTAGGTCAAATCCCCGGCACTTTACTTCTGAGACAGGTTAATTTGTCTCTCTTCCCCTTCTGAACCATCTTCAAAAAGTAGATGCTGACAATATGATTTACAACTTCAGCCCTACATAAATCCTTCACTCTGAACTGTTTCCTTCATTTGAAACATTCTCTTTATCTGCAATATTTTTTTCTGAATCATTTAAACTACACCTGCTATCCTGACCCCCTTCTACAAAGGAATCTACTTCATTTTGTTTTCAATTTTACACTACAGAAACAAAAGTTCCCAATTTTAAAAAAAGTCTGTTCATTCATACATAATAAATTTGCCCCCAGAAAGCTTCATTTTACAATGTCAGCTTGAAAGTCTTTCCTGGCTGCTATTTCAGTCAATAAAATGATAACTAGAAACACATTGTTCAGAACATCTCCTAGAGTTAAAAATCACAAATTCGAAAACTCCAACTAAATTTCACCTGTCCAACATGCTTTACATATTTTTAGTTGCTGAAGAACTACACTAGCCAAAAGAATGAATTATTTCTAAATCAGGAAAGGGAATAGTGAACCCATGTTGAAAAAAAAAAAAAAGCTTCTTAAGAGGTTTCTTAGCTCTTAGTGAAATACAGCACTTGAAAACAACGCTCTATGAAACAACTTTATTCGTTTTTTTTTTTTTCCTTTTCACCAAAATACCAGTCATTGGTATAACTTCACACCAGAAGACTTAACTTATATTAAACCCTATGGGGATAAACATGCATTGAATTTCCAGGATCACTGCTCTGGTTTTTTTTTTTTTTTTTTTTTTAATTTTTTTTTTTTCAACGTTTTTTATTTATTTTTGGGACAGAGAGAGACAGAGCATGAACGGGGGAGGGGCAGAGAGAGAGGGAGACACAGAATGGGAAACAGGCTCCAGGCTCCGAGCCATCAGCCCAGAGCCTGACGCGGGGCTCGAACTCACGGACCGCGAGATCGTGACCTGGCTGAAGTCGGACGCTTAACCGACTGCGCCACCCAGGCGCCCCTCTGGTTTTTAATTCTTGCTCACATGAGCTAGCATGCTTAGGTTTGCTATTTCTCCTTCCTAGGAAACAGAAAATTGATATAAATGATGTTTTTTCTCCTGTTTCTCCAAATAATTTCTACTGTTTATAACAAATTATACAAGCACCTTGTGATTCTTTTCCAAATTCTAAATTCGTAAAGAAACATTATACTTCAATTAATTACTGAAGCCACATGCAGTGTATATATAAATATGTACTGTTTGCCAGTTTTGTTTGTAGTTTGGTTCCTTGACAATGCCTAAGACCTTAGGCTGAAAACCAAAATAGAGAAAAACAAATGCCAGAATTGTCAGTCTGTCTAATGTCCCTACTAGCTTGTGTGGTCTCTTTATAGTTGACACTTCTAACCTTAGTTGAATCATGTAAACCACATCTGCTCTCCTAACCACTCTTTTACATTTATTTGCTGTGAAGTTCTCATTTTGCTTACTAATAAGCTGTGCACTCCAAGTCTTGTACCTTAATCGAATGCCAGCCTTCCTCCTTCAGGTCACAATTCTGAGTATGTGTAATTCCTCTCAAGTACAGTGACTGATTTTTGGTACTATACTAAGAATCATGAATGAATTTGGTTGAAGGAATTATTCAAGTTGTTTTGTTCCTTTGTTATTTTCTAATTTATAAAATGGGAGAAACAGGCAAGATTAGGTCGAAAAACTAGTGAAGCCTTAGGGTAAATTCCATCCACAGACACTTGATATGTGCCATATATTTTTTCCTAATGCTAATTTTTACAGCTTAAAGTAAGGAAACTTTCTTCACGTTATCATAAAACCTATCTACTCTATCCTCTCACACCAAGTTCACTTCACACATTTACAGCCTGCCTGGTCCCTGTAGGCATCTACATTTGCAACTCTGAGCTAGAAGAGGTCTAAGGTTCCATACAGCCATAGGAAGGCAATAAACTGAAGGAGTTTTTTTTTTCTACAGTATATTCAATTCCATTACTGATTCGTTATTAAACAGTGGACCATGAAACCAAGATATTAGGACATTAAATGTGGACAAACAATATAAGTACCATTAGCCTACAGGGAAAGCAATGAATGATCTCATTTAATTTGTGGAGAGTTGGATAGCAGAAATTCTGCAAATGAAATTAAGTGCTATGCCTCATTTAATGAGCTCAGAGCTCTCCAAGGGGAGATCTGAGTTCCAGTATACAGCAAATAACAGCCAGTGTCTTTAATTTAGCTGTAATTTTGAAATGGTTAGTTGGCAAAAGATATTGAGAAGAAGGATGTAAATGATCCAACCCTGCAGGATGCTGAGAAGTGCCCATGTCAATGAAGCTCTTAAAGTTTTCAAATGAAATAAAAATATGCTAGATTTTTATTTGTACTGTCCATTGATCAAATAATTTCCAGTTTTCAAACTCATTCCCACACTCCCTCCAAAGAATCTGTATCTAAATTTTGGTGAGATTCTTTTTTTTTTTTTTCAACGTTTTTTAATTTATTTTTGGGACAGAGAGAGACAGAGCATGAACGGGGGAGGGGCAGAGACAGAGGGAGACACAGAATCGGAAACAGGCTCCAGGCTCCGAGCCATCAGCCCAGAGCCTGACGCGGGGCTCGAACTCACATCACAGACCGCGAGATCGTGACCTGGCTGAAGTCGGACACTTAACCGACTGCGCCACCCAGGCGCCCCATTTGGTGAGATTCTTAATCAGACCTTTACTCTCAACAGGTTCAATGATCATTTTTTTTTACAACTAAATCATTATTTGACACTTTCTGCTCTACCACCACTTGGGCACATTTTCTGATTTCCGTGAATCATAAATTCTGGAACACACTGAGGTATCTGCCACTTTCACTCAGCTTATTTTGAAAATCTATTTTAAAAATGTGCACAGGTGAAGGAAGGTTGCGATGTAGAGGTTGTGCATGAAACAAAGTGAAGACAGAACAAGGTTCTGCAGGTGAAAAATGTAGTATACGGCACACATCATTCAGAGTAATTACCCTCCATCTAATAAAACTATAATAGATAGCAGATGTTTCATTTTGTACAGACTTTTTATTAAAGTCATCTAAAAGTTTCTTCAAATGTTTTGTTAATCTATAATTTAAGACATGGGAACTAACTCAACCCTAGAGCAGCAGAGATTTTTCTCATTTCTTGTTTTTAAGAATTTGTCAAGAAATAACCTTGTTTTCATCCACTACTCAGCTCTAGTTTATTGGATAGAGCACTAAGTGCAGAAACAGAAAATTTGATTTGGAATCCTAAGTCAATAGCTTAACATTTTCTTTAAAAAAAATCCCTTAACCAGCACTGGGTGTTGTATGGAAACAAATTTGACAATAAATTTCATATTTAATAAAATAAAATAAAATAAAATAAAATAAAATAAAATAAAATAAAATAAAATAAAATAAAATATCCCTTAACCTTAATGATCACCCATTTTCACATCAGGTCAATGGGGATAAAAGTACCTACCCCAGGGGCGCCTGGGTGGCGCAGTCGGTTAAGCGTCCGACTTCAGCCAGGTCACGATCTCGCGGTCCGTGAGTTCGAGCCCCGCGTCAGGCTCTGGGCCGATGGCTCGGAGCCTGGAGCCTGCTTCCGATTCTGTGTCTCCCTCTCTCTCTGCCCCTCCCCCGTTCATGCTCTGTCTCTCTCTGTCCCAAAAATAAATAAAAAAAAAAAAAACGTTGAAAAAAAAAAAAAAAAAAAAAAAAAAAAGTACCTACCCCATCAAGTCATTAAAGAACTCTGAAGTAACACATATGAAGAATTTTATAAATGATTGATCATGATTTTAGGTATTAGGTACTGAAGCTATTATTTTCTGCTAGAAATTGAGATTTAGCAACTGTTTAAATGACACGATTCTGTGTTAACTGGCCTCATTCATATTGGTTCAAATAGTCTAATTATAATAAGGCAAGAACTAAAGTTATTCTGCTAGGTTCAAATAACTATGAGATAACTTCTCTAGACAGGCTGATGGTGGGACCATTTCAAGGTGTTCTAGTAACCTCATAGTATCGAATTTTGAAAGAAATGGTAAATGATCCAAAAGTTCACTTTTAAAACAAATGGATTAACAGTATCTTGATAAAAATTTTCTGTATGCAATTACAAGATAAACTTTTTCAAAAAGCTTGACAAGACAACAAAGTAAAATGATATAAATCATTCAGCCCTCCTAGAAAATCCCTAACAGCATGTTTTTAATTTAAATATTAATCCACATACAATGAATTGCACAGATCTAAAGTATGGAATTTAATTAGATTTCAAAATGCATATAACTATGTATCCCACATCTTATAAAAACAGAATATTTCCATTTCCATTACTTCAGAAAGTTCCCCATGCATTACAGTCAACATTCCCATATACAACCACAGTCACTAGTCTTATTACAATAGATGATTTTACTTATTTGAACTTTATAAAAATGGAACCATTAAATACGTACTTTTTTGTGTCTAGCTTTTTCTGCTTAACAAAATGTTTTAGTGTTTCACCAATGTAGTTTTTATAAACCAGTTGTTTATTCTTTTTTTATTATTACTTAGTAGTGTTCTACTGACAGGTTAAATGGACATTTATAGTGTTTCCAGTTTGGGGACAGTAAAAATAAAGCTGTGTTTTTAAAAATTAATTAATTAATTTATTTATTGAGAGCACATGCACAGAGGAAGGGCAGAGGGGGTGGGAGAGAGAGTCTCAAGCAAGCTCCATGTCCAGTCTGCAGCCCAACTTGGTGCTTGATCCCATGACCCTGGGATCATGACCTGAGCTGAAATTAAAGGTTGGACACTTAACCGACTGAGCCACCCAGGTGCCCCTAAAACTGTGTTTTAACGGACATATATTTCATATAATTATCAGATACGCTCATACTTCATTTTAAAAGAAATTGCCAAAATAGTGTTCAAAATAGTTGCAGTATTTTACACCTCTACCATTGGTGAATGTTTCAGATGCTCTGTACTTCATCAGGATTTTAAAATCTTAGATATTTTTAATTTTAGTACATGTGATATAATATCTCCTTTTGGTTTTAATTTGATGCTTACTGATGATGGTTTTGAACACATTTTTATATGAACATTTTTATGTTGAACATATTTTATAGGATTATTTAGCCATTGTGATACATCATAGGAAATGTGTCCCTTTATTAGAGACTTACTGCATAATCATTCAATTATTTATATAACAAATATATGGAGAACTTACTATATGCCAAGAATAATTCTAAAAGCTGAAATGCAATAAGATGTACACAATTTTCTCATGAAAATCCAGCAAGGGAGGGAGACAATAATAAGTGATTTATTCATTATGATTGTGATGAGCCATTGAAGCAGTACAGCACTGTAAGAGGGTAAGTAATAAGGTCTGAAACTGGCCTATGAGCATGATGTGGTTAGGAAAGACTTTGCCCCCCAAAATGTGCTTTCAAAAACATCTCATTAACTCACGTTTAAGATAATATTTCTTGAATTTGGCACTTATTAGCTGGGTGATTTTGGCTAAGTTACACAAATACTCTAGGTTCAAATTCCTTTGTTTACAAAACAGATAATAACTTTTTTTTGACAGAGATAATGTAATGATTAAAAAAGCAAGTATGTAAATCATTGGCCAATACTAACTATTGTCTACTTATGTGCCCAAAACATAACTGTTGTCTACTCCTGGAATCAGATCTTTAGATTTTAAGATATTGTTACTGTGATTTATGTGAATTTTAAAGATAAATATTTACTAGATGTTTGTAATTTATATTCCTCAGAATGGACAGAATAGAGGTACATTTGTGTGTGTGTGTGTGTGTGTGTGTGTGTGTGTGTGCATATGTAAGTGTGCATGCACATGGGGGTGGCTTTTGCTTTAGAGTAGAAAAGGATGATAAAGTGTAATCTTATACAAATTTGGGAGTAGTAAATGAGTTATTAAATAGCAATAAGGAGAAACTTGGTTCAACAGTTAGCATAAAGACCTAGTTAACCCTGATATATATGTATTTCATATGTTAGTCAGGTTTCACTGACATACAAATATGGAGTCACTATGGACAGATGATTCTCAAGAAATTATGAGAACATCTGAGAGGAGCAAAAGATCATTTCTTCACTTAAGGAATACCATTAAACAATTTTCCAACAAGCTGACCTCCATGGATAAGAGAGTGCCTTGAGAGACGTTTGTTTATTTGTTTGTTTGTTTGTTTTAAATAATCACAACCCTCTAGGATTCTCAAGTTATAGGAAAAATAGGGAAAACTATTTTCTCTGGGATCAGTCTTTATGCCTAAAAGAACACTCAAGGCTATCTTTTAGATTAGAAAGACTTACTATAATTATTTCTAATAATAAATAAACACTAGTTCAGTACAATCAACTAGAACAAATAGTATTTACTTAAGGTAAAATTGGTAGTGTTGTGGGAAATGGGAAAATATATTTCTTCCAGTTGGAAAGAGTCATCATTCACATTTATGAACATAATATATAGGGCTAGGTGAAATTATATATGTGTTATAGCTACTAACTGGGAAAGTAGATATTCCAGTGTCTACTCCTTATGATTTTTAGAAGGCATTTACAGTTATTAATTATGAAATATTTTCCATGGATTCTTAGATATGCCTACCTAGCATTAACTTTTATCAACATCAAATATCCTTCTTGATCACTGGTAAAATAAATTTTATCTTCAAGGTTACTTTATTTGATATTAACATAGCCCACTGTTTTTCTTATGCTGTTTGCATGGTATATCTATTTTCATCTTTTTATTTCAACCTGTCTTAATCTTTAAAGTACATTTCATATAGACAACATATATTTAGGTCTTGCTTTTCATCATTTTTATCTTCATATTTCTATAACCATACCACCTCTCCATTTTGTACTATTGGTTTCACATATTTTACATCTACATATATTAAAAACCCTACAATCCAATGTTATACTTTTTTTCATTAGGCAATAGCATCCTGTTTTATCATTAAAAAAAATCACTACTTCCACTTATTTTACTTAACCACTAGATATAATTTTAAAATAAATTTTCTGCTTCTCCTTTAAAAAATTTGATAGGGACTTTTTCTTTTTACTTTTTTTTTGCAAATTTTTATTTAAATTCTGATTAGTTAACATATATTGTAATATTGGTTTCAGGAGTAGAATTTGATGATTCATCACTTACATATAATACCCAGTGCTCATCATAACAAGTACCCTCCTTAATACCCATCACCCAATTAGCCCATCCCCCATCCACCTCCCAGCATCAACCTTAAGTTTGTTCTTCATTGTTGAGTCTCTCATGGTTTACTTCCCTCTTTTTTTCTTACCCATATGTTCATCTATTTTGTTTCTTAAATTCCACATATGAGTGAAATCATATGGTACTTGTCTTTCTCTCACTGACTTATTTTGCTTGGCATAATACACTCTAGCTCCATCCATGTCGTTGCAAATAGCAAGATTTCATTTTTGATGGCTGAGTAATATTCCATTTTGTATGTATGTATATATATATGTATATGTGTGTGTGTGTATATATATATGTGTGTATGTATATATATATATATATCATATATATATACATACACACATATATATATGTGTATATATATATATATGATATATATATATGATAAATGTAACATATATATAACATCTTCATTATACATTGATCAGTCCATGGACATTTGGGCTCTTTCCAGAATTTGGCTATTGTTGATAATGTTGCTATTAACACTGAGGTACACTGACCCCTTTCAATCTGTATTTCTGTACACTTTGGGTAATACCTGGTAATGCAATTGCTTGATAGTAGGGTAGTTCTATTTGTAACTTTTACAGTAACCTCCATGCTGTTTTCCAAAATGACTGCACCAAGTTTGCATTCCCACCAACAGTGTAAGAGGGTTCCCCTTTCTCCACATTCTCGCCAACATCTATTGTTTCTGAGTTGTTAATTTTAGCCATTCTGGCAGGTGTGAGGTGTTACCCCATTGCAGTTTTGATTTGTATTTCCCTGATGATGATTTATGTTGAACATCTTTTCATGTGTCTGTTAGCCATCTGGATGTCTTCTTTAGAAAAATGTCTATTCATGTCTTCTACCCATTTCTTAATTGGGTGTTTGTTTTTTGGGTGTTGAGTTTTATAATTGACTTTATCTTTTTAAAGAGTTTGCAGGGGGAATTCTTTTGTTTGTAGTCCTCTTCCCTTATTAAACAGATCCTTCAACCTTGGATGAAGTCGAAGGATCAAGAATGATAAACTCTGTATTACGATCCTCCTTGTTATCAGTATGGAAATGCTGTTAGTGCACCAAACCTGTATGTCTGACTCCTTTCACACTTTGCATTTCTTTCTTTCTCATAACTCTGATCAAAATTATATGAAACAGACCTCTGTTGATACCATAGTCTCCACAGAAATATCTGAATTCTAGTGTGAGTGCAACTTTAACTCCATACGAGACCCTCATATATATACACAGACACCCACCCAGATTTTACTCTTCTGTTTTTCTTATGGGTCTAGCTCTTCTCTTTCAGGATTTTTAATTTTCTCATATAACTATTTATTATCAGAGTTATGGAGATAAAAGTTGAAAAGAGTGAAGCATCTTAGTCTCTGCTTTCCTGGCATGAATTATCTTCAATTTTTCCTAATACCCATATTAATTGTTTAGTTGAAAGGTAGAAAAAAAGATGAAAAACAATTTAATGGCTAAATTTCCTAAGATACTAAATTCAGTCTTTAAGCTCAGGGAGGCATAATTTATCCTGTACCAATAATATGATATTCAAGTGCAAAGTCTTCCTATAATTTATGTTTATTTCTGTCCTAGATTCACTTTAAGTGCACAGATAAGAATGAAAATTGCATGACCTTTCTCTAATTATCTACAAGGAGATTAAAGGTCTATAAAATAAGGTATAATGGCATCTTCCAGATTGACATGGTTATAAATTCTAGAAATCTTTTCCAATAGCTCAGCTTTTGCCTACCAATAGTTAATTTTATCTGCAGAATTCTTTATTATACACTATCTTCCTTGACAATCACATTTATTCACTACTAGGGTATCCATATGCTGATGACTACCAAATCTTTATCTCAAGCCTTGATGTCTCTTTAGAGTATTAACTGGCTATATGACATTTTCACTTGCTTTTACGTATCCTATAGGTACCTTAATTATAGATTCAAAACTGAATATATCATCTTCTCTGCCATATCTACTTCTATTATTATTATCTTTATTTCAGGGCGTTGAACCATGGAGCCATCCAATCTTTTAAGTCAGAGTTCTTTAAGTTATGTTTGATTCTCTCCTTTCCTTAATCTCCTACTTTGATAAGACAGTATTAGTCCTATCAATATTAATTCCTAGTTGGAGTAGCTGGTTCTGTCTACCTACTTTCAAATTTTTACCCTAGTGAAAATCACCATCTTCTTTCACTTAGATATTATTATATCATTTTAAAAGTTATATTTTATCTACCAATAAAATCTAATCTCACGTGTTCTAATCTACACTCCATAACACAGCCAGAAAATTTTCTAAGACATAATTTTGTCCTGCTTCCTTACACCAATCAATTCTTTCATTTACTCTTGGTATGCTAACAAGGTTCCCTATGTGAGTCTTAACTCACTTCACACTCCACTTTGATGACACTTTGCAGAAATACTATTCAGGATTATATTGTCTATGACTTTGGTCCTTTTGCAGGTGTTCCAACAAAGACAAATTCTATAATTTTTTCCTCATTCTCCATACTTCACCATTCCCACATAAGATCTACCATAAGACCTATATTTTCATCCACTTAAGAAAACGTCATCTCCTCACTGCCATCACTATAGTCAATATACCTCTCTATTACAGACCTTGGTTATCTGGGTCTTCCTTCCTCCCATTCCTTGGGGCAAGGAAGAATGAATTATTTACCTTGGGATGCTCCAGGCACTATACAAGGTCTAGCACAAGTAGGATTTCAGTAAAAGAGTTGTTGAATAGATGAGTAAACATGTATTGCTTATTTTTCCACCTACACTTTGTTTCTTGCTTTCTTCCTAAATCATTAGGGATAATTTCCTACCCCTTCCCAATTTTTTGTTATTATTACTTTATTTATTTATTTATTTATTTATTTATTTATTTATTTATTTATTTATTTATTTTAGTGTTTATTTATTTTTGAGAGAGAGAACAAGAAAGATAGAAGAGACAGACAGACACGGAGGGCAAAGAGACAGGGAGACACAGAATCCAAAGCAGTCTCCAGGCTCTGAGCTGACAGCACAGAGCCTGACACAGGGCTCAAACCCACCAACAGTGACATAATGACCTGAGCCGAAGTGGACACTTGACTGAGCCACCCAGGCACCCTTCACTTCCCAGTTTTATAGGCTCATATTCTAATGCTTATTCCAGACAGATTTTAGAGAAAATTACTTTGAAACTAAATCTGTAGCCTATTTGAAGAAAAGAAGGATAGGAAGAGGAAAGGATAAAATGAAGAAAGGAAAAACTTCCCGGGACCTCTCATATCTTGTTCTTTACATGGCTCTGGAGGAATTCAGCTCATGGAAAGAGTAGCAACATGGAACTTTCACTCCCTCAGATTCATTACCCTGTTTTGTGTGTCCTTTCCTAGAGTGACACTCATTTTGTATATATATAGTCTCATTTCACATTGCCTCACTCCTCTGAGCACTTCACCACTGTCTCTAAACTTTTTGATAGTTTTACAAGTCTCTCAAATCTCCATATACCAAAGTTGACAATTTTCTGACTGCAGTTTTCACTGATAATGCTTTATGTTAAAATAGATACACTTTCGAGGAAACTGAAGTATAAATTTAGATTCATAAACTTGATTCCAAAAGTATTATATTCTTTGTGGAAATAGCATTGGTAAACATTTTAACCCTCTGTGCTATATGCACTACTTAGATATACAATAAACTGAAAAATAAGTGAGTGGCTCCAAAGATATTTAATAAATGGTTCCAGTTTGTGAACTTCCAGATTGTTCTAGGCATGATTATGAGCATTTTGAATTTGTAAGGGATGCTGAGTGCTGAACCCAAGGGGGAAAAGACAGAGTAGCTTCTGAGGAGAGCTGAAACTAGCCAAATCCCTTCTTCTAGTGGAGATTAAACCAACAAATTGTGTTACTTGGAATTATGGCTGGAAAGGGAAATTTCTAAGTTTTAGAGATTCAAAATCAGAAGTATATGCAGAGGAGAGGTGAATGGTAAGAACTGTTAATTAATTAAAAGGAGATTTCAAACTTGCTGCTTAAAATCAAAATTCAAGGTGTCAGAAACAGTTACAAAGTGGGGAAATTAAAATCAAGAAGGACAAGTACAAGAAGAATTGGTGTCAAGTTAACCTCAAGTTAGGATAATTGTCTGTAGTTTGGTATCTATAGTTACCTCAAGTGTGTCAGTTATGATATTTATGAGGATAAAACATTCACACTTGAAGACAGGAGAAAAGATAAACAGAGATTTGTAGTCCCTCATTCTTTATTACTCTTCAGGCCTGGGCCATTTTTTAGGAAATAGAAAAATACAGCTAGGCCTGGAAGGAAAAGTCTGTGATTAACAATAATAAAATATAGACTTCATACTTCTGAGGTTATTTTTTATTTTATTTATTTAAAATTTTTTAATGTTTAGAGAGAGAGAGAGAGAGAGAGAGAGAGCGCACGAGCAGGGGAGGGGCAGAGAGAGAGAGGGAGACACAGAATCCAAAGCAGGCTCCAGACCCTGACCTGACAGCACAGAGCCCAATGCTGGGCTCGAACCCACCAACAGTGAGATCATGACCTGAGCCAAAGTTATATGCTTAACCGACTGAGCCACCCAGGTGCCCCTCAGGCTTTTTAGATTAAATCTTTTAACATTCTGAGAAACAGAATGCCAAGATCTTACCTGATAGAACACTAGTCCACCAAACTCATTCTTGTAGTGGCTGTTCAAAGTGACTTCAATCCAATTATGTCAACCCAGGCCACACAATTGAAGAGGAAAGATTTCATAATTTTAAATACTTTCAAGGTGTTCCAGCACCTTTCATAAAGTGTTAAAAACTTTTCTTTTTTGTGACCCTGCATAGACAGGTTTCAAGCATTACCACATAAGTACTGATGACTATTTATATAAAGCAGCCTGGAGCCAGAAACACATGGAAACCTTAAGCAAATTGATATCAAGTAGGGTTTCATTTCTTATAAAATCATAGTTTTGGGATTTGGGAAATATTAGATAATAAAGGTTTTTGAAGCAAGTTAAAACCTTTGAATTTGTGAAGAAGTGAATTTTATATAATCAGTGGGTTAAGTTTATGTACCATTTTGACAATGGGACAAAGGGGAGTTCTTAGAATAATAAGACCAAGAGACAAGTGTAGGATTAGAATGAGCCAATGCCATATGCCAAAAAGGGAATTAGCACAGAAGAAATGCAATTTCACAGGATTTGTAGAAAAGCTTTCCCATCAGCAATCAAAGGTCTACTGTGGGAGGAACTTGCTATGTCACATGCCTGTGACAGCTGCTGTAGAAGCACAGCAAATTTATGGAGTTTTCCTTTAGGAAGAAAAAAGATAAAAAGCAGATTTTAAAAAGCCATACAGACAAACTATAGCCCAGAAGCTTTGGTTTGAAAGGCATCATTTCATCCCGGACAATACTGTGTAATTGGACATAACCCAGATGAAGTGCTCTGATCTCAGACCTGCCACTAATGAGTTGTACAACCTCAGACAAGTCTCTTGACAGCTCTGTGTCTCAGCATTCACATTTGTAAAAGGAGGGGGTTGAGTTAGATGATTGTTGCAGTTCCTTCTCCCTCTGTGATTCAGTGAAATGCTAAAAGATCTAGTGAGAAACTTTATTTTATATTTCAAACTGCCTCTAACTCTGTACATATACAAACCAAATAAGCCATGATTTAGATAATATAATAGAGATGTCATTTTATCATGATACTTTGTCAGCTTTAGTCCCCAAACTGTATATAATATAAGCTAGAATGTACTTGAAAAGTAACAAGGCCTGTACTGCGTTCAGCTGTCAACACAAGCTGCATATTGGTTGACAGAGCCATCTTTTCTATTTTGGATGAGAAAATTTGACTGGGTCTTAAAAGAAATATATTACAAGGTCAAGAAAAGGCAGAGTACATTATTATTCTAAATATGCCTTAAAACATGGTGACAATGATACTATTTATTCTTTTAATGTTTTTTATTTATTTTGAGGGTGGAAAGGAAGAAAGGGAGGGAGGGAGGGGAGAGGGAGAGAGAGAGAGACAGAGACAGAGACAGAGAGAGAATCCCAAGCAGGCTCTGCACTGTTAGCACAGAGCCCTACGCTGGGCTTGATCCCATGAAGTGAACTGTGATATCAGGACCTGAGGTGAAATCAAGTCAGATACTTAAATCCACTGTGCCACCAGGTGCCCCACAATGCTATTATTTCTAACAAAATGTTTAATATATGCCTTAAAACATTTCTGAAAGGGTAGCTCACATTTGCTAATTTTGGCAATTTTGCAGGACAAAGACCCATGCTTTGCTGAACTATCAGCGACAATAAAATTAAGGATGAGAAGCATTATAGGAAGAAAGAATATGGGGTAGATTCATCTTTGGTTATTCACTTACTAAATACGTTGTGCCAAAAACAATGCTGTGGGAAAGTTGTCTGCCTAACAGAATGTGTTTAAAAGCATGTAGGTGCCTTAACCGAAAATAATGGAAAACAATAGTGTAGTGAAATGAAAAATTACACACCTGTACAAGTCCCCAACCTTCATTTGCATCATTTATCAAAATAAAACACGGTAACTTCAGTTTGCCAAGAAAAATTGAGTGTTGCTTCAGTGCTTTGTTTCCCCCCATTGAAAAATATTGGGCTACTTACAAACAATGCTTCTTTTTGTTAATGCAAAACTACACAAATCTGTATCCCTAGGAAGACAAAATGTTTCACTACGGTGAGTGGCAAACATTCCCAGATTTAGTACAAAAGCAAACACAGAGTAGCAGCCTGTCCTGCAGAAAGCCACACAAACAAGTCAGGTATGAGAAGCAGCTAAGAGTGCCTATTTCCTACTTTTATTCCATTTCCTCACATCGTGCAATGTAAAGAGCCAATTACCCAAGTGCTTTATGAAGACTATATAAGTGCCCTAATTGGATGGTCTAGTTATCTGAGGAATTCTGAGTTCACTGTTGTCTAGGTTCAGATAAAGAAAGGGAATGAGGAGTCATCAGATAGTAAAACCAAAAACGAATAAAAAACAATTTTATACAGACAAAAATAATAAAAACTCTCACCAACTAACTTCAGGTACCCCTGTTTAGGGAGCAGCTGAGTCACAAAACTAAACACAGAATTTGAACCAAAAAAAAAAAAAAAAAACCACTTGTAACCATAAAAGAAAAGATGTGATAAGAGTGATTCCTCACAGAGTATCCAAGTAGATTTCTCTCTGTAATTCAACACGTTTCAAATGACAGGACTTGCATTGTATTCCTTAGGGCATGAATCCACCAACACGGAGATCTCATTACAGCATCACAAAATGTTTTCTGATATCCAATTCCGCCCCCTCTTTTTTTAAAGCTCCCTGGACTACCTTAAATATACCTGCTCTTCCACTGGAGTTCAGGTTTCCCTGGAGCCAGGGTTATTCTAAGAGTTACCTGATGCTCTCCTCTATGCCTCTTGCTCCCTTGACCTTACCCCTCCCTCTATGCTGCTCAGGCTGCAACTGACCATGTCAGATGCAAATTTGTTTTCCTGGGTTCCTTTCTTGTTTTACTGTCCTTAGTTGCCCCCCTCCCCAAGTCTCTTCTCTCTTTAAAAAAAAACACTTTAGGGTATCCTTTACCTCTTCTCCTCCATGCTTTTCATATTGTTACTGACTATATGCTTTCTTTACAATCTGTGAGGAATGATGAATCAAATTTCCCCTCAACTTTGACCATACCAAACTGTAGTTCTGAATTTTAATCTGTTGATCTTTCCATTAAAAAAGAAAGCTCTAAGAATCTCAAGTTTGACAGTAATTCACTTTCCAAATGCATGGTTAGGAATAAAAGATGGAAAGAAAACAAAATGATACTGAATTTTTTTCAATAGTCAATTTTTTTGTCTTATTTTTAGGTGCAATTATTAGGACCAAGTATTAGTGGACTTAAATGACTTGGAGATGAAAGATTTATTTTCCATTGTTTTGTGAGCTTTTTAAAAATCTGACCCAGCTCACAAGCAATCATTCTAATAACTGCCTGCTCTGAGAAACACAGTGTGAGGATGTTTTAAAGAGGTATTTGACCTGAACACAAAATTCCAATGCCTTCCCTAACTTTCCAGAAATATACTATTTGCATCTTTCCTTATAAGGTGTAAGTTTTCTATAGACAATACAAAATTATATTAACTCCTCAATCACTCAATATCTCTTATAGGTAAGGAAACTACTATTCACTATTTTCCTCCATCTTTTGTCTGTCAGGTGCTTGGTTAAAAGCTTTAACATGTTCAATAATCATCACACATCCTGCAACAGAAATGCCATATCCCCATTTTCACACATGAGAAAACTAAAGCTGCAAGAGGTATATTTAGTTGCCCAAAGTCACATCAAGAGTGTGTAACAGAAAGTACTGTTAGGTGGCAACTAATAAAGATCATCTTGAATCAAAGTATTTGTCAAAGACCAAGACTTTGAGTTTTAACGATGTATATCATTAAGTGTAAGAAGTATGGCTATTATTCAAAGACCTAGTCGAATTCTGCTTCCTTTCTTCTTCTATATCAACTAGATAATAGGTATATATCTTTATTCTTCTCTGTTACCAACCATATAAGTTATCTGGAGGATTCAATAATTTGTGAGACTTCCATCTTTTGGTTATGTTCAGATAGTTTCAGAGTCTTCTTTAGCTTAAGAATCAATATTATGAAAGATCCTTTTCCTCTACTGATTAAAAAGACAAATTGGATTAGATTGTTATCCACTGACATTGGTTCAACAGTTTATGACATGTTCTCTTAAGTTAAAAGAACTACTTCAGTCTAAGAAACATTTTTTCATTTCTTCACAATTGAGGACTCTATTCCAATAATTTTATTGAGTTCAACTCACTAGCTGAATAAGGAAGAATTTCCTTTTTTCTGGCTTCCTAATTACCATCTGACTGTTTTCCTATTCATTTATGTGCATGTTTTTGCATATGACACTTGTCCTTTGCAAATTACTTTTGCATATCACCAGGTATGAAAGAGATATGCATTCCCAAATAATTTGTACATTTTGTAAAAGTAAAAATTTACTCTTTAGAAAGGATTCTTATATAATGTAACTTATTAAATAATTGTAAAGTAATTGCTTCAAATAATTCTAAAAACACATAGTTTGGCAGAATAAACTGACTGTTAAACATCCTTGGAAAGGACTGCTACAGCGGCTATTAGTTTTGGTTTGCTTTGCTTTACAAAAGAGATGCCTTTGGAAGAAATTTAAAACAGATTTTGAAAACTATATATGAAAGTGCACACACACACATATTCAATTTCTAAAATTTTAAATACAATGAGTGGAATTGATAATGAATTTTTCACTTCAAATATAAGCATTAGAGATAATGCACCCAATGCCTATTAAAATCTATAAATGCTTGCACCAAAAAGAATACAATAAATAAAAGTAAACTTAACCAAAGAGGTAAAAGATCTTATTCCAAAAACTATAAAACATGGATAAAAGAAATCGACGGGGACACAAACAAATGGAAAGATATTCCATGCTCATGGACTGGAAGAATTAATATTGTTAAAATATCCATACTACCGAAAGCAATCTATAGATTCAATGGAATCCCCACCAAAATATCAATAGCTTCACAAAACTAGAACAAATAATACTAAAATCTGTATGGAACCACAAAAGACCCTGAATAGCCAAAGTAATCCTAAGAAAGAACAAAGCTGGAGGTATCACAATCCCAGATTTCAAGATATATTACAAAGCTATAGTAATCAAAATTGTATGTTACTGGCACAAAAATAAACATACAGATCAATGGGACATAATTAAAACCCCCAAACTAAATCCATGATTATATGGTCAGTGAATCTATGACAAAGGAGGCGAGAATATACAATGGGAAAAAGACAGTCTTTTCAATAAATGGTGCTGGGAAAAATGTACATCTACATGCAAAGAATGAAACTGGACCACTTTCTTACAGGACACACAAAATTCATCTCAAAATGGATTAATGATCTAATGTGGGACCTGACACCATAAGAATTCTGGATTCTAGATATGTCTCCTGAAGCAAGGGAAACAAAAGCAAAAGTAACTATTGGGACAACATTAAAACAAAATGCTTCTGCACAGCAAATAAAACCATCAACAAAATAAAACAAACAAACAAAAAATAACCTACTGAATGGAGGACATTTGCAAATGATATATAAGAAAATTATGGAATTCACACAAACAATTCGATTAAAAAATGTGCAGAGGACCTGAAGACATACAGATGGCCAAGAGACACATGCAAATATGCTTAACATCAGTCATCAGGGAAATGCAAATCAAAACTACAATGAGATACCACTTCACACCTGTTGGAATGCTAAAATCAAAATGACAAGAAATAACAAGTGTTGGCAAGAATGTGGACAAAGTGGAACCCTAGTGCACTGTTGGTAGGAATGTAAATTTATATAGCCACTGTGGAAAACAGTATTCATCTTCCTCAAAAATTTAAAAATGGAAATACCATATGATACAATAATTCTACTATTGGGTATTTACCCAAAGAAAATGAAAACATTAATCTGAAAGATATATGTACCCCTATGTTTATTGTAGCATTATTTACAACAGCTAAGATATAGAAGCAACCTAAGTGAGCATCAATAGAAGAGATGAAGAAAATATCTGTACACACACACACACACACACACACACACAGGAATACTATAGGGTCATAAAAAATAATAAGATTGTGTCATTTGAATGAACATTATAGACCTAGAGGGTATAATGCTAAGTGAAAAAGTCAGACTGGAGAAACACAACATTAGGATTCCGCTCATAATTGGAATGCAAAGCAAAATTAATACACAAAAAGCAGAATCGGACATACAAACACAAAGAACAAACTGATGGTTGCCACAGGGAAGGCAAGTTGGGGGCTGGGCAAAATGAGTGAAGGGAGAGGGAGATACAGGCTTCCAGTTATGGAATAAGTAAGTCACAGGAAGAAAAGACACAGTATAAGAAATACAGTCAATGATACTGTAATAGTATGAATATAGCATAACATAACCTTGTCAAATCACTAAATTGTACACCTGAAACTAATGTTGCAATGTGTGTCAACTATACTAAAAAAATTATCTAAAAATGTTATTTATAATAGTTATATTGAAAGTCTAGGGTAATTTTTAAATTTTTTGGTTTAAGTAATACTGAGTTCTGAATTGAAATTCATATTTCCTTTTCATAGAAATATATAGCTCTTGTTCCTTGGCTGTTTCTGAGGTCAGAACAAGTGAACTAAGAGTTAGTGCAATGAAATTTAGCATTGAAATAAAAGGCAAAGTAAAAAAAAAAATGGAAATTGCCATCATTACGTTATGTTCAATTAATCAAGGCAATTTCGTTGAACATATATATTTCTATTAATTATAATACTTTTAGAGACCACGACCATGAGCATTTTAACAGTTCTAAATTTTGCAGATATTTTGGTATAGATCATTGTAACATAGACCCATTTATTTGAAGTAATTCCAGTCTTTTATTCACAAAGAAATCAAAGAAATTTTTGTTTAACTTTTTCTTGGGAAATTGGTATCATTTTAACTCTGCTATGGGAATGGAAAGACCTACAGAGACAGACAACTACTCTTTTGTTTTTAAATATCATTTTGTATTTTTGACTGGAAGAGCTGACCATTTCCCACAAATGTATTTTAAATGTTTAAAATAATTATTTGGAAAAGGCTATAAAGATGACACCAAAAATTTCAGCAAAAATGTTAACTTTTTTTTGTAGTTTGAGAAAATGTGTATTTTAAAATCTGAATTTTTAAAGTAGATATAACAGACAATTTAAGTAACAACCTTCATGTTTTTCCTTTTTAACACAGGTGAGGGGTATTTATTGGCATTGAATTACAAAATGTTAACTTCATTAAAAATGCAATTACCTCTTTGGTTAGATTTATTCCAAGGTACTTTATGATTTTTGGTGCAATTGTAAATGGGATCAATTCTTTGATTTCTCTCTCTGTTGCTTCATTATTGGTGTATAGGAATGCAACCAATTTCTGTGCATTGATTTTGTATCCTGTGACTTTGCTGAATTCATTAAGAGGTGAAAAATCTACACACTGAAAACTATAGAAAGCTTATGAAGGAAATTGAGGAAGGCACACAAAAAATGAAAAAAATATTTCATGCTCCTGGATTGGAAGAACAAATATTGTTAAAATGTTGATACTACCCAAAGCAATCTACATATTCAATGCAATCCCTATCAAAATAACATCAGCATTCTTCACAGAGCTAGAACAAACAATCCTAAAATTTGTATGGAAACAGAAAAGACCCCGAATAGCCAAAGCAGTCTTGAAAAAGAAAACCAACGCAGGAGGCATCACAATCCTGGATTTCAAGCTGTATTACAAACCTGTAATCATCAAGACAGTATGGTACTGGCACAAAAACAGACATTCAGATCAATGGAACAGAATAGAGAACCTAGAAAGAGACCCACAAATGTATGGTGAACTAATCTTTGACAAAGCAGGAAAGAATGAATATTCAATGGAATAAAGACAGTCTCTTCAGCAAGTGGTGCTGGGAAAACTGGACAGCGATATGCAGACAAATGAACCTGGACCTCTTCTTACAACATACACAAAAACAAATTCAAAATGGATGAAAGAGCTAAACACAAGACAGGAAACCATCAAATCCTAGAGGAGAAAGCAGGCAAAAAACTTCTTTGACCTCGGCCACAGAAACTTCTTACTCAACACGTCTCCAGAGGCAAGGGAAACAAAAGCAAAAATGAACTACTGGGACCTCATCAAAATAAAAAGCTTCTGTACAGCAAAGGAAACAATCAGAAAAACTAAAAGCCAACTGATGGAATGGGAGGAGATATTTGCAAATGATATATCAGATAAAGGGTTAGTATCCAAAATCTATAAAGAACTTATCAAACTCAACACCCAAAAAACAAACAATCCCATGAAGAAATGGGCAAAAGACATGCATTGGAACTTCTCCAAAGAAGACATCCAGACGGCAAACAGACACATGAAAACATGCTCAACATCACTCATCATCAGGGAAATACAAATCAAAACCACAATGGATACCACACCTCACACCTGTCAGAATGACTAACATTAACAATTCAGGCAACAACAGATGTTGGCGAGGATGCGGAGAAAGGGGATCTCTTTTGCACTGCTGGTGGGAATGCAAACTGGTGTAGCCACTCTGGAAAACAGTATGAAGTTTCCCCCCAAAATTAAAAACTACCCTAAGACCCAGCAATTGCACTACTAGGCATTTATCCAAAGGATACAGGTGTGCTGTTTCGAAGGGACACATGCACCCCCATGTTTATAGCAGCACTATTGACAATAGCCAAAGTATGGAAAGAGCCCAAGTGTCCATCGATGGATGAATGGATAAGGAATATGTGGTGTATATATATATACAACGGAGTATTACTCGGCAATCTGAAATCTTGCCATTTGCAACTACGTGGATGGAGCTAGAGGGTATTATGCTAAGCAAAACTAGTCAGTCAGAGAAAGACAAAAATCATATGACTTCAATCATATGAGGACTTTAAGATACAAAACAGATGAACATAAGGGAAAAGAAGCAAAAATAATATAAAAACAGGGAGGGGGACAAAACATCAGAGACTCTTAAATAGGGAGAACATACAGGGTTACTGGAGGGGTTGTGGGTGGGGGATGGGCTAAATGGGTAGGGGGCATTAAGGAATCTACTCCTGAAATCATTGTTGTACTTTATGCTAACTTGGATTTAAATTTTAAAAAATAATTAAAAATAAATAAATAAATGAAAAAGGAAAAATAATTAACGTAAGTTCTGCCAGACATTTTCAGGACATATATAATAGGTCTTTGTATGAGGCTGCCATTTTTTTTTCAAAAATAAAAGCATATTTTTAGGTAATGATATATAATGGACATTTTGTATGTGTGTGTAAAAAAATAAATTTTTTAACTGCAATTAAAAAAACGTGAAACAAAAAATAAAATAAAGGTACATTATAACTTTAAATTATTTAAATTTTATTTAAATAAAATACAGGTACAATAGACAATAAATGTCTATTGACATTTTGGATGTATGGCTCATATAAGCAAAAATTTTAAATTTTTCTTTGCGAATTTTTAAAAAGCTGTACTAACTTTTAACCATTTTAGTAGTTTCTCTTACTATTTTCATAATTACATAGAAATTACATAGAAATATTACATATTTCTCTTGGAGTTTTAGACATATAATTACATTATATGAAAATAATAACTTTTCTACCTTTGTATATTTATAGTATTTTTTCTCACATTTATTGCATTGCCTAATATTTATAGTCTAGGTAATTTTAATTTTCATGAGAAATCTTTGGTCCTGATTTTAATAAGAATAATTGATATTTTTACTCTTAACAATGTACTGGTATTTGTTTCAGGAAATCTGTAACCATAATCCTAAATCTCACCCTAAACCTGATACTAATTCTTAGCTTAAACTTCAATTATGTTCAGAAGCTTTCTATCTAATTCTAGTTTTGCAAGAGCTTCTTATTTGTTTTTAAATGAGGAGTACATCTTATGTATTATCTTGAAAAAAAATTTTAATTAAAAAATTTTTGGAGAATTTGTAAGCCATTTAATTTCAGTTCACTCTCACCTTTGATAGAACAGCTATATCTGGACCTTCCATTTATCCAACCTTAGAATGAATTCTCCTTGCCACTTTTCTACTTTTCATGAGCCCTGTTTCTTTCAATGTACACTGATTTTATTCCACAGAGAAACAACTTATAAAAGTGGATAGGTTCCCAGACTAGGTGACAGAATACTACTTTGCCAGTGATTCAATGATGTAACTAGATTACTAATAGTATGATTTCAGCTCTTTACTGTAGTTAGAACTCATAAATTTAAGCTCTAGACAGATCCCAGCTGTTCTCTTGGCACATGTGAGTGTTAGCAATATGGAGGGTCAATAGATTTCTAACATTTCTTAGATCTCAGCAGGATTTAAAATTAATAATGCCTGTTTTCTAACCAGTCACCAAAGCTATAGCTGTCCAGCCTGCCAAGCGGGCCTATGTCATTCCTGGTCCCATGGGTCTGAGAGCTTCCCTAATGCTTTCAGCATACTGATATACTACAGAATCTGTCCATCTGCCAACACTTCTCATCAACACTGCCCTCATGCTTGCCACTATCAGCTCTAGCTTAGACAAATGCTATCGTATTTCCACTCTTGACCTTTTAATATCCCTTCTATCCATTTCCGTACAGTAACCTGAAGAATATCAATAAAACATACGTCGGATCACATCACTTTCCCTCTCAAAACTTCAAATGGTTTTTACTTGCATAGAGGATGAAATGTAACATTTTACTATGTTCTACAAGGTCCTTTAGGACTGACCTACCTTACTATCCTTGCTTCATAAAACTCTTATTCACAACACTGGAGCCTGTCTGCACTTCCTTGATTCCTGACAACCTTGCCAGCCTTTTTCTAACTCAGGAGCTGCTGACCCTGCTATTCTCTTCACGTGGGAGGCCCTTTTCCCTACTCACTGTCTAGATAATTCCATCTCTAGGTCTCAGTTGCAATGACACTTTCTTAAAGAAATCTTCCCTCATACCTTAAGCTAAAGTCCTACCACCTACTATAGTATCTCTGAGCACACAATTATTTTCTTTTCCTATTACATATAATTGCATATTTCTAATAATTCCCTTCTATAAAATCATATGTGTTCTTTTTCTTCTCTCTGTATTTACAGGATCTATGCACACAAAGGTATGGTATTCAATATATCTTGTCAAAATTAGTGAATAATAAGTAAATTAATAGATGAAATAAATGTTTCATTAGACCAAAACATTTGTCTATTGTCTCTATTTGACAACTCTTTTTAGTCATCATCCACAAAAGGTGTGTGCCATATTAAACACCTTACACCGTTTTACTTCCCCATTCCCTACCCTGCTCTTTGTCTCAAATCCAGTCCCAAAGAAAATTTACTCTTAGCTTACTACTTTGGACTCCCGACCATATTTGAGACAACAGTGCCACACATCCACCAGCCTTTTAAGTTCATGGTCTACTGAATTTCTCACATCTGCCTTTACCTCCATTCAACCAAGATCCAGAGATACCTACTTAACAATGACTTTTGTTACCAGCCTATATTTTGAGTACATATTATTATATTAATGATCTCGGTCTTGCTTTCCTCAGTAATTCTTCATATCCTTTTATAGATACCTTACTCTACATAGAAGTTAAAGTGTTTAAAAAATTCTTACATGTATAATATCATGGAGTTTTTAAAGGTAGTGAAGTATTTTACCCAGTGTTTCCACCTCTAAAATGTATGGCAGCTATGTCATCCTGAGGAGATAATCATTCCTTCAAATTTAAAATGTTCTCGTTTAGTGATCCAATTAGAAAATCCTAATGACATACCAGGACCTGTACACAGAAGACTAACATTAGTAAGAGGAACAAAATGTAAAGCACTGAATTTTACCTGGTCTTCATAAAAAGAATTAGCAAGAATAAAATTTAAGAAACAGGTAGGGTTTGGAAGGTAGGCTGTGTATTCTTGACACTATATGAATTGATTTTTTTCCCTCTACAGGACTTTTCTCTTTGAAAATGGTGACATAGATCATGCTTAGAATAGACCACATAATCCAGATTTTACTGAGTCAGCCAAAAAGCCAGACAAAAGCATTTACCTTGCTTAAAAATCACTAACTCCTTTCTTTCTTTTCAATCAACTTCTAGGATGAAAATGTTATATTTTAATTTAAATGAATACAGAGAACCATCTGCTATAGAGGATCTAGGTGACTCACCGGTCCAGACACCTGGCACATCAAGAGAAAATAGGAGGATAGATTCAATGACAATAGTCCAATCCACATCAAATATTTCCTAAATTATATACGATGCCATATTCTAAACAAATTTCACTAATTATTTCTTTCTTCACAGGTTTACCCAGATAAGCATTTATAACTTTCTTTGGTCCCTATGTATTTTCTCAGGAATCTATTGTCTCATGCAGATCTCATTCTCCCTGTTTCCTAATATACTTTAATCAGCTGATACATAATACATAACAGATGGACATTACATATATTAAGACACATATATGTTATATATACACATAATGTTAAAATACAATGTACAGAAAAAATTCAGGATTTCTAATCTTTTAACAGTTCCTTTGTTACCTTTCTGTTACGTTTGAAAAACTACATCAACATCTTTATGAACATATATTCCTGTTATAAAAGCTATAAATCAGAAGTAGCTGAGATAATCTAGAATAATCATAGAGTATAAATCTATGGTATGTAGATAACAATAATCTAGAATTACAGTATACTCTTAGAGTAAATAAGTTCAACATCTGTGTATATGACAATTAGCTCTTGGTTCTGATGGTGACATTGATGACTAGGTCATTCTCCTGAAACATACCTTTGAATTGCATGCACTCTGAGGGCAGGGAGCAGTGGCAGGTCTCTCAGTTGGTAACTGATACAAGCGGACCTCATAACATATGCATTTCCACAGGGCTTTGTTGTTCTCTACTTGCGTATCTAGTGAACTCTAGTGAAGTGATGTCTTTGTCTCTTGGTGAGAGACAGTCCTTAAGAAAAATTGGTCAGTAGTGCTACTTGTGGAAATGAGAAAGCAAAGAGGCTTAAAGTAGTGATTGTTCTTACCAGAAAACGGAAATTTGGAAGAAAGCTAAGAATATAATTTTAAATTTGTGACTTAAATGTAATTCAATCTTTTTAATTTTTCTTGAACATCAATTCCATGCCATGGACTGTTCAAGTTAAAAGAGATATAATGATGACCAAAATGGACTTGTAAGCTGACCACGTGGAGCATAGAGTGTAGCAATGAACTGTATGCTTCAAAATGGTGTGTGGGAATGTGTGTGTATGTGTGTGTGTGTGTGTGTGTGTGTGTGTGTGTATGTATATGCACATTTACATAGATACAGACATTACTTATTTCAACAGGGCATCATTTGTACAACTTTTACTATTTGTCATATACTTTCTAACACTTGATAAATCTAATTTGTTTAATCCTTCTTCAATCTCTCAAGGTAGGTTCTATCTTCATATTCATTTTCCAGATAAAGAAAATGAGCAGTATGGCTGTGCAACTTGTTAAAGATCACATAATAAGTGGTAAAGCCACGCTGTGAATCTTAGCAATCGGGATTTAACCATTTCCTCTTCCCTCTCAGAAAAATGAGAAAAGGCTAAAAGTGGAAATGTTTAAAGCCATGGCTCCAAACATGGAGAGCAAAAGTGTTAGATAAAATGGAAAAGATAATCAACTCTTTTCATAAAGATATGAAAAAGAAAAAATGTTATTCAATTGAATACTGATTCACATAAAATTTTTTGCTATGAAACTGGGGGAAAGGCAGTAGTTCTGTAACTGATTGGCTTTATGGTAAATAAAGTTTTCTCTGAAAATGTTAAGAACAAATTTTATAAGTTAAAGTTACAGATTGGATCACTTCTGTTGACCATGTTATTACAGAAATGTTTCCTCTCAAGCTGAACAAGAATATGGAGGAGAACATTTATAAGCTAAAGAATGTATATGGAACAGACAACATAGGCTTTTGATGGAAGAAAATGACTTCATAAACCTGCACTTCCAAAGAAGAGGAAACATGAAACATGAGCAAGCAGGAGCTGATTGGCTATCCTACTTCATGGCAATGCTGCACAATCAGTGATTGAGCCTGGCTGCCTCTGTTTTTATAAACCCTACAAAGGAAGAAGAAAAAGAACCTCTGACATAAATGTTAGCTATTTAATAAATGTTTGGGTCATGGTTCAACTCTTTATGGAGTTGCATAACCCCCTTGAGAAAACAAATCTTTTCTTCCCCAGAAACTTGGATCATCATGAAGAACATCCTGGACCTTACACAAAGTCTGCTGTTTTTGTATCTGAATATTCATTTTATATAACTTTCTTTGATATTATTGTATCCCTCATCTTTCCAATGATTGTATTATAAATTATTTCACAGTATATGAGACATGTTGTATATTTACTTAAACAGAAAAATCAGATAGATGAACATTAATATGAGCTCATGCTATAGAGAGTAAAAATTTGATGACTGTGTAATGACCACTAACATGAAAATAAGAGCAAAACGTCAGAAATGGTGAATAATTCCATTAAGAGCACTCAAGAGGGGCGTCTGGGTGGCTCAGTTGGTTGAGCGTCCGACTTCGGCTCAGGTCATGATCTCACCGTTCATGGGTTCAAGCCCTGCATCAGGCTCTGTGCTGACAGCTTAGAGCCTGGAGCCTGTTTCAGATTGTGTGTCTCCCTCTCTCTCTGCCCCTCCTCCACTCATGCTCTGTCTCCCTCTGTCTCAAAAATAAATAAACATTAAAAAAAATTAAAAAGAGCACTCAAGAAGGAGGAAATTGTGAATCTCTTCCAGATGACTTATTTCCACAGAAAACAAAGTGAAGCTTATTGTGTTTCACATAAAATAGGTGGCCAACATGGCCAAATTGAGGTGGAAAGCCTGCTTGATGAGATTTACAGCAATAATATAGCTCCCATTTATTGCTTTATATTTGTGTATCAGTCAGGGATTAGCCAGAACAATAAAAGCTATTCTACATATTTTGACCAAAAGTTGTCACTACAAATTTTTAATTGAAGTATAATGTGCATCTGTAAGATATACATAGCATAGTTTTATAGTTCAATGATTTTTTTTAGTATAAACTTACCCATGTCACAAGACCCGTATTTAAAAATAGAACATTATCAGTACATCAAAAGCCCACACCATGGTCTATTTCTGTCACTTCTTTACCTAAGGATATCTATATAAGATTTCAAGAGTAATTGGAAGAGTTGAGAAACAAAAGTCATTGAGGCCACTTCTAGCCTTCAGGAAATCTGTAAATATAGAGAACAGAGGGATGTCACCATAAATAACCTCAGCTTTTTGCAGCGCTAAATTGGGTGCCTTGAAACGAAATCTGGTGTGCCACTTGCCGTTGTCCAAACCTCTACCAACAGTTGCCACAAGAAAATAATGGCTTCTTTTCTGCCTTCCAAATATTTTGACACTGACTTTCACTGGCTGAAAATTTCTTCAAGAGAATCTTAGAAGTGTAATATTGACAGCAATTGCTGTGGCTGATAGAAAAGCTTAGAAAGGTAGAGATGGTACTGAACATGAACTGAAAATTTCTGATCTAGTTTGTTCTGCCAGTTTACCTTCTGAGCTTCCGTACACACACTTCTGTGTGTATCTAAATTACCACATCACAACATGGTGCAATCATTCATCCTACAAATGGGGATAAAAAATGGGAAAAATAACTTTCATAAATAATTTCATCCATTTTTAGCTGGTACTTATTTCTTGATCAGTCACCATCATCCGATGATATCATGTAACTTAAATACCAATATAACACCTTTTATAAACTATTGAAGGAAAGAAGGAGAGAGATGATAGATAGATGATCAGTGATAGATATATATGTTTAGCTGCTGCAGTTCTTGTTTTTGTAAATAACCAATGCCACTATAAACACCTTACAAATGGTTTCTTTCTTCCACTACCCCTTCTGTGTCATTTCCCTCAGTAAGAATACAGCTAATTAATGATTCTCACTTGTTGGGTGAACGAAATCTTCATTCATCAAGGTCTGAGATGCCTGTGCCTCTCTTGTATGAGATTGCTATAGTTATCCACTAAAAATTCTACTAGAAATAGGTGTCTGAAAGAATCCCTTGATTCTAGACATACTCTTCCTTGTCCCTGTTGTATGGCAGGAACCATATTTCCCCTTGATGGTTGGGATTCATCATCGCAGGCAGTACACTGGTCTCTGCTATTTGTTCAGGATCAGAAGATGCTTAATGTGGCTAGATGGAAGCCTCAATTTCCAATTCAACTTGGTGATAGCTGTCTCTCCCATAAAAGCACAGCTCACTTGGAAACTAAATTTCACAACCAACCAAATCCAAAGAGGTATATATACAAAAACCACAAATTATCCTTTTTACTTCCCCACTGTGTCCAGGACACATGCTTTCTTCTGGCCATGGGATAAATGCCTTCATATGTTTATCAGGGCATATATTAAAATTCACCAGCACCACCACACAAGCCTTAAGGCTTTGTCATTGCTCAGCTTTGTCATAAGTGAATATACAGTAACCATTTCACCATTCCTCAGGTTCTATTGTTTCTGCATGATGAGTACATGGTAAGATCAATGAATCCCATGGCTGTGAGTACCTTACTTATCTCACTTATTTTGCTTTTCAAATTATAACCAATCTAAATCAAAGTCATAGCAAATTATTTTGAAGAAATTGACAAGTTGATTCTAAAATATATATGCACATGAAAAGAATCTAGTACAGCCAAACCATTTTTTTTAAAGAACAAATTTGTGGGGCGCCAGGATGGCTCAGTCAGTTAAGCATCCAACTTCAGCTCAGGTCATGATCTCGTGGTCTGTGAGTTTGAGTCCTGCTTTGGACTCTGTGGTGACAGCTCAGACCTATTGCCTGCTTCAGATTCTGTGTCTCCCTGTGTCTCTGCTCCTCCCCCACTCACGCTCTGTCTTTCTCTCTCTCAAAAATGAATAAATGTTAAAAAAAATAAAAAAAGAACAAATTTGTATTACAAAACTCACTATAAAACTATAGTAATTAAGATAGTGTGGTTTTGACAAAAACACATATAGATTAACGAAAAAAGAAAATTCAGAAATAGGGGACAAATATTTTCAATTAAAGATGCTAGAACAATTGGATATTCATGTGAAAAAGAAGTGAATTCTACTCCTTATCTCTAAACATAAACAATAACTTAAGATAAATAGTTCTAACATGAAAGCTATCATTATAAAATTTATTTTATATAAGAAACATGAGATCTTTGCAAACCTTGAATAGGTAAAAACAAAATTCTTAGATACAAAGCAAAAACAATAAAAAGATAAAACTAGCATCATAAAAATTAAAAACTTTGTTCTCTGAAAGACAACATGACTAAAACAAGAATGCAAGCCATAGACTGGGAGAAAATATAGGCAAAACACATATCTGTCAATGAAACTCCATCCACAACATACAAAAAACTCATATCCAATTTTTAAAATAGGCAAATGAATAGACACTTCACCGAATATATAAGAATAGCCAAAAAGCACATGAAAAGATGCTCATTGTCATTTGTCATTAGGGGATTAATTAACAACATGACAAAACATTATTTCATATCCACTAGAATGGCTAATATTAAAAATACTGACAAAATCAATAGTTGATGAAAATTTGTAACTGGATCTTGCCTTGCCTTATATGTGGAAGTGTAACAATGGCACCACTACTCTTTTGGAAAAAGTTTTGGCAGTTTCTTATAAACTAAACATGCTCTTATTTTTAACAATTTAGCAATACCAAGTCTCTGTATTACACCAAAGAACTAAAAACTTATCTATAAAATGCACAAAAATGTTCATTTCAGTTTCAATCATAAGAGCCCAAACCACTGGAAACAACCTAATTATTTGTCAGGGAATGTATAAACAAATTGCGGAATATCTATACAATGGAATCCTACTCAGCGACATAAACTAATGAAATACTGACACATTTCACAATGTGGATGGATCTCAAAACACCAATTATGCTAAATGTAAAGAGCAAGAAGCAAAAGACAATATACTGTATTGTTCCATTTATATGCAACTCTAGAAAAGGCAAATGTAACATACAGTCATACAAGGCAGAACAGGGTTTACCTAGAGCCAGGGTAGAGTGTGGGGTTTGGAAAAGACAAGAGGGGGTCTTTGGGAATGATGGAAGTGGTCTTGATGTTAATTGTGGTAGTGGCTAAAAAGGCATATGCATTTGTCTGAACTCATTTAAATTGTACATTTAAAATGTGTTTTGTGGTATATAAACTAATACTTAACATAGTTGATTTTTAAAAAAATTGGTTCTTGATCACAAGCAATATTTGAACTATAGTATTATGTAGTGTAGTATACATGATGAGATTTAACTTGATGGTGGACAAGGACTTCAGGAAGTCCATGAATGTGGTACTGGTAGAAGCACCGTGGGAAGGAGAGTCAAATACTATTGAGAATAAGTATCCAGGAGATTGGGAAAAGAAGGAGAAGCAGAGAGATTCAAAACTACACGTTATCTTATAAGAACTGAATTTGTGATGCTGCTTAAGAGCCTATCATTTACAAAAAGCCCTACATCCCTCATTTTTTCCCCAATGTCTGAATTTTGGTGATGTCTTTGCTGAGGGCCACAAAAATATTTGAAGGGACTTTCTCCATTGTTGTAAACTGATTTCATCCTATTAAACAAAACACGTACTCATCATTGTCATACATAAAGTGCATCTTATTGCCCAAACAGCATAGCTTCATTTGTTACCATCACTTATATTTGACTGATTCAGTTAAGCTGTAAATTAACGTTCATAAGGAAAAAATAATTGTCACATGGTGTGGAATTTTAGTAAAAAATTAATAGTTTTTTAAACGCATTTATTACTATGGGAATTATCAAAGGCAACAAATGTCACTTAAAATTGTCCATTACATTTTACTGAATGTTGAGGGGAAGTTATGCTAAAATTGCATTATTGATTTGGGAATTCACAAATATATTGGTATGTATCTCATGTGAATATAATGGGTGGTCTCTTATACTTTGACATTCAGTCACACTACAGTGAAAAATTTCATCCAAACATTACTTTTTGCCTCCACAGCTTGAGGCGAATCCATGCAAACTGATTCTGTATTCAGTCACTTCCAATTTTCACTGACATCCCTATAAAGCATATTTTGTTCTCTTTATTTCTTCATTAAGCAATACCTTATTTTCTACTCAAGAATCACATGAAGTTTCACTACTTTGTTTGTGAACCATATTTTATACTCATGTTTATTTTAATGTTGGAATATGGTAACCCATAAAGAAATGTAATAACAAGGGAGCTTGAAAAGGAATTAAAAGGCATGTTTATATATGATGTGTCTAAATTCTGTTATCAGATTCATATCACAAGGTAATTTTTCCAAACTAAAATAATATCTATCAAGCAATTTAGAATATAAAATATTAGAGTTGGAGATGATTTCATAAATGAACTATTCTACTTGCTCAGGAAAGTTAGGACTGGAGGAATTAAATAATCTATAAAAGCTTGTGCTGTTTTAAGGACTGAAACTTTGATTTAACTCAATGCCAGTTTTCCACTCAAAATTTGCATATAAACATATTGAAAATGGGGAGTAAATATAAAGTAAATTCACAAAATCCTGTCAACACATCTAATTAGGATATAAACATTTACTTCCATGCATCTTTTGCAATGCCTAAGTGGCTTTTTCTAGGCTTTTAATGGTCTTTAGGCTCACATATATCCATCTTTTTATTGTAGACTACACTTTTTAAGCGAAGGCCATTTTTTTTTTTTTAATTTTTTTTTTCAACGTTTTTTATTTATTTTTGGGACAGAGAGAGACAGAGCATGAACGGGGGAGGGGCAGAGAGAGAGGGAGACACAGAATCGGAAACAGGCTCCAGGCTCCGAGCCATCAGCCCAGAGCCCGACGCGGGGCTCGAACTCACGGACCGCGAGATCGTGACCTGGCTGAAGTCGGACGCTTAACCGACTGCGCCACCCAGGCGCCCCGCAAAGGCCATTTTTAAATACACTTTTAGATTAAAAAGAGAAAGAGAAAGAGAAAATAGTACAGACGGAATCCATATACCCTTATACCTAGTCTCTGCTATTATGAACATCTTATATTAATACGGCATACTTGTTATAGTTAATGAACCAATATTGGTTCAATATAGTTAATGAACCAGATTATTATTAACTAAAGTACACAGTTTATTCAAATTTCCATAATTTTTACCAGTGTCCTTTTTGTATTCCAGGATTTCACCCAGGATATCACATATATGTGTCGTGTCTCCTTGGACCCCTCTTGGCTATGACACTTTCTCAGATTTTCCTTATTTCTGATGACCTTAACAGTTTTGAGATGTACTAGTCAGGTACTGTAGAATGTCTCTCAACTGGTGTTTGTCTGGTGTTTTTCTCATAATTAGACTAGAGTTTTGAGGAAAAATATCAGAGAGGTAAAAGCACATTTTCATCACATCTTATCAAGATTACAAGCAATCAATATGACTTATGACTGTTGATGTTGACCTTGATCCTTTGGCTGAGGTAATGCTTTACAGAATTCTTTACTTCTAAAGTTACTCCTCCCCCCCCCCCTTTTTATACTACCTTTTTTGGAAAGAAGTTACTATATACAACCATACTGAAGGACTAGAGAGTTATGCTCCCCCTCCTCCTTTAGGTCAAATTATCTGCATAAATTATTTGGAATTCTGTGTAGGATATTTGTCTCTTCTCTTCCATTTATTAATTTATTCTGTAATTAATTTTTTAATTGTTTAAGTTTATTTATTTTGAGAGAGAAAGAGACAGCACAGGTAGGGGAGAGGCAGAGAGAGAGGGAGAGAATCCCAAGCAGGCTCCTTGCTGCCAGCACAAAGCCTGACATGGGGCTCGAACTCATGAAACTATGAGATCATGACCTGAGCCAAAACCAAGAGTCAGATGCTTAACCGACTGAGCCACCCAGGCACCCTTCAATAATTCATTTATTAAGTATGGTCTCATATTCATTATGTACATTGGGTTTTTATTCAACATTATTTAGTTGCTCAATATGTTTTACATATGGCCATTAGAACCATTTTTTTTGTTGGTTTTTATACCCCTTTGACTACCCCTATTAGTGAGAGTTTTTTCTTTTTTAACACAAAATGCTCCAAGCTCATTTCTAATTTCCCTGCCCAACTGCTAGAGTCAGCCAGTTCTCCAAGGAGCTCTAGTTCCTTTTCTTGGAGAATAGTGTAATAAACCAATATGTGGGTGTCAGTTGAGCCCAAAGGTGTATTTGAAATCATGGGTTCAGCGCATTTTGTCCTGCTACGATGATATTTGTGTAGTGAAAATATATTATGAACGATAATCAGTAGTGTTTTTTAATAATATTTTGCTCTGCCTAAAATGAAGATTTCTCCTTATATATTCTGAGAGATGATACTCACCATCTCATTTTATATGGAAGCGGTGTATTAGATGTATCAAGAGCAGTATTGTGATTCCCCAGTGATTTACTCCCCTGTTGTCTTAATAACTCTTTGCTCACTTGAGTTTTTCAAATGTTCCTTTCACTTTCAGGACCCACATACTTGACAAACAGAATATAAGGAAAGGTCAATAGCCTCTTACCTAACTGAGGTCAGGCCCTTGGGTACTCAATTGAAGAGGAAGCACCAACTCTATAGCTTTTATATCTTCTTCTAGATAGCTAGAATATTTTCATCTAAAAATACATTTTCTGATTTTGTAAAATTTATCCTCATCAGAAAGATTTTAAGAAAGAGCAAATGAGTTTTCTGTGAGAAGAAAGAGAGGCTGAGAAAAGGGCACACTATACCCTAAGTTTCAGGGAAGGTTGTAATATATGCCAAAAGCAGAACAGTAGAAATTTCTACTCCCAGGTGTGAACTATAGAAATTATGTGAAAATGCTGGATTGTGTGTCTATATTTGTGCCAGTACCATACTGTTTTGATCACTACAGCTTTGTAACATAACTTGAAGTCTGGAATTGTGATGCCTCCAGGTTTGTTTTTCCTTTTCAAGGTTGTGTTGGCTATTTAGGGTCTTTTGTGGTTCATACAAAATTTAGGATTGTGTATTCTAGCTCGGTGAAAACGCTGACAGTATTTTGATAGGCTTTGCATTAAATGTATAGATTGCTTTGGGTAGTATCGACATTTTAACAACATTTGTTCTTCCAATCCATGAGTATGCAATGTTTTTCCATTTGTTTGTGTCATCTTAAACTTCTTTACCAATGTTTTATAGTTTTTAGAGTACGGGTCTTTCACCAATTTGGTTAGGTTTATTCATATCTACCTTACTGTTTTTAGTACAATTATAAAGGGGAATGATTCCTCAATTTCTCTTTCTCTTGAAAGAGTATGCAGAAATGCAAAAAGATTTCTGTACATTGATTTTATATCCTGTGACTTTACTGAATTCATTTATCATTTCTAGCAGTTTTTTAAAATGTTTATTTATTTTTGAGAGAGAGAGAGAGAGGGCAGGGGAGAGAGAGAGCATGAGTGGGGAAGGGGCAGAGAGAGAGGCAGACACAGAATCCAAAGCAGGCCCCAGTCTCTGAGCTGTCAGCACAGAGCCTGACATGGGGCTTGAACTCATGGACAGTGAGATCATGACCTGAGCCAAAGTCAGACACATTTCTAGTAGTTTTTTGGTAGAATCTTTTGGGTTTCCTCTATACAGCATCATATCATTTGCAACCAGTGAAAGTTGTGACTTCGTTGCTAATTTGGATGCCTTTTATTTATGTTGTCTGATTACTGTGGCTAGGACTTAGTACTATGTTAAATAACAGTGGTGAGAGTGGACATCCCAGTCTTGTTTGTGATTATAGAGGAAAACCTCTCAATTTTTCTCCCCTAGGGATGATATCAGCTGTAAGTTTTTCATAGAAGACCTTTATTATGTCAAGGTATGTTCCCTTCAAACCTACTTTATTGAGGGTTTTTATCACGAATGGACACTGTACTTTGTGAAGTGCTTTTCTGCATCTATTGAAATGATCATAAGGCTCTTATCCTTTCTTTTATTAATATGATGTATCATATTGATTGATTTGTGAATATTTAATTAATTTTCCAACTTAGGAATAAATCACACTTGATCTTGGTGAATGATTTTGTGAAATGTATTGTTGGATTTGTGTTGCTAGTATTTTACTGAGAATTTTTGCATCCATGTTCATCAGGGATATTGGCCTGTAGTTCTCTTTTTAGTGGAGTCTTTATCTGTGTTTGGTACGAGGGTAATGTTGTCCTTATAGAATGAATTTGGAAGTTTTCCTTCCTTTTCTATTTTTTGGAGTAGTTTGAAAAGAATAGGTATTAACCTTTTAAATGTTTGATAGACACATAGATCAATGGTACAGAATAGAAACTCAGAAATGAACCCACACTTATATGATCAATTAATATTTGAAAAAGCAGGAAAGAATATCCATTCAACAAATGGTGCTGGGAAAACTGAACAGCAACTTCCAAAAAAATGAAACTGGACCATTTTCTTAAACCATACGCAAAAATAAATTCAAGACAGATTAAATATCTACATGTGAGACCTGAAAGCCTAAAAATACTAGAGAAGAACATAGGCAGTAATCTCTTTGACCTCTTTCTAGATATGTCTATGGAAGCATGGGAAACAAAAGCAAAAATAAAAAGTTTCCATCAAAATAAAAAGTTTCTGCATGGCAAAGTATACAATCAACAAAACTAAAAGACAACCTACTGAATGGGAGAAGATATTTGCAAATGACATACCTGATAAAGGGTTAGTATCCAAAATGTATAAAGAATTTGGGGCACCTGGATGGCTCAGTTTGTTAAGCACCTGCCTTTGGCTTAGGTCATGATCTCACATTCGTGAGTCTGAGCCCCAGGTTGGGCTCTCTTCTGTCAATGCAAGGCCTGCTTTGGATGCTCTGCCCCCCCGCCCCTCTGCCCCTACCCCACTTATACTCTCTCTCTCTTTAAAACAAATAAACTCAAAAAATATAAAGAACTTATCAAACTCAACACTCAAAAACCCAAATAATCCAATTTTAAAATGGGCAAAAGAGGGGTGCCTAGGTGGCTCAGTCGGTTAAGTGTCCAACTTCAGCTCAGTTCATGATCTTGCAGTCTATGAGTTCAAGCCCCACGTCAGGCACCGTGCTGATACCTCAGAGCCTGAAGCCTGCTTTGGTTTCTGTGTCTCCCTCTCTCTCTCTGCCCTCCCCTGCAGGCACTGTGTCTCTCTCTCTCAAAAGTAAACAGACATTTTAAAAAATGGACAGAAGACATGAATAGCCATTTTTTCCAAAGAACTCATCCAGATAGCCAATAGACACGTGAAAAGATCACTGATCATTGGGAAAATACAAATCATAACAACAATGAGATGTCATCTTACACCTGTAGGAATGGTTAAAATCAAAAACACAAGAAACAACAGGTGTTGGCGAGAATGTGGAGAAAGGGGAACCCCCCACTACTGATAGGAATGCAAACTGGGTACAGCCACGCTGGAAAACAGTAGAGAGGTTCTTCAAACAGTTAAAAATAGAACTACTCTGTGAACCACCAATTGCACTACTAAGTATTTACCCATAATACTAATTTAAAGTCATAGATGCACCTCTTAATGCATGTTTATAGCAGCATTATCTACAATAGCCAAATTATGGAAACAGACCTAGTGTCAATCGACTGATGAATGGATCAAGAAGATGTGGTACATATACAATGGAAATAACTCAGTAATAAAAAAAGAATGAAATCTTGCTATTTGAAACAACATGGATGGAAGCTAGAGTGTATTACACTAAGCAAAACAAGTCAATCAGAGAAAGACAAATACAAAATGATTTCATTCATATATGGAATTTAAGAAACAAAACAAACGAGCAGAAAAAAAGAAAAGGGCAAACCAAGAAACAGACTTTTAACTATAGAGAACTGATGGTTACCAGAGGGGAGGAATTTGGGGGAATGGGTTAAATAGGTGATGGAGATTAAGGAGTGTACTAACCAGTGATGAGTACTGGTTGTTGTACGGACAAAGTGTTGAATCACTATTTTGTACACCTGAAACTAATATTATGCTGTGTTTTAACTGGAATTTAAATAAAAACCAAAAAAATTTAAATAGAGTGGTAGATTACTAATTTTTCTCTGGAGATTTCCTACTTGAAGAATGAAAATAACAAAAGAAATCTCTAATGAGAGCTTACAATGAACTTTCACAATACTGGAGCTACAGATATTTTCATCTTTACTATAAAAAGGTGAATAGCATTCAATCTTAAAATATTTGTTCTTGGGTGTCTAGCTGGCTCCATCCAGTTGGTGAAGCACACAACTCCTGATCTCAGGGCTGTGAGTTCAAGCCCTGTGTTAGACACAGAGATTACTTTTAAAAAAGTTATATAAAAATATTTGTTTTTCCTTCATGCCTATGTGAAATTATTCATGTTTGTAATTTATTCAATGTATTATCCTGGACTTTCATCCCTCGTTTACATGCTAAATCTGTTCAATGCTCTTAAAAGAGATGATAGCTATAAAAACAGAGTTCCAGGGGCACCTGGGTAGCTCAGTGGGTTGAGCATCCGACTCCTGCTCAGGTCATGACTCGCGGTTGACGAGTTCCAGCCCTGCTTCGGGCTCTGTGCTGACAGCTCAGAGCCTGGAGCCTGCTTTGGATTCTGTGTCTCCCTCTCTCTCTGCCCTTCCCCCACTCATGCTCTGTCTCTGTCTCAAAAATTAATAAAACATTAAAAAATTTATTACAAATCAGAGTTCCAACACAGGTATGCCAGTTTTGTTCTTTTAGGCTAAAGGAGTATAGGAAAAATACTAATGTGAAATTTTATTTTTAATTTAATTTATGATACATAGGTTTTCAGATGGTATTTCTAAGTGCCAACTTAAATGCTATAGGTATTTTAAATATAGTAGAATACCAATTTCATTTTCAGGAATTTAATTCCTAAAAAGAGATAATATCCATAGTGTAATTATTTACTTAATTCTATGCATATGTATGTATATGTATGTCTACTTACCTATCTATTCATTTATCATCTATCATTTAACTACTATATATATATATATCCACTTGCAGTCTAAATTTAATTCTTTGTTTAACCATCCCCTAAAATACAATTGACTAGGATATTTTATGCTTTCAATAACCCTGATGTTATCACAGGCTACAGTTACTTAATAGGATAAACAAATTTCTCCAAAAAAATTTTTTTTACCAAGTCAATTCTGAGATATAGTATAGTCCACTTCTGACTTTTTCAATATTGACTTGGTTGTCCTAGCCAGTAACTACCTATAATTTTATCTTAGTATCTTCAATCTGATATCAGAGAATTGATCTAGGTTATGTTTGAATCTCTTAGAGTACTAGCATTCTATGAATGGGCTTAGTTCTTTGAGTCTATTCTCTCCATGAACAGAATCAATCAAAAGGAAAAATTATCCTTTAACAAAAAATTACCTCATGTCTTTCCCATTCATACAATATTTCAATTGCAATTTTCTTCACTATAGGGTATAAACAGGCATGACCAAGAATAAGAACCAACTGAAAAATCATGCCTTTCAAATGAAAGGTTTAGGTTTTTCCCTTGGTACATGGAACAATTTAGGCAAAAGTTATTTTTGTAAGGAAAAAATGATTCTCTCCTTTGCCTAAGTTTATTCCATTCATGTATTCTGGATGTCCTTAATATTTTAGAAGCAATCAATAGCAGATGATATCTCTTAGATCCTTTACTCAAGAGAACCAACTTTATCTTCATTTTATGCAGAGTCAATGCTCTATTTAACTCTAAATTATTTATTATGTACCATTTGGGATGTAGAGGAAGCTGTGTTTTAGAAAATGAGGGTCATGTAAAATAAATTAATTCTAAATTATTATTCATGTTTGTCTCACATAGGCTTGGATTTACTCTGAAGTACCACAGAGCAGCAAATAAGAACAAAGTGCTTCCTTGGAGTAAAATTTCTAAGCAGATTTCTGGGGCGCCTGGGTGGTTCAGTAGATTGAGTGTCTGACTCTTGGTTTCAGCTTAGGTCATGATCTCGCAGTTCATGGGTTTGAGTCCTGTATCAGCCTCTGTGCTGACAACAGGGAGCTTAGGATTCTCTCTCTCCCTCCTTCTCTGTCCCTCCTGATGTCTCTCTTTCTCTTTCTCTCTCTCTCAAAAATAAACTTGAAAAATGGAAAAAAAAATTCTAAGCAGATTTCTGAACCTGAGAGACAAGAGTGTGACTACACTAACCTCTGTTGTTTGTGGGTGCACCTAGAATCCAAGAATTATAATGAATCAAAGTAGAACAGAACACTAAGTATATTCTGATTGTGATCATGAAAACCTAAATGGTGCTTGGAACATAGCAGACACTCAAAACATTTTTGAGTAAATGAATGCACACAAAATGAATAAATGATTGAATCGCTTCATCTTCCTTGGTTAAAAATTGCTTTGTGATGTTACCGCTTTTGATAGATGTAAGACATATTAATATCTATAAGAAATTCAAAGCTTCATTATTGTGATTGCTATTTTGTTTGGTAGTAGTTGTGTTCTTAAGTACATTGGCAAAATGCTTTGAACTTCCTTGAGGCAATGTGCTATATAGTCATACGCTTTAATTATAAAACCATCTCTTTAGCAAAACAATTATTTTCTTAGAATTTCTCTGAAACTGCAAAACTTCCTCTAGAATTTTCATTCTGCATTCTGTAATCAAAGTTATAGAAATAATGTATGCCAGAGGAGGTCATGATTAGAATCTTGCTGTTTTCAAGGCACCCATGGATTATATAGCCTACTGACTACAGAAAGCAAGCAGGAAGTCCTCTCTTGCAAAAATTGAGAATTTGATTCAGTTACAATGTAACAACATTTAAAAAGAAACAATCCTGGGGCCTCTGGGTGGCTCAGACAACCATCTGACTATTGATTTCCACTCAGGTCACCATCTCACCATTAATGAGATCAAGCCCCACATTGGAGTCTGTGCTGACAGCATGGAGCCTGCTTTGGATTCTCTCCCCTCCTCTCTCCCTCCCTCCTATTCTCTCTCTCCCCACCACCTGTCCCAAGATAAATAAACATAAAAAAAATAAGAAGACACAATCTTCATCAAACTGTCCATAATATACAAACTAAAAAGTCAGCATTATTACACAAAGTCTCTAAACTAGAGACTTACTTGGATTTCACCAGTTTTTACACTGATGTCCCCTTTCTCTCCCAGGATTCATTCCAAGATACAAATTGCATTTTGTCATTATCTAGAATCTTCCAGCCTGTTATTGTTTTCTGGTTTTTATAACCTTGAATGTTCTGAAGAGCACTGGTTAGATATTTTGTAAAATGTCTTTCATTTGAATGTATCTTTTAGTTTCTCCTGATTAGAACAGAGTAATTGGTTTGGGAGAAGAACACCACAGAAGTGAAGGGTTTTTCTCACCACATCAGAGAGTATCAGATGCTAATGTGACTTTTCTCTGGTGATGTTAACCTTGAGAACTCAGCTAAGGTGCTATCTGTCAAGGTTACCCACTATACACTTATTATTTTTCTCTTGCCACACTTTCTTCTTTGGAAGTTAATCACTAAGTCTAGCTCACACTCACAGAGAAGAAAATCAATTTCCTCCTCTTTGAAGGGGTATATAAATATATACTATATTCATATTTATATATTTTAAATTCTTCTATAAGGAACATGTATCTCCTCCCCATTTATACCTATCCATTCATTTATTTATCTCACTATGTACTGATCAATATTTGTTGTATTCTTACAGTGATTTCAATATTATCATAGTTTATTTTGTTGAGTGCTTCCTTAATTTCTGTCACTACAAGGTGGATCCAGACTCATCTTATATTTTCCTTGACCCAATCCTAGAAGCAGTAATTCTACCCAAGAGCTCTGTTTTCTTTTATTAGAGAACGATATGTACAAATCAAAAACTGGGTTCTGGGTATGCACATTCTTACTGGGTATCACTGATTCTAGCCCAAGAGAACTGGATATAGGCATAATGTACACAAGAAAATTTTCAGAAAGGAAAATAGAGTCATTGTTAGTAAAAAAAAAAAAAATCCAATTTATAACAATAATAACCAGCATAGAAGTTTGATTTTATATTTTCAAATGGTTAACTTCTTGGTCATATTGCTCCATGGTTTTTTACTTAATATAAAAATGATGTTCAAATCTCCAGCCTTGACGTCTACAGTGAGATTCAGACTCACTTATGTAGCTATTTCATTATCAAAAAAAAATCACTTTTTATGGTTCTTATTCATCTCAAAAGTAGCTGGTTAAAAAAAAAATTCATTATGTACCAACAACCCTATGCTCTTCACTAATGGCATTCAAGACAGAAATATGAAATTTGGGGTGCCTGGGTGGCTCTCTTGATTTCAGCTCAGGTTGTGATCTCACATTTCATGAGTTTGGGCACCACATTGGGCTCCATGTGGAAAGCATGGATGCTACTTGGGATTCTCTGTCTCCCTCTTGTCTCTCCCTCTCTCTCAAAAATAAACTAATAATAATAAAATAAAATCCATATCCCCATCTCCTTTTCAAACCTTTATATGTATTTACTTACCAAGTTCTCAGAGTTTATCCATTAAATATTTTTAATGTATATATGATTTTCTATTCTTGTACTTGGTCCACATCTTTCCCATTTCCTCCAGTGACAATTGCAATAATGCCCCCCTCAACACTGCCACCACCACCAACTAGTCTCCCGTCATCTAGACTTGAAACCTTTAAATATCCCCTTCACACTGTGGCTACAGTGATTACTATAAGCCAAAGGCGTAACTTTGAGAATCCTCTGCCATAATTATTTCATAGCTCCCGTCCCTTCCCCATTAGGCCATCATTGTCACAATTGGGCACAAACATTTGGCACAAAAGATCTTTAGTTACTCAGCCCTTCCTACTTTTCTAGTGCCATCCCCCCAATGCCTTTTGTTTTATCCTTTATATTCTGGCAGTATACATTTTTCCCAAATGCATTATCTGTTTTATGCTTATATAAATTGGTTAATGGAAAAACACTCTTCCTATCTTTCTTCATCTTGGTCTATGTTTATCAGACTTGAGTTTAATGCCCGTATCATTTCCCCCCAGAAACCTTCTTCAAGTCCCTAGATTGGAAAAATATCCTTCCTTCTGGGCTCCCCTAGCTGTCAGACCATGCATCTATCATAGCAATTACAATGTTTTATTAAAATGATCTGATCAGGGGCGCCTGGGTGGCTCAGTCAGTTGAGCATCCGATTTCGGCTCAGGCCATGATCTCATTGTTTGTGGGTTCAAGCCCCGTGTCGGGCTCTGTGCTGACAGCTCAGAGCCTGGAGCCTGCTTCAGATTCTGTGTCTCCTCCTCTCTCTGACCCTCCCATGCTAGTGTTTTGTCTCTCTCAATAATAAATAAACGTTAAGAAAAATTTTTTTTAAATGATCAGATCATGTGTCTGCTTCCCTTACCAAACTATGAGCTCCCTTAGGGTAGAGGACATGTTCCTATTCTTCATCTTTATAACCTTAGTTCCTGGCATAGCCCTTACCCATTAAGGGCATTCAGCAAGTGTTTACACAAATTGAGGAAAGGGAATAATCTAATTTCAAATCCACTTTTTGATCCTTAAACCTTACTATTCCCCTTATGCCATTTTCATCGTCTATCAGTAAGATTATATTAGGTGATTTGTTAAATAGAAAAATATTATTGAAATAATTATAGAAAATGTACAGTGCTTCACTGCTTGATATAATACCTTTCCATTGGTTTATAACAAGCAGTCACCCATTATGTTCAGTAGGATGACGATAGCTGAGATTTTCATAAATATAAAAAAGAGATTAGGGCTTCAGTCATTCATTTTCAACCCATGTAACTTTGACCACATCACTTATTCATTTTTTACAGCTGATGGGACTGAAGATTTTTCCTGAGTATTGATCGAAATAAATATAGTTAACCCTTTAACAACACAAAGGTAAGGGGTGCTGACCCCCATTCAGTTGAAAATCTGTATATAACTTTAGCCTCACTCAACTAATAGCCTACTGTGGACCAAAAGCCTTACCAATAACATAAATAGTCAATTAACACATATTAGGTATGTTACATGTATTACATACTACATTCTTATAATAAAGTAAGCTAGAGAAAAATGTTCATAAAATCATAGGGAAGAGAAAAAAACATTAAGTACTGTACAAAATCAGCGTATTTGTGGACCCATACAGTTCATACCAGTGTTGTTCAAGGGACTTGAGAAAGTCCAATAGAAACTATGTTTTTCATTGGTAAAAGAAGTGGTTATTTTTATTATTAGTATTGAGTAATGTCTTATTTCAGCTGAAGTATAACGGTACCTGTCATAACTTCCTAAAGAAAATGAATACTATGCAAATTAATCTTTCTGGAGAAAGCCATCACCTCTTTTAGGGAAGTGCTGTGAGAATCTCAAAAGACTATTTGGGTTCTGTTTTATTTTGTTTTGCTTTTTGGCAGGGTCTTAGAGATTCTTTGTGGGGATTCACTGAAAGAAAATATTCTATGGTTGAAATTATCATAGCACAGTTCCTTGTAGACTTTTAACCACTTACATTTTCTGTAAATTATATAGTACATTCTTTTAGGAACCCCAAATGCTTTAGAGCACTTAGATTTTAATGGTACTAACATAAATTTACATAAGTTGAAATGACCTGAAGTATAATGATATAATATCTTTAATCATACTTGAATAAATGACTCCAAATGTGGTAATAGTTAAAATGCATAGAACATGTATTATGGTAAACACTTCATATTGTTTCAATTTAAGCTTAAATTAACCTTTGGGAATTTCTATTGTTCCTCTCCTATCAACGTGAAAACTAAGTCTGAGAGAGATCAAGTAACTTGACGTTAGTCATATAGACAGTGAATAATGGTGGCATCCGGAATTTAATCTGTCTCCAGAGCCCATGTACTCAAATAACTATTTTTGGGGCTCTGCTGGATGTCAAGAATACAAGTTCAAATTATTGCAAAGAGTGAGGGGAGGGATGGGTGGGTCTTTATTCTTGAATATCTATTAAAGTTACTACATTGAAACTTCCAGGGAAGATGGCAGAGTAGTAGGATTCTCAGCTCACCTTGCTCCACAGATACAACTAGATAACACATCCATATCAATGTAAATAACCAAGAAACGACCTGAAGACTGGCAGAACAGGCTCTACACAGCTAAATGTAGAGAAAAGTCCACATAAAAGAGGATTGGAAGGGGGAGAGGTATGGATGGGGGATAAATGAAACTGTAGTATTGTCTACTGGAGGGAAAAACACCACAGATGCAGAGAGGGGAAAGAGAGACTCACACCAGGAACACCAGGCATGAGAGATCCATACTGGGGTGAGAAATCCCCATATTTGGCTTTGAAAACAAGAGACACTCAACTTCAAGAGTTCTTATCATCAGTGGAGCTTACCACTTGGAACTTTAAAAATCGGTAGACTCAGCTCTGAAAGAGCTGAGGGCACTAGGAAACTGAGTCCTGACCCTTAATGAGACAGCACAATAAACAGCCCCAATGAGATACAGCATATAGTTTGAAAAATACCTGGGGTATACGGGAGGGAGATTGTTTACTAATTTCAGAGGGTGTACTGGAGGGGGAAAGATCTTTGTGAGTCTCACCTAAGAACAAAAGAGCTGGCAATCACCATTTCCCTCCCCTGCCCCAGCCTAAATACATAAATACCTGTGGGAACCAGTGCAGATCCAAAGCTCTCCATTTAACTTGCTAACAGCACACCTCACCTCTATGAACTTACATGCATTTGCCCCCTCCGACCCTGTGGGCCTCCACAGGAGTTTTCCCAGACAGCAGCAGGCCCCCTCCCACAGCAAGCAGCATAGACCTTGCTAACACCACATGCCTCATGTTCTCCTGCAAACCTGCACACTCCAATACATCCTTGGCCAGAGTCTATCTAAAGGTGTGCCACATCCTGATAGTGGGCCAGCAGCCCTGACAGGGGCCAGCACCACACCAAAGTAATTCTTGTCCCAAGGAGAGAGGAAGATAATCACACTCATCTGTCCCACTGCAGTATCAGCAATGAGCTGGGGCAGACATCAGGTCTAACTATAGACCCCAATCACCAATGAGAGCTTCTCAGAGACTAAAACAAAAAAAATGCCTACAGTTCCATGCTACAACATGACGTGACACAAGTGAAGGTGTGTCAACTGAAGGTGGCTCCAGACTAACCCAATAACACCACAGGGACCAAACTCTGCCCACAACCGGCAGACAACTACATTGAAGGAAAAAGTGGTTTGACCACAAGAGTAGGGTGCACACAACACACACAGGAGACACTTCTAAAGCACCAGGTTCTGGTAAATGGGGGACATTGCACAGCAGGACACTATAGGACCTCTCTTTCATAAGGCCACCACTTTCAAGAGCAGGAGATACTGCTGACTTTCCTATCACATAGAAGCAGACACAGAGAGTTACACAAAATGGATATATCCCAAATTAAAGAACAGGACAAAATCACAGCAAAAGTGCTTTAGAAAATGGATATAAGTAATATTTCTGATAAATAATTTATAGAAATGGTCAAAGATACTCACTGGATATCAGAAAAGAGCAGAGAACCTCAATGAGACCCTCAACAAAGAGAGAGAAAACATAAAAAAAAGAACCAATCAGAGATGAAGAACTCAGTAAGTGAAATTAAAAATACATTAGATGGGGGTGCCTGGGTAACTCAGTCAGTTAAGCATCCATCTCTTGATTTCGGCTCAGGTCATGATCTTGCAGTTTGTGGGGTTGAGCTCTGAATTAGGCTCCATGTTAAAAGTGTGGAGCCTGCTTGGTCCTCTCTCTCCCTGTCTGCCCCTCCCTTGCTCATGCTCTCTTTCTCTCTGTCTCTCAAACTAAATCAAAATTAAAAAAAATACCTTAGATGGAATAAATAGTAGAATGGAGGAAGCAGAAGAATCGATCAGCCACTGGCAGGACAGAGTAATGGAAAGTAATCAAGCTGAACAGGAGAGAGAAAAATAATAATAAATCAAAATAGACTAAGGGAACTCAGCGACACCATCAAGTGTAATAATATTTGCATCAAAGGGAGAACACAAGAAAAAGAGGGAAAATGTATTTGAAGAAATAGCTAAAAATTAACTGAATCTGGGGAAGGAAACAGAAATCCAGATCTAGAAAGCACAGAGAGCCCCCAACAAAATCAACTGAAGGAAGCCCACACCAAGAAGCATAGTAATTAAAATGGAAAAGAATAGTGATAGAGAATTTTAAAAGCAGCAAGAAGAAACAAAACAAAACAGTTACTCGTGAGTGAAACTGCCTAAGGCTATCAGCTGATTTTTCAGCAGAAACTTTGTAGGCAAGAAAAGAGGGCCATGATATAATAAAAGTGCAGAAAGAAAAAGAAAAGAAAAGAAAAACTGCAACCCAAATTCTCTATCCAGCAAGGCCAAAGAGTTTCCCAGACAAACAAACATTAAGGAATTCATCGCTACTAAACAAGTCTTGCAATAAATGTTAAAGGGTATTCTGTGAGTGGAAAGGAAAGACCATAAGCAGGAGTAAGAAAGTAGGAACCACAAAAGCAGTAAAATTATGTACATCTATAAAAATAAATCAAAAACATGGGAGGGGGGCAGAAGAGCGGTAAAGAATGAGTTCAAACTTAAGTGAAAATCCACTTAATATACATTGCTATATGAATAAGATGTTATAAATAAAACTAATGGTAACTACAGATCAAAAATTAATAGTAGATATGCAAAAAATAAAGAGAAAGTAATCCAAGTATGTCACTAAAGAAATCTAGCAAACTGTGATAAAAGAGAGCAACAGAAGAAAGGAACAAAGAACTATAAACATAAGGATAAAACAAATAACAAAATGCCAATAAATACATATTTGTCAATAATTACTTTGAATGTAAATGACTAAATGCTCCAATAAAGAGACATAAGATGATGGGGCACCTGGGTGGTTCAGTCAGCTAAGCGTCTGACTTCAACTAAGGTCATGATCTCATGGTTAGTGGGTTTGAGCCCCATGTCAGGCTCTGTGCTGACAACTCAGAGCCTGAAGCTTGATTCAGAGTCTGTGTCTCCTTCTCTCTCTGCCCCTCCTCCACTCACATTCTGTTTCTCTCTCTTTCACTCTCTCTCAAAATTAAATGAACATTTAAAAAATAAAAGAGACATATGATGACAGAATGGATTAAAAAAAAAAAAAAGATCCAGCTGTATATACTGCCTACAAGAGACTCATTTCAGTACTAAAGACAAATCTGATCAAAACTGAACAGATGAAAAAACATTTATCAAACAATGGAAGTTAAAAAAAAAGCCAGGGTATCAATACTTATATTGGACAAAACACACTTTAAAACAGACTGTAACAGGAGACAAAGAAAGACACTATATAATAATAAAGGCAATATTCCAACAAAAATATATGACAATTGTAAATATTTATGCATCCTAAATGGGAGTACCCAAATACATAAAACACCTAATAACAAATATAAATGAAGTAATTAACATTAATGCAATAATAGTACGAGAGTTTAACACCCCACTTTTATCAATGGATAGATCATCCAGATGAAAGTCAACAATGAGATAGTACTGGATGAGATGGATGTAACAGATATACTCAGAAAATCCCATCCTAAAACAGCAGAAAATGCATTATTTTCAAATGGACATGGAACCTTACCCAGAAGTGATCATGTGTTAGACCACAAAACAAGTCTCAAGAAATTCAATACAATGCAATCATACAATGTATCTTTCCCTACCACAGAGATATAAAACTAGAAAACAAACATGGGAAAAAATCTGGAAAGAATACAAATATATGGAGGTTAAATAACATGCTTGGCTGAATGGATCAGCCAAGAAATCAAAGAAAAAATTTAAAAAAATACATGGAGACAAAGGAAAATGAAAACGCAAGTCCAAAATCTTTGGATGCAGCAAAATCTATTATAAGAGGGAAGTTTATAGCAGTACAGGCATATATTAAAAAGGCAGAAAATTCTCAAATAAATAACCTAATCTTACATCTTGTTGAGCTACAAAAAGGACAAACCAAACCCAAAACCAGTAGAAGGAAATAATAAAGATTAGAGAAAAATAAAACAGACTTAAAAAAGAGAGAAAGATCAATGAAGCCAGCAGCTGATCTTTTGAAAAGATCACCAAAATTAATAAACCTTTAGTCAGATATGAAAGAGAAAGAGAGAGAAACATTCAAAGAAAATCAGAAATGAAAGAGGAGAGACACAGAAATACAAAGGATTTTAAGAGAACATTATGAAAAACTGTATGTCAACAAATTGGAAAACCTAGAAGGAATGGATAAATTCCTAGAAACAAATAACCCCCCAAAACTGAATCAGGAAGAAATAGAAAATTCCAACACACCAATTATCAGCAATGAAATTGAAATAGTAATCAAAAAACTCCCAACAAACAAAAGTCCAGGACCACATGGCTTCACAGGTGAATTTCACCAAACTTTTAAAAGAGAGTTAATATCTATTTTTCTTAAATTATTCCAAAACATAGAAGAGGAAGAAAAACTTCCAAATTCATTAAGTAGTCCATGGTTACCCAGATACCAAAAGCCCATAAAGACACCACAAAAAAAGACCTACAGGCCAATATCTGCAGAACACAGATAAAAAAATTCTCAACAAAATATTGATAACCCCAATTCAATATTACAAAAATCATTCACCACAATCAGGTGGGATTTATTCCAAGATACAAGTTCAATATTTGCAAATCAACCAATGTGATGCATCACATCAACAAGAGATAGGAAAAGAAACATACGATCATCTCAACAGATGCAGAAAAATCATTTGACAAGGTAGAACTGCCAGTCATGACAAAAACACTCAACAAAATAGGTTTAGAAGGAACAGCTAACATCATACACAATGATGAAAACTGAAAGCATTTCCTTTAAGATCATAAACAAGACAAGGATGACCACTCTCACCACTTTTATGCAAAATAGTACTGGAAGTCCTAGCCACAGCACTCAGATAAGAAAAAGAAATAAAAGGCATCTGGATTGGTAAGAAAGTAGGAAAATTTTCATGATTTGCAGATCACATGACACCGCATAGAGAAAACCCTAAGACTCCACCAAAAATATGCTAGAACTGATAAATGAATTCTGTAAGGTCACAGGATATAAAACTAATGTACAGAAATCGGTTGCATATCTATACACTAGTAGTAATGAGGTAGCTGAAAGAGAAATTAAGAAAACAATCTCCTTTACAATTGTACCAAAAATAATAAAATATCTAGGAATAGCTTAACCAAGCAGATGGAAGATCTATACTCTGAAAGCCATAAAACACTGATGAAAGAAATTGAAGGTGACACAAAGAAATGAAAAGACATTCATTCCATGCCCATAGATTTAAAGAACAAATGTTGTTAGAATTTCTGTTCTACCCAAAGCAATGAACAGATTGAGTGCAATCCCTATCAAAATACCATAGCATTTTTCACAAACTAGAACAAATAATCCTAAAATTTGTATGGAACCACAAAAGATCCTGAATAACCTAAACAATTCTGAAAAAGAAGAACAAAACTGAAGGTGCTCCAATCTCAGATATCAAAATATATAACAAAACTGTAGTAATCCAAACAGTATGGTACTAGCACAAAAATAGACACATAGATTAATAGAACAGAATAGAAAGCCCAGAAATAAACCCATGACTATATGGTCAATTATCTTTGACAAAGCAAAAAAGAATATCCGGTGGGAAAAAGACAGTCACATCAACAAATGGCTTTGGGAAAATTGGACAGCTACATGCAACAGAATGAAACTGGACCACTTTCTCACATAACATACAAAAATAAACTCAAAATGGATTAAAGGCATAAATGTGAGACCCTGAAACCATAAAAATCCTATAAAAGAGCACAGGCAATAATGTTTCTGACATTGGCCACAGCAAACATTTTTCTAGATATATCTCCTGAGGCAAGGGAAACAAAGGCAAAAATAAACTATTGGTTCTGTAACAAAATAAAAAGCTTCTGCACAACAAAAGAAACAGTCAACAAAACTAAAAGACAACAGATAGAATGGGAGAAGATATTTGCAAATGACATACCAAATAAAGGGTTAGTGTCCAAAATACATAAAGAACTGATATAATTCAACACACACACACACACACACACACACACAAAAGAATCCATTTAAAAATTGAGAAGATAAGAACAGACATATCTCCAGAGAAGACAAATGGTCAACAGACACATGAAAACTTGCTCAACATCACTCATCATCAGGGAAATACAAATCAAAATGACAATGAGATATCAACTGACACCTGTCAGAATGGCTAACATCAAAAATACAAGGAACAACAAGTGTTGGTGAAGCTGTGGAGAAAAAGAAACCCTCATTTACTGTTGGTGGGAATGCAAAATGGTACAGTCACTATGGAAAACAGTATGGAGTTTCTTCAAAAAATAAAAAATGGAATTACCATATGAGCCTGTATTCCACTACTGGGTGTTTAACAAAAAATATGAAAACAATAATTTGAAAAGATATATGCATCCCTATGTTTATTGCAGCATTTTTTACAGTAGCCAAATTATGGAAAGAACCCATGTGTCCACTGATAGATGGATAAAAAAGATGTATTATATATATAATATATATATACAAAATCTATAATATATATAGATGTGTTATATACATATAATTATCCATAAAAATAATATTTGTCAGCCATAAAAATAAAATCTTGCCATTTGCAAAAACATGGAAAGTGCTACAGAGTGTAATGTTAAGTGAAATAAATCATTCAAAGACAAACATCATATGATTTCACTCATACATGAAACTTAAGGAAAAAACCCCAAATGAACAAAGGACAAAAGGTGGGGGGGGGGGCAAACCAAGAAACACTCTTAACCATAGAAAGCAAACTGGTAGTTAACAGAGGGGAGGTGGGCGGAGGTGGAGGGGAATGGGTTAAATAGATGACGGGGATTAAGGAGTGCTCTTGTTGTGATGAGCACCAGGTGATGTATGGAAGTGTTGAATCACTATATTGTACACCTGAAACTAATATTACACTGTATGTTGCCTATACTTGAATTAAAATGGTAATAAAGTAATTAAATTACTTCCTTATGGGCAGTTTCCTAGTGTTTTGTTGACATTGAAATAGAACACATTTATTTTGCATGTGATTACTGTATTAACATGAAACTACCTGGAGACTGTACTTCCCTTTGCTTCCTCGAAACTTTAATGTCCACTTGCACTTCAATCCTAGAAGATCATAAGTATCAAATTCTCCTAAAGTTGCACCCAGCTGGAAAATATGTACTTTATGAGGATGATAACATTATTTAACAGCACTATATTCTCAGTTATGTGTCTCATAGGACTATAACTTTGAGACCTATAGTACACTAGATGTATAATATTGTAAAAGTTGTCTTCCATAGAAATTTCTAAACAATACCCTTGATTTATTGATGTTATGAAAAGAGAATACTCACATCCCCATCAATTTGATGACTAAAACATTAATTATAACCAAAATATGAACAAAGTCTATGTTAAAAAATTGTGATTATGTAATTATCAATCAATATATAATCTAACTCAGTGTAAGACAAAAAAAAATGTAAGATTTGTAGGCTCTGAAAATTCTCTAGTGAACCATTTAAAAATTGAAGCATGAAGACACTATAGATCCCCAGGGGAAATTCACAGGAAGAGGACAGTGAAAAAATAAGATAAAAAAGTGAACTTAAAAATATTCTTCATAGTTACCGTTGGACAAAATGTATTTTTAAATTGCAAGAAATTATCACAGCTAATCTAAATAATGAACAGGTAAATGCCATCTTTTATCATTCACATGTTCTTTTTTCCAAGTGGTGACAGATCATCTTCTCTTAAAGCAGTATGTGATTATATACACTGATATCACTGTTCTCTTACAAAGGAAGACAAACAACAAGAAAGATATAACTCCTACTAAATTTTGGTGACAATTGGATTCTGAAGAATAACTGTCTATCCTATTTTTTCTTAAAAATCACATTTCAAATTGGTGAAATTAATTCTATTTATAGAAAGGGGAATGGTGTTATCGAATGTGGCCCCTACAGATGATGAGTGACTTCTAATACAACATTTTATGGCAGAACCCAGAGCAAACCAAAGTGGTACTTGGTCCCACGTTGGTAAGTGGGGAGAAAAAGTCTTTATGATAGGTCAGGGAGGCCAAACAACATAGTTCTATTTATCATAGAGCAATGTGACCGTTATGTACATAGCCAATCAAGATAATTCTGCTAATTAGATATTAGAATTTAATCTAGTGATTGGGCTAGTCAGCTAATCTGCAGAATAAGCATGGACAGAAGGTATGAACTCATTCAATAGATTTGCTTCATGCTTCATCTATAGGCCATGAGAGATGCAGTGCTTATCTCAAGCAGCAAGAGGGGCCCTGCCAAGCTCCTTCAAGGGAACCACACTTAGCATCTAAGCAACAAGCAGCCATAGTTTTAAACCATGCCTGTGAAGATCTGTGGTTTATCTTGATTTATTTTGTGTAACCATTAGCAGGATATTCCTAAGGTACAAGAACAGCTTAAGACAGGTCATTTTCTGGGTCTGAGAACACTCAAAAACTTTCTGTATCAATTAATAGTAATTGCTTCTTTTCTTTTGCCATTTCAGTTTACAAAAGGTTTCACAGGAACGTACTACTTTCAGAAAGCAAGAGAAACCTGTATTATAAGTGATTGTTTCATGGATTTCTGTGTGCTCTTGAAGTCTACTGAGATGAAAGATCTCACAGTAAGTTTCAAACAGAAATTAAGTTTAATGTTCAAAACCATTATATATTATATTATAGTAAGAAAGACATCATAAATCCAAGACAGCACAGAGGGCATTACCTTTCAAAGGAAGTTTTTATGCTTGCTTTTGTTTGTTTGTTTTTGTTTTTTGGTCTTATGGGGGAAAAAAGAAACAAAAAACTTAATTTTGGGGAACAATTTGTAAAATGGTTTCCAGCGGTAATTACATATTAAGATCTAGTTTACCCCAGCTTTAGCTTTCCTTTTATAGTTGATTACCTAATTACTCTCATCATTAGATTTGAGAAACTTGAGAATAAACCAGAATCAACTGAAATAAATCTGAGTTAAGAAAAACAGGATAGAGGATCCTGGGAAGATGGCGGCGTAGGAGGACGCTGGGCTCATCGCGCGTCCTGCTGATCACTTAGATTCCACCTACACCTGCCTAAATAACCCAGAAAACCACCAGAAGACTAGCAGAACGGAGTCTCCACAGCCAAGCGCAGACGAGAGGCCCAAGGAAGAGGGTAGGAAGGGCGATGAGGCGGTGCACCTCCACGGACTGGCGGGAGGGAGGGAGCCGGGGCGGAGGGGCGGCCTGCCGGCCAAGCAGAGCCCCCGAGTCTGGCTTGCAAAAGCGGGGGGGGGGGGGGCGCCTGACAGAGTGTGTTCCAACAGCAAGCGGGACTTGATCTCTGGAAGGTTATAAGCTAACAGCTCTGCTCAGAGAACAGGAGGGCTGGAGGACAACTGGAGGGAGAGTTGTTGAGCTCCGGACTACAGAGCTCAGTTTGGCGGGGAACAAAGGTGCTCACCAGCGCCATTTCCCTCACCCATCTCCCAGCCAAAATCCCAAAGGGAACCAGTTCCTGCCAGGGAACTTGCTTGCTCCGTGCAAACACCCAATGCTGTGCTCCTGGGGATCCATCCCTCCAGCGGTCTGACTCCCTCCCGGTGCCACAGGGCCCATCCCGAAGCGGATCACCAAAGGAAAAGCAAGCTGAGCCTACCCCTCCCGTCCCTGTGCACCTTGCCCATCCACCCCAGCTAATACGCCAGATCCCCAGCACCACAAGCCTGGCAGAGTGCAAGTAGCCCATACGGGCCACACCACCCCACAGTGAAGAGAGGGGAAGAGAAGGCACACAGCAGTCTGACTGTGGCCCCAGCGGTAGGCTGGGGGCAGACATCAGGTCTGACTGCGGCCCCGCCCACCAATGCAAGTTATTCAAGACAGCACAAGGGAACTGCCCCACAGTCCCGCACCACTCCAGGGACTATCCAAAATGACCAAACGGAAGAATTCCCCTCAGAAAAACATCCAGGAAATAACAACAGCTAACGAACTGATCAAAAATGATTTAAACAATATAACAGAAAGTGAATTTCGAATAATAGTCACAAAATTAATCGCTGGGGTTGAAAACAGTATAAAGGACAGCAGAGAATCTCTTGCTACAGAGATCAAGGGACTAAGGAACAGCCAGGAGGAGCTAAAAAATGCTATCAATGAGTTGCAAAATAAAATGGAGACAACTACGGCACGGATTGAAGAGGCAGAGGAGAGAATAGGTGAACGAGAAGATAAAACTATGGAAAAAGAAGAAGCTGAGAAAAAGATAAAAAAAAATCTTGGAGTATGAGGGGAAAATTAGAGAACTAAGTGATGCACCAAAGAGAAATAATATACGCATAACTGGTATCCCAGAGGAGGAAGAGAGAGGGAAAGGTACTGAAGGTGTACTTGAGGAAATAATAGCTGAGAAATTCCTGGAGCTGGGAAGGAAAAAGGCATTGAAATCCAAGGACACAGAGAACTCCCTTCAGACGTAACTTGAATCGATCTTCTGTACTACATATCATAGTGAAACTGGCAAAATACAAGGATAAAGAGAAAATTCTGAAAGCAGCTAGAGATAAACGTGATCTAACATATAAAGGGAGACCTATAAGACTCGTGACCCATCTCTCTACTAAAACGTGGCAGGCCAGAAAGGAATGGCAGGAGATCTTCAATGTGATGAAGAGAAAAAAATATGCAGCCGAGAATCCTTTATCCAGCAAGTCTGTCATTTAGAATAGAAGGAGAGATAAAGGTCTTCCCAAACAAACAAAAACTGAAGGAATTCGTCACCACTAAACCAGCCCTACAAGAGATCCTAAGGGGATCCTGTGAGACAAAGTACCAGAGACATTGCTACAAGCATGAAACCTACGGACATCACAATGACTCTAAAACCATATCTTTCTATAATAACACTGAGTGTCAATGGACTAAATGCGCCAACCAAAAGACACAGGGTATCAGAATGGATAAAAAAACAAGACCCATCTATTTGCTGTCTACAAGAGACTAATTTAAACCTGAGGACACCTTCCAATTGAGAGTGAGGGGATGGAGAACTATTTATCATGCCACTGGAAGTCAAAAGAAAGTTGGAGTAGCCATACTTATATCAGACAAACTAGACTTTAAATTAAAGGCTGTAACAAGACATGAAGAAGGGCATTATATAATAATCACAGGGTCTATCCATCAGGAAGAGCTAACAATTATAAATGTCTATGCGCCGAATACAGGAGCCCACAAATATATAAAACAATTACTCACAAACATAAGCAACCTTATTGATAAGAATGTGGTCATTGCAGGGGACTTTAACACTCCACTTACAGAAATGGATAGATCATCTAGACACACGGTCAATAAAGAAACAAGGGCCCTGAATGATACATTGGATCACATGGACTTGACAGACAGATTTAGAACTCTGCATCCCAAAGCAACAGAATATACTTTCTTCTCGAGAGCACATGGAACATTCTCCAAGATAGATCACATACTGGGTCACAAAACAGCCCTTCATAAGTTTACAAGAATTGAAATCATACCATGCATACTTTTAGACCACAATGCTATGAAGCTTGAAATCAACCACAGGAAAAAGTCTGAAAAACCTCCAAAACCATGGAGGTTAAAGAACACCCTACTAAAGAATGAGTGGGTCAACCAGGCAATTAGAGAAGAAATTAAAAAATAGATGGAAACAAATGAAAATGAAAATACAACAATCCAAACGCTCTGGGATGCAGCAAAGGCAGTCCTGAGAGGAAAATACATTGCAATCCAGGCCTATCTCAAGAAACAAGAAAAATCCCAAATACAAAATCTAACAGCACACCTAAAGGAAATAGAAGCAGAACAGCAAAGACAGCCTAAACCCAGCAGAAGAAGAGAAATAATAAAGATCAGAGCAAAAATAAACAATATAGAATCTAAAAAAACTGTAGAGCAGATCAACGAAACCAAGAGTTGGTTTTTTGAAAAAATAAACAAAATTGACAAACCTCTAGCCAGGCTTCTCAAAAAGAAAAGGGAGACGACCCAAATAGATAAAATCATGAATGAAAATGGAATTATTACAACCAATCCCTCAGAGATACAAGCAATTATCAGGGAATACAATGAAAAATTATATGCCAACAAACTGGACAACCTGGAAGAAATGGACAAATTCCTAAATACCCACACGCTTCCAAAACTCAATCAGGAAGAAATAGAAAGCTTGAACAGACCCATAACCAGCGAAGAAATTGAATCAGTCATCAAAAATCTCCCAACAAATAAGAGTCCAGGACCAGATGGCTTCCCAGGGGAGTTCTACCAGGCGTTGAAAGCAGAGATAATACCTATCCTTCTCAAGCTATGCCAAAAAATAGGGAAGGAAAACTTCCAGATTCATTCTATGAAGCCAGTATTACTTTGATTCCTAAACCAGACAGAGACCCATTAAAAAAAGAGAACAACAGGCCAATATCCCTGATGTATATGGATGCAAAAATTCTCAATAAGATACTAGCAAATCGAATTGAACAGCATATACAAAGAATTATTCACCATGATCAAGTGGGATTCATTCCTGGGATGCAGGGCTCGTTCAACATTCGCAAATCAATCAACGTGATACATCACATTAATAAAAGAAAAGATAAGGACCATATGATCCTGTCAATAGATGCAGAAAAGGCCTTTGACAAAATCCAGCACCCTTTCTTAATAAAAACCCTCGAGAAAGTCGGGATAGAAGGAACATACTTAAAGATCATAAAAGCCATTTATGAAAAGCCCACAGCTAACATCATCCTCAATGGGGAAAAACTGAGAGCTTTTTCCCTGAGATCAGGAACACGACAGGGATGTCCACTCTCACCGCTGTTGTTTAACATAGTGTTGGAAGTGCTAGCATCAGCAACCAGACAACAAAAGGAAATCAAAGGCATCAAAATTGGGAAAGATGAGGTTAAGCTTTCACTTTTTGCAGATGACATATTATACATGGAAAATCCAATAGACTCCACCAGAAGTCTGCTAGAACTAATACATGAATGTAGCAAAGTTGCAGGATACAAAATCAATGTACAGAAATCAGTTGCATTCTTAAACACTAATAATGAAGTAACAGAAAGACAAATAAAGAAACTGGTCCCATTCACAATTGCACCAAGAAGCATAAAATACCTAGGAATAAATCTAACCAAAGATGTAAAAGATCTGTATGCTGAAAACTGTAGAAAGCTTGTGAAGGAAATTGAAGAAGACATAAAGAAATGGAAAAATATTCCATGCTCATGGATTGGAAGAATAAATATTGTCAAAATGTCAATACTACCAAAAGCTGTCTACACATTCAATGCAATCCCAATCAAAATTGCACCAGCATTCTTCTCGAAACTAGAACAAGCAATCCTAAAGTTTGTATGGAACCACAAAAGCCCCGAATAGCCAAACTAATTTTGAAGAAGAAGACCAAAGCAGGAGGCATCACAATCCCAGACTTTAGCCTCTACTACAAAGCTGGCATCATCAAGACAGCATGGTATTGGCACAAAAACAGACACATAGACCAATGGAATAGAATAGAAACCCCAGAACCAGACCCACAAACGTATGGCCAACTCATCTTTGACAAAGCAGGAAAGAATATCCAATGGAAAAAAGACAGTCTCTTTAACAAATGGTGCTGGGAGAACTGGACAGCAACATGCAGAAGGTTGAAACTAGACCACTTTCTCACACCATTCACAAAAAAAAAAAACTCAAAATGGATAAAGGACCTGAATGTGAGACAGGAAACCATCAAAACCTTAGAGGAGAAAGCAGGAAAAGACCTCTCTGACCTCAGCCATAGCAATTTCTTACTTGACACATCCCCAACGGAAAGGGAATTAAAAGCAAAAATGAATTACTGGAACCTTATGAAGATAAAAAGCTTCTGCACAGCAAAGGAAACAACAACAAAAGGAAAAGGCAACCAACGAAATGGGAAAAGATATTTGCAAATGACATATCGGACCTAGGGCTAGTATCCAAAATCTATAAAGAGCTCACCAAACACCACACCCGAAAAACAAATAACCCAGTGAAGAAATGGGCAGAAAACATGAATAGACACTTCTCTAAAGAAGACATCCGGGTGGCCAACAGGCACATGAAAAGATGTTCAACGTCGCTCCTCATCAGGGAAATACAAATCAAAACCACACTCAGATATCACCTCACGCCAGTCAGAGTGGCCAAAATGAACAAATCAGGAGACTATAGATGCTGGCGAGGATGTGGAGAAACGGGAACCCTCTTGCACTGTTGGTGGGAATGAAAATTGGTGCAGCCACTCTGGAAAACTGTGGAGGTTCCTCAGAAAATTAAAAATAGATCTACCCTATGACCCTGCAATAGCACTGCTAGGAATTTACCCAAGGGATACAGGAGTACTGATGCACAGGAGCACTTGTACCCCAATGTTTATAGCACCACTCTCAACAATAGCCAAATTATGGAAAGAGCCTAAATGTCCATCAACTGATGAATGGATAAAGAAATTGTGGTTTATATACACAATGGAGTACTACAGGGCAATGAGAAAGAATGAAATATGGCCCTTTGTAGCAACATGGATGGAACTGGAGAGTGTGATGCTAAGTGAAATAAGCCATACAGAGAAAGATAGATACCATATGTTTTCACTCTTATGTGGATCCTGAGAAACTTAACAGAAACCCATGGGGGAGGGGAAGGGGAAAAAAAAGAGGTAGAGTGGAAGAGAGCCAAAGCAAAAGAGACTCTTAAAAACTGAGAACAAACTGAGGGTTGATGGGGGGTGGGAGGGAGGGGAGGGTAGGGGATGGGTATTGAGGAGGGCACCTTTTGGGATGAGCACTGGGTGTTGTATGGAAACCAATTTGACAATAAACTTCATATATTGAAAAAGAAAAAAGAAAATAGGATAGATACAGTGGCAGTTGGGACCCAGGGGATAACAGATAGAGACAGCTGGTAAGAGTGGTGTATGTAATCAAAAAAGAGATTAAGATTAATTAGAGAATAATTGCAAGGAAATTCACCTGTAATATAACAAATCACCAGCACACAGTAAAAAGCAGTCATTTCTAGGATACTCATATTTATAACTCATTCAGCCCAAACCAATCCCAGAATATAGCCAGTCTAGGGTTGGATCTGAGTGGAACACAGGTTAACATAGGTAGTTATAAGAAAGTCAGATACTAGTAGGTCATAAAGAAAAACAGTCTGAACTCATTACAGGGTTCTAAACTTATGGAGAATTTTCTTTCAGTGGAACTTCTAGATATTTGCAGTATAATGGGAGTGAACTTAATATCAAGAATTGTCTTATAATGTGCCAATCATGAGTGATATGTACTGTACATTACTAAATTCTTTGAAAATCAGTACTCTGAGCGGCATACACGAAAGCTTTGTAGAAATCAGGATATCGTGATTAATTTTATGTGTCAACTTGACTGGGCCACTGAGCGCCAAGATGTTTGGTCAAACACTATTCTGGGTGTTTCTGTAAGGGTGTTTTTAGATGAGTTTAACATTTAAACTAATACACTAAATAAAAGCAGATTGCCCTTCCTAATATAGGTGGGCACCATCCAATCAATTGAAAGCCTGAACAGAACATAAAAGCTGACCTTTCCCCAAATAAAAGAGAATTCCTCCTGCCCAACTGCCTTCACACTAGGACATTGTTTCTTTATGCCTTCAGATTCAAACTGAAATGTCTTTCTAGGTCTCAAGACTGCTGGCCTTTAGACCAAAACTATATCATCAGTTCTCCTGGTTCTCAGGCCTTCAGACTCAGACTGGAATTACCATTGGCTCCCCTGGGTTTCCAGCTTGTTTATCATGTTACTCAATTCCTATGATAAATCCCTTTCTATTTATATATAATTTTATTTATTCTCTCTGTGGAAAACCCTAATACAGAGAATAACAGTTAACCAGAATATATGACCCTGTTAGGTAGCTGTGTGCTAATTTTAAAAAAAGATAAAAGTTACAAACAATTCTTAGAAATACAGTGGCTTCCCTGGATGTGAGAGTTTGTCAGATTTCCTCATAATTTCGATGACATTGACAGTTTTGAGGAGTTTTGGTCAGGTATATTGTAGGATGTTCCCATACTGAAATTTGTCTTACATGCTTCTTCTGATAAGACTGCAGTTATGGGTTCGGGGGAGGCAGACCACAGAAGCCAAGAATCATTCTCATCACATCATAGTAAGAGTACACACTATCAATAAAATTTGTTGATATTGACCTTGATCATTTTGCTGAGGTAATGTTTGTTAAAATTCTCTACTGTGAAGTTACTCCTTCCCCATTTCCATACTGTACTCTTTGCAAGGAAGTCACTATTTGCAACCAACACTTAAGGAATAGGGATTTATACTCCCCCCCCCCCTCCTTCAGGGTGTAGTATCTACATAAATTATTGGGAATTTTCTGCATGGAATATTTGTCTCTTTTCCCCCATTTAGTCAGTCATTTATATCAGTAAGCATTCACAGTTATTTATATTATTATTTTTAAAGTTATAGTGTTTATCAAGTTAAATTTCTAAAACTAGCAAGATAAAATATGAGTTGTTAGGACGCAGATCACACCCTAGGGAATATTTACCTGGTAATCCCAATGACACCACAAGCTAAATGATTCCCAGTGTTTCCCTTTTGCATACTTTCTTCATTTCCACCTTTGTCCAAGGCATCTCATTTCTCATGGCCCACCATTGTGTGGCTAGTGAGGGAATGGTCTTCTGAGACTTCAATCACAGAATCTTCCATAGACACTTTGGCCATCCTTGCCAGCAGTCACACTGTCCAGGTCTCCAACATGGTCTCTTAAACTTTTGGCCCACTGTGTTTTTGGATAGAGAATTAAAGTGAGGACATACACTGGTATAGCCTTGAGTACTGTGTCTAAACTAATGGATGTGGAATCCGTGTTCACCTTCTGTCAATCCTGTAATGGTTCCTGATCTCTAGCAGTCCCACTTTCATTCTGCATGAAGTGGATGGTGCCCTCCACTGGGCACTGGCCCTTCAGCATGCACACGGCCTTCATCTCCGTGACTCCAAAGGATGTACTTCAGTTCAGGCTCCCAGGGCTGTGGAGGATGGCACAGAAGTCGCCAGCCTCCACGGATATTTATTTTATAATTTGGATAATAATCCAATACCACTTAATTTATTTTGCTACCTTGTGACTTTTTTTTGTGTGTTATTTGCTTGTTCTTAGCATTTCCTTAATTTCTGGTACTACAAGATGCTCCAGGCCCTTCTTGTAAGGTTTTCTTGCCTCAGTTCTAAAATCAGTAATTTCACCCAGGAAATTCTTGGTGCTATTAAATGCTATTTTATCTGATATTAATAGTGCTAGTCCTAGATTCTTTATGGTAAGGAGGGGAGAGGTGGTGGCATGGGATTTTATTGGTACCAATATGGTACCAATTTCTTTTATTTTCTATGTTTTAAGTTTCACCCTTTCTAGGGTCATTATATGTTTTAAGTTTCACCCTTTCTAGGGTCATTAGGTTTAAGTGTATCTAATGAAAATAAAAATTAGGTAGATTTGTCTAATCTAATTGTAGAGTGTTTCTTTACCAGATGAAAATAATCAACTTTTATGGGTACATTTATTTTTATATCTTCACTTACCTGTAATTTTAATTTGCATTAATTGATATCTCCTTCTATATTTCATTATTTTCACTGAAGTAAAGTAAATTTCTCTATTTCCTTTTCCCTACTCCTTTTGTAGATACTATATTTAAAGTTTTAGTGGTTACCCTCAAATCGTTCACAGGTATACTTGTATTAATGAAGTCTATAATAAATAACGCTCTCATCTTTCTACATAATTAAAGAACATTAGCATAAATCATTTAGGTTTAATATTTCTATTTTCCACTTTTCATATTATGTTCTCTTATATTTAAATTTTATTTATTTTCAAAATTTGGGTTGGATTGGCAGTAATTTCTTGTTCTTTTAAAAACTGGGGGCATGCTAGTAGTGACCGCCTTGACAATAACAACCACAAATCCTATTCAAACCATAATTTGAGAATTTATGGATTGAAGAGGAAGGGTTTGAATTAAGGTTTGAAGTACTGTAGATTGGAATGGAAGAAAAAATTTAAAGCACATACATGCACATACATGTATCATGAATATGAAAAAGTCCACTCACTGGAAAGATGCAACCAGTTTGAATAATCATCCACCATATTACTAGCAAGTGAAGAATTTGTTCCCTTAAATGTAATAATCAAAACTATCATTCATGCTATCTTTATCTTAATATCAATCATTCTGCCAAAGAAATAAATAGGTGTGATTTATTTTTTTGAAGGACTAAAACTAAAGTGGATCTCAAGATGATGTAAACTATTTCTACAGATACAGAAGATGTTTAGTTGTACATGGGGAAAATGTACACCTTTGGCATAGGAAAATTTGAAATTCTTCCCTTTTGAAAGACACAGGTGCCTGATAGCTTGTTACCAGCTCTTTAGAAACAATCAGAGGAATGGGAGAAAAATAAAACTATAGAAGTGAAAAAAGAGTATGAGAATTACATAATGCTGCCAACCAGCCTTAAATTTTCAGCTTGGCAAACAACTTGATTATTAACTAAGGTTAGCAGAAACGAAAAACATATTTGAAGACTCAAGTCAGGAAGATAAATATGTTATATCCATCTGGCAGGCAAGCAGTGTTTTCCCGTGGAATAGGGGAACCATCTCTAGAGAGAAGATTGGGTTTAGTCAGAGTTATATAACCCAACTGCAGAGATTTAAAGAGAAGGAAATAGAATTGAGAAAATCTCTCTGCAATTATTTTACAGGCCACTAATTTTAATCTCATATTGGAAAAGTTTATTCAAAAAAATAAATTTAAAAAATGACAGGAAAAACAAGCACAAATTTTAACAATACCTTTTGTGGTGAACAGACTACCTATGATCTTACAACCACATCTTTGTGTAATTCCTGTATGGTGGGCCAGTACCTATGGCTTGCTTCTAACCAAATGGATGCAAAAACGTAATGAGTGTTGCAATCTTTGTGCCACTATCTCTATCTCCATCTTTCCCTAGCTTAGAAGAAGCAAGCTGCCATAAATCATACAGTTGCAAGGCAATGAAAACAACTTGAGAGAGCTTAGAAGCAGACTGCCCCACTCGAGTCTCAATATGGGAACCCTGCACTGGCTAACACCTTGACTGCAGTCTTGCAGAGAACCTCACTAAGCCATGTGTATACTCCTGAGCCATGAAAACCATAAGATAGTAAGTATATTTGTTGAAAGCTTCCATGTCTGTGGTAATTTTGTTATTTAGCAATATAAAAATAATAAACCTACTTACATAACTTACATTAAGTTATTTATTTGTTTATTCATTCAGTACATGCTTAGGCACTGGGCTGAGTCCAGTGCTAAACCAAGGTTTCAGCTTAATAGGTCAGACTCTCACTATGTTGTGCAATAATTTGGGGGAAATACAGGATTCTGTTGGAGTTACAGAAGGCTTTCTGGAGGAAAAAGGATATCTATATAAAATTTGAAGTATAAATTTTCTAGGTGAAAAGAATATGAAATGAAGAATGTTTCAGAAAGAGACAATTCATGCAATTCTCAGGATGACACTGAAAATAGATCAGCCTAGCAGTTTAGATGTGTGTGTGTGTGTGTGTGTGTGTGTGTGTGTGTGTGTTTAGCAGAGGTGGGAGGCAGCAAAAGACCAAAAAAAGAAGTACATGTATGTGGGTTTTTTCTTGTAAATCATGTTAGAGTTTGGGCTGTATCCTAATAAACTGCTATTTTCCTTTAGGTGTGTGTAGCTATTTTCTCTTCACTTATTAAAGTTTCTGGATTTGAAAGAGCAATTTGTGTGTGTGTGTGTGTGTGTGTGTGTGTGTGTGTGTGTGTGTGTGTGTATTATCATTCTGGCCTCAGTTCACTCCATCTCCAACTTTCTTATATGAAGTAAATACCGTGATAGAGGTTGGAGTAAATGATGAAGACAGCATTGCAGAACTTGCCTCTAATATCAGGGCTATTTGGTACAGCCATGTAAGCTTAAATATTAAGAACTCCAGAAGATTTCAGTCACATAGAGCAATGTTTTTCAAACACCAGTATGCATAAGAATTACCCAGAGATCTTTTTTAAAGTGCAGGTTCCAATTCAGTAAGTCTGGGAAGGGCCTCAGATTCTGAATTTCTAACAGGATCTCAGGTGATGGTGATGCTGCCTGTCTAAAGAGCACCTTGCAATAACAGAAATAAATCATAATGTAAATTGTAATTTACATATAACATAAATCATAAAGAGTCCTCTGGACATGGTTAGTGACATGGCTTACTACTAGAGCAGCTGGAGCCTCATGACTCAGAAATCTCAGGTGAGGTTAGAGCGATGTGATAAAACTCAATTAATTATGAAGATTTTTTAAATATGAAAGGATGTCTTTGAGCTCTTTTGAATAAAAAGTTTTATCATGCCCAATTCCACTTCCTTAGGTAATGTACTGTGATTAAAATAGAGTTTAAGGCTTTGTATTTCTTATCTGTTCAGTATTGAGCCACTACCAGCCCTGAAATCCCAAGCAGAGCTCTGTGACGGGAAAATCCAGACTCATTTTCCCACTGTCTTATGGCCTTATTCTCTATTAAGGCTAGCTTGATGAATGAAAGTATCACTCAACAAATCATCGTGATACTTCTTGGCAAAGCTTGGTTTCACTAGAGAGTGTTCTGAGGTGTAAATCTGCATACAGGAAATTCATTGGAAAGTGCTATTGAGATCGACAGCTGTGGGGGTGTAAAGACAACACGACTGAGGTAAGGAAAAGGTTTGGCTGGGATGCAGTCACAACAGAGGCCTCAGCTGATGCCTTGGGGAGGTATGGCACTGAGATGGTCCCAAAGGGTTGCTTCAAATTGAGGCAAAAGGGCCAGCTTGTTATACGCCCACATAAAATAGTCATTGTATTTAGACAGCCGCAGGAGAAGGGGCATGTTATTAGGTGATGCAGCACTTTTCCACCCAGAACAAACATCAGGAGGGAATACTCAGCTGCCAGCCATCAGCAGTCAACATTACCAGCACCAGGGGAAAAAGATACTCTGTTCCTGAAGCAGGGGTTATATAAACTTCACAAGGGAGCATCTACTATGACCCCTTCCATAAATAACTTGTGTTTTAAGAGCCTAAAATGCCTTAACACAAGAACGCAAGAAAGCAAGTAATGCAGACACTTCATGCTCTATTATAGTAGTTTAAGGTATGCAAGTTTCTCATACCATCCGGGTCAATGCTTCTAAACCTACCTTAGTGAGAGACCAGGGTTTTTCCCCCCTGTTATTTCAAATTTGTCATAAACAGATACATAGTCTTATCACACATGCCCAGAACACAGCTTGCACCAGGGGAGTTGAACAGCATCTGAAATATACCCTATATAACTCTTCAACCAGATATGTACACTAATCGCAAACTTAAGTGTAAAGTTTGTAAAACTTTACATTTGTAAAACTTTACATTTTTGTATTTATCAGTGACTTGAACAATTTCACTGAGGAGCACTGGTTTTGTATGCTATTCAGATGCACACTGCAGTTTGTGAAACCCTGTTTTAGGTAGTCACCTGGTTCTTGTCTTTAAAGGAGTCAAAAAACAATCTAAAGAACAACCACCATAAAACTACAGCAATACCATCGATTACTGTTCTGCCTAGGAAAATAGATATGTAAGATCTTTCTCATTTCTTACCTCGGTTTTAAGGCTCAAGTGAATTGAAGTTCCCTTGCTTTTAAGTCCAAGCTTTTTTCTAGGTTATTTTAACCTCAATCTCTATCAGGAGAGGACATGTGTCAGTCAATGCCCCTGTTTCATGCAGGTAATATTCCTTTAGCTGCTTTTAAATTTTTAGTCCCTTTCATACTTACAGGACATTTCAGACCCACACTATGTTGTTTCTGAATCAAACACTGACAGAAAAGGTCTGTTTTCAAAGCTTATTCCTGCTGAATTTGAGTCAGTCTCCTGTCACGGTGTCATTCTAAAGTTTAAGCTGCTCTGAGTTCAAAAAATGTGAAAAAAAGAGCTAGACAGGATCCTTATATGTGTAGTGCAGCTCCTATCAGGTCTTCTGAATACCAGAACTGCTTTGACAATCCACTTGGACTTGAGCTGAGAGGCAATATTGTTCTTACATGCTGGGAAGCAGGTGCCTACTGTAGGCAGAACTTCTTATAAGGTACAGCTTTTACTTTTACCATTAGATTCCAAAAATAGTATGTCCTTTATTGACATTCTTCTACTGCCTCCTATCCACAAACACAAAGAAAATACAATTCCATTTCTGCTTTGAACTCTGATCATCATAATAACTAAAGCAGTGCTTCCATAATAACTAACTCAATGACCTTGGAAATATAACCTTCTAGATTAGGAAAAAAAGATTCCTGGAAATTCCCACCCTGTCAAAACCTAGACCAGGGGGGATGGCTTCTGATGGAAAATAAGTAATATGTCCACCTTGATAACAAATAGGGATCCCCTAAATTGGGAGGGGAGTAGCAGTAGGCTTGCACTATATATGTAAGATGGTTAAACATATTCTTATATCATGAACTAATGATCATTATTATTGTGGCTTCTTAAACATTTAAATAGATTTTAATTTTTTTACATAACTTATTGACAGATTGGTTCCATACAACACCCAGTGCTCATCCCAACAAGTGTCCATCAATGCCCATCACCCACTTTCCCCTCCCCCAACCCCATCAACCCTCAGTTTGTTCTCTGTATCCAAGAGTCTCTTATGGTTTGCCTCCCTCCCTCTCCGTAACTTTTTGCCCCCTTCCCTTCCTCCATGGTTTTCTGTTAAATTTTTCAAGATCCACATATGAGTGAAAACATATGGTATCTGTCTTTCTCTGACTGACTTATTTCACTTAGCATAATACCTTCCAGTTCCATCCACATTGCTGCAAATGGCCAGATTTCATTCTTTCTCATTGCCAACTAGTATTCCATTCTATATATAAACCACATCTTCTTCATGCATTCATCAATTGATGGACATTTAGGCTCTTTCCACAATTTGGCTATTGTTGAAAGTGCTGCTATAAACTTTGGGGTACATGTGCCCCTATGCATCAGCATTCCTGTATCCCTTGGGTAAATTCCTAGTAGTGCTATTGCTGGGTCATAGGATAGTTCTATTTTTAATTTTTTGAGGAACCTCCACACTCTTTTCCAGAGCTACCGCACCAGTTTGCATTCCACCAATAGTGCAAGAGGGTTCCCGATGAACAGAATTTAATCTTGAAAAAAAAAAAGGTGTTACAAATCAACTAAAAAAATTTGATTTCAAAAATTTGATCTCAAGTTATATCATTATAATCACTGTACAAGCTTTTACCATGTGCCAATTACTATTCAAAGTGTTTAAAATTTAACTCATCTAAGCTTCCTAATAAACCTATGATATAGGTAGATATAGACACAATTAGCATGTATATTATAAAACACGCATATATATCACATTAGAAAAAAGTGTTACTGAGAACTATATTGATTTCCTATTTTAAAAACTTAGATGATTAAGCTATTCAGCATTAAAATAAGAATTGCCTTATATTGAGGAAACTTGAAAGAAAAAGGAGTATCTTTTAAGCCAATGTCACAGTGTAAGATGCACTGATGGCATTTGCTATGGCTTCAGCACCAGCCAAACAGCAACATATGATGAATTTTGTTCAAATTCTACACATACACGGTCATAGGCTTTCTTTTTTAAATTTTTTTTTACTGTTTATTTATTTTTGAGACAGAGCTAGAGACAGTGTAAGTGGGAGAGGGGCAGAGAGGCAGACACAGAATCCGAAGCAGGCTCCAGGCTCTGAGCTGTTAGCACAGAGCCTGTTGTGGGACTTGAACTCACAAACAGTGAGATCATGACCTGAGCCAAAGTCAGATGCTTAGCCAACTGAGCCACCCGGGCTCCCCCAGTCTTAGGCTTTCTAAGGAAAAACATCTTTAAGTTGCATGCTGTGAGCTTCTCACTGTAACTTTCAGAAATGCTTGGAAAATTTTAGCAAACCAATGTTATAAGTTTTTTTTTAAGTTGATTAAAGAAATATTCACTTTAATTTCTAGAATACATAACCATACTATTGGAATTACTGATATAGATTTTTTCATTGCATATATAGACCAAGGTAAAAAATAACAGGTATCTGAAGTGTAGAGGAGAGAATATAATGACCCCTTTTTGACCTCTCCTTTCATTCTTCTCTCTTTGGTCTCCTCTACTTCTGTCCTATATCTAAGTACTTCCCAATAAATCCACCCGTAAGAACTCAATTTCAGACTTTAGAGAGCAGTGTACAGCTTCATTCTATAGTGATCAAAAATGAGCAAGGTAGAGCTTCATTTTCAATCCACTTGACCTAATTTTTTTCCAGATTTATAGTGTCAAAGTATTTCTGGAATCACACTCCGATGCTGAAACTCCAGGGCTGATACAGTTCTTTTTTCTTCTTATGCATGCTCAGCACCATCTGAAGAAGCAGGGATCCTGATGTGCTTCCCTCAGGAACACCACAGTTACTGCAACTAACCTTATGGAGAAGCCTCAGATTCAAGACTGAATTGAACTGAAGCACCATCCACTGGAAGGCGATTGAGTTATATCACTGCACAGAATTCTTTATCAGAAAAATATGATAAGACAAGGAATAAAAAATCTAATTGCTTCTATATTTACTTCAAAGATTGCACCTGACACTCCTACTCATCTTTAGAGATGTGCAATAGAAAGGCAGTAAAATATAGCAGTGATTTTCAGACTGAAAACCACTTCTAGAAATGGATTTACTTGGCTATGTTGTTACATGTGGCTCTACTGGCTGAATGGATTTGCTGATTTAATTATGATTTGTTTCCCTGATCAATCAATGGATGTTTATTAATCTTTAGGCTAGTCAAGGTACTCTGATGAATACAAAAGCCAATAAAATGGAACTATAATACCATTATTATTAGGTGCTAAATTACATGGTAGGTGTGTAAAGCACAAGAGAATAAAGAAATTATATATGTAATGATGAATTCATTGAGGAATTAGTATTTGGGTTAGTCCTTAGAAACAACAGTTTATTAAACAAAGGTAAAGGGAAGAGAGAGGTATAAGAATATTGAACAAGTTACAGAATCAAATATTTGTGAACTAAAATCTAAACTTCTAATTCTAAAATCAGAAGATTTTCATATTCTAAAATTTAAAAATTCTGAATCTCAAATTGGGAGTTATGCTCCCTCTAGCTGAAAAATATGAGAGACTGAGTTAAATAAAGTTTGTACATATCACGATGTCCATTTGAGACCCTTTAGAAAACTTTTATTAAACATCTACATTGTTATATATGTATGTATTTGAGTATGGCGTGTCCATGCATGTAGGGAGGGAGAGAAATTCATTTGAACATACCCATAGATAAATTGTTCTTAGATCGAGAATAAAAACAAAGTACACGGAAGTTTATATATATGATTGTATAATATAAATTTTTTACATACACGCACATATACATGTTTGTATATATAGAAACATGTTTCAGGAAAAATAAAAAAAACCCAGCAAACCTAAAACCCTGATAATGCCATTATTTTCGGGAAGAGATACTAGTAACCATAGGAATGGAATAATAGACTTCCAATTTTATACTCTTTTGCACTATTTGCTTTTGGTGATATGTTCATATATTGCTTTATAATTAAAAACCTAGTATAAAATTAGATACTAACATTTGCACAACAAAAACATACAAAAATATGTTGATTTTAAAGATCACATGATATGCACTTTAAGGTATAAGTGGAAATCATTTTAAGTTAATTTCCTTGCAATTTGAAAATGATCCAGTCATCAGAGTTCCAAAATGATCTAGCTGAGAATCTTCCTCATCCCTGTTTAATTCTTCCTTCTCTGGGAACATTTGCCACATAGCTATGACTGATGGCAATGCAACTTCTACACTTCAGTAGGAAGGAATGATTTCCATTTGCTTTCTCTTATGATTATGAGCTCCTGGAGAGTTACAAACTGCAGAATGAAGGGGCAGTATTCTGTCTGACAGGAGTTAGTAGGAATAAGCTGTCATTCTTTAGAAGGAATTCAGTAAATATTTCTTTAAAGCAGCTTCTCTAATAACTTACACAGTGGTGGAAAGCAACATGATACCTCAACTTATTGCTACCCTTCAACCAAGTGACAATAAGTCTGACAGTTAAAGATAGGCCTCCCTGACTAGACCAGAGAATTAAAGAAATTGTTCATTGATTTCCTCTATTCTATTCTACAGAAGGCTTGAACTCCCTATTTATATATATCATCTGGAGACCATTCAATGTGCAAAAGCATTTTGATAAATTTTAAGTTTATAAATATTACTTTACTTTCAAGTATCCTTTTCATTTTCTCCCTCCACCATAATACTGGACAATGTGAATATTTTCTTTGAGGTTAAAGCAAGTTATAAATTTATGGGACTGACCAGTGCCCAGAAATTGGGACATCTTTCATAAAAGTCAAACTCAAGGAGAGAGATCAACAAATTAAAATTGTGAAATATGACCTGAATGATGCAAATTATAATAAATTACAGTTGGACTTACATAAAAGGACAATATAAACTATTTGAAAGGATGGCTCATTTTCCCAATTTTCATCAAAATAAAATAAAAGCCTGTAGACATTTAACTTCCTTCTCTTAATTATAAGGGACTGGAGTAAAAAACGTATAACATATTCTGTCATTCTGATCTGAGCAAATATAAGGAATTGATTCCCCTGCTTCTAATTATTGGTTGAAATAATTAACACTATACAGAAAACCATAGTAATTTACTTCACTACATACAGTCAGCATCATCCTACTTTTCAGATTTCACTTGTTTGGCAGGCTTTGTTTTTGGCAGCTTTGAGATCAGGGAAGAGAGTTAAAAGCATTTCAAACTGCCATAAGATTGAATGAATTCTGTGCCAAAAAAAAAATGACCAACTGTCTTAGTGCAACTTGTCCAAAGTTGCACTTGAAGAGAAAAATGTACTAATTCTGAAAAAGAAAAGTAATGGAAAAATGTAAGCAGTGAAGTTCCTTTACCAGTAATGCTACCTTCTGCAGTCAGCTATGTGTGCTTTGAAAATAAGTCATCAGTTTTTCTATTATCTCCAAGTGTTTTTTGTTATTAAATGAAGGACAAACCACAATTTATAAAACCATGTGATTCAGTTTTTCCTTTTTTTTTGAAGAACATAATTAAACATTCTTTAAAAATACTTATTGTACAACAACAAACTAATAATCTAATTTAAAAATGGACAGAAGATCTATTTGAATATGTTCCCAAAGAAGACATACAGATGGTCAACAGACACATGAAAAGATGCTTGACATTATTAATCATCAGGGAAATTCAAATTAACACCACAATGAGATATCACCTTACACCTGTCAGAATGGCTAGAGTCCAAAATATATGAAATAACAAGTGTTGGTGAGGGGATGTGGAGAAAGAGAAACCCCCGTGTATTGTTGGTGGGAATGTAAATTGTGGCAGCACTGTGGAAAACCTTAAGGAGGTTCCTTAAATAATTAAAAGTAAAAAACTGTATGATCCAGTAAATCCACTATGAAGCATTTACCCAAAGAAAACAAAAATGTAAAATCAAAAAGATATATGTGCCCCTATGTTTACTACACTGTGGAAAACCTTAAGGAGGTTCCTTAAATAATTAAAAGTAAAAAACTGTATGATCCAGTAAATCCACTATGAAGCATTTACCCAAAGAAAACAAAAATGTAAAATCAAAAAGATATATGTGCCCCTATGTTTACTACAGCAGTATTCACAATCGCCAAGATACGAAAACAACCCAAGTGTCTGACACACACATTAGAATATTACTCAGTCATAAAAAGGATGAGATTTTTGTCATTTGCAAGAACATGGGTGCACCTAGATGATATTATATAAAGTGAAATAAATCAAAGCAAGGCAAATGTCATATGACTTCACTTATATGTGGAATCTAAAAGAATAAAACAAATGAATAAACAAAAGCAGAAACAGACCCATAAATACAGAGAAAAAACTTACAGTTGCCAGAGAAAAGGATAATAGTTGGTATGGACAAAATTGGTGAAGGGAGGTGGGAGATACAGCTTCTAGATACAGAATGATTAAGTCATGGACATAAAAGGTGCAGCATAAGGAATATAATCAATGATATTATAATAGTGCTGTATGGTGAAAGGTGGGAGCTACACTTGTGGTGAGCATAGAATACTGTATAGATTTATAGAATCATTATGTTGTACACCCGAAACTAATACAACATTGTATGTCAACTATAGTTCAGTAAAAATAGTTACTGTTTTATAAATAATGCTGATCACTTAAAATTATCTATCAGAGGCATGTTTCCAGGTAGAAGGCATTACAGCATATGAAACTGTGTTAAGTTCGTACGTGTCAAAGGTTAACAAACTCTTCTGAAAATTCTCAAAGTAATGAGCCTAAACTTGAGCCAATTCAGCTCTATTTTACAACCATCCATCCACTTTTGCACTCATTGCAGTTATTCACACTACCCACAGAAAACCCACTCTTTAAAGAGTGATATTATATCTCTCTGGGTTTTTTTTTTTTTTTTGTGACATAAACTTCAGAAAATCTGAACAATCCTTCTTTTTCCCTTAGATGAAAATTTAATTTGGGGGAACCTCAAATAATTCAAAAGTGGTCAAATCAGTTTCACTCAAACTTTTAAAAGAAAGAAGAAAGGACCCTTTTCACAGAGGCATAGAAAGATTTTGTTCAAAAGCACATTTGTATTTAATGTTATAAACAGTGCAGGGTAGAAGCAATAGTGTAACATAGCACAGGTTTCCTGATGTTATCTTTTGGATACATAAGTACTACTTTCCTGTTGATTTGAGAGATTTATAGATAGATACACTAATGACATAGACATTGATCAGTTAGTGGAGAAAAAGCCAGCTCAAATGAGTGAACTTGCATCCCAGACAGTTCAGTTTGTTTTTCTTTTTCTCTTTCTTTTTAAGCAAAAGCAGTAAACAGATGCCCCTAGAAAGTTATTGGGAATTTATTTTCAGGTTTACAGATGAAAAATGGGCACATCACTACATACCAATGGTAAATACTGTAGTGTCCTTGCATTAAAATACAAAGATTACATTATGGACACAATGCAGGAACTCACTCTATAAGGTTAGAATAAGAAGGAGTGGCCTAGATCAACTAATCTGTAACCTTCATTGCAGGATGAGGAAATCCCAGTCCTAAGAGGTAAAGGAAACTGCCCGTGCCACACAGAGGCAGTCAGTGCTAAACCTGGCCAGAGAGTCAGAATTTCTAATCATTGTACCATCTCTCTTTCCACTTTGTGTAATGCTAATAGCTGGTTTTCAAAGATTGAAAATGTCAAGGCACAAATACAACAGAAGTACACTTACGGCTCATGCAACAGATCTGGGTGGATGCACCCTGTCAGAGAAAGGTCTCTCATTAACAAAATTATTCTGGTACCCAGGCTGCCTACAGCTCTGAGGCTTTTTAATACACAGCTCCCAATGTTGCCTGGGAAAGTTGTCTTCGTAATTGGTTAGAGGAAGAAAGTAGCATGTAGGAGAACACTGGAGAGGAAAGTTTGGGGAAACATAGAGAGAAAAGACCATCATTACTTTTGATAGCATTTTACTGGCTTGCACCTAGTCCCTTGACAACAAGAGAGGCTCAGGAATGTAGTTTATTTGCCTATGAGAAAAATAAAGCAAATTTTGGTGAATATCTAGTAGTCTTTAGTTCATGGTACATGACATTACTCTGCCTGGATAATTTATAAAAGCCATCTTGCTTACCACCTCTGAGTTCTTTAAATCAAAGAGATAACTGAGTAAATAAACATCTAGTATTTAAATGTAAATAAACATCTAGTAATTTCTACCAATACATTTTGCTACTTTATGGTATGTGGTCCTAATCTGTCAGAGTGTCTTAGTAAAGGCACTCCGCATCCCAGCACTGAAATCTCTGTCAAAATGATTTTGGGTGGATGCTCCATTGTCATCTTCTCCAATGGTCAAATCACTGGCGATATCACTAAGAGAGGTCTCTCCTGCGTGCACAGTTTGGATGCAGGAGTTCACTCTCCTATTCTGTGCTGACCTTCACATCTATCTCTGCTTTCAGTTTAACACACAGGTGCTAGGAAGATGTTACGTCCACTTTAAAAATGAATTAACGATTTTATTCAGAGTGGACATCTATTTATTGTGTGTACATTTTACGAATGTGAAAATATACATTGGAGAATCATTTGATGCAGGATCACAGAGGCAATTCATTTGAAATTCAAAAATAAAAGCTTCTCTGTGAATGCGTTTTTAAGTCATGTTTTACTTATTTATTTAGTTTATATTTTATGTATTGATTTTTAAGTAAGCTCCATGCACAATGTGAGGCTTGAACTCACAACCCTGAGATTGAGAGTTGCATGCTCTACTGCCTGAGCCAGCCAGGCACCCCTGTGAATGGTCAATTTATGTAGACAAAATGGATAAACTCTTTAATATTTATATATTAGGACACATAGTTTAAAAACACATATATAATTTTCATATGCTATGGCTTTCATTCCATTCAGAAAACCAGGCCATTTCTTTTGTCTAGTAAAAAGAAGACAAAGCAAAGAAATAAAGGCTTAGTTTTGAATTTTTAAATTCTAGAACAATTAAAAGCACTCAAATCCTAGGCAAAAGATTTGGAAGAACCACACACAGTAAAAAAACGATTATCATGTGGAGAGTATAAACTAAATCCCCTATCTGAAGCAAGGGGAGGAGGAGGAAAAGGCACCATGGAGGTCCCTGAGGAGGGACTCTGGACTCTGCTCCCAGGTCAAGCACAAAAGAAAGGCTAAAGTGAAAAATACAGACAATAGTAAATAACTTGTCTATGCTTTTCATTTTAGTCTTTCTATTTGGGGTCTTTCCTCATTGTTTTAATTGGCTTTTTCTTATTAATCTGTAGTTCTTTTTTTCTTTCTTTCACTTTCATTGAGATATAATTAACAAACAGTATTGGATAAGTGTATAACACAGTAACTTGACTTACATATATTGCAAAAAGGATACCACTGTAAGTTTAATGTCTGTTAACTCATATAGATGCCAAAAAATTTTTTCTTTCCCCTTGTGATGAAGACTTTTAAAATCTACCCTCTTAGCAACTTTTAAATATACCATACAGCAGTGTTAACTGTTAGAAAATTGTCATTTGTACATTATATCCCCACTTCTTATATAATAAATGGAAGTTTGTACCTTTAAACACCTTCATTCAGTATAGAATTTTTTATATGTTGTATGTATATTCTTAAAATATATTGTGTGTATATTTTTGTGTATATATGCTTATATAGTTTGTATATATAAATATATTTATTTATATATTGTATGTAATATATACATGTTATAGATTTTTATATATTTTGGATAAGATTCTTTGTCAGATATATGTATTGTGACTATTTTCCCCTATCTATAGCTGATCTCTTTACTCAAAATGTTGTCTTTTGATGAAAAGAGTCTCATAATTTTAATGAGGTCCAAATTTATTTTTATTTTATGACCAGTGTTTTTTTCTATCCTGTTTAAGAAATAACTTCTTCCGGGGCGCCTGGCTGGCGCAGTCAGTTAAGCGTCCGACTTCAGCCAGGTCACGATCTCGCGGTGCGTGAGTTCGAGCCCCGCGTCAGGCTCTGGGCTGATGGCTCGGAGCCTGGAGCCTGTTTCCGATTCTGTGTCTCCCTCTCTCTCTGCCCCTCCCCCGTTCATGCTCTGTCTCTCTCTGTCCCAAAAATAAAAATAAAATAAAAAGTTGAAAAAAAAAATTAAAAAAAAAAAAAAAAAGAAATAACTTCTTTCAACATAATAAAGGCCAAATATGAAAAACCCACAGCTAACATCTTACTTAATGGTGAAAAACTGAGGGCTTTTCCCCTAAGATCAGTAATAAGACAAGGATGTCCACTCTCACCACTTTTATTCAACATAATACTGGAAGTCCCAGCAACATCAATCAGACAAACAAAGGCACTCTCATTGGTAAGAAAGAAGGAAAACTTTCACTGTTTGTAGATGATATGATACTATATGTATGGAAAACCCAAAGGATTTCACCAAAAAAAAAAAAAAATACTGGAACTGATAAATGAACTCAGTAAAGTAGCAAGATACAAAATCAATGTGCAGAAATCTGCTGCATTTGTATACACTATTAAGTATCAGAAATAGAAATTAAGAAAACAATCCCATTTTCAACTGTACCAAAAATAATAAAAGACCTAGGAATAAACTTAACCAAGGAGGTGGAAAATCTATATGCTGAAAACTAAAATATTGATGACAGAAACTGAAGAAAACACACATACATGGATTTGTTCATGGATTGGGAGAACAAATATTGTTAAACTGTCCATATTACCCAAAGCAATCTATGGAATTAATGCAATCCCTATCAAAATACCAATGCATTTTCACAGAACTCGAATAAATAATACTAAAATTTGTGTGGAACCACAAAACATCCAAAAGAGTCAAAGCAATCTTGAAAAAGAATAACAAACCTGGAGGTCTCAATCCCAGATTTCAAGATATATATAAAGCTGCAGTATCAAAACAGTATGGTACTGACACAAAAACAGACACACAGATCAATGACGCAGAATAAAGAGTCCAGAAATAAACTTACAATTATATAATCAATTAATCTACTACAAAGGAGGCAAGAATATGCAATGGAAAAAGCCCCTTCTACAAATGGTGTTGAGAAAACTGGACATCTACAAGCAAAAGAATGAAACTGGACCACTTTCTAACACCATACATAAGGGGATTAAAAGTATACTTATCCTAATGAGCACTGAGTAATGTATAGAATTGTTGAATCACTACAATGTACACCTGAAACTGTAACACTGTATGATAAAAAGATATATACCTTCTTTTCTCAAGGTTATGAAGACATTTTCTTAAGTTTTCTTTTCCTTTTATTTAAGTAGACTCCATACCAAATGTGGGGCTTGAACTCACGGCCCTGAGATCAAGAGTCATGTGCTCTACTGACTGAGCCAGCCAACCACACCTCTCTGTTTTTTTAGAATGTTATTATCTTTCAAATAGTAGTTGATCTACTCAAATAAATTTTTGTATAGTGTGAGGAAAGGATTAATGCTTATTGTTTTCTAGGTAGATACTCACTTGACACTTTAGGGGTCTTTTTACCGTTAATAAAAAGAGCATTCCTTCTACACTGAATTGAGTCACTAAACTTCTGTGTAGCTGTGTGTATGGAAGTCCCCTTTTAGACTGTCTTGTTTTATTCTGCTTACACCAATATCATTTTAAATTACTGCAATTTTATAGGAAGTCTTGCAATTTAGCAGGGCAAGTCCTCTATCTCCTTTCTTTTTCTCTCCCTTCTCTCCCTCCTCCTTCAAGATTGTCTTAGCTATTCTACATATATTTCTGTATAAAAGTATTCCATGATAAATGTCCCCTTATTTCCCACCTAAAATCCCAGATAAATTTTAGGCTAAACTTGCCAATTTCAACAAGAACCCTGTGATTTCTTTTTTTTTTTTTTTTATGATTTCAGGAATAGAATTTAATGATTCATCACTTACATATAACACCCAGTGCTCATCCCAACAAGTGTCCTCCTTAATGCCCCTTGCCCATTTAGTCCATCTCTCCACCCATCATCCTGTCAGCAACCCTCAGTTTGTTCTCTGCATTTAAGTCTTTTATGGTTATGTTATGGTTATATTAAGTCTCTTATGTCTCCCTCTGTTTTTATATTATTTTTGCTTTCCTTCCCTTATGTTTATCTATTTTGTATTATCTTAAGTTCCACATGAGTGAAATCATGTGATATTTGTCCTATTCGGACTTATTTCACTTAGCATAATACACACTAGTTCCATCCATGTTTTTGCAAATGGCAAGATTTCATTCTTTTTGATCGCTGAGTAATAATCCATTTTGTGTGTGTGTGTGTGTGTGTGTACACATCACATCTTCTTTATCCATTCATCAGTCGATGGACATTTAGGCTCTTTCCATACTTTGACTATTGTCAATAGTGCTGCTATAAACATTGGGTGCATGTACCCCTTTGAATCAGCACTCCTGTATCCTTTGGATAAATACTTAGTAGTGTAATTACTGGGTCATAGGGTAGCTCTATTTTTTAATTTTTTGAGGAACCTCCATACTGTTTTCCAGAGTGACTGCACCATTTTGCATTCCCACCAGCAGTGCAAAAGGAGAACCCTGTGATTCTGATTGCAATCACACCTTCTCCTGAAACCCGAAGTCTGGTAAGTCTGCTCTTTTGTCTTGAAGGACAAATTGAGTCCCTATCTGAGGTAGGAAACTCTTTCAAATGGGACTTTGTTTCTTAAGCACCAGGAAACAATGAGAAATAGGGCTCTGCAATTAAGGAGCTCTGAGTACAGGGCCCCGTGATGTCCCAAGGAAGAATCTGGCTCTGATCTGGGGACTCCAAATTTCCAACTGTCATGCGAGCTCCATTTAACTCCCAAATCTCACAGGTCTCTCCTTATTTCCAGTAGTCTCTTGAAGCACAAACTTTAGTCTATACCCAGATCTGACAAATAGCCACAGGGTAGAAAATGGCCAGCAATCATCTGCTCACCTCAGAAAGACTCTTTCAGAATTAGAGATCATCATTTTTCCCACAACACTCATATTTTTAAAAAGTATTTTTGTGATATACCTAGACTTTTTTACTTTTATAGCAGGAACACTGGCTTGATGAAATCTACTTCTTTCAAGTAAAAAATAGATGATCATTTCTATATGTATTCTTCTCTTTAATTTTATTTTAGAGACAGAGAGAGAGCACATGAGCCGGAATGGGGGGGGGGGCAGGGGCAGAGAGAGAGAGAGAGAGGGAGAGAGAGAGAGGGAGGGAGAGGGAAGGAGGGAGGGAGACAGAGAGAGAATCCCAAGCAGACTCCATGCTCAGTGCAGAGCCTGATGCAGACCCTGGGATCTGCATCCCAAGACCCTGGGATCATGACCTGAGCCAAAAATCAAGAGTTGGTCGTTCAGCCATCTGAGTCACCCAGGTCCCCCTCTATGTGTATTTTTGTGGAAAATATGCTATCTTGAAAAATATCCCTGTTTTATCCTCATTTCCCACCCCTATACATATGACATTAGGTTAATTCACCTCACTGGGAAAGGAAAACCGCTCCCTCAGCCACCAGGAACACCTAACATTATATAAATAATAAACTGTGGGTAAGAAGATACTTCAAATTGATTTAAAGCATGTTTTTGATCCCCAACTGAGAAAGATATTTGAGATAGGAATTGAGTTATAGAAAAGCATAAAACTATATTTCTTGTTAACTTGAAATTTTTGGAATATAGGTACTTATTACTTAAAAGTTTGGGACCAATTTGAGTCAAATTTTAAAACAAAAACTTTGAAAATCTGTCAGAACCGTATTTCTTCCTTTTAAGAGAATGCCCTTAGAAAGCTCTTTCAGAGATTTAGATGAATAGGGGACAGAACATCAGCTATATACAAATAAATATTTGCATATACTTAATTTGTGGATCAGATTATGATTTTATTACTGAGAATATATGAGAATAACACATAGCAAAACTCAATTAGCTAATAAGCATGCCCCAGGCACAACAAAAATAAATAATAAAGTGAGGACCCTACATGAGTTAGGTTTGAGGCCAATCTCTGGGTGAGAAACAGATGATCATGCTTTGAACCCATACCCCTGACTCTCAAGTGTAGCCTCAATATTTCTCATAAAAATTTACCTATACTTCAGAAGTCTGATTTATATAGTGCCCAGCTAGACATATGAGAAATAAAGAGGTATTTTATAGAACTCACAGAATAATGTTTAATAAATATTAAAGGGCCTAGTAGACCTTAGACATTGTTCTATTTAATCTTTGAAAAATAAGAACAGTATTTAATGTTTAGGCCCTGATATAGCTGGTTCATAGGTTGGATTAAGAGACTAGAGAAACATACATGAGAGGCAAAATTATAATTTAACAGTATGCCAAAGCAGTACATGATATTGATAGTTGAAATTTTTATTATTCCTTTGTACTATCAGACTATTACTAGAAGACTATGGCTATACTGGCTTTCATCTCCTGGAAACCATAGCCATTATGAGGGCTCTGTTTTCCCAATAATTTTGTGGTAAATTATCAAGATAAATATCTACATAGGCTTATCATAGAAAATGGTGAGTTTAAGTAGATTCTCTTGAATCTACTGTTTTATGTGTGGGTGTGTTTATGCTCTTAAAATCATTTCCAGAGGTTCTAAGTCATTTAAATTTTTTTCCTTCTTATTATTTTTTAGGTCCATTTCATTGGTGAGCAGGTCTGTGGAGCACCTCAATCTGTCATGTTGCAAGTGAAACTCTGAACATCCTCTATTTTTTAAAACTTATTAACTATGGGCTCTTCTTAATTTAGAAAAAAAAGGACACTGTGGAGCTCATTTCTTCAGTTATTACAAGCAAAGGAATTAAAGATTAATATTTCCTATTGAATGGAGATATTTTTTGGTCATTTTCCAGTAGTAGCTGTTCTTTCTCTAGATAAATGTACTTTATATATCCCTTCTTGGCTTTAGCTCAGGACACAGCTGATAAAGAAATGGTGATAAGGCAGTCAGTGAAAGCCAACACTCTATGCTTCCCCTTGATTCATAATTTTTTAAGTAACAAAATAAAATTTCCCTGGAATAATTTCTATTTTACACATCAGGCACATCAAGACATGTTGTCAATTCCCATTTTTTAATTACTTGTCTAATTGGTTTTCATTTTAAATCCTACCATAAACCTCCTTCATGCCACCTGCTTATTCACAGTAGAGTGGGAAGGGAGTGGAGAGTAAAACGGAACAAGAAGAAATTATGACTCAAATAAGTTCTTTTTAATTTTAGGCACTCAAGAATATGCTGCATATAACAATGCTGCCTTCACTACTGGAGGGCATGAAATCGTGTAATCAATAGATAGTGTGAGCTCTTTGTTATCTACATCAGTTTGTGTTTTACATATGAAATTCTAGACCCACAGGCACCAAACTTACCCAATTTAAGTGTCTCTGATATGCTCAAATACCATAGGTTCTATAGGTTCTAGTCTACTTTGTAAACTAAGGACTTGGGATACACTTTTCTAAATCAGAATTCCACACAGTGTGATTTTCTCTCTACTTGTCACAGAATACCCAGAAGTATTTATTTAAAATGCCAATTCCAGTTCCTATTCAAGCCACTATCTTTAGAGACTAAGAACAAGTTACTATCTTTAGAGACTAATGATGCATTTTTAACAAGCCCTCTAAGTGATTTCAACGCACACTAAAGTTTGAGAGCCAGTCACTCTGTACTGGCTGTTTTATGTGAGGGGCTCAATGACATGCTTTGCTGGAGGAGCCAATGCTGCATGACAGAAAGAATGTTGGGATGGACATTAGGAAAGGATGCTCCGCCACTCAGGATCTGATGACCTCTGAGTGGCTTATTCTTTCTGAGCACTGTATCTTCACTTACAAATGGGAGCATCTCAGTTAACTACTTTTTTTTAAGTTTCACTTATTTATTTTTGAGAGAGTGAGAGATAGAAGGGTAGAGAGAGAGAGGACAGAGACAGACAAAGAATCCCAAGTAGGCTCCATGCCACCAGCCCAGAACCAACAAGGGCTCCATCTCACAAACTGTGTGGTCATGATCTGAGCTGAAATCAAGAGTTGGATGCTCAACCAAATGAGTCACTCAGGCAACCCTATCAGTTCACTGCTTAGGCTAATGTAGATATCAGGCAATATAGATCAATTAGGTAAAACCACTTTGCAAAATGGGGCACTCTTTACAAACAAAGAAAAACTAAGGTAGAGGTTTTTGTTGTTGTTGTTGTTTTAAGCTTTTATTTAAACCCAGTTAATGTATAGTGCAGTATTAGATTCTAGTGTACATTATAGTGGTTCAACACTTCCATACAATACCCAGTGCTCATCACAACAAGTGTACTCCTTAATCCCCATCACTTATTTCACCCATTTTCCCCACCCATGTCCCTTCTGGTGATCATCAGTTTGCTCTCTATAGTTAAAAGTCTGATTCCTGGTTTGCCTCTCTCTCTCTCTATTTCTTTCCATTGCACATTTGTTTTGTTTCTTAAATTCCACACATGAATGAAATCATACGGTAGTTGTCTTTCTCTGGCTTATTTCACGTAGCATCATACTCTCTAGCTCCATCCATGTCATTGAGAATGGCAAGATTTTGTTCTTTTTATGGCTGAGTAATATTCTGTTGTGTATATACACCACATCTTCTTTATCTGCTCATCAACCGATGGACGCTTGGGCTGTTTCCAAAATTTGGCTATTGTATATAATGTTGTTTTAAACATTGAGGTGCATGCACCCCTTTCTGTATTTTTTGGGTAAATACCTAGCAGTATGATTGCTAGATCATAGGGTAGTTCTAATTTTAACTTTTCGAGGAAACTCCATACTGTTTTCCAGACTGGCTGCACCAATTTACATTCCCACCAGAAGTGTAAGAAGGTTCCATTTTCCCCACATACATAAAGATTTTCTTTTATCTTCACGATGACTAAGATCTATTTTACAAATGTTACTAGTATGGAAAGCAAAAAATATATATTTTAGAAAATTATAGTTACAGAAGGAAAAGGATGTATGAGAAAGCCCGTTTTCAGTTCAACGAGTGATTCAGAAGCTTGAAAATGTTGCACATACATCAAAATATGTCCGAAGCTTACATTTTGATAGGCACCTTAAATAAATTTGGTGAGTCAGAATAAATTATGGGTGCCATGCAATGATTAATAATGAGGATATTAATTATATTCTTGTATTTTGGTACCTACATTTAGTCCCCAAAGAATAGAATAACTGTCACAGCTAACCATATTTATCAAAGTGACACCAAAGTCACAATGTATGGATTTACTTTTCACCTACTGAAACTTACAGACTTTGATTAAGTCATGTGATAATACATGCAGGACATCCTGGAACTACTGTATATCAAAAGGACAACTCTGCGGACAGCTTCCCCTTGAAATGTCTGCAAGTGACCAAATTCCAGAGAGCATATGTCTGAGAATGGCACCAATGACATACTGTTAATGGATGAATCACTTATCTGCCAAAAGTCCTCCACCTCTCTACTAACGTTCTCTTGCTATGCAAAGTCACTGATTATTTCTATTCAAGGATAAAGGGACATTTACATTAGCTAGAGTTTTCCATATACAACATCTAAAGCCCAGGTTAAGAACAATCAATCTAGAAATTTACAGGGAAAACCATCATCATGACCATAATGTTGGGGGTGGGGGGGGTGGGGGGGGGTGGGGGGGTGGGCAGGGGTGAGGTGGGCCTAGTGTGTATTTTTAGTAATATAGCTAGAACAAATGTGTCAAGTTTCATGCAACCATAATCTTGTTTCTTCTACGTATGTTTCTTGATGCATCTAATTTAATCACATTGTTGTGAATATGACATTTAAAATAGAATTATAGGGGTGCCTGGGTGGCTCAGTCGGTTAGGCGTCCGACTTCGGCTCAGGTCATGATCTCACGGTCTGTGAGTTCGAGCCCCGCGTCAGGCTCTGAGCTGTCAGCACAGACTGTTTCAGATTCTGTGTCTCCCTCTCTCTCTGCCCCTCCCCTGTTCACGCTCTGTCTCCCTCTGTCTCAAAAATAAATAAACGTTAAAAAAAAAAATTAAAAAAAAAAATAGAATTATAGTTAGAAAGAGACCATTGAAATAATCTACCTAAAAGAATCAAACTCAAATCTCTGTAGAAATATCAGCTAAGGAGCGATGTTGAGCATCTTTTCATGTGCCTGTTGGCCATCCAGATGTCTTCTTTAGAGAAGTGTCTATTCATGTTTTCTGCCCATTTCTTCACTGTGTTATTTGTTTTTTTGGGTGTGGAGTTTGGTGAGCTCTTTATAGATTTTGGATACCAGCCCTTTGTCCGATATGTCATCAGGGAAATACAAATCAAAACCACACTCAGATATCACCTCACGCCAGTCAGAGTGGCCAAAATGAACAAGTCAGAAGACTATGGATGCTTGAGAGGATGTGGAGAAACGGGAACCCTCTTGCACTGTTGGTGGGAATGTAAATTGGTGAAGGCACTCTGGAAAACAGTGTGGAGGTTCCTCAAAAAATTAAAAATAGACCTACCCTATGACCCAGCAATAGCACTGCTAGGAATTTACCCAAGGGATACAGGAGTGCTGATGCATAGGGGCACTTGTACCCCAATGTTTATAGCAGCACTCTCAACAATAGCCAAATTATGGAAAGAGCCTAAATGTCCATCAACTGAAAAATCGATAAAGAAATTTTGGTTTATATGCACAATGGAATACTACGTTGCAATGAGAAAGAATGAAATATGGCCTTTTGTAGCAACGTGGATGGAACTGGAGAGTGTTATGCTAAGTGAAATAAGTCTACAGATAAAGACGGATACCATATGTTTTCACTCTTATGTGGATCCTGAGAAACTTAACAGAAGTCCATGGGGGAGGGGAAGAAAAAAAAAGAGGTTAGAGAGGGAGAGAGTCAAAACATAAGAGACTCTTAAAAACTGAGAACTGAGGGTTGATGAGGGTTGAGGGTGATGGGTATTGAAGAGGGCACCTTTTGGGATGAGCACTGGGTGTTGTATGGAAACCAATTTGACAATAAACTTCATATATTGAAAAAAAAAAGAAATGTCAGCTAAGGTAAGTAGATAACAGACTGATGGTTTCTGCACAGAAACATCTGGATTCACATGCAAGAGAAACAGATTTTTTTTTTCCTCTCAACTCTGATTCAACCCATCCTCTCTTTTCTGAGTGAGGAAGAAAACAGACCCATGAAAGTCATACAGCTTTTTGGTAGCAGGGCCCAAATTACAAATGCATTCAGTTTAGGTTTGATTTACAATCAAAGCTAAGCCCATGTTAACACACCTGTGATATTTTATATATTTCCTAATCCAAATTTGCAAGCGAGAAGATTTATACATTTTATTTTAAAGCATCCAATTTATGACTTTCATTCATTTAGATGTCTTGGCAGCATAATTCTGAATATCCTAAAGTTCTCTGAATGCTTTATTTACATCAGTAATTTATATAATACTTAATTTTTTCTTATTTTAACTGTGCTTCTCATGACATACTATATTTTATGTCTGTAACTACATTCCCTCATAATAAGTATATATCTACATACTTGCATAGACACTTAAATTGTTTTCTGATAACATCTAGGGCCTAAGTGGCCAATGGATAAATTTTATACACAGCCTACTTTTCTAAAAGGTTAGCCAGTGAATTTATTTCTTCAGCATCGTGATACTAAAAGGATTATTAACCAACTAAATTGTGAGATTTTATTTAAATGAATTCTTGAACAGCAAGTAGGAATCCAGATGGCTGGTATATTTAATAGGCAATATGGGAAAAGAAAGTAGGTGGGATAGCTACCTCAAAAAAATATTAAACAACGTTTAAAGCTTTTTGACGTACTGGCAATACTGCTTGGATATTGCAAAATGCTTTTATGTGTTAAATACCACTAACAAATGAGTAAAACTCATAAGCATATGTTCTCACCTTTAAACAGGGGACATAACACACATAAATGCAAGGTCCTAAATAAATTACAAATTTATATCCAGATGTTATAAGGGTAGATCAAAATATGTTCTCAAAAAGCTAATAGCCAGCTCATTAAGGACACAGTCACCTTCTGCTCTTCTATTAGTTTCATTGTTGGTGAACAACACAGAACACAGATATTGTGGAGAAAGCAGACACAAGGTAAAGAGGAAAATTTTAAACGGAAAGGAAAGTGGGTAATTTGAGAACTTACTCCCAATGACTTCAGTCTATATATTAAATATCAAAAAGTAAAAATGTACATTTATTAAACCATGACCAAAGCCAGTATTTTATAAAGAGGTTGAAATATCTTCTTTTCAGAAACATTTATTGCAGTTGATATTTAGTCCTTAATATTCATGTTTATTTAAAGTACACATCCCTTGGGGCGCCTGGGTGGCGCAGTCGGTTAAGCGTCCGACTTCAGCCAGGTCACGATCTCGCGGTGCGTGAGTTCGAGCCCCGCGTCAGGCTCTGGGCTGATGGCTCGGAGCCTGGAGCCTGTTTCCGATTCTGTGTCTCCCTCTCTCTCTGCCCCTCCCCCGTTCATGCTCTGTCTCTCTCTGTCCCAAAAATAAAAATAAAAAACGTTGAAAAAAAAAAAATTAAAGTACACATGCCTTTTAAAAGTTTATATTTCTAGAGAAGAATTAACAGATCTTCATGAGCAATGAAATAAAGGGAAGAAAGGAGAAGGAGATGTTGATTTCATGGAGTGTCAGTGCCAGTGGAAATATTGGGTCAGTGGCTTGAATTCAAGAATGATTTGGAGGGAAGCTATGGCTAGAGGTTGCTACTACTCTGAAAATGACAGTTAAGACAATGGGGGTAAACAGGTAACTAAGGAAGAAAATGTACAAAGAAAGGAGAACTAAAGCTCCATCTTTGTCTAAGTTTTGGACTCAGAATAGAGGACCTGGAAAATGAGAAAGAATCATGGCACTAAGAGTCAAGAAAATTAGAAGGATAATGCTGTTTTATCAAAGCCACAAAATAGTTTGATTTAAAGAGGAGCTAGAAATGCAAACAGGATGAACTACCCATGCTCCTGAATGGCAGTTTCCTCACCTACTGAGATAGAGGACAGAAATGTCCACAAGTTGCTTCCAGCTCCAAGTAAAATTCTGTCAGTTGGCAATTAGATGGTTGTCTGCTTTAGAGCAATTTCAGGGGACTGAGGGAAATGAAATACAGACTTCAAGGACTTATTTATTATTTTTAATTTTAATTTTTTTTTTTTGCAAATAGCAAAAAATATATTTTTATTTTTAATCTTTTTTTAAAGTTTCAAATTTTTGGGGCGCCTGGGTGGCTCAGTCGGTAAAAGCGGCCGACTTTGGCTCAGGTCATGATCTCGCGGTCCGTGAGTTCGAGCCCCACGTTGGGCTCTGTGCTGACAGCTCAGAGCCTGGAGCCTGTTTCAGATTCTGTGTCTCCCTCTCTCTGATCCTCCCCCGTTCATACTCTGTCTCTCTCTGTCTCAAAAATACATAAACGTTAAAAAAAAAAAGTTTCAAATTTTTATTTAAATTCTAGTTATTTAACATAGAACATAGTATTAGTTTAAGGAATAGAATTTAGTGATTCATCACTTACATATACTACCCAGTGCTCATCACAAGTGTCCTCCTTAATGCCCATCACCCATTTAACCCATCCCCCTGCCCACCTCCCCTCCAGAAACCCTCAGATTGTTCTCTACAGTTAGGAGTCTCTTTCAAGGGCTTATTTAAAAAGTGGGTGGTTGGGCAATGGTTAATCTCTGACAGAATCAACTTTGCCAAAGACTTTAAAATATTCTTGGCATATAAAATGTTACAAATATTTGCAGATACTTAATCTGCAGACGTGGCTATTCCAGATATAATTATAGCTATCTTTTTATTTAAAAAAAGTTGTTATCCTTAGAGAAAACTTTAAGGATAAAGTGTTACTATTAATCATTAAGACATACCTGAAACCAGTTTTGAACTTAATATTAACTGGGAAAGGCCAGTGAAGACATAAAGAATGAGCTAAAACTTTAGCAACAAAATCATCCATGTTAAGTAGGAAAAGGCACAATCACATCTTTCTAGGCAAGAAAGCCCTACCTCTGCTTTCAGTAGATGGTGACCACACTTACAATTTAAAACAGAAATACTTAAATACCAACTAACAGAAAGTATTTGGGGTAATACTAATAAAAGGACAGTATTACTTGTGCCAAACTATTAAGAGAGATAAAGAAGAAATGAACCCACCAAGAAGATGTAACATTTATGGACTTGCATGCACTAATAAGTTTCCCAGAAAGAGATAAAACCATACACTGATCAAATAACAAAGAGGAAAAAAAAACTATACTGACAGTGGGTGAATGTAACATACTTGTATCAGAAACTGATAAATACTCAAACTTAATACACATATAAGTGTACAAGAACAATTAATTGATTATATGTGAGATATACTCATATATCTATATGTACAGAACCCTATATCTTAACGAGAGAAAATATGTATTTTAAGACATATGGAGTAGAACATATGAAAATTTTATCAGGTTCTTGGTCTCAAAAGAATTTTTTAAAAAAATTCTCATGTTTGACTCCATTCTGAGACTAAATGAAACATAATTTCCTTACAGTTACATGTATTTATGTGACTGAGTTCTTGCAAATAAAATGGAGTACAAGTAATGAGTACAACTTCTGTATCCCTTGTTATAAAGGAGTTATTTACCTTACATTCACCTCCTTTCTTCTTTCCCAGAAGGTGAACTTCAAATAGAAATCGACTAGCTTTCACTCTGCAGACAGGGAAAGCACCTAGGAGAGAGGAGAACAACTAAGAAGGAAGAAGCTTGGTTACCTGAACAACCTTATGGCGCAGAGCTGTCCTACTGGCCTGGACCAGGCAGACTATTAGGTGAGAAGAAATGCATTCTATGCTATTGAAGTCACTCTATCTCTGTTACAGCAACTTAGAATTGATGCTAAAAATATGTTTCAAAGGATTTAAAATCTCTGGGAAGCTGTAGATCCTTTCCAGTTAATTCAGAGATGTCTATGTAGGATTTCAACCACATTGGTATTATAAAAGAGCCCATACTCTCTCATTAATGCATGCACTCCATTGCCAGCAAGTTGATGTGAGGACTATCTACATCCTTTTATGCACACTACATTGTTCTCTATTTGCAGCTCTTCCACGATTCAAGATAGCACTCAAATGTGTAATGAGAAAACCATTGTTTCAAACAAAGGCTAACATTTTGTAAATCATAAAAATTATGTGTATATAACAATAAAACTGCCAAAAGGATCAGAGATTCTACAAAGCATTTAAATTAGTAGAGAGTTTTGTGCATTTCTACCTTAAATAGATTAAGGTTAAGAGTTTTCTTGAGTAGAGAGATAATGAACTTCAACGTAGGCTTATAAAAAAATATTGGCTACAGTCATGGGGATGTAATGTACAGCAAGGTGACTATAGTTAATAGCATATTGGAAAGTTGCTATAACAGTGTATCTTAAAAGTCCTCATCACAAGAAAAAAAAATTGTAACTGTATATGGTGACAGAGGTTACCCAGACTTATTCTGATCATTTTTCAATATTTACAAATACTGAATCATTATGTTGTACACTTGAAGCTAATATAATATTATATGCCAACTATACCTCAATTTAAAAAAAGGGCTGAATACACACCTTGGCAAGTATGTGTTGGCTTTTGAGCATCAACTATGTGTTTGGCAGTGTGCTTTGTATCATATGCTTGAATCGAAATAATAATATCCATGTGTTTAATTGATTTTGTTTTTCATTTTATCTTTAAACAAAAAAGTCCCTCTGAAGAAATTATTGTTACATATACTTATCAGATGAGAATACTCTGACATAAGGAGGTTAAATCATTGGCTAGAAGTCACAATTGTGGAGTAGCTGTGTAATATGAACAAAGATCTCTCAAACCACTAGAATGTTTATCAAGAAATTGAAATACCCCTGAAGACTAGAAATAATCTTTGTAAATTTTCAAACATTTTTTTCTTGTGTAAAAATTATGACAAAGATTTTATTTGTCTAAGTACTGGGGTTTAGATATCCCACTTGTGAGAAACTTATAATGCTTGAGTTGACTTCCCGGTTCTGCTGCAGACTAGCTCTGTGACCTGCAGCATATTTTCTTATATATAAAATAGAAATATTAATTTTTAGTGGAGTTAAATAAAATACAGACAAGCATTTATTTCATTTTACTTAATGTAAATTTGAAACATAAATTTAAACAGAATTATCAATCTTTCAGTAATTCAAATATTTGTAAATTTATCATTCATCAAATATTAATCAAATGTTGAATTTAATAATTAGGAAATATTTAACAATGTATTTTTGGTGACATTTTGGCAAGCACTTTTTATTACATTAAGTCAAAAAATTATAATCTACTTATCAATATTTGTTAGCCCTTTCCTTTTTTACCTATGCAATTACCACATTCCTTTTCCCTGACCCCTTTAAAAGAAATATTTCTGATGAATGGATAAAGAAGATATGGTTTATATACACATGGAATACTACTTGGAAATGAGAAAGAATGAAATCTGGCCATTTGCAGCAACATGGATGGAACTGGAAGGTATTATGCTAAGTGAAATATGTCAGAGAAAGACAGATACCATATATTTTCATTCATAGGTGGATCTTGAGAAACTTAACAGAAGACCATGGGGGAGGGGAAGGGGAAAAAAAAGTTACAGAGAGTGAGGGAGGGAGGCAAACCATAAGAGACTCTTGGATACTGAGAAAAAAACTGAGGGTTGATGGGGGTGGGGAAGAGGGGAAAGTGGCTAATGGGCATTGAGGAGGGCACTTGTTGGGATGAGCACTGGGTGTTGCATGGAAAACAATTTGACAATAAATTATATTTTAAAAAATGAAAAGAAAAAAAGAAATATTTCTTTATAAATATATGTAGAGCATTCAGGAAAAATTTGTCATAAAATTACTTGTCAAATAATGTTATATTTCAAAATGGTGGTGCTAGGCGCACTGATAAATAAAAGACAAGGAAGGGATTAATTATCCACAAGAAGCTTGCAACCTTTTATGGGAAGAAAAAAGTGATATAGCATAAATAATATATATACAAGAACTATGAAATTTGGGAGCAGAGTATATAAAACAAATATAAATTCAGAGAAAGAGGTGATCAATGGAGGTTGGAGGTCTTCTCTGAACCAGGGAAGACATGAGGAATTGGCTCATCACCATCTGATTTATTATGCTTATTGAAGTGTTCCTTTAGAAGAGACTGTCATTATCTACTTGTGTTGTAAGACCATCATTTAGTACGCCAAACCACATTTCAAAATAATCAGCATATAATATAAACTTCATAGGACCTATATTTTGGCCTTATGTCCTACTTTATTATAGATTTGAAATTCTTCCCAAATAAATTATTCTATTACTATATTATGTACCAGTCAAAGTCAAGGTAGGAAAACGGAAACCAAAGTAGTTATTTTTTTTAAAAAATGTTACACATGGAATTAGTGAAGCTGATATTAAAAAGTCAAGGGGACAAAAAATACTGAGATGAAAAGAGGTAATAGTTGCAAGAAGTAGCTAATATAATTAAGGCTCAGAGACCAAAAGGAAGAGGTAGATAATCAGAAGGTAGCAGTTTGGAGGAACTAGAACCAAAGATCTAGAACCAAAGCCTCTGAGGAGCACACACTATAGGGCTAATGTTACTATCTCTGGAGCCTGAAAGAAGACCCTTGTGCAGCTGGACCCAGACTCTGAGGGCGGGAGGCCAGCTGGTTGATGCTGGCTTTGCTGCCAAGGCTGCTTCTGAGAGTAAAGAAGCTGAGAACGAGAACCAACTGTGGTTGCCCAAGGTGAAGGGCAATGCTGGAGCAATGCCAACAAAACAGCACTCCAAAAAGAAGGGGAAATCCCTCTCTCCCTTCCTATCTTCTGCACTCACTCCAGTGTCCCTGCTGACAGAACCTAAAGGGGAACCAGTTGGCAAAGAAAGCATGTGGTTGGCAGAGTACCAGCCTCGGCATCCAAATGCCAAGTTTGGAGGGTGAGCTCATAGCTGAGAAACAACTTAATAAAAGTAACATAGTTATGTTCTAAGATGATGAATAAAATGTAAACATTTCATAATAAATCTACCATTTTACTCTGAAACTGAAATCCTTTCCACATATTTTTATTGTACTGCACTTAGCTTTTATTATTGCTAAGTGTGTATCTCTCAGTGGGAAAGAGAGAAAAAAATTTTGAAAGGTGAGTGAATGTAATATAATAAGCACCAACTATTTAAAGACTATCACTGAAGGGAAGAAAATATTTTACTTTCATTACAATTGTGTTTAGTGCAAGCAAAATTTTAACAGACAAATTAATGTAGATGAGAAGGAATCAGAGACTAAGGGGTATCTGTATGTGTGCTAATGAATCACTACCACACACCGAACGAGAGAGAGAGAGACTAAGAGAAGACTAAGTGGTGAATGACGACACTAATGAGCGGCAGCTGTGTAACATTTTTCATGATTTTCCTGCCTTTGTACATGAAGCAAATCCCTGGCTGTAATCAAGGTATTGTCTGGATTGGAATCATTTTATGGCTCTAGCAGGGTAGATGTGCTTTCAAACTCAGCCTTTTATGTATTAGGAAGGGCTCAGATCCTTACTGGCCATTGGCCAGAAACTTAAGTTCCTAAGTGGGCATTCCTTAGTGCAGCTGTGAAATAATAAGCAATATACACACAGGTTCTGACTCCTGGTTCTTCAGACACAAGCTCTTAAAGCCTTTGAAAATAGAATTGCTAGGAGAGTCTTTTGTTCTAACATTTAGTCTTTGACCCTAGTTCCTGACACAGAATTCCTAAGATCTTTGTAATTAACCTTAGTGATAGGGACATCTGACCCTAACCTCCTAAATCCCTTGAATTTCCCGGGTGATAAAAGTGGTTTTTGTTCTGAAGAGGTGGCTCTTCGCGAACTTCTGGATGGGACCTGAGCATCACAAAGACAAATCCATGTAGAAGTTTGGGACTTTCAGTGCCACCTCCCCATTCTCAGGAATGGAGAGAGGGGTTGGAAATGAAGTTAATAATCCACCATGCCTACATGATGAAACCTTCATAATACCCTCAATAGTGTGGGGTTCAGGGAGCTTCTACAACCCAACTCCACATGAACCAAAGCTGCTGCACTAGACACACTTCAAGACCTCAACCTATGTATTTATCTGCATCCTTCATCACATCGTTTATTATATAATAAACTGATACATGTAAGTAAGTTTCTCACTGAGTTCTGTGGGCTAGTCTAGGAAATGATCAAATCCAAGAAAGGGGTCATGGGACCTTAGATTTGTAACCAAGTGAGACAGAAGTTGTGGGTAATCTGGGGCCTACTACTCAGATTGGCATGTGAAGTGAGTTGGAGGAAGTGGGTGGGTGGAAGTACAGGTTAGTTTGTGGAACAGTCTTTAACCTGTAGGGTCTGTGCAAATTTCAGTTAAGGGTCAGAAATGAACTGAATTGTAGGACACTGAGGTGGTATTGCAAAACATTGCTTAGTGTGGGAAACTACCTTATCCCCTCCCCCGCAAAAAACAAAACAAAACAAAACAACCCACTTATGGTGTCAGAAATGCTGGGAGTGAGGTAGTAGTGGAGGGGTAAGAGAGAAATACCAAAGGAGTGTTTTTTTCCTATATAGTAGCTCAGAGTATAGCACAGAGTGTCAGAGAAATCTCCTGAGATGCATGCCAGTCTTTCTGTAACCTCAGCTCAGAAATAACAACCCATCACTTCTACTGCATTCTATTCTCTCCAAGTAAATTCACTAAGTCCAACCCATGATGAAGGAAAAAGGATTATACAGGACCATGAATACCAGAAGTCAGTGATCATTGGCGATCATGATATAGTAGGCTACAGAGCCTTCAATACTGAAAACAACAGTCTGCGTTCTGTGTTCTGACAAAATCATATAAAAAGGGTTGACGTCAAATTTGTGAAGACTTTCGAATCCTCTATTTGAAATATTTTTGCAATAGGCCTAACAGTATTATACACTTAAATAAGGTAATATATCAAATCAGGAACAAACACAAGTGAACGCCTTAGAGCTATTTTCAATTGCATAATGATTCTTCCCCCAAAACTATAGTTCTGTGTGCATATAGTGATTGATTTGGTAGATCAATATTGTTATCTCTGTGACAATAATGACCATTTTGTGATCTTTAGGGATTTTCCCCCAGAGTGCAAGTTGGCTGCCACAACTCCAGGCATCACACGTTAATTCAAGACAAAAAGAAATGAGAAGAGATGGCACAAGCAAGCACTCTTCTCCTCTCCTGGAAACAGGAAATCTGAGACGCTCTCTAGCAGATTCTGATTACAGTGTTCCTCCAGGGACCAAATAAAAGAGACTGGAGAGAACACTGACAGGTTTAGACTGATCACGATGTGACCCCTACGGCTGGAAAAAAAAGGGGGGGGGGGGAGAGTGCACTCTATCTGTTGAAAATTCAGGTCTTAGCAGACCAGATGGTTTGAAAAGGCTTTTGGATATATAACGAACAATCTGCCATACTTAGAACCATGATACCAAGTGACTTCCCCTGTCTTGCATATTTTAAATTTAAAGAAACTGTTAGTATTCTAATTTATTTCTACCTTCTATTTTATCATATTAAATTATTAGCTGCAGAAAATAAATGAAGCCAGATAAAGTCAGATAAATCAGGAGCCTTACGGCAATAAACTTTAGCTTTAATTTTTGAGTTAATTTGTCTTACTTTTAGACAAAAACATGTTAGAACAATACAAAATCATAACAGCTTTATACATGAGATGTTAATAGCAAAACTTTTTTTTTTAAATAAAGAAATCTTAACTTTCTAAAAAAGTTTATCTGGTATATTGTTCCAATCCTTTTTTCTTTAAAAAGTCTGCACTTAATATTTTAAAGTCTTCTTTAATTTTAGATGATGAGGACTATAATGTTGTTGTTTCATTATGTGCTTTAAAACCGTGTGTTAGTGCTTAAGATTAATACATCTATAATAAGGAATTTAGACTTTTTAAAACTTAAAATTGGCATTGTACAATTACAACAGATTGTTAAATTCAAAAATGGCAAAAACTACATTCAGAAACCTATCAAATGATAAAGATTATATTTCAAATTCATGGTCACAACATTCATGGTTTAATAAATTGTATTAGGATAATTTGATAGTCATATTTTACACAAAAGAAAATATTTACATAGGAAATATGGAGAAATAAAAAACAACAGGAGAAAACACGAGAGCATCTCTTGAAGTTATGAAATAAAAAAATTTAAAGACTAGAAAGATGGATAAATAAAACTATATATAAATCAAGCATTCTACATTGCAACACAACTATTTAATATAGGAAATATTCCTCTAACAATTAAAAAACTGGTTAAGAAAAAGTAGAAAATATGCAGAAGACATCAGCATAGCCTATGCAGAGAAAATTCAAGTAGTCTATAAGTATCTCAAAAAAATGGTCTACCTCATTCATAAAAAAGATAATGAAAAATACCATTCTCTCCCATAAAATTGGCAAAGAACAAAATGATTAAAAATAAAACACTAAAATGTATATGAATGCGTTGTGGTCTGTAAACTCATTAATAACTTTCAGAAAACACTTAAGAAACTAATAATGACTGCAACTAGTGAGGGGAAAATTATTGGAAACATTGTTGCTACAGGGCTTTTTGTGTTATTTGTAATTTGAACCGAAATAACCTATTCCCATTTAAAAAATTAAAATATTTAAAATTTAAAGACTACTCCAAAAATTTGTGACCAACTGCAGTATAATTGAAAATCTACCACTATCATGTACTTACATAAAATATTATCTAACAACTCTGTTTCTCATTCACATCAGACCAAAGGCCAACCTTCAACTGTCAGAGAGTTTTCTGATTATTGGAGACCTGTTCTGTCTGCCTGTGTTATAGACCAGAAGTACCTACAAGTTAGCACCCTGTAGGAACAGTACCTAACCAATGACTGACAGAATTGGGTATATAAATAAGCTTGACCATCCCTTGGATGGGATATCTGAGACATGTGCCCTATGCTGGCTCACAGAGTTTCTCCAATGGGCTTAAAATCAAATCATATGATGGAAATTTTTTGGGATTTGACCCAAACAGGTCCAAAGTGCACAGGTAAGTTTCAACAATAAAGTGGCCAAGGAACTCAAGTGATAAATCCATATTTTTCTGGTCTTCATATCCATAGATCTCCTTCAGGTCATACCTGTTAGGGAGTTTCCTATGACCAGTTGAGCAAGAAATAAAATTACCAAGGTCTTGTGCATGATGGGTTGCCTCCTTATATTGGAGTGAATAAAAAATAGGTTGCTGCTAAAATCTATCTATGTCAGAAATATATCTGAAATAAAACAATGAGAAAAAATCCTCTCTGTTAGTCAAAAGTGTGAGCTATAAACCTGATTATTGACTTAGAATAGGGGGAGAAGTGGATGGAAATATGGAGGGCCGTATTTGGGCTAAAAGTATTCAGTGACTTGGCTAGTTGGTCAAGGCCCTGGAAGTGTAAGTTGGAAAATGAGAGAAAAATGTTTGGGGAACTAAGCTTATGGATGGAATTATGAGAGTGGGCACAAAGTGTGCAAATTTTGTACTGTTCCTTAGTGTCCACTAGAGACATCCACCTCCAACACAGAGGAAACATAACAATCAGATAGAGAGGGTCCTGTGAAAAGCAGTAAACCTCTTCCTCAGCCCCCCATCCCTATGTTGTGTGATAGGCCTACGATGAGCCCAAAAGGGTAGGAATGGACACTGGGCATGGGCCCCAAAGCATACGTTTCTTCTCAATCGTAACACATTAGGACAGGGTCCAAGTGTCTTTGATAGGATAATAAATAATGAGTCATGGGAGAATTCCACATATCAATAAACTTTCTTTTCTATAGCCTTTATTCTGTACCCTTTAATATCCTATCCTACTTTGCTCCCACATCAGGCTGGCACTTCCCAGTTCCTATTGATATCTATTAATTGATCCTTAAGATCTTTGGTAAAACAGACAAAAACTCATTCCCTTAACAGTAATAATTTTTTGCCAGTAACATACTGGTAGCTCACCCTTGTTATGACTTAAAAACGAGAGGATAAAGAAGATGCAGTATTTATACACAATGTACTGTTCTCAGCTATAAAAAAAAAAAATGAGATCTTTCCATTTGCAACAACATGGATGGACCTACAGGGTATTCTGCTAAGTGAAATGAGTCAGACAAATACCACATGATTTCACTTGTATCTGGAAACTAAAAAACAAAACAAATGAATAAGTAAACAAACAAAAAGCACAAAGAGACCCATAAATACAGAGAACAAATTGATGGTTGCTAGAGGAGAGGAGAGGGGAGGAGAGTGGGCAAAATGGGTCAAGAGGAGTAGGAGACATAGGCTTCCAGATATGGAATGAATAAGTGATGGCGATACAGTCTTGGGAATACTGTCAATAGTATTGTAATAGTGTTGTAAGGTTACAGATGATAATTGCACTTGTAGTGAGTATACAACATATAAACTTGTCCAATCGTTATGTTGTACAACTGAAACTAATGTAACATTTTGTGTCAACTGCACTTCAACAAAAAGTAAAAATATAGAAGCATTGAGAAAAATAATCCTTTGATCAAAGAAAAAGTTCATCAGAAAGCAGAAAATATTCTCCAGAAAATGAAAATAAAAACAAAGACTGAAAAATCTATGGGATGTAGTTAAAGCACAACTTATAGAGATATTTGTAACTTTAGATACCTATATTTGAAAGGCAAGGTTTATAATAAATTATCAAAGTTTAAGAAGCTACTTAAGAAGCTACATTAAAAAGAAAAAACTACATCCAAAGTAGGAATAACAAACATGCGGAGAAATCAATAAATACAAAGTAAATGTTAGAATTAAGAGAAGTAAAAATCTGGTTCTCTAGAAAGATTAATAAAATTGATAAGCAGTTAGGCAAGGTTAATCAAGAAATAAGGTAAAAACACAAAATACCAATAACAGGAATAAAAAAAGTGTTATCACTAGAACCTACAATTAAAAAAGATTACTATAAACAGCATATGCCAATACTCTTGAAAACTTAAATGAAAAGAATAATTCCTTATTGCGGTGCCTGGTTGGCTCAGTTGGTTAAGAGTCTGACTTTTGATTTTGGCTTAGGTCATGATCTCATAGTTCATGGGACTGAGCCCTGAATAGGGTTCTGTGGTGTCAGAGCCTGCTTGGGATTCTCTTCCACTCTCTCTCTGCCTCTTCCCTACTTGCTCTCTCTCTCTCTCTCTCAAAATAAATAAACTTAAATAAGCTATTAAAACTGACTCAAAATAAAATAGATCATCAAAATTGCATTCTATCAATAAAAATAATCCAATTCATAATTAAAAGCCCAACCTCAACAAAAGAGATTTGCATTGGTAAATTTGTCAGACATTAAGGAAAAAATAGCACCAATCTTACAAAACCCCGTTTACAAAACTGACAAGAGGGGGATACTTTCCAAGTTACTGTATGATGCCAGTACAATCCTGACCCCAAAATCTGATCAAGACATTATAAGAAAACTACAGACCAATAGCCCTGATAGACATATGGGCAAAATATTAGAAAATCAAATACAGAACCATATGATGGGAAAATACATTGTGATCAACTAGGAATTCTCATAGGAATGAAAAATTAAGTGAAAATCAATAATGTAATTTACCACATTAAAAGAATAAAGGTGAAAACTCATGATCAGCTTAATACTTAAAGAGAAATCCTCTGACAAAATTCAACATTCATGCATTAAAAGAAAGTTCTCAGCACACTTGGAAAATGAGAGAATTTCCTTAATTTGACAGGGCAGCTATAAAAAACCTACAGCTGATATGATACTCAGTGGTAAAACTGAATGATTATTCTGTAAGATCAGGATCTACATAAGGTTGTCCACTCCAACTTCTTATAGGTATTGTACTGAGGGCTTTAGGCAGTGAAATACAGCAACAATAATGGGAAAGAGGAATAAAGCTGTCTTCATTCAGAGAGAGCAACTTGTTTACATAGAAAGTCCTAAGGAAGCTACAAGAAAAATTCTAGAATAAGTAAAATTAGCATGATGACAGGATATGGAGCCAAAATACAATAATTTATTACATTTCTTTATACTAGGAAATTGAAATTTTATTTTTTAATATTTTGGGAGAGAGAGAGACAGAGAAAGAGAGAGAGAACGCACGTGCGTGCATGCCAGTAAGCCAGGGAAGAGCAAAGAGAGAAGGGGTGAGAGAGAATCCCCACGGTCAGTGCAGAACCCGGCAAGGGCTCAATCCCATGAACCATGACATCACGGTGAGCCAAAATGAAGAGACAAACACTTAGCTGACTGAGGCACTCAAGTACCCCAGGAAACTGAAATCTTAAAATGATACTATTTACAATAGTATCATAAAAATACGACATTGCCAGGACTAGACTTAATAAAAGATATATAAGATTCTGAGTCTAAAAGCACAAAATATTACTGACAGAAATTAGAGACAATTTAAATAAATAGATAACTATACCACATTCATAAACTAAAAGATTCAATATTATTAAGAAGTTTACTTTCCCCAAGCTCATCTATAGATGAATTATAACATCAATCATAGGCCACTCTAAAGAGTTACTCACTTCAGGAGAACTGGGAAGATGGTGGAGTATGAGGACGCTGGGCTCACCGTCCTGCTGATCACTTAGATTCCACCCCCATCGGCCTAAATAATCCAGAAAACTAGCAGAACAGATTCTCTGGAGCCAAGTATAGACAAGAGGCCCACAGAAGAGGGTAGGAAGGGCTGAGAGGCGGTGTGTGCTACACGGACTGGCGGGAGGGAGCTGGGGGGTGGAGGGGCAGCCCGCCTGGCAAGGCAGAGCCCCCGACTCTGGCTTGCAAAAGCAGAGGGGCTGGACGGAGGGTGTTCTGACAGCCAGAGGGATGTAACATCTGGAATATTATAAACCAACAGCTCTACTCGGAGAGCAGAGAGCGGAAGGGCTAAAGGACAACAGGAGGGAGAGTTACTGAGCACCGGAGGACAGAGCTCAGCTTGGCAAGAACAAAGGCGCTGGGAAACGCCATCTCCCTCATCCATCCCCCAGCCAAAATCCCAAAGGGAACCAGTTCCCCTCAGGGAACTTGCTTGCACTGTAAAAACACCCAATGCTGTACTTCTGTGGATCCATCCCTCCGACGGGTCTGCCTCCTTCCCGGTGGTGCAGGGCCCCTCCAGAAGAAGACCGTGGAAGGCAAAGCCAGCTGAGCCTGCCCCTCCCGCCCCTGTGCACCTTGCGGATCCACCCCGGCTAATACGCCAGATCCCATGGAAGCAGAACAAGCCTGGCAGTGTGCAAGTAGCCCAGACAGGGCCCACACCACTCCACAGTAAGTACTGCCCCTGGGAGAGGGGGAGATAAAGTACACACTAGTCTGACTGTGGCCCCAGCACTGGGCTGGGGGCAGACATCAGGTCTGACTGTGGCCCCGCCCACCAACGCAGGTTACTCCAGACAACACAGGGGAAGAGGCCTGCAGTTCCCCACCACTCCAGGGACTATCCAAAATGACGAAAAGGAAGAATTATCCTCAAAAGAAACTCCAGGAGGTAGCGACAGCTAACGAACTGATCAAAAATGATTTAAGCAATATAACAGAAAATGAATTTAAAATAATAGTCATAATATTAATCACTGGGCTTGAAAAAGGTATAGAGGACAGCAGAGAATCTATTGCTAGAGATCAAGGGACTAAGAAACTGTCAGGAGGAACTAAAAAATGCGATAAATGAGCTGCAAAATAAAATGGAGGCAACCATAGCTCAGATTGAAGAGGCAGAGGAGAGAATAGGTGAATTAGAAGATAAAATTATGGAAAAAGAGGAAGCTGAGAAAAAGAGAGATAAAAAAAATCCAGGAATATGGAGAGAATTAGAGAACTAAGTGATGTGATAAAACATAATAATATACACATTTTGGGATTCCAGAGGAGGAAGAGAGAGAAAGGGGCTGAGGTGTACTTGAAGAAATCATAGGTGAGAACTTCCCTGATCTGGAGAAGGAAAAAGGCATTGAAACCCAAGAGGCACAGAGAACTCCCTTCAGACGTAACTTGAAACAACTTCTGCATGACATATAATGAAACTGGCAAAATACAAGGATAAAAAGAAAATTCTGAAAGCAGCTAGGGATAAACAGACTCTAACATACAAAGAGAGACTGATAAGACTAGTGACGGATCTATCTACTGAAACTTGGCAGGCCAGAAAGGAATGGCAGGAAATCTTAAATGTGATGAACAGAAAAAATATGCAGCCAAGAATCCTTTATCCAGCAAGTCTGTCATTTAGAATAGAAGGAGAGATAAAGGTCTTCCCAAACAAACAAAAACTGAAGGAATTCATCACCACTAAATCAGCTGTACAAGAGATCCTAAGGGGGATCCTGTGAGACAAAGTACCAGAGACATCGCTACAAGCATGAAACCTACAGACATCACAATGACTCTAAACCCGTATCTTTTTATAATAACACTGAATGTAAATGGACTAAATGCTCCAACCAAAAGACATAGGGTATCAGAATGGATAAAAAAACAAGACCCATCTATTTGCTGTCTACAAGAGACTCATTTTAGACCTGACGACACCTTTAGATTGAATATGAGGGGATGGAGAACTATCTATCATGCTACTGGAAGTCAAAAGAAAGCTGGAGTAGCCATACTTATATCAGACAAACTAGACTTTAAATTAAAGGCTGTAACAAGACATGAAGAAGGGCATTATATAATAATCACAGGTCTATCCATCAGGAAGAGCTAACAATTATAAATGTCTATGCGCCGAATACAGGAGCCCACAAATAATAAAACAATTACTCACAAACATAAGCAACCTTATTGATAAGAATGTGGTCATTGCAGGGGACTTTAACACTCCACTTACAGAAATGGATAGATCATCTAGACACATGGTCAATAAAGAAACAAGGGCCCTGAATGATACATTGGATCACATGGACTTGACAGATAGATTTAGAACTCTGCATCCCAAAGCAACAGAATATACTTTCTTCTCGAGTGCACATGGAACATTCTCCAAGACAGATCACATACTGGGTCACAAAACAGCCGTTCATAAGTATACAAGAATTGAGATCATACCATGCATACTTTCAGACCACAATGCTATGAAGCTTGGAATCAACCACAGGAAAAAGTCTGAAAAACCTCCAACAGCATGGAGGTTAAAGAACACCCTACTAAAGAATGAGTGGGTCAACCAGGCAATTAGAGAAGAAATTAAAAAATAGATGGAAACAAATGAAAATGAAAATACAACAATCCAAATGCTCTGGGATGCAGCAAAGGCAGTCCTGAAAGGAAAATACATTGCAATCCAGGCCTATCTCAAGAAACAAGAAATATCCCAAATGCAAAATCTAACAGCACACCTAAAGGAAATAGAAGCAGAATAACAAAGACACCCCAAACCCACCAGAAGAAGAGAAATAATAAAGATCAGAGCAGAAATAAACAATATAGAATCTAAAAACACTGTAGAGCAGATCAATGAAACCAAGAGTTGGTTTTTTGAAAAAAAATAAACAAAATTGATAAACCTCTAGCCAGGCTTCTCAAAAAGAAAAAGGAGATGATCCAAATAGATAAAATCATGAATGAAAATGGAATTATTACAACCAATCCCTCAGAGATACAAGCAATTATCAGGGAATACTATGAAAAATTATATGCCATCAAATTGGACAACCTGGAAGAAATGGACAAATTCCTAAACACCCACATACTTCCAAAACTCAATCAGGAGGAAATAGAAAGCTTGAGCAGACCCATGACCAGAGAAGAAATTGAATGAGTTATCAAAAACCTCCCAACAAATAAGACTCCAGGACGAGATGGCTTCCCAGGGGAGTTCTACCAGACGTTTAAAGCAGAGATAATACCTATCCTTCCCAAGCTATTCCAAAAAGTAGAAAGGGAAGGAAAACTTCCAGACTTATTCTATGAAGCCAGCATTACTTTGATTCCTAAACCCAACAGAGACCCATTAAAAAAAGAGAACTACAGGCCAATATCCCTGATGAATATGGATGCAAAAATTCTCAATAAGAGAATCAAACTCAACAGCATGTAAAAAGAATTATTCACCATGATCAAGTGGGATTCATTCCTGGGCTGCTTCAACATTCGCAAATCAATCAATGTGATACATCACATTAATAAAAGAAAAGATAAGAACCATATGATCCTGTCAATTGATGCAGAAAAAAACATTTGGCAAAATTCAGCAATCTTTCCTAATAAAAACCCTCAAGAAAGTCGGGATAGAAGGAACATACTTAAACATCATAGAAGCCATTTATGAAAACCCACAGCTAATATCATCGTCAATGGGGAAAAACTGAGAGCTTTCTCCCTGAGATCAAGAACATGACAGGGATGTCCACTCTCACTGCTATTGTTTAACATAGTGTTGAAAGTTCTAGCATCAGCAATCAGACAAGAAAAGTAAATCAAAAGCATCAAAATTGGAAAAGACGAAGTCAAGCTTTCACTTTTTGCAGATGACATGATATTATACATGGAAAATCCGATAGACTCTACCAGAAGTCTGCTAGAACTGATACATGAATTCAGCAAAGTTGCAGGATACAAAATCAATGTACAGAAATCAGTTGCATTCTTATACACTAACAAGGAAGCAACAGAAAGACAAATAAAGAAACTGATCCCATTCACAATTGCACCAAGAAGTATAAAATACCTAGGAATAAATGAAACCAAAGATGTACAAGATCTGTATGCTGAAAACTGTAGATAGCTTATGAAGGAAATTGAAGAAGATATAAAGAAATGGAAAAACATTCCGTGCTCATGGATTGGAAGAAGAAATATTGTCAAAATGTCAATACTACCAAAGCTATCTACACGTTCAATGCAATCCCAATCAAAATTGCACCAGCATTCTTCTTGAATCTAGAACAAGCAATCCTAAAGTATGTATGGAACCACAAAAGGCCCCGAATAGCCAAAGTAATTTTGAAGAAGACCAAAGCAGGAGGCATCACAATCCCAGACTTTAGCCTCTACTACAAAGCTGTCATCATCAAGACAGCATGGTATTGGCACAAAAACAGACACATAGACCAGTGGAGAATAGAAACCCCAGAACTAGACCCACAAACATATGGCCAACTAATCTTTGACAAAGCAGGAAAGAATATTCAATGGAAAAAAGACAGTCTCTTTAACAAATGGTGCTGGGACAATTGGACAAAAACATGCAGAAGGATGAAACTAGACCACTTTCTAACACCACTCACAAAAACAAACTCAAAATGGATAAAGGACCTGAATGTGAGACAGGAAACCATCAAAACCCTAGAGGAGAAAGCAGGAAAAAACCTCTCTGACCTCAGCCACGACAATTTCTTACTTGACACATCCCCAAAGGCAAGGGAATTAAAAGCAAAAATGAACTATTGGGACCTCATGAAGATAAAAAGCTTCTGCACAGCAAAGGAAACAATCAACAGAACTAAAAGGCAACCAACGGAATGGGAAAAGATATTTGCAAATGACACACCGGACAAAAAGCTGGTATCCAAAATCTATAAAGAGCCCACCAAACTCCACACCCGAAAAACAAATAATCCAGTGAAGAAATGGGCAGAAAACATGAATAGACACTTCTCTAAAGAAGACATCCGGATGGCTAACAGGCACATGAAAAGATGCTCAACGTCGCTCCTCATCAGAGAAATACAAATCAAAACTACACTCAGATATCACCTCACACCAGTCAGAGTGGCTAAAATGAACAAATCAGGAGACTATAGATGCTGGAGAGGCTGTGGAGAAATGGGAACCCTCTTGCAATGTTGGTGGGAATGCAAACTGGTGCAGCCACTCTGGAAAACAGTGTGGAGGTTCCTCAAAAAATTAAAAATAGACCTACCCTATGACCCAGCAATAGCACTGCTAGGAATTTACCCAAGGGATACAGGAGTGCTGATGCATAGGGGCACTTGTACCCCAATGTTTATAGCAGCACTCTCAACAATAGCCAAATTATGGAAAGAGCCTAAATGTCCATCAACTGAAAAATCGATAAAGAAATTTTGGTTTATATGCACAATGGAATACTACGTTGCAATGAGAAAGAATGAAATATGGCCTTTTGTAGCAACGTGGATGGAACTGGAGAGTGTTATGCTAAGTGAAATAAGTCTACAGATTAAGACGGATACCATATGTTTTCACTCTTATGTGGATCCTGAGAAACTTAACAGAAGTCCATGGGGGAGGGGAAGAAAAAAAAAAAGAGGTTAGAGAGGGAGAGAGTCAAAACATAAGAGACTCTTAAAAACTGAGAACAAACTGAGGGTTGATGGGGGGTGGGAGGGAGGGGAGGGTGGGTGATGGGTATTGAGGAGGGCACCTTTTGGGATGAGCACTGGGTGTTGTATGGAAAGCAATTTGACAAAAAATTTCATATTAAAAATAAAATAAAAGAAAAAAATTGTAAAAAAATAATATCAATCATAAATCTCACTAGGCATTTTTATACAAATTGACAAGCTGATTTGATCATTTATATGAAAATCTAAGGGACTTAGAATAGCTTTAACAATTTTTAAAATTAATTTTTATTTTTCTTAATGTTGTTTATAGATTCAGAAGTCAAATCAGTAAGGTAAGTCACCTGTATAAATAAGGAATAATACAAACAGGTATTACCAAAATTGTGTTTTGTGGAACACAGGTGCTTTCAAGATGCCATTCTAAGTTCTATGAGCTAATAAAATTAGCAAAATACTGCAAGCAAAATGTTCATTTTGAAGGTTTTAACATTTTATAGTCTGTGAGTCATTCTAAAGCAAATGCACCTATTTGGTTTTACTTAACATATTGTCTCCCAAATTTTTTGAACTAGGGCCATTCTAAAAAATTTCATCCTTCAATTCAGTATCTTTTAACACCTTTATCTCTGTGCAACAGTGTGGGAAAACACATACATTTTCTCCTCAGTGCCTTTGTAGTAGGAGAATAAAAACAGTTGTGTTAGTATCACAAAAGGAGACAGAAAGTTATTTCATTACAAAAAGATACAATACCTGATAGTAATATTTTATGGAATATTCTGTTTAGAAAGTTTGGCCTCTTTGGGGTCCCTGGGTGACTCAATAGGTTAAGCGTCTGACTCTTGATTTCAGCTCAGGTCATGATATCAAGGTTGTGAGATCCAGCTCCACATTGGCCCATGCTGAGCATGGAGCCTGCTTAAGCTTATCTCTCTCCCTCTGCACCCACCTCACTTGTGCACACATGGTCTCAAAAAAAGAAAAGAAAAAGAAAAACGAAAACAAAATCTGTCCTCTTTCATGTGGTTTTCATTTAAATAATTATATTAAACATAATCACCATTTCAATACTTCAGTTAGCTAGAAATTCCTTTAGGTGAAAGAGCTTATACCAATAATTCACATTACAGAGAATTTTCAGAGTTTCCACATTATCAGTGTATACTTATTAACTATGACCTTTATGTTAGTTCATTTCATATTCATATCTAGTCATAGATTCTCTACATGCCCAGATAGGTCTCCTATGTCTTGTGTATTTTCCCACTATATATAATTGAGTACTGCGTATGTATTCACGGAGAGTTCCATAAATATTTTTAATCAATATCTCATGGAAAGTATTTACAATAAATACCTCCAGATTCTCAGTTTTTTAACCAAGACTTCTACTGATTTGTCTATTTGTTACTTCACATATTTAGTTTAAAATATACAAATATCTGCGTTTAAGTTTTTGACACTATTCTTAGCTAGTTGGTTATATTGCTAGATGTCTTATTGCTGCTTAACAACTATCCTGATTCATTCATTTCATTTTAAATAATTTCAAATTTTGCATGTAGTATCTGTTTAGGGGCATTAACAAGATATATTTATTCAGATAAACATATTGAATCAACTCCTGTCTAAAAAAATGTGTTATAATCTCAGCTAGAAGGACATGTTCTATAGATCTACATTTAAAATAGTATATCCTAATCCTGCCACCTCAAATCCATTTAAATATGTCCACTCAAGTGACTGAGATAAATGACTTAAAGACACAATATACCAAACTGGGTCAATCAACCAGGCTTTGACTATAAATAATGGAACGCACTCATGAAATAATAGAATATTCATATAAGCAAGTAGAAAATGTCATTGATCAAAATCAGAAATATACAAGAAGATGGCGGGGTTCCTGACCAACTTACATACCTAAAAGCATTCTAATATCCCCAAATCATTTTATTTAAAAAGCTGTCAAAATCGATTACTGTAAGAGTGCCTACTTTTCAGTTACATAATTTATCTAATACTAAACAGGAGCCTGGTTAAATAAAGGCTACTAAAATAAATACATAAACATTTATAAGAAGGATCCATATTTTACATGTACTAGAGTCAGTAAAGAGATGGATAATGAAATACAGGTGTTTTTTTGTGTTTTTTTTTTTTTAATAGAGCAGCCATTAAATAATCTAGCTAGGTCTAAATGTATGAACAGATACATTTTCAAAGCATATTGAGTGAAAACAAGTTTACTGAACAATGATAGGTTTATGATTATATTAATGTAAATATAAAAAAAACCCCTCTTTTCTGGGATGATAAACTTCAGGAGACAGAGAAGGGAAACATATGATGGGAAATGGTTTAGTTGTATCTCCAGTGTCTAACTTATTTCAAAGAGATATAGGAGGGAGGAAAGAACAAAGAGTTCTAAAGCAAAAATAAGAAAATGAAAAGTGTATGTAATATTATTCACAACCAAATAATCCATAATCTCAATGTATGTTTTCTCATATTTTCTTTATGTATTTAGAAAAGAGAAAATGAGGAGATGAAAGTTTGGAGTTTATTACTATCAATCCACCTGAACTTAGGCACCAAGGAAAAAGTGGTTTTAGAGAAGCACATCTATTTACAGCAATGCTCTGTTACCTGAGTGCCACAGCACTAATTAACGCTTAAAGGAACATATTTGGTAATACTCCTTGGGAATGACATTTCAATAGCAAATTTTAGAAATTTTAATTTTTTCCCTCTGCAGCATGCTGTAAGACCAGTATGTGTTAATTAAATTGAAAGAGAGACTTTAACAATACATTAAAGTCTCATACACCATGATCAGTTGGGATTTATTCCAGGAATGCAAAAATGATTCAATATCCACAATCAATCAACACGATACACCCCATTAACAAAATGAAGGATAAAAATCATATGATCATCTCAATAGATGTAGAAAAGGCATTGGGCAAAACTCAGTATCCATGTATAATAAAAACTCTCAAAAAAAGGGGTGGAGAGGTAACATAATATAGAGCATATAGAGACAAGATGACAGCTAACATCATACTCAATGTTGAAAACCTGAGTTTTCAACCTGAGTTCCTAAGATCAGGAACTAGATAAGGATGAGCACTGTCAGCACTTTTATTCAACAAAATGCTGGAAGTCCTAGAAATGGTAATTGTACAAAATAAATAAATAAAGGTCATCCTAATTAGGAAGAAGTAAAACTATCACTGAAGATGACATGATACTATATAGAAAACCCTAAAGACTCTACCAAGAAACTATTAGAACTAAAAAATGAACTCAGTAAAGTTGCAATATACAAAATGCACAAAAAACAATTTCATTTCTGTAGACTAGCAACATATTATCATAAAGGGAAATCATGAAAACAATTCTATTTACAACTGCATTAAAAATAAAATAGCTGGTGGGGCGCCTGGGTGGCTCAGTCGGTTAAGCGGCCGACTTTGGCTCAGGTCATGATCTCGCAGTCCGTGAGTTCAAGCCCCGCGTCGGGCTCTGTGCTGACTGCTCAGAGCCTGGAGCCTGTTTCGGATTCTGTGTCTCCCTCTCTCTGACCCTCCCCCGTTCATGCTCTGTCTCTTTCTGTCTCAAAAATAAATAAACGTTAAAAAAAATTGAAAATAAAATACCTGGGAATAAATTTAACCAAAAAGTTAAAGACCTGTATCTGAAAACTATAATGACGTAAGAAATAGAAGGTACAAATGGACAAATATACTGTGCTCACAGTCTGAAAGAATTAATGGTTAAAATGTCCATACTACCCAAAAAAATCTTGAGAAAGATTCAACACAAGTCATATCCAAAATACCAATGGAATATTTCCTAGAATGAGAACTAATCCTAAAATTTGTATAAAAGCACAAAAGACCTTGAATAGCCAAAGCAATCTAGAGAAAGAACAAAGCTGGAGGTATTATGTGTCCAGATTTTAAATCATACTACAAAGCTATAATAATCAAACAATATGGTCCTAACAAAAAACAAAAAAAACAGACACATAGATCAATGAAATAGAATAGATAGCCCAGTAACAAAACCATATTATATGATCAATTTATAATAAATGAGGAAATAATATAAAATGGGGAAAAGACAGTCTTTTCAATAAATGGTGCTGAGAAAGCTGGACAGCTATATGCAAAAGAATGAAACTGGACCACTCACTGTCTTACACTACCTACAAAAATAAACTCAAAGTGGTTTAAAGATTTAAATGTAAGCTCTAAAAACACAAAATTCCTAAAAGAAAACAAAGGCAGTGAACTCTTGGACATCGATCTTAGCAATATATTTTTGGATCTGCCTTTTCAGGCAAGAGCAACAAAAGCAAAAAACAAACAACTGGGACGACATCAAACTAAAAAGCTGTGCATGGTCAAGAAAGTCATCAATAAAATGAAAGCTTATTGAATGGGAGAAGATATTTCCAAATGATGTTTGATATCTGATATATATAATCCAAAAAATATATAGAATTCGTACAATTTAACACGAAATAATCCAATTAAAAATGGGCAGAGGACCCGAACAGATGTTTTTCTGAAGCATACAGATTGTCAGCAGAGGTATGAAAAGATGCTCTATATCACTATCAAACAAATACAAATAAAAACCATAATAAGATATCACTTCATAATAGTCAGAATGGATAGTTTCAAAAAGATAAGAAATAAGTGTCAGGAAGCATGTGGGGAAAGGGTATGAGAGTTCCTTTTTTAGGGAATGTAAATTGGTGTAGCCACCTGTAGGTTTTGAGGCAGTTCCTCAAAAAAAAAAAAAAAAAAGCAAAAATATTATACAATCCATCAATTCCACTTCTGGGTATTTATCTGAAAGAAACAAGCACTAATTCAAAAAGATTTATGCATCCTCATATTCACTGCAGCATCATTTACAACAGCCAAGATATGGAAGCAACTTAAGTGACTGACTTATCAATAAATGAATGGATAAAGATGTAGTACAACCAGAGGAATATTACTTAGCCATAAAAAATGAAATCTTATCATTTGCAACAATATGAGTGGATCTAGAGGGTATTACGTTAAGTGAACTAAGTCAGAGAAAGCAAACACCTTATGATCTCACTCATGTGTGAGTGAAAAACAAAGCCAGCAAACTAACAAACCAAACAGACTCAAAAATACAGAGAATAAACTGATGATTACCAAAGAGGAAAGGGATGGTAGAATGGGTGAAACATGGGAAGGTGATTAAGAGGTACAACCCTACAGTTACAAAATGAGTCACAGAAATATAAAGTACAGCCATAGGTAATATAATTAATAATATTGTAATAACTGTGTGGTGACAGAACTAAATTTATTGTGGTGGTGCTTCATTATGTATGTAAATGCTGAATCACTGTGTTGTACACCTGAAATTAATATAATATTGTAGGTCAACTACACTTCAATAAAAAAACCTGAAGGAGTATGGGGCGCCTGGGTGGCTCAGTTGGTTGAGCGGCCGACTTCAGGTCAGATCATGATCTCAGTTTGTAAGTTCGAGCCCTGCATTGGGCTCTGTGCTGACAGCTCAGAGCTTGGAGCCTGCTTCAGATTCTGTGTGTGCCTCTCTCTCTGACCCTCCTCCGCTCATGCTCTTCATCTCTCTCTCTCTCTCTCTCTCTCTCTCTCTCTCTCTCTCTCTCTCTCAAAACTAAACAAACATTTAAAAAAATTATTTTAGAAAAACCTGAAGGAGTAAAATCATACCTACTCTATAACTTAAATTTTCTGGATCCATTCAGAAATAACAGTAACTTCTTCCTTCATCATCATCTTCAAAAGAAGTGTAAACCATATAAACACCCACAGGAACAGACTTATTTGGAGGCATCTTTTGGAACTTAAGATATCTGTAGCATACATTGTTGATGGCCATTCATACTTCCTTGGCAGTCAGCATTCACAGTGACCACTTCTTTCTGCAAGCCCCAGTGATTTTCTGAAAATTTCTCTGGAATTTGTGGGAGGTAGGCTTATTATCTACATTTTAGATTTGAAATACTGTTGACCCAAATGAGCTGGTAATTCTTTTTCCAAAGACAAACAATACTTTCAACTTACATTTTAATGGAATTTTAATTTTTTTTTTAACATTTATTTTTGAGACAGAGAGAGAGACAGAGCATGAACGGGAGAGGGTCAGAGAGAGAGGGAGACACAGAAACTGAAACAGGCTCCAGGCTCTGAGCAGTCAGCACAGAGCCCGAGGCGGGGCTCGAACTCACATACCCGCGAGATCCTGACCTGAGCCAAAGTCAGCCGCTTAACCTACTGAGCCACCCAGGCGCCCCTTAATGAAATTTTTAAAATTTTCCTTTTTGTAAAGTAGCCACCCATATCAAATTTAACAACTATTCACGTTTGTATGTATTCCCGTCCTCCCCTCCCTTCTTCCCAGCCTCCTTCCAAGAATGCAGACTGCTTTCCTACACCATTCTCTTCATTATGTATTATCTGAACAAGCTGCAATGACACGTGCTTCAGTATCTCTAGCATCAAGAGGTATTGTACAACTAAATCGGGCCAATGAGATTGTAACAAAGATCTGTCTGCATCTCTATAAAGGATGAAGATATGCCATATAATCCCTATCTCTCGATACTGGTTTAGAATGCAAAAATGACGGCTAAAGCTCCAACAACCATTTTGGATCATGAGTTGACATAAGAATTTTGAGAATGGCTGAGAAGAAAATTAAGTCTAAAGGTGCCCAATGACATCATGCTGTCGCTATGCCAGTTCTGGTAACTTACCTCTATCGTGTAATAGAGAAATCAATGTCTACTTCCTTTAAACTACAATAATTTGGGGGTTTTGTCACATATAGTGGAATATAACTCTATTTGTTATCCATTATACAAGAACTTTATGAAGACACTGCCAGTAGAAACTGTTCACAGACAACAGAATGTGAAGCTCACTTCACTACCTTCTTCATTTCCAATCTACTTGACTCCTGTTTAGAAGTTTCCATAAACTGTATGCTTATGATTTAATCTACTATTCTCTAAACTTTACATATATACCCAGAATGTTTAGTTTTGTTCTGTGTATTTTTATTAATTTAGGTGAAGGGTAACATAGTTTTCCTGCAATTCACTTTTTTCACCCCACAATGTTTTAAAGATGTTTCTATACTGATCTATGTATAGTTCATTTTTATGTGTAGATTTTTAAAATATTTGTGTGTATATATTTTTATTATTTCTCTACCAATGGGGATATATATTGTTTCTAATATTTCACTATCACTCATCTGAAATGAACATATTTGAATCTATCTCTTACGGAATATGACTAAATATATTCTGTAGTTGATTCTTAGATATGGAAGCACAGGCCATAGGAATTGCACATTTTCATCCACATAGATGTTTCAGATAGTCTCATAAAGAAAGGTACATATAAAAGGTATATGTAAAAGGGTTGATAAAAACAGCATTTTTATACAACAAGGACAATCTTGATCATCTTTATTGGTTCACTGTTTTGAGGATTTCCTAGATAGGTCTGGCTTTTTATTCACCTCTATACACACTTACTGCTAAAACCAACATTGAAAATATTTAAAATAATGAATATAATCCTTTGGCTTCATACCCTGTATTTGCTTGGTGAAAAAGATGATGGAGGGAAATAAAAAAGGTTAAGAGGGCCAAGAGCCAAGAGAAATTTAACACAATAAAATAATCAGTATGCTGAAAACAACATTTTCCCTGCTTTCCATTACTTATCAATTGATGGGCAGAGAAAGATAAATGGCAATGTGAAAAAGATAAGATTTTCTCTGAATAATAATTCTCTTCTGTCCCGTGGCACCTTCTATTTGACTTTTGTTCAAAGGTCTCAGAGTTGTAGATCCACAGATAAGCTCTAGTTTAGAAATTCAGAAAGTAAGGTACCATGACAGTTGTTCAAAGACTTTATGAAGGCCAGTGGAACCCATGACTATAAATCTTCTATCCCATCCATTCACCTTAATAAACTCCCTCCATCTTAGAAATTGTGGCCATGTGCCCTTCAACAGTCAGCAATGTGTAAAATGCTTACTTTCTTCAAAGTTACATTTTAAATGTTAATTTATGGGGAGCAGAGCTGTGCTGAATTATCATTTACAATATGTCAATCTCTTACTTTGAAGTCCGGGGAATGATGTTTGTAAACAGTGAAAACTCAGCTTTATTTTTTTGCAATCATTTAACTTTCAAAATGCATCAAAATATACCTCAAAGACAGAAAAATCAAATTATAATCTTTGACATGTTTTTCAAACATGAGTGCTGTCTTATATTTATAAGACATTTTTGCATAGCTTCCCCTAGATTTTAATGACATAATTTAAAATTATAAAACATTTCCCCAATATCGGAGGAGGTTCATTTTAAATATGAAATCAACTTAAAAAATACTTTCTCAGTATTTCTCCCTTTAAATTAGAGAAACAGAAAGCAATTATTCAATAGTATATTTATATTTCAAAAATATATATTCTGACACTCATATGTGGAATTTAAGAAACAAAACAGATGAACATAGGGGAAGGGAAGGAAAAATAAGATAAAAACAGAGAGAGGCAAACCATAAGAGACTCTTAACTACAGAGAACAAACTGAAGGTTGCTGGAGGGAAAGTGGGTGGGGGATGGGCTAAATGGGTGATGGTCATTAAGGAGGACACTTGTTGGGATGAGTACTGGGTGTTATACATAAGTGATGAATCACTAAATTCTACTCCTGAAACCATTATTACACTATGGTTAACTAACTTGAATTTACACAAAATCTTGGAAGATAAATATGCGCACATATGTGTGTGTGTGTGTGTATGGGTGTGTATACACCCATACACACACACATATACATGGATCCCAAAGTGAATGCACTATTTTAGAACTCCCTTTCCAATTTTCAAAACAACCAACCTAATGCCACAAAGTGATTGCCATAAGATTCTAAGTCTCATGTAGAAAGCTAAGAGTTTATTTTATAAAAACATTATTTCCCATTAACTAGTTTTAAAATAAGTGGAATTATTGACAAATTTCAAAAAAAAAAGTTCTATACACTTAACAAGGTCTCCTCAGTAGTCAAACAAAAATAGATGGCTAATGTGTTACATTATGATTAGGTCAATGCTACTCTTACGTATATGAAAGGTGTCTTACTGGCAGCTGTATGAAAAATTATTACTATACTAATTCAGACTTCGAATTAAAGATAAGTGTGTGGACCAGTTCTAAAACAGATTCTAACAATTTAATTTCTACACATATGCTCTGAAGTTTATCAGCATCCTCAAAAATAATAGCCATTCAGAAAAAAATATATTAACTAGGATTTTGATTACTACCATGGGGAAGTAATAGTTGCTTAGCGCAAATAAAACTAGTGGGTTTTTTCCCTGCATTTAGACACAATATCATACATCAAATACAAAATGTTAATTCAGATTCCTTTGACAAATGATAAAATGCTTAAATGATTAAGTACGTTAATCCATTTATCTAACCTGTTTGCTATTATGGGTTTCACCCTCATCCATAACACAGTTGACAAGCAACCCTCTTCTGATTTGCTGGACAGAAATTTGAGAAGTTGAACTAGTTTTATTTTAACAGCAACAGAAATAAATGTGAAAGATACCATGTCCTTTCCAAGTTTGTGAAACCAGGAGGCCTAGTCTGCTAAACTTGATGATTTGGCATCCTTGAACCATGCATAATAAATTACATTTGAGTACAGTACATCCCCAAACATTTTTCACAGTGCCTTCTAACCTTTCCTCTGTTGGGAGTCCATTTCTATTGAGCTAAAATATTCTCTTACAAAATATCTCAAAGTTACTTTTTAAAGCACAGTGTCTGGTACCTTTCAATAGTTGTTTTCAGAACAGGAGACATACAAACATCCAGTGAAATGTATGCTCAAGGTTGGTGTTTTCTTTTTTCAAAGAAGAAAAGAAGAAGCTTCAAAAAGAAAATTCAACATTTTGAAGTTGTTATCTCTATTCACTATTCAGCATCATACAGTTTTTCCTAAAGGACTATTCTGAAAAATCATTTTTAGATGTAATCAAAATAGCTTCACACAGACCTCTCAGGCCAGCACTTTGACAAGACTAGTCAAGAAATATATTTGAGAGCATTTACCAATTGCCTGCACTGTATTAGACACTCTGTAGAATATGGAGAAACAGAGGTCCCTGCCTTAGCGCTATATTTCTTTTTATTGAAAGTTACCTCTCCAAGCAGGTCTAGAAGACTAACAATTGTCTGTTCCATTTGGATTATTTAAGTCTCCACAACTAAAACATTTTGAGGAGACATAAATGAGTAATTTCTTACACACTAGAAGGAAATTAAATTGTATTGGTGCCCTCATTGTAGCACATTAAAGGAAATGGTTACTCCTACCAATTCGATAATTAAATAAAAAATCAGTTTTTACAGTTTAAATAATAGTGTTATCATGTGACCACAAACAACCATTGTTTCTTAATCACCCTTTTTATAAAAGGGCATTGGCTGCAAATATTGACTTCTGCTTATGCAAGACCATATTGGATATGGTTTCTTTCTTTGCCATGTCAGCAAGATGAAGGAATAGTTATGGCTTTTTTCCTCCCAATTACAACCTGATAAACCATTTCCCTTATTTCATCTTATATTATCTGTCTTTTCCTAGAGCATGCAGTATCTACTGTACAAAGTAAATTACTGTATTTAGAGGGGCTCACACACAATTTAGAATAGCTAGCAAATCTAAACCTTTATCGGTGAAATTCGTTATACTGGCTTACCAATTTACCTCCACTTTCCATGTAGTATAAAATACCTAGGCAGAAGAAGCAGAGCTAAAGTTCCCTCAGATTTTTTTTTGCCCTATTCTATTTTTTCACCACAGAAAGGTAAATGCTAGGTAGAAAGGGGGAAACGTGGAGCTGGAGAGTATACGAAAGCTCAGGTAGAAATCTGGCCTGCATTTCTATATCTTTATTTATGTTTTTGTCTCTATTATTGCCAGTTCCTCATTTATTTATGCATCTGAAAATTAGAAGAAAGAAAATTGATGTTGCATGCCCAATTGACTAATGTTGCAAATAGTAGGTAAAGACTGTATCTATAAGCTGGAGATAAATTGGATTTTCATTTTAAAACAGTAATTGTATCACTGCATTCTTTGGAGGCTAGAAACAGAATCCAAATCTGGTTAATTTACTAAAAATGAAATACATGAAAAAGGTATAAAGTAGTTCCCAAGGGAAGGAGAAGCTAAAGGACTAGGACATACAAACAACAGGAAAAAGAATTATGCAGAGTGGAGGATTCAAGAGCAGGAAATAAAGTTCAGTCTCTTCAGGGCAGAACTTTGGAAACAAATTCCAGTTTTTACATTTTTTTTTTAAATTACGTTCAACGTTAAAGTTCCTAGAAGCATGTCCCATGGCCAATCTTAAATCATATGTCTAACACTTAGCCAAGGGGATATGGATTATCTTCATAGTGTCAGCAATATTGCATCTAATGAGGAAGAGAGAATTTCCCCAAACAGATTCAGGATCTGCTGCTAGAAGATGGGAATGGACATTCATGTGGCAGAACATATTTCTACTATGACAATTATTAACAAATTTACGAGTAAAATTCATACTTTAACACTTACTGTAACAGAAAATAGATTGACTTGTGTTAGTTCATTAGGGAGATGACTTTATCAGTAAATTAATTTGTTTCAAGTCAATACAGTATACCTATCTATACACACACACAAACACACACACACACCAGAGAGTAGTCTTTTTGCATATCTTTTTTGCTCTACCCTGTAGATATTACCTTGCATGTTTTATATAGAGAAAAAGTAGATTCAAAGAGAATAAGGGGTAGGGACCAAAACTCAACAATTTTTGGTTTTGTTTTAACTTTTAAGTTGTTTAATTGTTGTAGGGGTTTATCAGTCTCCTTTTGTATTATAAGAAGGACTCAACCCTTATCAATATTTTTATATAACAATTTCTGTTTTTTAATCAGAGTGTTTCAAATAAAATTTTACTTTCTTAAACAATGATTATTTTGCATAATTTGCTAGCCTACTTAAGAATATTTAAAGTTAGTCTGTAACACATATAATCCTGTCACCCTAACGTCCCAAACTTGTATTTTCTAATAAAGAAAACAACTTCTTTCCATCCATTTGTATAACGACACTTTTTCCTTCTGTAATTTAGCTTCTCCCTCTCTCCATGTTGTATTCCTGCAATTTTTAATAAAATGTATTATTATTAACTCTACTTATAATTCTAATTTTTCTTATGGTTGACAATGTTTCCAGTGTCTATATTCATCTTCCCCTATTTTAGTTTAGGTGTGTGTATGTGAGAGAAAGAGAGCATGTGTTCTATTTATAATCCTGACACAAAACATAGGCCTTGCGTACACTTCCCTGCCTGTTGCTTATGTTTTTCATTTGTTCATCCTCTTCTTCTCAAACTCTCTCTGTTTTTTCTTAAGTCTGAAGTTGGGAAAGGGATTTTTGGAGTGCTTTCAAAGATTTAACCTGACCAGATTTAACCTAAAGATGTAGGCGACTAATACAAGAACATGTTGAAGTTGGGGGGTATGCTCAGAAGTGTGGGTTCCCCAAACGGTATCGCTGAGACAGGAACTACCATGATTCGGGAATCTGAAAGATGCTTTCCTTCCTCCTTGACTTTTCACCGCACCATGAATAATGTTGGCCTTTCTCTGGGAATGGTGGTTCCCACAGTTTTTGTTTGTTCATATATTGTTTTGTGTTTCCTTAGGTAGTTTTCAAACATAAAAAAATTTACAGAAGTTGATATAAAAGGCACCTATATAACCATTTAAAGACAATTGATGCCAAAATTTATATATTTGTCTTGAGTCTCCTTTAAAAAGTTAATACAATGTTATATAAACTGCAAATAATTATGCCACTCTATTCATGTGTGTTCATATGTGTATATATATGCATATATACATATATACACATATATATTCCTATATTTATATACTTATATTATATTCTACATATATAATGTGGGGTGACCAGATCAGATGGAGGCTAGCAACACAGGTGGTGAAAGAATTCACCCAAGACAGAACAAAGTAGGTAGAAGCTTATCGACTACACTGCAAGGGAGCAGTGGAAAAGACAGCAAAGGACAGACAGTCTGCCAGGAGGCAGTGATGGGGGCTGTAGTTATGAGGGGAAGTGAGGAAGTATCGGAATGTATGGAATATTCCTTTTTTGGTACCTGTATCCTGTTTTAGCAGCCCATTGGTCAGGTATGGCCTATGGCTATTGAGAGGTGGGTCGCCTCATGGGCCTGTTTGCATTCAGCCCAGTGGTCAATGTGGGCTCTTTTCACCCTACTCACATTTCCATTTCTCAAGCCTGTTGCCCGAAAGTGGCCTCCACATATAATAAATGTGTGCATGTGTGTATATAAACATACAGATACATATTTTAATTATACATACATGTTCTTTCTTTTTAGGAATATACTACTATATATGTATTTGAGCCTTGTAGAAGCACTGACAAAGAGTATCAGAATGGATTTAAAAAAAAACAAAACAAGACCCATCTATATGCTGCCTACAACAGACTTATTTTAGACCTGCAGATTGAAAATAAGGTGAAAGAGAACCATCTATCATGCTAATGGATGTCTAATTTATGTAATATAGAAACCTCTCTCTGTTCAGCGATCACATGCTATGTAGATCAGATTCTCAAAATGCATCAATAAAAAATCATCAGTAGAGACAAAATTCGAAGTTCAGATAGTTCAGTCTACAGCTTTTTTATGTCAGTAGAGGGGCATGTTGTTACAAAATGAAACCAGAATATAAGTTCCCTTTCTACAATGTAATCTTCATGGGGGTAATATTATGTCTACACATTTTTGCAGTCCTTTATGTCTTGCAGAGTGGACTTGAACATTTTTTTAATGTTTATTTATTTTTGAGAGAGTGAAAGAGGGCAGGCAGGAGAGGGGGAGGGGGAGGGGGAGGGGGAGGGGGAGGGGGAGGGGGAGGCACAGAATCCAAAGCAGGCTCCAGGCTGAACTGTCAGCACAGAGCCAGACCCAGGGCAGAAGTCAGCCACTTAACCCACTGAGAACACAGGCACCCCTGGGCTTGAACATTTTAAAATGAAAGTAAACAGTGATTGTATGATTGCTTAGTAAAAATGGTCCATTTTGATTTTTTCTTCAGAGTTAAGATTGGGCTATCTGGTGACTTTTGTTCCTCTTAGTTTAAATCTAATAAGTAGATGGGGCACCTGGGTGGCTCAGCCAGTTAAGCGGGTTAAGGGCTGACTCCTGATTTCAACTCAGGTCATGATCTCATGGATCCTGTTGAGCCCTGTGTCAGGCTCCCCTGCTTGGAATTGTCTCTCTCCCTGTCTCTCTCTGCCCCTCCCCTGCTTGAGCTCTTTCTCTCTCTCAAAAATAAACTTCTTAAAAAGTCTATTAAGTAGAGACACATTTTTCCTTATACAATATTGTAACCAAATCCTTCTCAGTCTATGATGTGTATGAAATATTACAGCATATTCAATTCCTAAATACACTAGATCTCTAATGTACATTAACTGCTTATAATGTGGTATTCATTTTGCTTGCCTGTTCAACTGAGTCTTCTACTCTCTGATTAGAATTGTCATTCTACAAACCTGATTAAACATAAATACACTATAAAAACCAAACTAAAAAGCACTAAAATCACAAATGCTGATCAATTTCTCTAAAATTGAAAGAGAAGAAATCTTTCTCTTGGTCTTCTTGCTTTCAAAACATGGAGAATATTTTCTCTCATTTTAAATTTTGCCTAAGAATTGCACTATTAACCACACTGTAGCTTTGTTACCCCTCCCCCGATCTGTGTTATTTACACTTCTGTGTCCTTCCTTAGCTATTAAGTAGTATTTCCATTTCAGAGGCATGGCTGTCTGGGCCTAGAGATATTAGCATCTTGCTATTTTCCTTTTCATGTTCTTGATGCTGAGCATTAAAGCAAATATTTGAAAAAGTGGAGGGAATGATGGAGTCAGAAGGAGCAAGAAGCAGGTAGGAGTTATAGGTAGTGAATTTTGACTTAGTATGCAGAGCCTTTGGCCTGAGATTTAAAAAGGTCTTACCACCAAGGTATCTTACAACCAATGTTCTTCAAATTTAAAGAAGTATTCTTAACTGACTGATTTCTTACCCCCTCCCCCATTTTTTTTTTTGCACAATTCTTAATAGCACAATCTTTAAGTTGGTTCAATGAATTTCCAACACCTCTAAGTGTTAAAAATTATTCCTATTTTCAGAAAAGATTAAACTTCCACCCCATCTCATAAAATTAATGATACAGAAATTCTTTGATAACTTTTTAACAATCAATTCAATTTTCTATTGGCTTTCCAGAAATTAATTAATTAATTTATTTATTTATTTTTACTTTTCCATTGCCTGAAATATCAGGGGCATCTGGAAAGTATTTAATTGTAACAATTGAATAAATTCTCATTTTCTTTTGAGGCTTTACTTCTACACCATATGGAAATGTATAGCTAGATGATGTTACAGTTAAAATACCGTATTATAGTCTTGAAAGTTGCTAAAAAAGTGGGTCTTCAGGGTTCTCACCACAAAAAAGAAATTGCCAATTATGTGATGTGACAGAGGCGGTAGCTAATACTATGATGGTAATTATTTTGCAATATATAAATGTATCTAATTAATATGTTGCACACCTTAAACATACACAATGTTATATGTCAATTATATCTTAAAACTAGAAAAAATTATAAATTAAATAAAAAGCAAAAATGTATAGCTAAGAACAAAGATGATAGCAAGAAGTCATAGTCAATGGAGAACTAGTCAGTTGTAAGGGGAAAAAGCAATTTGGAAAGATGTGGAAATGAGAATCCTTGCTATGTGCAGGGATTCTCAGAGGTGTGAGGTCTCTCTAGAGGAATTGAAGGTTTGTAGGGAGTAATTAGTGTTCCTGGTATTTAGTACCTAGGATCCAGTGACAAAACACTATTGTAAAGCCTGGAACCATTCTACACAATGAAGAACTATCCAACCCAAAATGGAACTGGATGTCTTATAGGGCATTTGATACAAGAGCACAGTTGGAAGGAGCAAAGAGTTTGCACTGTATTCAGTATAAGAAGAGCATGCATAGTCACCTATTCCTCCCCATGTATTTGCAGAGGGGAAGGAGCATGTTAACATGTGTAGGTCACTCCAAAGCTACATGGTACCCTCTTAAATTGATGAATAACAGAAACCATAGGAGCAGCCTATCAGAAAGGAGCAGCTATCAGAAAGATAGCACAGCCAGGAGACAGAGGGGGAAAAGTCCACTTCCAAATTCCCATGAATTCAGGCTTCCAGGATTCTCAGTTCCCAGAAAGTAACTTGGAGTCTAAGCCAGTTTGTCACCTTCCAGGAGGCTATCCAGAGAGAGGAAGAGACCAAGGCTTCAGTGCTGTGGGGCTGAATGATCTGTAAGAATGGTGTGGAACTACTTCCTCTCTAGTGAGACTTGGAAGATTCCTAGGGGCCTAGATGGGTCCTAATGATCTCATGTGCCACGTAACAGAGTTCATAGAAGACCATTCATGTACAGAGCCAAGTATAGATATCAACAGTGACTGGGCCCAAGTATTCAAAAATCAAATGCAGAAGTGGATTTTCCCTTCTATTTTCATCAAACTAAGCCTAACTTTCCTAACCTTCTTTTTTTTTTTTTTTTTTTCAACGTTTTTTATTTATTTTTGGGACAGAGAGAGACAGAGCATGAACGGGGAAGGGGCAGAGAGAGAGGGAGACACAGAATCGGAAACAGGCTCCAGGCTCCGAGCCATCAACCCAGAGCCTGACGCGGGGCTCGAACTCACGGACCGCGAGATCGTGACCTGGTTGAAGTCGGACGCTTAACCGACTGCGCCACCCAGGCGCCCCACTTTCCTAACCTTCTTAATGATTCCTTCCTCCCTGTTACTTCTGAGTGGTAGTACAATGGAACCTTTGAAATTAGAAGTGAGACCAGGACATGGAGAAGCAAAAAGGCCTAAGAACAGGAAAATAATCAAACATGGAATTGTGATTAGTGACTGAACACAAATACTTGAGTTTGATTATTTATCCTAAAGAAATTACATGAAAGTAGGTTTTGAGTGTTCTCCTGTCTAAAGGAACGGGAATACATGAAGGATTTAAGATTAAAGTGTATTGGAAAATTAGATTACTTATTTCCTATCTTTAGTTTCTTTTACTTCCTCCGCTTTAGTTTTATGGTAAAGTAATTGACAAAGCATTTATTAAACACCCACTACGTTCAAGGTCCTACTCTAGATCCCCAAAGATAGAGTTGAGAAAAATACACAGAAGTTCACAAAGCAGTGACAGCTTAAAGGAAAATCCCTGGATATGAAGGCCAAATTCTATCCCTGCTCTGTTCCATATTAGCCATGTAGTTTTTGATACAATTCTTGACACTCTTGTGTCTCATTTTCCTCCATTATAATTTAGAGAAGAAAAGCATTTGGATGGCCTCTAATTGTATTGTTGTGAGACTCTACTTAGATGTAGTAAAATACAAAGTGGTATAAACATGTAAGGGATTATTATTCTCACTGTTCTTGAGGAACTTATAGCACAGTATCTTAGCACAAGAAGGCATCTTAGAAATCCAATTCCATTTAAGAAAGGAGAAAAATAATCAGTGGTGAAACACAGATTACATATTCTAGATCTTTTACATATATTAGACAATACTATATTTTTAATGTTCATCATTTATGGTTATAAATTCTGACAATTTCTAAGGAATTTTTTTCTTTTAGGAAAAAAATAAATAAGTGAATAACTTACCACTAGGATATTTTAGAAATTTTTACCTATCAAACTAGTATAGGTAATAATAAATTTGTGTTCAATTTGTGTCCCAAAATAAATTTGTGTTCAATTGCACTGTTTGAATACAATATACACAGATATTATATCTCTATATTAAAGTTAAAGATACAAAATTTCAAATATACCTACCTTTAGTTATTCTATTTTAAGCCATCAAATATGCACAGTCATTGCTACCCTTAACACTGACCTATCAGCAATCTGTATGCATTATCTCATGCTTTACAATGACTCTATAAGGCAGAATATTCTCTTTTAGTTAATAATGTTGTTATAATTTTCATTTTACCAAAAGAAAACTGAGGCTTAGTGATGTTTATTATCTTCCTTAAGTTTAAAAAGCTCATAAATGAAAAGGCCAAGTTTGGAACTCAGCTCAAGTCTCTCCTTTTAACCATGACAAACGTACCTCTCTTCAATTCCCCAGCAGCTTTGATCTATTCTGCTTTCAAATATATAAAAACACTTCACATTCTTTGACAAACTGGAAGACATGCAAAAGTAACATCAAATATAAATATATATTCATGGAAAGAAATGGAAACCCAATAAACCAATGCCAAAGTTACCAAATTCTGAACATTGCCAATTCAGCCAGAAAGTTAGAATGTAGATGGCCTCTTTATTATAAGAGAAAACTGAAATATTCAAGTAAGGGGTGTTAATATTGTGTTGGTCTCATGTATTGATATGAATCCTAAAATGTTAGTATCCAAAATACAGAAAGCTTAAAAAACAAGCAATCCATGTACTATTATCCCATTTTAGTTGTACAGATTGTATATTACCACAACTTTGCTTCATTTAACTGTAATTTATATTTAAAATAAGGTTGTTAGGATTCAGTTCCTGTCAGTTACCGCATCATTTCCTTTATTTTTTCCCCTCAGAGACTGAAAGCATTACACAAAATAAAGTTATCTTCGGATTGTGCTAGAATGTATATAAGATTGCAGGTGGCAAGCCAATATATTATTCATCAAGTTCTTAAATAATTAGTCTTTTTCATTGATCTTTACCCAATTCTCTTCAATACCTTTGGAATTAAGGAGCATGGTTTGAAAATGTTTTCTGGAGAGCCAAGATCAACAATTTCTAGTTAAAAAATAGATGCATATATACTGTTCTCTGGGAATAGGTTTTATAATGCATTCATTTTTATGAATAATTTAAAACTTCCATTCTTTTTGTTTCTCTTTGCACAGATTTTTTTTCCTTTGCACAGACACAAAGATGACCTTGATTTGCTTTCCATAAATCCTCAGCACGTTTCAGGGATTGTCTTTGAAACATATGTCTCATCTAGCTTCTCTACATAGTATTTTTACAAATTGAACAATGTGCCACCTTGAAAACCCTGTACAAAGTACCTTGTATGATTTACTAGAGCTTATTCTTAGAGCTCACTAAAACTGGCCAAAATCAAAAGTTACTGTTTGATTCTGATGCAGATAATGAAAGATGCCATCCAACAATTCGTGTACTCTTACTACATCTATTAGAGTTTACTATAGTAAGATAGTTATAGAATTATATTCTTTTCCTAGGACTATTTTATTTGAATTTTGGTTCCTCCTGTAAGTACAACAAAATGTAGCTGTCTTATGAAAAGAAATTAAAGATAAACATGTTGATTTTCTTTAGATATTATTTTGATTCTGCCTCATTTTCTCTAAGGTTACCTGTTTTGTCTCTGCTATAATTAATCAGTATGCAAATTACATTTTGAGTCATGTCTTTCATAATCCAAACTTCATGACTTTGCCTTATGTGACTATTTTCAAATTTCCATAAGCCAGAACTTCTTTGCGAAATGTTAACATTGGTTTCTTTGTTTCATCCTAATTATGACTTAGAGAACTGGATAGATGTTAATCTTCATTTGTGATAGGCAATATTGAGTTTTTGAGTTGCTTTTATCCATAAATTGTAGCAATTTATTATTTTGCTTTTGTTCCCAGCTTGTCTTATACTTTAATTTCTTATAGCATGTTATAATCCTATTTCAATAAAATCAACACATCTGACTATGATTCCAACTAATATTTATTACTTCCTTGTTAAATTCTTTCACAAACAACAGAATGGTATACATTACTGAAATGTGAGAAGCCATCAAACTTATTCCATTCTATAGTGAGGTTCAACATGGTAACTTAGGTAGCAAGACAAGAAAAAATGATGTGAGGATAATAGATTTCAGGTAAAATTTTCTGCAGATGAAGAATGCCAGTATCATTTAAACTGAGTTAAATAATCTGAAACAAAGTTACAAATTGATCTGGTTGTTACTAAGAGTCTTAAATACAGTTTACCACAATACCTTATATATAGCGAATATTCAACACAATTGTTGGGTGGTTTGGCAATAGCTAGAAAAGTTTCCTTAGAAACTGGATCTCTAAATCCACATTTAAAGAAGCTGTGTATAGGGGCACCTGGGTGGCTTAGTCAGTTAAGCACCCAACTTCAGCTCAGGTCATGATCTCACAGTTCATGAGTTCAAGCCCCACATTGGGCACTCTGCTGATAGCTCAGAGCCTGGAGCCTACTTTGGATTCTGTGTCTCCCTCTTTCTCTGCCCCTCCCCCACTTGCTCGCTGTAACATTAAAAAATTTTTTTAAATAAAAAAATAAAGAAGCTGTGTATTAAAGTTTACTTTTAGTTTGAGTATTTAATTCTTAACTCTAATCTGTCAACACTATTTGCACCACAGTCAACACTAAATGATTTCAACACTAGGACACCATGAGCTCATTATATGACTTTCTACAAAGTATTTTCCTTTGTGTTTCAGATTTTATTAAAGTCTCCTTTGGAAAGAGTTGTATCAACTGATTTTTTTTTTTAATTTCATTCAAATAGGATTATGCAACTTCTTCAAAACTCAACTTCTCAGGCATTTTATGTATTGGTTATTTCTGTAAAATAAATTTTTTAAGAAAGCTTTTCCACTCTTTTTATTGTATTCATTGTGAGTCATAAATAACAATTTATCATTTATAATTCCAGTATCTCCTTCTATGGACTTCCTCATGACTCTCAAAGCAAAAGAACCAATGCACACATAATGGCAAACATTGAAAAGTATTTAAGATATTTCATTGCAAAATTAGATAAATGAAGTGGTGATGCTAATTGGATATTAGAAATTAGGCTTTTATTTCTTTTAAATACAGTAAAACCTTGGTTTGCAAGCATAATTAATTCCAGAAACAGGTTTGTAATCCAAAGTACTTGTATATAAAGCAAACTTCACCATAATAATGGAAACTCAGATGATTTGTTCCACAACCCAAATATAATCATATAAAAATGATTTCAAGACTGTAATATAATACAACCTACTGGATCAATGGAATCTTTTTCTTTTCATGCAATTTTAACAAGGGACCTATCCAATAATACTTGTTTTTGCCTCTTTTGAGGATTTCACAGAAATGTGATGTTGCATTGTCGTTAAATAGACTCTGTTACATCCTTATTCGGTGTTTTCCTACAAACCTCTAAGTCATTCCAAGACACAATCAGGCCACAGTTTTCAAGAATTGAGGGTTCCCTTGGTGACCCCATCTCAGGCTTTATCAGTGATCTTGAGGCAGTTCATGATGTGGAAATGACTTTTCCAATACTCTCAGAGGGTGAGGTTTGTTCCTTCAGTCACCTCGAAGCATCACTGAAATAGTGCTTTGGTATAAAACTTTTTAAAATTTGAAATCACCTGCTGATACATGGGCTGTACGACTGGAGTGGTGTTGAGAGGAAGGAACTTGACCTTAATGAACTCAAATTCCTCCAGTAAGTTGTTATCAAAGCCTGGAGGATGGACAGAATTATCCATAATCAGCAAGGGTTTGAGTGGCATATTCTTTTCTAAAAGCTATTTCTTCACTGTAGGACCAAAGACCTTTTTGATCCACTCAATGAACAAGATACGAGTGACCCAAGCCACACTCTTGACCTCCACATAACATTTAACTGGCTCTTCTGCACCCTGACTTTCTTAAAGGCTGTGGATTCTTGGAACGATACATGAGCAAGGACTTGACTGTGAAATCTCCTCTTGCATTAGCACAAAACAAGAGAGTGAGACAGTCTTTCATGGGCTTGTGACCAGATATCGCATTCCCTTCTTCTGTAATGTAGGTCTTCTTTGGTATCTTGTCCCAAAAAAGCCCCATCTCATCACAGTTAAAAACTTGCTCCAGCAGGTAACACTTGGAATCCATGAGCTTCTGGAACTTGGTAGCTAATGTCCGAACTTACAGCCTCTCTGTGCCTCATAACACTACGGATACCACTTCTCCTCTTAGAGTTATCAAACCATCCCCTGCTTACCTTGAAGCCTTCTTCATTTTCTGTTGACATACCTGGAAGTTTACTTACAAGGTCAGTGTACAAGGCCTTTCCCTTCTTGTACAGAAAGTTCTCAGTCTGGTCACAGTATCACCTGCCAGTTGCTTCTCATTTATCCAAACCAGAAGCAACCTTTCTAAATCTTCTAGAACATGTGGATGTTGCTTTGATATTCTTGTGAGTCCTTTTCCTACATCTAGACCCCTTATTTCTTTCTTCTTTAACGTTGTGCAAATGGTCGACACAGACATAAAAAATTGCAATTTCAGCCACTCAATACCTTGCTCATACTTCTTCATGATTTCCTAATTTCCACTGTAATCATCTTCTTACTGACTTTCTTTTCAACCTTTTTCTGCATGGGGCCATTGCATACACTCGCATGGATGTTGACTACAGTACTAATAAACTCTTGTGATATACTGTATTTAATGTAACTGGCCATAAGGCAGCAGGGGAAAGCATCTATATCTGCAGGCAGCCTGACCTATATTGGAGCAAAGCATTCCTAAGCTTACTCTTGTGTGGAAAAGCAAAGGACTGTCCATAGGTAACTTGAAGTGACAAAAAATACATGAGTGTAAGTTGTGGGCACCTTCCAACTTTCTGAAAAATCACTGATCTCTGCCAAACACCACAGCCAGAGACCAAGCATCCAAGCACGAGAGACAATCACCCAGAATCCCCGAGAGAAAGAGATAAAGAGAGAAAGAGAAAGAGAGAGAGAAGAACTACTGGCTCCGTTGCAATGTGATGTTTGGCATCAAGTACTACTCATATTGCAAGACATCACTTGTTTACCATTTAAAGTTTATTAGAAATGTTTGCTCCTTTTGTAGAAGAACACTTGCAGCACAAGTTACTTGCAATCGAAGGTTTTACTGTATTCAACTTTATGATTGTTTTAGATTTACATAAAAGTTGCAAAGAAAGCACAAAGTTCCCACACACCCTTCACCCACTTTCCCATGTTGTTTTTTATGCCCAACTGTTCTTTGTTTTTTTATTTGTTAAATCTTTTATTAGTAAACAGTTTTTCTCCTCACTACCATTTCTGTTTTGTAAGTTTTGTTGTTTTTTGTTTTTTGGTTTTTTTGGGGGGGTTTCGGGAGAATTTAGTGACTCATCACTTATATATAATACCCAGTGCTAATCCCAACAAGTGTCCTCCTTAATGCCCATCACCCATTTAGCCCATCCCCCACCCGCTTTCCCTCCAGCAGCCTTCAGTTTGTTCTCTATAGTTAAGAGTCTTTTATGGTTTGCCTACATCTGTTATCTTATTTTTCCCTCTCTTTCCCTATGTTCATCTGTTGTGTTTCTTAAATTCCACGTATTAATGAAATCATATATTTTTCTTTCTCTGACTTATTTCACTAAGCATAGTACACTCTAGCTCCAACCATGTTGTGCAAATGGCAAGATTTCATTCCTTTGGATCTCAGAGTAATATTTCATTGTGTATGTATACCACATCTTTGTCCATTCATCAGTCGATGTGTATTTGGGCTCTTTCCATAATTTGGCTATTGTTGATAGCACTGCTATAAACATTGGGGTGCATATGCCCCTTCATATCAGCATTTTTGTTACATAGTACATTTGCCAGAACCAGAAACCAGTCTTAGCATATTACTATTAACCAAACTTTAGATGTAATTTGGATTTCACTAGTTTATCCATGGATGGCTCCCCACCACACACCTAGTTATTTAATATCAAGGATCCCTTCCAGAATGTGACATTCTATTTATTCATCATATCTCCTTAGCCTCATCTGATCTGAGATAGTTTCTTTAGTCACTGTTTTTTATGACACCGTTTTAAAAAGTACTAGGCAATTACTTTGTAGAATGTTCTCAATTTGGGTTTATGTGATGTTTTCCTCAGAATTAGACTGGTGTTATGGATTTAGAGAAAGAATATATCACAGAGGTGAAATACTCTTTTCATCCTATCAGTGATACATGGCATCAACATGAGTTATCACTGGTAATGTTACCTTGGTCACTTACTTTACATAGTGTTTGCTAGGTTTTTCCATTATAAAGGTAATCCTTATTTGCATAGTCTATTTTTTGGGGAACAAGCTACCAAATGTAGCCCAAACTCAAGGAAGCAGAGAGTTGTTTATATTCTAAATACTGGCAGAGACAGTATCTTGACAAATTATTTGGAATTGTTCCATAAGGAAGATTTATCTCTTCTCTCTCATTTAAATATGAATCCTGGTTTTCATGGAGCAAAACACTAAATCTGGCAAAGTAAGGAGAAAGAAAGGAACATTTTGAGAGAGGAAGAAAAAATCCTTAGAAAGTGTGTTTTTCTTTGAAATTCTCAACAGGTACAAAAAAGGATTTGGAAACTAGATTCTAGTGTTTTGTAATTATAGCTCATAGGAGAAAAAGAAAAAAGGGGACAGGACATTAAGATCACCATCACAGTTCTTAAACATCCATGCATACACCAACTATGGCCTTTAAGTATTTTTAAAGAAGGATAAAAGAACTTACATGTCAAAATACCTCAAAAATATTGTGTTTTCAGGTCAATTTCTCTATGAAAAATGTCAACATTTAGTCATCCATCAGGTTCCAGTAACATCTGGTATGCATCCTAATGCACACTGTTGAGAATTCCATCTTCCTTCTACAAACCTTTGCCAAGACAGACTGCTTAACTATCCTTATCTATTCCAAACTACACATCCTTTGGAGGATTTATTGTATTCACAGTCCTATACCAAACTCCAAAATGTCATCTAGCATTATCTCAGAATCAAGGGAACACACACAAGACAGAGAATATCAAACACTTCATTTACTTTCTAGATCAGTTGTAGACCTAAATAGGACAAAACTTTTTGTTTCTTTGGCACCTACATTTTTAAAGGAAAAATGGTTGGAGAGAATTAGTAGCAGAAAACAAAGCATCAATTATACATGCAGGTCTCTCATTTTACAAACTGGGAGCTGAGTGTTAGACAAGGGACTATGACTAGGAAAGATGCAGAACTGAGATTAGAAAACAGCTCTTCTTATAATCCACAATCCTTAAGCAAAATAAATGTGTTACAAAGTAAGACTTTTATTATATCAAACAATTTGAGCACTACAATAGGCAATGTTTTATCAGCCACTATGAGAATTTGTCCAATTAGTGAAGTAGAGGAAAATAACTTAGGTACTATGGTGATGTTTGCAAACGTTTTCAATTGTCTTTCAGTTCAAAGGAATGAGGGATTAAGTTAAATGGTGGTCAGCAGACTGAAAGGATTTCACACTCTCTACAAAGTGAGTAAATTACACTTTTGAGATACCTGCCTGAAGAGGAACAAATTCAGCATAATGATTATTATACTCAGTCCTTTGCTTCAAGCAGGTTCAGCTGCTTTGGCTTTATTTTTGCACTATATTTTTATTGTGTAATAAAATAAGTTTTCATTTGCATACTTTCCCCAAACATCCTCGCTGCAGTGAATGTTCTTTTCTCTCTCTCCTATCAAGTAATCATATTCAGTCAACAGCAAAAGACATCAGAAAACTCAACTTCTCAACCTCAAAGACCTTCAGCAAGAATTAAAGGTTATGCATTAATTCCAGGAAAGGCAAATTGATTTTTTTTTCAACGTTTTTTATTTATTTTTGGGACAGAGAGAGACAGAGCATGAACAGGGGAGGGGCAGAGAGAGAGGGAGACGCAGAATCGGAAACAGGCTCCAGGCTCCCAGCCATCAGCCCAGAGCCTGACGCGGGGCTCGAACTCACGGACCGCGAGATCGTGACCTGGCTGAAGTCGGACGCTTAACCGACTGCGCCACCCAGGCGCCTCAAGGCAAATTGATTTTAAGGTCCTTATTAACCAGGTGAGACAGGAAATGCATTATTCTTGATGACAAATGCATAATGGTTTAGGATCTCCTCCTACACTATGCTTTGGGGATTCTTCCACAGAACTACATAGACTGAACATTTTACTTCTATTTATTCATCAGTCACAAAAATCATTGCTCAACCAAATGAGAGTTTAAACATGCAATTTAGGTTTAACCTGTAAGGTCCCTCTGCCTTCTTCCTCCCAGTCATGTTTTTAAGTTACAGGGTTTTTACAGGCATTTACAACTTAGCTCTAAGACGGTCTTCAGATCTTTATGGGCATGGTACCGATTTCAAAGTCAGGAATCCTGAGAGATTTGATACATGCAGAAAACAAAAAAGGTCCACCCAGGTGCAATTGAGTGAGCCAAGGGACCCGCCGTCCCATGCATCGGTTCACAGTTTAAAGCCAGGGGACAGTGTCTCTCTGGAAGAAAGAACACATTCTAGGAAAGATAGAGATCAGGACAAAATGCCAATCCTCTTAAAAGTATGAGGGCTGTAGCCCGTTCAATTTAAACCCCATGCTCTGGTTCAGTTGTCTTCACTTGACCGAAGTGGGGCTGGGGAAAGAAAAAGAGATTGAGGAAGAGTTGAGGGAATGGGGTTTAGTCAGAAAATACCAGACAGGCAATCTGGCAAAAAGTATTTCACTCTTGTCTTGGCTGATTTAAGAAAAAATAGTGCCAGAGTCGAAAAAGGCAGCATGTGTGGTATTGAATAAGGACTGATGTTAACAGTCACTTAACCATCAGAGACCTATTAGCCCCAATAGGCCTGTGGACTGTATCTATTATTTCTTTAGTCCTCTAAGAGAATCCCCATCATATACTAGAGGGTGAAGGTGATGAGCAGTCTCTGGGCAATCATTCATTTAGCAAAGCATGTCCTAGACTCTTTGAATTTTAGGTAGGTGGAAATGAAGATATAATCATAACAGTAACCACCATTCACTCTGGTCAGTGGCTCAGAGCTTCATCTTGGCACCACCAAATGAACTGAAACAAAAAGCCAAATGAATCATCTGACTGCATTTTAAACACACTGTGCTATCTTAAGTAGAAACTGTTTAGGTTAAACTGCTCTCCCAATGTTATCTTCAAGGAATGCATAAATCTATTTTCCTCCTATGCTTGAAATTGATTAATGTTGAAATACAGCCATTCATCTTCAAGACTGAGTATACTTAGAAACCGAAAGCTTTTCAAGTTAAGATTCAAAACTTAATGGGGGGTGTTTTCTGCTCTAACGGTGTATCCAATTTTCCTGGCTATAGCTTTATCATCATCAAAACCGTCTATACTTGAGTGAATATTGTACAAAGACAGTTAGCCACTTGCATAGTTTCTCCCTTTAAGAGCTGGCAAAATAGAAACAATAGGAAGTGTGCATGTGAACAGATTACTATGGTAATTCAAACAACACACTATGTGTCAGTTATTTCAAAACAAGTCTTAAGAATATACATTTGTGGGGTGCCTGGGTGGCTCAGTTGGTTATGCGTAGGACTCCTGATTTCACCTCAGGTCATGATCCCAGGGTCATGGGATGGAGCCCCTCGTGGGGCTCCACACTCAGCATGTATCTTCCTTAAGATTCTCTCTCCCTGCTCCCCACCTCTACCACCTCCCCCACTCATGCCCTCCCACTTTCTAAAAAAACCCAAAAAATTTAAAAAAATAATATGCACTTATATAATTCACAGACTTCCCAAAGCTTGGCACATTTTCTCCCATTGTAGTTATCAGCACATCTTTCCACTAACCTGCCCACACTAGAAGGCTAAGAACAATTGTAGGTTTTCTTTGCCTAACCTCTCATATGTAACCATTAACTCTGCCCTATTGACTAAAGTACCTAGAAAGCTTTTCAGCCAATCTCAACTTCTACTTCCATTGTCTTAGCCTATGCCCTTATTTCTCTTTTGGAGTTCTTTAATATCTTTCTTCTTTCTCTAGCTCCCTACACTCAATCTATCTACAATACAACCAGAGCAAAGTTTCTAAAATAAAGGATTTTTTGACTTTTCAACTTAAAATCCTTCAATGGGGGGCACCTGGGTGTCTCAGTAGGTTAAGTATCCGACTTCAGCTCAGGTCATGACCTCGTGGTCCCTAGGTTTGAGCCCCACATCGGGCTCTGGGCTGACAGCTCAGAGCCTGGAGCCTGCTTTGGATTCTGTGTCTCCCTCTCTCTCTGCCCTTCCCCCACTCATGCTCTGTCTCTCTCCATCTCTCAAAAATGAATAAATGTTAAAAAAAATTTTTTTTAATCCTTCAATGGTATGCCATTACCTAGACTGTGAAGCCCAAACAGCTTTCAGGGAAAAGCATCATGGTTCCTTTGTAGCTTCCCTCTCCTGACACCACCTTCCCACCTGCACCAAGAAGCCCAGCACACTAAACTTCCTGCAGTGTCTTAAATGTTCTACACATTTTTCTCCCTCTCACCTTCTCTGTTGTCTAAATCATCAAATCTCTCATTTCTTACTTCTCCAGTAGATGCACCCCTACCAACACACACCTTCATATTCATGAAAAACCTTTATTCTTTGTTCAGTACTGAATTCAAATGTGTCCTCTTCCAGAAGGATTCTATGATAACTCCAGGGGACATTTTATTTTCTCCTTTAAATAATTGTTCCTACCTATTCTTCATCACATACCACACTGTGGTAATCAGATGTCCTCATGCCTGTCTCTGTGTCCTGCTTTGTTCTATTTTTCTTTGTATCTATAGCACATAATCGGTACCTAATTAATGTCTGATAGATGAGTAGATGAGTGAATAAATGGATGGATGAATCATGCCTGGCTATTTAATAGGAAATACTTATTGGTTAAATATTCTAATTAACAGGATTTTTGATGAGAATACAATGTAGCATTTAAAATATTTACAAATATATTAGCATGTATTTAATATATATTAATTGAACAAACACTAGTAAATAGTCAAAGAGCTCTCCATCACATTTGCACAGCATCTGGCTCTAAATGCTTACTTTAAATGCCCGTTTGATTCTAATTTCAGACTGTAAACTTAATAAAGACAAGATAATGCTTTCCTGTAAAAAAAAGTGCTTCTCAAATAAGAATGTGTCTCCTTTATTTTGTAGTGAAATATAATCCCACCCCATACACCTACTTAATCTTGTCCATCTGCACATCCTCTTCTAGGAAAAATTCCTCTCTTTATTGAGAAAACTAAAGCTGTATACTTGCATAGCTTTCCAAATTGTAGTTAAGGATGGAAAGCTGCAAAAGCATACTTGACCAGAGAGGAACCAGACAGACGATAGCAGGTTTCTGAAGGTAAATCAGGCTCCATGCGAGGGGAGAGAGGTTGTGGAAACATTACATAAAAACCAAAATAAAGGGCAACCCCTTAGCACAACTCCCAGGCACCACTGGATTACTGTAAATGATCTGCATGCAGGTGAGGAAGGGATGATCTGGGTATGCTCTCCTTCCTTGTATCAAAGGAAGATGTGTAATAAAGTAATACCGTAAAGTTAACATTTATAAATATCCATTTTTTTAAGAACTCTATAATCAGCACTTCTACTTTATCAGCTACCCCTTCCCAGTTCATTGTTACTTACTGTTCTTTGGGGACATTTATTTCAAATCCTAATGCTTTCCTGTAAAAAAAAAAAACAAAAACAAAAAAGCTTTCCTGAAGTGAAGCTTGTGTGAACCCTACCTCTCCAGGTAGTACCTAATCTCACCTTCCTTTTCTTAAAGATGAAAAAAAAACTACCTCTCTTCTCCTTTCAGGTAGACACCAAACAAACCACCAGCATTATGATAATTTGAGACTCAACTAATGCAGTAATTTAGAAATAACAACTTCTCTGAACTCTGCAATTCAACGTGATTTGCAATCCAAATTGTTTATAATGGTGAAGACAGAGTCTTCTTAATGCTATATATAAGACACCTTTAGAATAATGCCTATCATGTCAACATACATCCTTTTTGAAAGAAATCTTTGAAACTGTGAGTCTGATGCTAAATAAAACATGTCCTATTAAATCTGCAGTTTACCTACCATTGTTATAGAACTTTATGTGGACTAACCACTACATGTTCGTCACATGTTTACTATTTTAGACTCTGAGATAAGCATTCCCACAAAGTGAAAATAATGGAGAGCTATTTAACTAAGATCACATGCCTGAGGCATTCATTCAATATACTTATGTACTACCAAAATGTTTTCTGAACCTTAGCTTTACTCTGCTTTTGAATTCATCCACCTCCACCATGTCACATGCATATACCTGAATTAATCCATCTAGGTCAAAAAAAAAAAAAGAAAAAGAAAAAAAAGGACAAATAAATGTAAGCTTTGAAATCAGAAAGAATAGCTTTCATCTCACTTGGGTGAATCTCAGTCTTCTCAAACTGAATTGGGAGTATCATGTGTATTTCTCTACAGGGTTGCTTTACAGATTGAAAGTGGTTATATGTATGCTAGCATTATAGAATGTTTCCATCTTTCATCCAGCTTTGGGAATTTCAAATCTTTTATGGAAAGGTCTCTGATTCACTTGGAAAATAAAAGCTTGAGTACTCAACATCATTTATAAAATTACTCTTTGTTTGACTATTGTGCAGTAAAAACATTCAGTAGTAAGGAAAATACCTGGGTCATTGAAATAAACAGGTTCATTCTGAGCAGTTCTGTGCAACTGAACTGCAACAGAATAGGAGTAATCCCAGGGAGAGCGGTTTGCTTGGTAAAGTAGCAACAGAGAGGGTGACATGAGTTTATTGAACATACTGTAGTCTTAAGTTGGGATACCTTAGCCTCAAAAGCTAACAAACCTGATTTTATGTATCTCTGACCTGAATCTGTCTCTAGGAACAGACTCCCATTAACTCAGGAGAATTGAGTTTAAAACCACAATGCCAAGTTATTTTAGAGGAGAATTATTTTTGTTGAGGTAAAAGATACTGGGGGTCTCTCTTTCACATGTACTTACCACTCCTGTAGGCAACTCTAGAGAATGCCAAGTTAGAACCTAGATATCAGTTTGTTAATTTAACATGAAAGCCCTAATCTATAACTGCCAAAAGGCACTGGACAGGTGGAATTCTGCAGTCAATATGTTATCTCTTGGTAAGCAAGCTTCAAGGAAAGCTAAATCAAGAATGGAAGATTGCCTGGTGAGTATGTGATCAGAATAAGTGAGGTGTGTGACCAGTGCCATTAAGCCTTTGAACCATAAAAAGAGAGTTTATGCTATTTCACTCCATCCTGGAGTCATAACTGCCACCTGGACCAGACAGATGGTGTGTTCTTAAACAATGTGTTCTTGCCCTATGGGCAGCTTCATCTAGTGTTTGCCTCTTCTTATGAGTCCATGACTGATCAACACCCCTGCTGTCCATTATAGCCCTTCAGTAATGTATGTTAACACCTTTCATCTGAGAACAGGCAAATCTTACAGCCTGAGACCTGTTGCCTCTATACTGTGATAGCATTGCTCTGATGTTAAATGTTGTTTTTAAGGTTTAACTTTTACAGGGCAATTATTCACTTTAAGTTATTGGGAAAATCCTGGAACCCTCATCTTCTGAAAAGAAAAGTTCCAGAATGTATGACATGATGAGCATGGCGAGTTAGGAAAATATATTTAGTTAGATAGGAATCCTCAACAGGAATGATAAGCGGGGAAAAGAGAAGAGCCACTGAAAGTTCTAATCACGGAAGCTGTCAGAGTTTGGTTTGCAATGTTCTATAGCACGGATTTACAGAAAACAATTCCTAGCTATTAACAGAAAACTCCTAATTAACTTGGATCTCAGTCTTTCTGCTGTAAGGTTACGCATGCATGGACATGAAATATTCAAATTTAATTTCATCAGGGCAATTCAAAAAGGAAAATTTGAGAAGGAGCAGACCTAGTACCTTTCCTTTCTTCTGTCCCTTTTTGTGGAAAAATTGAATATGTATAGGAGATCTCACACACCACAGGAAATGCCCTCAATTATAGAATACAATAAAAGGATTTTCCTGTAGGGCCTCCTGAACATAGTAAGTCATCTTGATGACTTGTTTGAATTATCTTTTCATTTGTAATTCTTATGGTTCTTTTGATCACCACTGTCTACTCTGCAGTGGTTCAATACTTGCAAGATGCCAGAGGAATAGAAATTTCTAAGTCTTGCAGTATATTTCCTTAAAAGATAGTTCTCAGACTGCCTAGAAAAATAATCACACCTTTCTACCATTAATAGTAAAAAAAATTTCCATCAAAAAATACTTCCATGATGCAATATGATGCTTTCTGTGGATATATAATAAGGATATCACCATTTCTCAACTTGACCAACTGTCTGAGCCACCAGCACAATGACGTCATATTGAACACTTGGTAGATTTCATACTCTCCATACTCTCTCTGACCTTTCTCATCATTATTCTGAAAGTGAAGAAGGTCTGTACCCTTCAGTGAAAGAGATATATATTTTCTGAGAGCTACTGCTTACCATTTTCATTACTTTACAAACCATTCTGTCTGTCTGCAATTTAAGTTATCTTTCTGTGGTTTTGTCAAGTAGAACAAATTGGTAAGTAGAATTAAAGAACCAAGAGAAACTGCCTGCCTTTACTATCTTTATCCTATCCATGTAGAGGAGAATCTAAAATATAAAAATAAGAAACATCTAGAGAAGGTAGGGAGGGAATCCCTAAATAAAAAACATCTAGGGAAGGTAGGATGAAGGAATATATGCCTGTATATCATCAAATCAACAGAACAGGACATCCAGGACAATGGGTCCCCTGTCTTAACCCATCCCATGAATAAAGGTCATATACGTGATCCTCTCCAGGCTGCTGCATAAGCTTGGAGTTAAGCTCAATGCTCTCACCTAGTTGTAATTCCAGCCCTTTCTCTCTCATTCTGAAAAGCAAACACAAGTCAGTGAACATGACATTATTATAGTGGATTCAAGGTTATCCCTATAATTTATAAGACAGCTAATCTTTCAAACATTTGAACACCTGATACTACAACTGATCTCCATGTGCCCCATGCCATAGTTAAACCTTATGAGTTAAACCTATAACAAGAATTATTATTCACAAAGCATGTGATAGAGATTGCATGACATAAAAGGCCTACTTGTAACCTAAGAAACCTTTAGAACCTGCAGTGAGTTTTGCTTTTGCTTTGCTTGGGTGAGTAGTAAGGTGGGAACTAGAGAACAATTATATAAGAACAGAGAAGGAAAGCAGAGAGAAAGGACAATCAATCTGTCTATAATACAGAATGATGGATTTGTGCATTTGGGAAAGAGCAGGAGGCAGGAGAGAAAAAAATTATTCAGTAATCAAGCATTTCCTTTTCAATTGTTTGATGAGTTGGCATTGGTTGTCATTTTTTGCCTACACTGGGATAATCCTTCATGAATACTATCCCCTTGGGTTTCTCTACAAATGCAAGATGTGTTTCTTATGAGATTATTCCCCAGAGTCTCATTCTGAAATAAACAGTTCATTGCTTATAAGGTTTTTATAGAGCAAGTTCTCTTTCAATAGATATATGACTCAAAAAGAAATGGAACTGTATAAAAATTGTTCCTACACTCTCATCCCCCAAAACCATGGGATTTCTAACTTGTTCCTTGTTCTCTGGTGAGTCCTGAGGCTCCCTTTCCCCTTCTTTTCAAAAAGTAGCATACTATCAGTATGCAAATTGTTTGGCTCTCAAATGCAAATGGATGCCTATCTAGAATATTTTACAGTCTTTTCTCAACAGTGCATAATAAAGTAACCCAGCACATAAATCATATAGCAAAGGCTTATGTGCCATAGGTAAGTTCTTAGAATTTTTAACTACCTAGAAAAATGACTATAACACATGGTATCTCTAAATTCAGCCTTTAAATTCAGTTTTAGACTCTCTGCTTTTGAAGATCTCATCTTAAAAATGAAATGGATGTCTGGTTAGTGTGCTTGCAAAATGCCTTAAAGGATAAAGCAAGAAGTATAGATTCCTAACATTTATTTTTATGAGCAATGTGTTCAGTACTTTTCACTATGCTATTTGTCTTTTAAGTGCTTTGTTAATATGCTGTAAAAAGCAATTAATAGTCCCAAGGCTCCAGTAACCATGTAGTATTAACCACTTTCTCAGACATTCAAAATGATTTAAAAAGGTTAAAACTGTTTCCCCTATAGAAAAGGGAGAAAATAGTAAACCTAGTTTAATAATGAACTGTCCCCACCTATAGCCCAGACTTACACACATAAAGAAGTTATATATTCAAAAAACATTTTTTCCTGACTATGTTCCAGTACCTGAGCTGAGAATTGTATCATGCAAATAGCCAAGATATAAACTGCCCCTGCCAAAAAAGCCAAGATATAAGGCCATTTGGTCATTTACCTTGACAGTCTAAAATCTGTTCAGTTGTTCTAGAGCAGAATTCATTGGAAGAAACTTATTCAGGCAGGATGAAACAGGGATGTGAATTTTTTCTTGCTCGAACACATTCTGGCATAGCACACAAAAGTTCAACAAGGCTGGACATCACACTGTAGGGCAAGGTCTCCTTGGGTTGTGGGGGATTTTTAAGCTGCATCATTAGGGATGTGTTGGTCCTTCTCTGTTGGGATTAGAAACCAGGGTATAACAGTAATATAATGTGTTAATAATATGGCTCCAATCCTCTCTTGCCAGCTCAGCATTGACAGCTTGGGCAAGGGGCCATGTGTGACACAGTAAGCCAGCAGCAGGATTTACCAAATGAGCCCTCAAGACTGGCAAAGTAGCAAACCCACTCTGGCATGATCTCATGGTTAACCAGGTTTGATTTCCTTAAGCACTGAATCATGGCCTTTTCCCACTGAAATCCAAAGAGAACCATTTATTTTTGTGGTGAAGTCAACCTATAAAGTCAGTCTTAGATTATCTCAAATGACCTTTCTGATTCCAAATAATGGACCCCACTCTATCAAATCTGTATCATCTAACTCATAAGAACTGTGAAGCCAGTCACTGAAGTTGATGCAGGAGACCCAGAAGATGATTGAGAATAGCCAGATGACCAACCACAGGAAGAAAGTCATGTTCTCCCAAAGTAAACTAGCAAGCCCTTTGGTAATAACAACCCAAAAGATATATGATGTCCATTCCAGAAAGCGTAAGAAAGCTGCCATCCATAGCTGCAGCATGGTGACTGAGAAATGGCATGCTCTCAAGTCCCCTCCAAAGACTAGAAAAAGAAGGGTCATAAGCCCTGCTCAGCTGTGGGCTTTAGATTCATTGTTAATAGATTATTTGGCAGATTCTGGGTGCTATAATTCAGTGATATTTACCAGGAGGCTGGGAGGCCCCAGGAGCATAACAGTATTGTTAGTAGACTCTGGAATGGCTACTAGCTTTCCACTTGACATATCAGCACTGGATAGCAAGCCCAACAGCACAACAGAGTAGCTGAGATGGTCACTTAGAGAGGTAGATACTGAATTCAGTGCTGTCCTAGTGACAATTATCTTGGAAGACTCCTAGTGCAAGATGACTTCTCTTCTCACCTCCCATAACCTTAGGTGCTTCTTTCTGGGCAGGAATGGTAAAATTGCAAAGGCCCAGGTTGCATGAATCCTGCAAATTCCAAAGAAGGGTTGTCTTTAAGTCTGGCTCTTGGCCAGCTCCTGAGAAAATAACCTCTAAACCCTGGGAATATTCTGCATAATGAAAATGATTTTGTGTGCTTGAGGCCATAGGCCATGGTATACCAGTTTCACCAGATAAATTTATGCTGAAAATATGTTTTCTGGCCAATGCCTCAAGTGTGTATGCATAATATATGCTGGAATCTGAGTGGCTGAAGTCAGTCATGCAGCTTACACAACTGACTCCTATAAAACCCTAAATACCAAGGCTTGGATGAGCTTCCCTAGTGGCAACACTTGGAAAATATTCTCTCATTTCATATTGTTGCTGAGGGAATTAAGTGTGACCTGTGTGACTCAACTGAAAGGAGGCATCTTGTGCCTGGTTTCTCCTGTACTTGACCTCATGCCACCTGTTACCTTTGCTGGTCTTAATCTGTATCTTTTCACTATAATAAAATGTAACAGTGAGTGTAACAGCTTTGCTGAGCCCAGGGAGTCTTTCCAGAGAATCATTGTGCTTGGGAGTCTTGGGGACCCTCACCCACCTTCCTGTTAGGCAAGGGCTGTTTTGATCACTCAGAAGTCATGTCATTACTGCCACACATTACACATCCATGACCCTGTGGCAGTTGAGTGCACTGATCTGCAGCTACAACTTGGGTGAGGATGGCCAGAATAGAATGTTCAACATAAATGTTTAGATTTGGAACTGCTATATCACATGAGAGGGGTACAAAACAAAGGGTGTAGCCCCAGATAGATGAGTCAACAACAACCAGCCAGTCAATATAACAGTGCCTTCCAAGTTGGTGTTTGCTCATTCCTTGGTATAGGGTACTGTTCAGATTTGTCAATCACCTGAGGAAGTTTGAGTATGGGGGCGGGCAGACAGATGGGGAAGTTTACACAGATCAGATACCTATATGCATTTGCAGGACTCCAGGAATTTCCTATCGCCCTCCAATTTGTGGGTCTCTAAGAGACAGGTCCGACAAAATCCACTCCTATAAGAAAAGGCTGTCCTTAACACAACATTAAGCAAGAAGTCCAGCCAGTCTCCTAGTGAAAGCAAGGGCAGTATTAGTGCAGTTTGTCTTTAACTGTTCTAGCGCTCTCTCTGTATTTATATCTATCCCATATTCCATATACCTATTTCATAGAAACAGCTAGATAGATGTGAAATGTATTTTATTATACATATCCACACATATTTTGAGACTTCTCAGTATCAAAATGCCTCAACTGTGAAGAGTTATCTGAGGGAATGTGTCTGGATATCCCAATAAAAAAGGGCCACCTCTCCTAATCCATTCAGTGATTAAATTGTTGTAGAGGGACATCTGCATTTGGACAGTATAAGCTTCTGTCTAGCTTCCAAGCAACTAGGTGATTCTGAGGTTTGAGGAGATCAGTTACCTAGTGACAACCCAGGAACCACTTCATCAGACTGACCACTTTGCTATCCTAAACTCAGAGGAAGGGGATGATCTTTATCCATTTCTCTCAAACGGACTGTGTCCTCCTCTAATAGTCTCGCTATCTTGTGTACTGTGTAGTTGTAACTATCCTTCTATGGGTGGGGACAACTCATTTTCTCCCACTATAGGGCTATTAAGCTGATTAGAAAAGCAATCCCCCATCTGCTGCTGTGGTCAAGAACTATAGTACACTATCAATATGATGGAGCAGACCTCTGGCTTCCGGTCCTATCCTGTTGGCTTAGCTCTGGAGTGTTCAATGTTGGGGTCCAAACTCTGTACTTGAAGCTTTGTATGTTACAAGTAGAAGCAAAATTAGCCACATCACTGATCTTGGGTGGTGAAGAAATCGCCCTTCCTCTAGGCATCATCTGAAAACTAGATCCAAGTCTTGTCCTTGACTTTAACTGCCTTAAACACCAGCATGGCCAATGTCATGGAGCCTTGCAGAGAGGTCAGTTCCTTTCCTGGGAAACCAGCCTGCAGACAGCAGTGTTGGGACAAGTTAACCCTTTCCTCTTAACAGGCAATGACAATGTGTATGATATTAGAAGTTTTTAGAAGGCATTGTTCCCATCCTAGAAAAGCCTGCAGATTCATAGGGTGAGAGCTAGCAGCATCAAGACAGTTTTAGCATTAGTACAGAATAGTCGTGGCAGAGGGATACTGCCCAGAATCACTCACTTTGACACTTAGTGTATTTTAGCCCGGTCACAGAGCATGAAGAACCCAGTCTGCATTTGTTGCTCTCTGATTTTCTTTAACATTTCATCCTTAATATGAAAAACTTCTAAAAATTAGCCTAAACAACTTTATTTTAGTTGATATTTAATAAAACCATCAATATAGTTATTACTGAAGGTTTTCTAAATGGCTCTCACAACTCTAAGTTGGGCAAGAAACAAAAAATTCAAGGAATGTATATTCAAATACTATCCCTAACTCCTAATACTTTTAGCCCTAGACTAATCACTTAATCTCCCAACACCCTGATTGCCTTATTTACAAAATGAGAAAAGTAGAAGAGCTTACTCATCAGAATGCCAGAATGCATACAGAGTGATGAGTATTTTTATTTAACCAACTGGAGATATGTAAATTATAACAGGCAGCAAGTTAGAGTGTTTTCCGATATGTATCTTTGCCTGAGGAATTTTCTTTCCTCTCCTAAACATCAAGCAGATTCATTTAATGTCTAAATCACACTTCCTTTCTGACAGGAATTCCTTCAACCTAGCATGTAAGTTGTGTTGCATTTTTGTATTTATATAAACCTCCTCTCCACAATAAGGCTATATGCTTCCCAAGGGCAAGCGACATGCCTGGTGCTTCTCAGTGTCCCTGTAATGCCTAATGCATTACCAAGACAATCGTAGAAACTCATTAGGTATTTGTTGAGTTGAATAACATCCCCACCAGACAAGCTAGGGAGATAGCACAACATGTTTCCTCACACTTAATTCTCACACAGTTACATTATCAGGTACAAAACCTCCAAGTTTTCAGCCTCTCACTGCTTGAGCCAAAACATTGCTCCTTTATTTTAGATGGGTGGCTGATGTCAGCAGGATCATAATCACAACCCTCTGAGCCAAACATCAGGAGGTTAATAGAAGCTGTTGTTGGAGAGAAAAACATCCTGTTGTTTTTTGTCTCCAAAATTTCCCAACAGGCAGGAGGACCTCCTACTATATGAAGAGCTTAAAAGAAGGTTCCATTTGCAAAACAATTATCTCATACCCATACTTTTTGTTACCCCCAGTGGTTCGATGAATGGACTGACAGATGAGGGCACTTCTAAGTATGGTTTTGTTTGCTTCTCAGCTCTAAAAACATAATGTGCCTGTTATTACCAATGACAGAAGAAAATAGTCCCATCCCCTGTGACCATTAGCTTTTTCCGAACTTATTTCAACTGTTATTAAACCTCCTTAAGATAATGAACATTTTTCTAGGTTACAGGTGTAGAAATAGCTAGTGTGCTACTTATCCCATAGAATATTCAATGTAGTAATGGATTTTTTCCATTAAAACAATACTACCAATTTTGTCCATTATACTTCACTGATAGATTCTCCCGTTCTTAGGAAACTTACACATCTTTGCCCGCAAAACTCTGGAGTGTTTTCAGATTCTCCCAACTTAGTTTTGCTGGAGAGGCAAAATGATAGGTATTACACTGGTTAGTATCTGTGAGAAGGAGACAGATGATTGCAAAGGACATAAGCAAGAGCGGAGAAGTCCCCAAAAGAAAAAAAAGTCATGGGCTACCCATCACTCAGATTGTTCCATGATCAACATTCCTTTTTATCCTCCTGATCCTACCTAATCTATTTACTCAATTTAAATCTTAAACTGTTCACTCAATAGATTAGATGTTCATTGAAAAACAAAACAAAACAAAACAACCTGAGTAGCCTTATTCTTTATAAACTCAAGGAGCTGCTCATCTTGTGTTGAATAGAGTTATGTACTGTTTCGAGGTTCTAAAGTTCTCTCCATTGTCCAAAAGAACAGCTCTGTTCAAGCCAAATCAGTCTGCATGCCATTTTCATCCTTGCTCTTCATGTAAAATGGTCAGTTAAGTTAGTATCAACATCCAGGCTTTGCTGCCCTCTGCTGGGCATTTGGGGACAAGCTTCTCCTTAAACAAAAATTAAGTGGTTAATTTAGCTGTTGGGTTTTGTATTCTAGCTAAAAGGAAGAAACGGGTTTATACATAGTCTGATATTAAAAACTAAAATTTAAAAACAAGGAAAAACAAAACAAAAACAAAATCTTATTCTTCAACACAAGTGGAATTCTGTAATCTGCATTTAAAAACTAAATTTACTTCGCTGAAATATTGCAGTAGTTTGCAATAAGAATAGTGAGGTACACTTCTGTCTTCTGTATACCAATGAATGCTCCATTGGCAAAGAACAAATTTCTCAAACAGAGTAAATTTTTTAAAAAATCTCCTGTTCCCACTTCTGAAAAGTTTTATCCCCTCTTTCACTGTGAAATTCTAAAAACATGAAAGGCAAATATCGCATGCTTCTAAAATTTCCAAAATGTATGGAGAGGCTGCATTTATTTCTACACATAACAGTGCAATAAAATTACATAATTAAGTTGTTAGAATCCTTGTAGAGCCCTACAGGATTTAGACATGGAAACAATGAATTTTTATTTAATATTCACATACATACAAATTAAAATATTTCTAAACCTACACTTTTGCTATTGTCCAGAACACTATTCCTGAAGTTTAAGAATCATAATTATGAAATATCAGATGAACTTCCCTATACTCCATGCTACTTAAGTGATTAAGATAGAACATCTATTGCCAACAATTCATTTTAACATGAAGAATATAAAATTCAATGATAGAAAATCATAGCAGTCTATAAAAGGATTTTTAGTCACCTTAATACATTGAATTGTTTGATATAAAAAAAGAGACTAAGTTATAAAACTGCTCAAAGATTATCAAACTAGGGAAATTATTCCTATCATGTGCAGCCTACTACAAAAGCAATTTCTTTGAAAATCCTGATAGGTTGGAACTGATACTAAATGCACAGAAGCAGCTGTTCGTGTGTTCTGTGTATTAACTAAGTATGACTGTAGGCAGAAATGAGGTTTATGATCACTTTCCCTAAGAGAGACTAATACGAAAATAAAACATTATTAGCATTGCCATCAATATAATCACCATGTATTAAGTGTATTCTACATATCAAATATAGTGTACAATGCTTTACCTTTAAATTTTCATTTAATGCAACACTAATAGGTATTTATTATCACCTCTACTTTACAGATGAGAAATGTATGGCTCAGAAAATGTAGGTTCCTTGCCCTACACTACACTGTAAGAGTCAGAACAGACCAAAGGGTTTCCAACCAAAGCTGGCTCAGAGGTTCACGCTTTTCTCAAGTTAAATGATAGTATTATATGTTGAAAATACTGTGTGTGTGTGTATGTGTGCAAATTTTGAAGAGTGACATACAAACTCAACTTGATAATTAATTTTAAATATATTATCATTACATACTTAACTTCGCTAAATAGCTCTAATAAATATGAAAAGCCTTTTAAGTGCTTTGGGAACAAAATGCTGTCTAAGCAACAACCAGACCTACTGGTCAGTTCAGCTAAGCCACTCAATTTTAAGTATTTTTTTTATCCTTAAAGGCCTCATTTTTTGGGTCGTTAGTTCTAGGTTAAAAAAAATGGTCTTGAAAAGACTTCAAAACCCTGAAGTATGAATCCTCTTGCAAAAAAAAAAAAAAAAAAAAAAAAAAAGTAAGGACACTTTTAAGGATTTGTTTGAAAATCTCTCTTATTCTTATAGAAAACCCAAAAGACACCACCAAAAAACAGCTAGAATTTATAAACAAATTCAGTAAAGCCACAGGATACAAAATCAATGTACAGAAATATGTTGCCTTCCTATACACCACTCATGACGCAGTAGAAAGAAAAATCAAGGAATCAATCCCATTTACAACTTTACCAAAAATAATAATAAACCTAACCAAAGAGGTAAAAGACTGGTACTCTGAAACAATAAAACATTGATGAAAAAAATTGAAGATAACACAAAGAAATGGAAAGACATTCTATGCTCATGGACTGGAAGAACAAATACGGTTAAAATGTCTATACTGTCCAAAGAAATTTACACATTTAATGTAATCTCTATCAAAATACCACCAGCATTTTTCAGAGAGCTAGAACAAACAATCCTAAAACTTGTATGGAACCACAAAAGACCCCAACTAGCAAAAGCAACCTTGAAAAAGAAAAGGAAAGGCATCACAATTCCAGATTTAAGGTTATATTACAAAGCTGTAGTCATCAAAACAATATGGTACTGGCATAAAAATAGACACAGACCAATGGAACAGAATAGAAAACCCAGGAAAGAATACTCAATGAGAAAAAGACAATCTCTTCAACAAATGGTGCTGGGAAAACTGGACCATGTTCTTATACCTACACAAAAATATACTTAAAATGGATGAAAGACCTAAATGTGAGACATGAAACCATAAAATTCCTAGAAGACAGCACAGGCAGTATCCTCTTTGACAAGGGCTGCAGCAAATTCCTTCTAGATAGGCCTCCTGAGACAAGGAGAAACAAAAGCAAAAACAAGCAATTGAGAGTACATCAAAATAAAAACTTCTGCACAATGAAGGAATCAATCAACAAAACTAAAAGACAACCTACTGAAGTGAATAGAAGATACAAATGGCATACCAGATAAGGGTTAATATCCAAAATATATAAAGAACTTATAAAACTCAACACTCAAAAGACAAATAATTCAATTAAAGAATGGGCAGAAGACACTAATAGACATTTTTCCAAAGAAGACATACATACAATCAACAGACACATGAAAAAATGCTCAATATCACTGATCATTAGGGAAACACAAATCAAAATGACAATGAGATATCGCCTCACATCTGCCAGAATGGGTAAAATCAACATGACAAAAAGTAACAGATGTTGGTGACGATATGGAGAAAAGGGAACCCACCTGCACTGTTGGTAAGAATGCGAACCAGTGAAGCCACAGTGGAAAACATTGTGGAGGTTCCTTAAAAAGTTAAAAATAGAACTATCCTATGATCAAGCAATTACATTACTAATTCAAAGGGATACATGCACCCCAATGATTATAGCAGCATTATCCACAATAACAAAATTAAGGAAGCAGTCCAAGTGTCCACAGACTGATAAATGGATAAAAAAGATGCGATGTACACACACACACCCTCCCTGCTAGAATATTACTAAGCCATAAAAAAGAATGAAATCTTGCCATTTGCAATGACATGGAGGTAGAAAGTACAATGCTAAGCAAAATAAGTCAGAGGAAGACAAATACCATATAATTTCACTCATATGTAGAATTTGAGACACAGAACAAACAAGCAAAAAGAAAAAAAAAAAAGAAAAAGGAAGAGGCAAACCAAGAACAAGGCTCTTAACTACAGAGAACAAACTGATGGTTACCAGAAGGAAGGTGGCTGGGGATGGGTGAAGTGCACTTGTGATGAGCACCTGTGTTGTATGGAAGTGTTGAATCACTCTATAGTATACCTGAAACTAACCTAATACTGTATGTTAACTGGAATTTAAATAAAAACTTAAAAAAATTTATCCTAAGAAAAAAGATTCAAAATAAACTTAATCATAAAACACACACACACGTGCACTCAAATTAAGTTCTTGCATTTTTCTTCTGAATAAGCAAGCACATAACAAGAAGCATCAGTTGGAGCCCAAATCTGTAAATCCCCATGTTCACTTACATTTCTTGAAAAAGGGAGTAACTCTCTTCTTTGTTGAACTGTGTCAAGAAAATTAAAAAAAAAACACAACAATTTATAAAGAGTTTACTTGATAGGGCCTGAAATTCTGCTAAGAACTTATTAAATCTAGTAGCCTGGGTAGCTCGGTTGGTTAAGTGTCCAATTTATGTCTTACGGTCATGTCTCACGGTTTGTGGGTTCAAGTCCCATGTTGGGCTCTGTGCTGACAGCTCAGAACCTGGAGACTGTTTTGGATTCTGTGTCTCTCTCTCTGCCCCTCTCCTGCTCACTTACTTGATCTCTCAAAAATAAACTTAATTTTTTTAAATTAAATTAAATTTAAAAAAGAATTTATTCAATCTAAAAATATGATTGATTCAGCCATAAAAAAGAATGAAATCTTACCGTTTGCAACGACATGGATGGAGCTAGACAATATTATGCTAAGTGAAGTCAGAGAAAGACAAATACCATATGATTTCACTCATATGTGGAATTTAAGAAACAAATGAGCAAAGGAAAATAAAAGAGACACAAGCCATGTTAAGCATGGAGAACAAACTGATGATTACCAGAGGAGAGCGGGGGGGATGAGTGAAATAGGTGATAGGGATTAAGGAATGCACTTGTTGTGTTGAGCACTGGGTGATGAATGGAATGGTTGAATCACTATACTGTACATCTGAAACTAATATAACACTGTATGCTATACTGGAATTAAAAGAAAAAATAAAAATAAGAACATGATTAAAAGCAGAGTAGGCTTTCCATTGCAGCTGGTCTTGGAAAGCATCTTCTAAGCGTTTGCAATGAGTTCTCTTTATTCTGGTAAACTCTATGAAGAATTGATCTATATTTGTAGCTAATCAAGATGCTTTGCTTCACACCTCCCCTTTGTCAGCATACAAAAGCTATGTCAGGAAAGCTTTCAGAGGTAATCAATCCTAAGGAAATAAATGGATCAGGAAGAGAATGTCATGAATAAATGTTTTATTAGACTATTTAAATTCACTGTTTTTAACATTGCCATATCTGTAAAGGCAACATTACCCCGATCCTGTTTTATAGTAATTGATTTTTAATTACAAAACAACTATGATTAAATCAATCCATCATCCAAAATTGTGTTTTACTATCTGTTCCATCATGTTTAAACTATTATCAGTTTCCCACGGCCTGTAATTAACCAAAGTTTTTCTATGTCCCCATTAACTTCAGCTAATCGAGGTTATCCTCTGCTTATTATTCACTTTTTAAAACTCATTTCTTAGCCATGAATCATGATGAGGGAGAAAATGATAGCTGAAATGTATCTTTTTGGAAGATATGCAGAGATGACAATAACCCTTACCTACAATACTGGAGTGTTACTTCATAAAATACCAGACTTAAAGAGAAATAACTTCCAGTCTTATGCTAACAATGTCACTAATTTTTATTAGTGTTCACTATATTTTCAGAAGGGCTCTTTGCTGAGCACCATGCATGCAGAGATCCGCTCCTCACAAGATTACACACAAAGAGCAAATTTCTGTGTTTTAGACAGTTTAGCTAACAACACCTAATGCCAGGACTTAGGTCTGATGTGATTCTGGAATTTAATCACTCTATTCCTCTGCTATGTACAATTACAAGATCCTCCCTTGTAGCTGTGTTCCCAGCAGATAGAGTGGTATTTTGTCTGGAATAAGTGATGTATATGTACATGTGCACAAGCATGTGTTTAAAATTTCTACAGTTCATATTTATCCTATAGAAACCTCACATTTTTTATAATATAATTCACTTTTTAAATGCCAGATTTTCTAATTTGCCAATATAACTTTAAAAGCTAACCACAGGGGTGTCTGGGTGGCTCAGTTGGTTAAGCAACTGACTTTGACTCAGGTCATGATCTGGCAGTTTGTGGGTTTGAGCCCCGTGTCAGGCTCTTTGCTGCCAGCTCAGAGCCTGGAGCCTGCTTGGGATTCTGTGTCTCCCTCTTTCTCTGCTCTTCCCCCACTCACACTCTGTCTCTCTTTCAAAAATAAACAAACATTAGAAAAAAAAAAAAAGCTAACCACAGTGACAGGGTGACAGGTGCAATTCAGTTGAAGGACCATAATTTATTCAGGCCAGTTAGGTGCCAAACAATAGAAATCCACTTCAAACTGGCTTAACAGGGAAATATATTGGTGCATATAACCAAACCAAAGGAATTACAGAGATGAAATGCAAGACAAACAGTAATAAACTCTATAGGCATTTCTGCTCAATACCTGGCATCTCATCTCTATTCCTCTTGTAAAGACCATCTTATCAATGAGGTAGGACTGGCTACCAGAAACTCTAGGCCCCAAAGCTGACATCTTTATAGCCAGAGAGAAAGGAACTCTTCACCATCACCTCTAAGTTTAAAAATCCTGGGAGAGACCACTCACTGGTCCACTGTGGGCCTCATGCCCACCCAGGAGAACAGAGTGATATGGTCAGTCAGGTTTGGGTCATTGCTCACTGCTATTCCTAGGGAGGCAAGCTACATTCAATAGCACTGAATGTAAATAAATTTACTTAATTAGCTTTTAACTAAAAAAGCATGTAAATCTTTTGCAAGAACGTTAGTTACTCTATCATGTATATACTTAGACTTAAACGGTTTCTAAATATCCTTGTGACTCTATTACTACCCGAAATGGCAAGTCTCATATGGGAGCATTTGATTGACTAAAAGAGGTTACAAGTTTTCATGTTGGTTTTATACTGAAGAGGGAGAAGGAAGATTTCCCACCAGTGATTTTTTTTAATGGGAAATGTGGACTACTGTCCCAATAATTCTATATAATGACATATTCCACTTAAATAGGGATGTGATTTCTATGAAGGGGGACAAATAAATTTAAACAATCATTACTTCATGTAGTCAAGCCCATTTAATTAGTCACTAACATTAGTTCTTAGTTCCTTAACGTTTTCAACTTACTTGATATTAAGTTAAACATGAACAACAATTGATTCAATCAATTCTCATGTCTGGCATAATAACCCTTATTGTGTGTTCATGGTAAACTGAATCTGTTTGGGCAAATTTCCTTTGTCACTGATGCACATTCACCATAGAATAATTTGTAGTAACTGCTTTCAAAAGCAGTGAGTAATTTTTTTTTAACATGGAAGAAATTTTTTAAAAAGTCTAAGACCAGTGTTGTTACTCTTGAACTCTGCAGAAAGATGTTAACTATAAAAAGAGGTCTCGGTTGGGAGTAGATAGATTATAAAGAGACAATTCTGCAGAGAATCTCTTTTAGAAAGCATTGCTCTAACACTCCCTCATGCCTCCTCCTTAGATGAGGAGTAGAGAAACATTTGGCTGACCATCAGCTTAGTTGGCTGGGCCTTCAGTGAGATTATATAGAGAGACCTCTGGTGTTTCCAGATATAGAAGGTTGCATTTTGAAGGAAAGACATTGCATTGGGCTCAGTCTGAACTTTAAGAATTTATCAGAACCAAGAATGCATGAATGTTTCCCATGGATGAGATGTGGATAATTTGGGAAAGTGAGCTTATTCCAGCTCAAGAAGACAGGGAGGGGACTCCAACAGAGAGAGTCTGTGGAGAAAGGCAGTCAGGAAACCAGAGATGCAGGGGTTACCAGAAGACAGTCCATACTCAAGATATGGGAGCTATGCATAGAAAAGCCCTTCAGGGAAGCTCTGAAGAGAGCACAAGTGAACTACAAGAAAAAGAATTGGCTCTAACCTTCTGCCAGGTATAGAGTCAAAGCCCCTAGAGCAGACAGATCTGTTGCTAAAAGTCAACAGTTATCACGTGGTTCTTTTCAATTCACCTAAACACAGGCTACTGGGCAACTTGGTTGGCAGGGTAATGAATTGTTCAATGGGCTTGGCTTCAACAGATTGCAACAAATGCTAAATTCTTGCTGTTCTTGAAATGGGCACTAGAAATCACACTGTGTGGGGCCAATTCTAATTTGTATTCTGGAAACGTATTTCAACTTAAGAGTCAAATTACCTCAGAGGATGATTGCATTGTCTTAATATATGTACAGACTCTTTAGGTTTATACTCAAGACTGCCAGTATCTAGGATTTCATTTTCATACTTTTCTTTTTGTCAGACCGAATTGTTTGTAAATGTAAGAAAACTTACTCTCTCATCTCCACCAAACTCTCCCTTTTTGATCCACATGGCTCCCTCTGAGCTGCTCTTCACACAGAAAATTAGGACAACTAAGCCATCTCCCTTTAAAGACCAATCCCAACATGATTAAATACTCTGGGCTTTCTAGAGAGATACTTGAGTTGCCTAAGAATCCATGAAAGAATTAAACCCCAATGTCCTAAGACATCCATGATAAGCAATGAATTACCATTTCTCCTCTGAGTCTAGAATAGAAGTAGTCACATACCACCTCTGGGAGAACTGAGGGAAGTCACTCAAGCATTTCCTGTGTTCTTTGATTTAGAAGAGAAACCCAGACTGAAAACTGCAAACCTCTGCTATGTATTGGGCATTTCAAGACGGATTTTCTCTTGGGTAAAACGATTGTTTGAACAATCTTTTTTTTATTCATTTTTTATCATTATTTGGCCTTTCTCTACCTCCCATTGCATTTTGTGCTATATGTCATTGTTTACTTTTTTTAAAACTGAGTCAAATTTTTATCTGCTATACTGGATCATGAGCTCCATCAAAGCAGGAACTGCTTCTGTATTCTTCAATATCTTAGCAAAAAAACAATATTGGCTTAAAAATGATGGTTCACTTAGAATTTCTTCAACTAACATTTTAAAATAAAACAAGTTACAGAATGAGAATGATGCTTGCTCACAGATTGTAACTTTTGTCTGTGTACAAACTTAACACAGTCCATTATAAAGAATTCAGTGTTACCAAGAGAAAAAGAGCATCACACAAGCTGAAAAGAAGGAACAGTGTAACTTCCACAGAAATACAAGAGTTACAAAGTAAAATACAGACTAACACCTGCAGAGCTGCTTTTATAACAGATAGGCATGTATAAAATTACCACCATCTCTATTATCTTGACTTTGGTTAAGTATCCTGCATGTGAGAAGGATAGAAAGGGCATCGAGACTCAGCTGCCAGGAAAGTAAGCACACTGGATGAAAGAGGGAGGAGCTAAGAAAATCTGATGCTCTGATTTATGTTCATACACCATCTAGAACCATTTGTAAGTGTGAACTCAAAATACAAAGGAAAAAGGGTAAGTTTTCTTATTAGACTATTTTTTTCTTTCAGTAAAATGAAACTCATGTAAGTTAAGGGTAATTGGAAAATAGGATTCAATATGTGTGTCACTGAGGCAACAAAGCAAATGAGAAATAATAAAATTCAATTTTAGTCCGAATTTAGCCATCTTTGGATGACTGTGAAGATTTGCAAAGTCATTTACTGTTTCTGAGACTCAGTTTCCCCTTCAGTAAAATAAGTAACTTCATGAAGAGATCTATTTTCTTTCTTCTCATCCTAAGAACTCTGCAACTCTAAGAATACCTACAGTACCCTTGAAAACTTCCACTTGTATTATCCTTTTGCCAGGGAATGTGTATTTAAAACAAAGTGAAAAATCACTTTATTTCTAAGAGTGAAAAAGAACACAGAATAGTGTTGTCTTGGCAGACTTTGCCTACTTCCCATAAAAGACATCCTAACAGTCAGATTGTACAGATGCACCTGTAACTTGTGGGATCACATTTGCAGCCTGGGAAGAAAGAAAATATTGCACATGGAATGTGATAAACTACCTACAGTGGTTTATAAACTGAATATAGAAAAAGGCCTTGGCGACAGTATGATTATGTTGAAACACAAGTCAGTACTCAATACTCAGAAAAATCTGAGAGATTCAGCTTTCATAAAGGTGTGAGATTTTAGTTTGGAGGAACTCGCATAGAAAGCATCAAAATGGATACATGGTAGAGCAAATTATATATTAGAAAAATAAAATATGTTAGAAGAGATGTGTATATTATGTAGAAGATGACAGATTGTTATTTATATACATATATGAGGCATAGTATATATAAAGGTTTTTGTATACATGTGCATTGATACACGTGAGAAATGACAAATACATAAATTATATACAGCTATAAAATATATAAGATATATTCAAATACATGTGACTATGAGAATAAATTATATATATTATAAAATATAAGCTTTTAGGTCTTACATTTTACTTTGATAAATTTTCTCTTTTATCAAAAAACTCAAGGGGTGCTGGGGTGGTTCAGTTGGTTAACCTTCTGACTCTTGATTTTGGTTCAGGTCATGAGCTCACGGTTCAGGAGTTCAAGCCCCCTGTTGGGCTCTGATGACAGGCAGAGACTGTTTGGGATTCGGGATTCTCTCTCTGACTCTCCCCTGTTTGTTCATTCTCTCTCTCAAAATAAACAAATATTAAAAAAAAAAAAAAAGAAACTCAAGAAATAGGGACATGGGTTCACAGAAGGAATTCTCTTTTTTTTTTATATATACCGAGAGTTATTAAATATGCTACAAGAGAAAATCAACTTTCTCCTAGGAAGAGGAATAATTTCTGAACAAGTGAAACTATACTATAATATTATATGATGTAAATGTATTCAAAATATTAACGTGGGATGCATTTTCAATTTATTCTAGGGATAATGACAATATTCCTACTATTAAGAAAGTCTTCTAATACATTTGATTTATGAGATCAAATTTATAAGAAATATTTATGCATAACTTTGTGGAAGGAAACTTACACCTGTAATTAAGATCTATATAGCACAATAATTTATAGGCTAAATCATATTTTAAATTCCTTTCTCGCTATTTTTCAATTTCTCTTTTTCTGACTTTAGTTTTACATAATTTTATAAGTATTTTACAGCTCTCCCTTACTCATTCATTCTTTCATTCCACCGTCCTTTCATTCTTTGATCATCTAGCTATATACCAAGATACTAGGATCAGAAGGGGGGTGTTAATGGGGAGGAAAAAGGCAGAGGAACAAGAAGAGGAAGTTGAATGAGAAGACTCCTACTTAAGGAGCTGGTAGCAATTCCTTAGAGCCTCTCTCGCTCCACCCCATCTCTGTCCTGTGTTAGTTCTGACTCCAATCTTAGTTTTGCTTTCTATGCAGATAACTCCTAAGATTATCTTCCCAATCTTGAAGATTCTCTGAGCTCTTGCCAATGCTTCTCAATGCCTCAACTATTCCCACTGAACAGCTCCATCGACTTCATTAATGTGTGCATGACAGAACATCTTCACTCTTTCTTCTAGTTCCCTCTATGTCCCCTATGGTCTCACTGGCACCACTGTTCTTTTACCCAGGTTCTCAATCTAAGCTTCATCAGTGATTTTCACCATCTCTTCCCTCTTACGATGATTAGTTGCCATATAAATCTATGCTATTTCTACAATGTTTCATATTCGTTTATCTTCTCCCACTTTCATTAACCAAAATTTAGACCCTCATTTCTCTTGCCTGTATCATTAAAACAGTGTCATAAATGGTTTTCTCACTTCTCTTACTTTTTCACATTGATTCAGTATACAATATGCCAGATATTTTCCCCAAGGCATTACTTTCATGTTTTGGTAAATGTCACTATTTTAGCTCTAAAATCCTCAATGCCCTGACTTACAGGGCTATGTGATGATTAAATTAAATGATGCATGCAAAGTGATTATCAGGGTGCACTTACCACATAGTAAGTACTCCGTTATAATTAGCTTTTTTTTCTATCAATGGTGCTTTTCTGTATTAAGATAGAATTTAAAAATACAATGTTACATTAGGTATAATTTAAATATAACAGTTTCAGATACACAACATAAAAATTTGATATGCATAAGTATGTGTACATATGTATATACATGTGTATGTATGTGTATGTATAATATACATGTGCATACGTACATGTGTGTATATATACATGTGCATATGTATATATGTGTATGTATGTATATATGTGAATGTGTATATGTGTGTATATGTGCATATGTGTATATATATATGCGCATACATATATGTGTGTTGTAAATATACATGTGCACATGTATATATACATGTGCGTATGTATATATGTGTGCATATGTATATATACATGTGCATATGTATATATGTATATATATATGCTTATGCATATATGTGTGTGTATACATTCCAAAATGATCACCACAGTTAAGTCTGGTTAATATCCATCACCACACAAAGTTACGAAACAGTCTTCTTTTCTTGTGATAAAAACCTTTAAGTTTACTCTTAGCAAATTTCAAATATACAATGTGGTATTTTTAACTTTAGTGACCATGCTGTACATTACATCACCATGACTTGTTTTTAGATTCCATATATAGGTGCAATAATACAGAATTTACCTGACTTATTTTACTTAGCATAACGCCCTCTAGCTCCATGTTGTCACAAATGGCAAGACTTCGTTCTTTGTAATAGTTGAGTAATATTCTATTGTGTACATATATCATTTTCTTTTTAAATTTTTAAATATTATTCTTGAGAGAGACAGAGCATGAGGGAGTGGAAGAGAGAAGAGAGAGACACAGAATCCGAAGCAGGCTCCAGGCTCTAAGCTGTCAGCACAGAGCCCAATGTGAGGCTTGACCTCACGAACTGTGAGATCATGACCTGAGCCAAAGTTGAATGCTTAACCAACTGAGCCACCCAGACTTCCCTATCACATTTTCTTTATATATTCATCTGTAATTAGCTATTATACATCATTGCATACAAAAAATGTCAGATTATTTAGTTCTCAATTTGCCATCCTTTTAGAATGCCTATAACGTACAATAATTAAGACCTCTGCTCAGAGATTGGCTAGATTCAAGTCCTTTGGAGTCCAGAGTATTACCCTTAGGCAAATTGTCTAGCATTTTTGCGCCTCCATATCCTGATCTACATAGTTGCAATATTAGTATATACTCCATAGTGCTACTTTGATGATCAAATAACTGGTACATGCAAAGCAAGTATAGGGTTAATGGTAAATATTCAATTAATGTTAGGTATTATCAATAGCTATTCAGAGTCTCCCATGATCCTTCTCCAATTTACCCTAACCTTATTTCTCACTCTTCTGTTCATAAACCCTATGTTTATTAAATTGGAGCCAATTTCTATTTCTTGTATACACCTTTCCTTTTTCACCCATATGTGCAAGCTCTTTTCTTACTATCTTCGGTCCTGTTCATTTATACTTCTTGAAAACCACACATTTTCCATATTTATCTGAAATGTGTCCTTCAGATATATGATTTCACTCAAGTGGAATTTGAGAAACTCAATAGATGAACATAGCAGAAGAGAAGTGAAAATAAGATAAAAACAGCGAGGCAAACCGTAAAAGACTCTTAAATACAGAGAACTGAGAGTTGCTGGAGGGGAGATGGGTGGGGAGGTGGCTTAAATGGGTGATGGACATTAAGGGATGCACTTGTTGGAATGAGTACTAGGTATCCTATGTAAGAGCTGAATCACTGGATTCTACTCTCCTGAAGCCAAGCCTACATTGTATGTTAACTTGAATTTAAATTAAAAAATAAAGTGTGTCTTTCACATAGGAAGAATAACCACCTGCAGAAAAATGTATCACTCGTCATACCCTCATGTATTTTAGTATGCCACTGTTTATGGTGCTTCTAAACACTTGAATCTTGAATTGATTTATATGTGGTAATAATAAGATGCAGAGATGAATGTATAATCTATGACTTGCTCCCTTTTGAACAATTTATCATTTGTTTATGAATACATTATAGCATACATTTATGAATCAGGTAAATGATTTACTGTGCTCATAAAAACGCCTGAAATTGGGCTAACTTTTGCGTGAACTTTTCTTAAGAATTTCAGTCTTTCCCTTGGTCTATTAGACTCATCAAACCTGCTTTTCAAGTTTAACATGCGTGTGTGTGTGTGTGTGTGTGTGTGTGTGTGTGTGTGAGAGAGAGAGAGAGAGAGAGAGAGAGAGAGATTATGCAAAGCTATAGGGTGGGCTTATGTAACTTTTAAAATTATTAAACATGCTGTGGTAAAAAAGAGACCACTTCTAGGTTCTGTATACCTGGTTGTATTAGTTTCCCAGATCTGCCATAACAAAGTATCGCAAACTGGGTGACTTAAGACAACATAAATTCATGGATTCACAATTCTTGAGTCTAGAGGCCCCAAGTCAACACAGCAGAGCCATTCTTCCTCTGAAACCTGTAGGGAAGTCTCTCATGTCTTATGTTCTAGTGATGGCTATCAATCCTTGGCATTCCTTGGTTTGTAACTATTATTACTCCAATATCTGCCTTTGTTATCACATGGTGCTTTCCCTGTGTGTCTGTACCTTCATATGGTGTTTTTCTCTTCTTAAAAGAATACTAAGAATACTGGATTAGGGCCCACACTAAAGAACTTAACTTTATCATATACACAAAGCCCCTATTCACAGATAACATCACATTCGCAGGTAGCAGGGTGAAGACTTAAACCTACCTTTTTGGGAGATATAATTCAACCCATAACACTTGAAAGGGTCCAGAACATGCCACTGTGCACAAAAGTTATTCTGAGTGGAAGACTTTTGAGTTTCTGAAATCCCTTACCTGCCTAAGAGAACTCAGAACTCCTCATAAACTCCTTTGGAGAATAGCTCTAATCCTCTAATCCTCTGAGATGAAAAGCTGGCACCATATTGAAACAGATGTGGTCTCAAAACTATCCTATCGCCTGTCCATTCTCTTAAGTGCCTTATGTCCTCTTACCTTCGCCTATTAGATGGCATATAAGCCCCATATTCTAACTGCCCTTTGAGTCACATTTCTTTATGTGTGTGTCGATGTGATTAAATCTACTTTTCCCTTGCTAACTAGTTTTGTGAGTATAATTTGCAGTGTCCACCACCACCACCAAAGAGAACCTAGGAGAGTAGAGGAATTTTTTTTTCCTAGGACACACTGGTGAATTCAATTTATGCTTAATGACAAGCTACTTGGAATTTTCTCCAGGTCTTCTGGCCATGGAGTTGAAGGGTCACTGAGAGGTCCAGTATCTAAGGAAAGACTTTGTCAGTGCTGCTAGAAATGCTTTTTCTCTACGTATTTGCCAGTTAAGAACGAGGCAGTGTGGTAGTGCCATCATCTAATCCACACGATGCTGGGATAATATTGGTAAAAGGTAAAGTTATCTGGTTGTTTTGAAAGATTAGATATTTCTAGTACTCACCAGGTGAGGAACACTAGAAGAAATAGATAAATGTACTAACAAACTGCAAATGCCATATAGTCACCTTAATAATAAAAGGGCTGAGATGGTCTAGTTCAGGTACTCTGATTATCCTAGTGCATGAATTAAAACTACTATTTTTTAAAAAGTATTAAAATATTTTTTAATCAGAACTTTAATCAGAATATATATATACACATATATATGTATATATAGATATAATTTATTGTCAAATTGGTTTCCATACAACACCCAGTGCTCATCCCAACAGGTGCCCTCCTCAATGCCCATTACCCACTTTCCCCTCTCCCCCACCCCACATCAACCCTCAGTTTGTTCTCAGTATTTAAGAGTCTCTTATGGTTTGTCTCCTTCCCTCTCTGTAACTTGTTCCCCCCTTCTCCTCCCCCATGGGCTTCTGTTAAAGTCTCAGGGTCCACATATGAGTGAAAACATATGGTATCTGTCTTTCTCTGCCTGACTTATATCAGTTAGCATAATACTCTCCAGTTCTATCCATGTTGCTACAAATGGCTAGATTTCATTCTTTCTCATTGTCAAGTAGTATTCCACTGTATATAAAAAACACATATTTTTAAAACTAAAAACCCATTCTACAATCCTTCCAAGAAAATAAGCAAGCTCTTTTAGGTATTTAGATTCACTATTACTGCCTCAGAATAAGTTAAAGCCAGCTGGAATTCCAGTATAGCTGTTCAAAACCAATGACCATTTTTGAGAGGATTCCTTGTAATAGCCCCATGGTACTCACAGGCAACACATCTACCTGTCAGACTACACTAGTAGGAAAGGTGAAAGCAAGAGGGAGGAAGGAAGACATGGTATCTCAGTGACATTCAGAGATCACTCACAACCATTATTTTTGGCATGTTATTAATATAAATTTATTCAATCTAAGATCATACAGGATTCCCAGACCATGACCTTTTGCAAATATCTCAATAAAACCATAACATTTGAACTCCAAAAATGAACAAAGCTATAGATAGTAACATGAAATCTAGATAGAATGATGTTTAAGATTTGCAAGCTTAATTTACATTTAAATAAAGTCCAACTGGTTTAGCGTCATCTGAAAAGAAAACCAAAGAAAGAAAGCATTCGAAACATCTTTCCAATGGTGCCATGCACTGATTTATACCACAGACAGCCTAAGCACATCCTTAGACAGATATTGTCACTGTACTTGAGACTATCCATAGCATTAAATGTAAGGACAGTTGGTAGTATGGTGACTAATAACTCTTCCATTCATCTTATATTCTTAGTTTCAACAAATTTGCCTCCACACCGTTCTCTACTTCCAACTACCAGTGCAGAATACAGTCTCCTACAGAAGCATTCAGTAAACTAATTATCTGTTTGTGTTTCAATACTTCATCAGGATGTGCCAGAGAATGGACATCAGGACCACACTGCACTATTTCTATTCAGACTCTTTTTTTTTTTTTTCAGTGCCAGAAAGATGTATTCCTTAAACTTGAAAAAAAAGGGGGGGGGGGAGGGCAGATTTAGATTATAGTACTTTGTAGAATCAAGATAAAGGCAAGGATTTGACTCCAGAGTGTATTTAATCTCAGTCTTCCTGATTCATTGTGTATCCTTGTTTAGAACCATTTGATGTTGCTTCATTATTTCACCTTCAACAAATGCACTACTATTTTTCCTACAGATTACCTGAAGTTGCATGTTCATGGATATTCTCAAGTGAAATTTCTAGAACAAGAAGTGGATTAATGTCATTCTTATTGTAGGGGAAGTCTTTATTGAGGGGAAATCACCTCAGAGAAATAATGGCTTTTCTTTATTGAGTCAATTACTTATTGTTTGTGCTGGATGCTTAATATACATTGCTCTTCATAGTCCTTACTGCGTACCATAAGGATAGTTATGTGTAGCTGCATTTTAAAGGATTGAGGCAAACAGACATAGAAAAGTTCAATATGTTGCCCAACATTACACAGGTAGGACACAGCAGAACTTGGGTTGAACCTAGGTGTCTTATGTATTCCAAAGCTTGATTATGCTATGGTACCTCAAAAAGGAGTGGTTCCAAAGCTGTATGGTTATGGTATACCTAGCCATATACCTAGTGGATAAAAGCCCATGGTATGAAACTTGGAAATCTGTATTTTTAAAAATCTCCTGGCTTTAGAGTTCATGGTTTTAAAGGATATAAAAGACCTTATGGTTATCCCTATCACTATAACTTATTCTTTAAATACTATTAAGTACTATTTAAATGTTGAAAGAATTTTGAGTTTAAGGGAATTTGTTTTCTATTATAAAAGATTAACCTGAATCAAAAAAGCAGAGATCGATAACCTGATTAATGATAGTTACTAAGGAAGCTATTCCATATTTGGTAAAAAAAAAAAAAAAAAAATTACCAGATTGTGATGGTTTTAGAGAGGAGAAAGGACAGCTTCTTTTATACAACATAAGCAAATCAACAAATACCTTGATTAACTACTACTAGTGACAACTTTTATGCTGGCATATAATTCATAATCTATAAATAAATGTTTAGGTACATAAAAGCTAAATTACTACTAATTTGTAGCATAATTCAGTTCACAAAATTTTATAATTATAAATAACTTATGTAAGAGGTCTACTATATCTATACAGTATCTATGAAAACTAGTGTAGTGGTTGATATATAATGGGACCTGCATTCAGAATCCAATCTTATCCCCAAGTTATGACAGTCTTTCTAGGATATAAAATAATTCATCTTTTGTGTCATGCCAAATCAACAGAAATTTAGCAAGATCTCCTAATTTTTGTAACACCATCAGAATAAATTCTAAATTAAACCTTATAATCTTAAACTACACTTTGAAGAATAATTATTTATGTAGTTTCCTTCTTTTCCTTGTTAGATAATTAAAAAAATTAGCGTTTATTTATTATTGAAAGAGAGAGAGAGAGAAAGAGAGAGAGAGAGCATGAGCAGAGGAGGGGCAGAGAGAGGGAGAGACACAGAATCCAAAGCAGGCTCCAGGCTCTGAGCTGTCAGCACAGAGCCCAATGCGGGGCTCAAACTAACAAACCACAAGATCATGACCTGAGCTAAAGTCAGTCGCTCAACCAACCGAGCCACCCAGGTGCCCCTTTGTTAGATAATTTTTAAAAGAAAAACTGTTTTGTACCTTTCTCTGTTAAATAAAGGATTATTCTTGTTAATATGTTATATATATTTTAATGAACCCTTATTTAAACTAATCAGCAATTCATATCAGTTTATCTTAACATTAACTGAATGAAAACCAAAAATCCCAACAATTGTTGTATACATTATAGCAACTGTCTCTCCTTGATAATTTAAATGTGTAAATTCTACCATCTCTATTTAAATGTCACTTTTATTCTGTATTTTTTTTCTAAGTCATTTGACACAAGGGTAATATAGAATGATGGTTAAGAATGTAGACTCTTGGGCACCTGGGTGGCTCACTCGATTGAGTACATGGACTTCGGCTCAGGTCACGAGGTCACAGTTGTGAATTCTAGCCCCACATCAGGCTTTGCCCTCACATTCCTTAGCCTGCTTCAGATTCTCTGTCTCCCTCTCTCTCTCTGCCCCTCCTCCACGTGCACACGCTGTCTCAAAAACAAACATTAAAAAAAAAAAAAAGAATGTAGACTCTTGACTTAGGATTCAAATCTTGACTGTACTACTTACAAATATTAGACAACTTGCTTAACTTACATACCTTGATTTTCTCATATATAAAATGGAAATAAACATAGTAACTGTGTTACAGGGTGGTTGTACCAAATTAAGAATAAAAGAAGGGTTTAGAATATAGCTTGGCCAATGGATACCATTTTAATACTCAAAAACTATCCGTAAAAAGGTATAAGCTTTCATTGTAAACTTTGGGTTACTTAATTTGGATCATATATAAGAAGGTCTAATTAAATTTACATTAATTGACCCAAACCTAAAAGGTATTGATTTGTCCAGGACATAGCTTATTCTTTTGATTTTATATTAGAAATATTTTTTAGCAAGATGTAGAGCATCTATTCAAGTTTTTTTTTCATTTTATAATCATATAACTCTTTTCTCTACTTCTCTCAATCCCCAAACTCTTCTCACAAGTAGTCTATATCACAAGGAATTACTTTTTGGAAAAACATGGTAATAATTATATACAACTGTTATTTACATGACATGTAACAATGAACAAATTGTTTTCCCATACTCTTCTTTTGATTTGTAGAGATCCTTATTACCCTGTTAAAAGTGAAAAATGTGAGTTAATTAAAATTAAGTGAAAGTTTTATTCAAGTCTGTTTTTTCTGACTCTCCATGATCTTTGTTCTCATCACTTTGTTCTTTTTAGGGATCAAATAGCAGTGTGACTGGCCAGGTACCTTGATGGATTTATGATTGCTCTTTTGCTTAATTCAATAAATGGGATTTCTGTTTATAGTAATGGTGAAATAAGCTAACAGACCAATTGTCCTGCTGAAACAGGAAACTAAAAAAAGTGGATAAAATCTTCAACTAAATAAACAAAATTGATTCAATGACCTCAGAGAGCCAACCTGACATCAAGGACCTAAGGGCCCAAAATCAAGAAAAGGGAAATATAGAGGTGAGTACATTATTTGAGATATCTTTTCACCTATTTGCAGCTGGTGACTAAGAGGCTGAGAAGCCAAGTAAAAGAGCTTGAATAAGAAGGGTGGTTAAAAAGCTGAGAAGGTTAATAGACCTCTTGTTATTATTAATACAGGCAAAGACCAAATTTGTCATTCACAGACACTACAGAGATGGGTCACTAATAAATACTGAAAGCTTGCAGTTTGAGCTTTAACAATTAAGAGTAAGGATAAATTAGAAATTAACCTGTAGATTTGTCCTTAGAAAGATTAAAACTCAGTTCAAATCAGTAGAATTGCTGATTGAATTAGGTGATCACCCTCTACCCCAACTTCATGCCAAAAGTAAAAAATAATCCTCTTTGTTGGATGATAACATCTTAGGATGTAGATAATTGCATCTTTGTCATTCCACAGCTCTAGGAGTTTCTGCAAGATATAAAACTGGGACTAATTTAAAGGCTTTAAAGAGTTCATTTGTGCCAAGAGATATTCATGTAATATTATAAAAAATAAACAGCAAATACATTTGGTTCTTACAAAACAAAATCAAATGTTAGATAGTAGGAAATTAGTGGTAAGGCCATGAGATACATAAGGACACCACTCTTCCATTTTGAAGCATTTTTGTCCTTGTAGCTTTCAAAATCAGCTGCACAGAGTCCCAAACAAAGTACAGCCGCTCCAGATAGAGAGCTTAAAAAGCTTTTTAGCAGTTGACTTTTTGATTGTCCAACCTCCTTGATATGGAAGGTTTTCCTCTTAAGTTAATACTGAGTTAACCCAGATAAAATAACATCAAGAAGCAGCCACCATCCCAAGTTCTGGGGAAACAAAAGACAAAGAGGTAAAGTTACAGGATATCAAAGGAGGATCCCACAGAGCTGATGCCACGAGTTCTAAAGAGCCAGAGCCTCTAAGCTGCTGCTGATCATTCTTAGGGACCCTGCAGGGCTGACTGAATGAAGCTAGAGAGAGGAAGACAGGGAGATTTCTAAATCAATCACCATGAAACTGTGTAGCCATTATCTTGTGAAACAATGATTGGAGTGACTTTTGTCTTCCTGAGAAGACAGACCCTAGGCAACAGAGATTTGGGTTTTCCAGTCCTGAACACATCAGTAAAATTCCTTTCACTATTACCTTTCCTTCCTCCACTTCATAATCCAATAATATAAATCATCTACACTGCACAAACTGTTAAATGAATGTAGATCTCCATTTTAGGTCTATGTAACATAAATACTCATTTTTGACTCATTAAACCAAAAGAAAACAAATCAAAATCTTCTGTTTGTATTGATTGATAGAAAGTGTTTATCTAATAATTTCAACCATGACAAGTAAGGGATAATCAATGAGAAGCAATTAGAAAAGCACAACCCAAGGCAGCCTAGTTTTCAGAATATCAATAGACCCCTTTCACATAGAGCTATTTAGTGTTGATTTTTCAAACTACATAGACACAAAAATACAGTGATAGCTTGGCATTTTTAAGTGACAATATGTTTTTATTTCCTAGGAAGCCATTTCTAGACATTAGATATACTTTATGTATCATTAAAAACACAGTTCAGAGTTGACACAGAGACTTGAAAATAAGAATGGATCAAAATATATTCTAAATAGGCCCTCACCACACATTATTAATGGATAAGAAAAAGAAAGTGGACACGTTTCCATCACTTAGAAAACCTGGCACAACAGGATATCAATAAATATTGGCAAACAGATGAATCACTGTGTTGTACACCTGAAACTGACATTACCACTGTATGTGAACTAACTTGAATTTATTTTTTTTATTTATTTTTTTTTAACTTTTTAAAATTTATTTTTGAGACAGAGAGAGACAGAGCATGAACAGGGGAGGGGCAGAGAGAGAGGGAGACACAGAATCTGAAACAGGCTCCAGGCTCTGAGCTGTCAGTACACAGCCCAACGCTGGGCTCGAACTCACGGACCGTGAGATCGTGACCTGAGCCGAAGTCGGACGCTTAACCGACCGAGCCACCCAGGCGCCCCTGAACTAACTTGAATTTAAATAAAAACTTTAAAAATACATACATTGGCAAACAGATAAGTAAATATGACAACTGTTTTTGACCTTTTCGTGGTGTCCTAAATATTTTTCAGAAATATATGGAAAATTGCAATAGTCAGAAAGGACTGAAATTCATGACTGTCATATTTACGTTTGTTAAGAATAACATTTTCCTCTTTGTTAAAACTAAAAATCAGCCAGGAAAGTGCTAAATAATAAATAAAAATAATTTTTAAATTTTTTTTTCAACGTTTTTTATTTATTTTTGGGACAGAGAGAGACAGAGCATGAACGGGGGAGGGGCAGAGAGAGGGAGACACAGAATCGGAAACAGGCTCCAGGCTCCGAGCCATCAGCCCAGAGCCTGACGCGGGGCTCGAACTCACGGACCGCGAGATTGTGACCTGGCTGAAGTCGGACGCTTAACCGACTGCGTCACCCAGGCGCCCCTAAAAATAATTTTTTAAAACCACAAAGTTTATCAAGGTTAAGGCAGAAAAAAAGTACTCCTTTTCTAGAATTATTTTGTATTAGAGCTATCTTGTCAATTAAAAAAAAAAAAAAAAAAAAACTAAAAATGTATCTTTAGCCTAGCAGAAACTTTACCTGGGCTAGCATCTCAGCCAAAGATGAAAACAATATAAAAGTATTTTAAAAAATTAATTTGGGAGCACCTGGGTAGCTCAGTCCATTAAGCGTCCCACTCCCAATTTTGGCTCAGTCATGAGATATCCAGCCCCACATGGAGCTCTGTGCTGGCCTAGAGCCTACTTAAGATTCTCTCTTTCTCTCTCTCCTCTCTCCCCTCTCCAACTTCTCTCTCTCACCAACCCCCCCCCCCCCCAAAAAAAAAAGAGAATTCAGAGAGGCGGGACCAAAAGGAAAAGCTTCCTGTTATCACACATCATTTAACATTAGGAATTCTGGTAGTTAAGCTGCCCTTCTAGAATATGCAGACTCAGGAGCTGTTCTGATTTGACAAGGTAAGGAAAGTATGACAGTAGAGATGTTGAGGCAATTTAATCAAAAGTTTGAGAAAGAAACTCACTATAGCCAATGTTTGGATCTACAGAAAAATGAATCATAGAATATTCATTTGATCTGTGCAGCTACAACTCTCTTACTTCCTTAATAGGGTCAGTTTTAGATTCTGTAAGAATAAAAGTCACAGTCTCTCACACACACACACACACACACACACACACACAATGAGGGGAGACAGAAAATAGTATTCCTAAAAATCAAAATTTAATGAGAAAGAGAATAAAACCCAGATTTTCAGAGTTGAAAAGGACACTGGGGTTCATTTTGGACAACTCTTTCATTTACAGATGAGTATATTAGGCTCAGGGTTTACATGGCTTAGCTCATATTCAGGAAGCAATTTTGTGGAAAAACAAAAATAAGTAAATAAGCAAATAAATAAATGTAAATAAATGAAGGTTTTAACTATGAGTCTTGTGTTAATATTTTCTTCTTTTTAAAAATCAATCTTGGATTTAACATTGTTTTGGTAAGGATTCTCCAGAGAAAGAGAACCAATATTAGACGTAGATATAAATACATAGTTATAGCTAACAGGAACTTTATTACAGGGATTGGTTCACAGGAGTATGGAAACTAAGCATTCTCACAATCTGCCATCTGCAAGCTGAAGAGGCAGTCATGTCTGAAAACCTCAGAACCAGGGATACCACTGCTGTCAATTCAAGTCCAAAGGCCCAAGAACTTGGGGCCAAGGGTCTAAGTCCTGGTCAGAGTCAGAAGGCCCAAGAAGCATAAGTACCCATGTTTGAGAGAAGAAAATGGGCATCTCAGCACAATGGAGTAAACTTGTACTTCCTCCACTGTTTTGTTTTATTCAAGCGCTCAGTAGACTAGGTCTACAAATTCAAACGTTAATCTCTTCCTGAGACTAGACACATCCAGGAATAATGTTTTACTAGCTATCTGGGCATTCCTTAGTTTGGTAGAGTTAACACACAGTTAAACTAACACAAACACCAGCTCCGCTTTCTCATTTATAACATGCAAATAACCAAATCATCCATCACACGCGTCCTAGAATTTTCCCTCATAGCATATTCAGTAAGATGATTGAATCAGAATGTGAACTGTTCGAATATTCCAGGAAAATGCAAAAAATAAAATAAAATAAAGTGGGCCATTCAAAGTAGCTTTCAGTATAGTTTCCTTTACTTCCCCTTACCCCCAAGGAGAAAAGATAAGTTTAAGTGGTCTTCATCATAAAATATTTTTGTGAAAGGAACATTCACTCGCTTTATAGAAAAACAGCCATGGTATAAAATGACTGGACATACTCAATCCAAACAGTTATAAGAATTATGGGAACATACAAGGAAAGGGTACTTAAAAAAGAGAAGTCATCAAAAGATTCAGAGTAGCTTTCTGTAGAAGAATCATGAAGAGTGTGTGTGTGTGTTTTCCCCTAAGGTTTCACCTAAGAGAAAGCTCATCAGACTCTTCAGAGTGGTTTATAGAGCAGGGCTGGCTGGTTTGACTAGAAGAAGCTAAGTGAGTCTGATATGCCTAAATTAAATGGCAGCTGGAGTTGGGATAGAGAAGTATTTCCTTCTTTCTGACATACGTCCAGACTCCTCATTTCATCAAACTACACAAAAGCCTATAGAGAGGCAATCTGAAGTGTCAGATACCACATTATACCATTTACATCATTAACTCATTTAACTTCCTTTCACCCACTTCTCAGGAAAATACTCAGAAGCAATAAGTAAATTTTATTTAGAGAAGTCATTCACTTGTTCTACCTTGAGTTCCTTCCACAGTAGTTTAATATTTATTCCTATTGAAGAGATTATCTTCCTTAAAATATATTTTCGAAGGTTATCACTGTCCTTAAACCAATAATTAGTGAATTATAAATGTGTATTTCTCTATGTCACATTAGAGACATACAAGCCATATAGAATTCCTTAACTGTGACAGCCTAGCCCTCAAAATGTCCTGATACCTGTAATTCAAGAAACACCAATGACACAAATTGTATAAAGCAAGTTAGAATAGCAGTATAAGAGTCTTTGGTGGTAAACTAGCAGAGCTTTCACACAGAGAAACCCTGTTTGTGGTTTCAAAATTCTAGTTACATGCATTATTAGTTACAAAAAGGAAATAAAGAAAAACAGAACACAAAACAGTTCTGCACTGCTGCAACGAACCCAGGGTTAATTAGAATGCTCTCTCTTGGTCCTCTGAGTCTTCAGGTTGTGACAAACAGAATGCATTCCAAGCAACAGACACCAAACATTAATACGCCCTCTGCAAAGGCCTCGCTTTAAATGAAGTGAACCATAATCAGATGTTTGCCGCACATCACACACTTACAAATGTTATTAACGTTGCAACCTGCTTGACACATCTAGTCATTGTGTTTACAACTTAAAGAAAAAAAAAACAAAATGAAAACATTTTCTTGTCAGGGTCAGGTGACAGTCATTAATTTTCTTATCCACTGTGTTTTTGTTTTGTTGTAGATTTTTTTCCCACAGGGAGGTGTCAGTAGCTAACTCTCTACTTATTTTCCTGTTACGTAAAGAACAAGAAAATTTTAAATTAAAAAGTTATTTCAGTAATGACAATTAAAAAGACACTATAAAGATGTGTTGGTATCGTGTACCTGAATCAAAATTCTCAAAAGAACACACAGAAGGAAATAGAATCCCAAGTGACTTAAAGTCCCTGAAGAGAACACCATTTTTTTTGGAAAATGTATCTAAACAGTGTTTCTGAAGATAAAGAAATAGTCTTGTAACAAGTGTGTAAGAGACTGCTATGCCAAAGACAGATTAAGTCCTTTTAAAATATAGAAAGAAGCCATTTAAATTCTGGGATCAAGAACAACTTTAAACATTTATAAGAACATTTTCTATCATTAATTATTTAATGCATAAATGTGTGTCAAATATCTTCTTGAACTTCCTTTATGTTTTAAAAATAAAACTGCTTTATCAAGAAATGTAACCTGAATAATACAACGTTCAACTATACAAGCAATACTTCACCACTGCCTTAGAAATCATTCTGTAGATAGTGGTCAAATACAGAATAATGGAAGGAAACCTCTGTAGGTGGAGTAGAGACTTGGAGGGGACACAGAGCAAGCAGTCTGAGAAGCAAACCCCAGTGGAAAGGATTGAGGAAACAAAACCTTAGCAGAGATTAAGGTGTCTGAGTGGGGAACACTAAGGTGAGCAGACACAGAGGCAGGTAAGGATTTTCTATTCATCTGTTTATACACACACACACACACATACACACACACACACACACACACACACGTAAATATATATACGTATATTTACATGTGTAGGTTATACAATTTTTTCTCCTTTTGTACTGTTAAAAAGAAAACCATAGGCCTCAAATGGTGCATCTGGGCCAGGCCAAGTCACAAATTAAGGCTTAATATGTGCCTAAAAAACCTAACTGTAGTTTCAACCTCCCCCAGAAACAGAAGTCTTAACCTGTCAATCAGGAATTTTCTGATCAACCCCAACTAGGTAATCTGTCACATGGGCCATCTCTATTCCCCTCAAAGACAGATGAGGCAAGCCACCTAATAAGATCCCCTGCCCTTCCTCCTAAGGAAAGGTGGCCTTGCCTGGAACAATCCCTTTTCTCTCTTTGCTAATAACATTCTTGCCCTCCTTCCTCAATTCCTCAGAGCTTTTCTCTACTCTCTACAAGGGATACTGCCTGATTTATGAATCACTTAATAAAGTCTGTTAAATCTTCAAATTTACTCGGTTGAATTTTTGTTCTTTAAAAGTAGTCAGAAAGGAGTCATCAAATCACCTTGGAATCACTAACAACAGCCCTCTGAAAGAGATCATATGGGCCGTGAAGGGTCTCAGGAAGAACAAATCATGTGCTGACACACCAGCTTCCCAAAAGGATGTGTGTAGGGTAAATATAATCATCTCCTCATAAGAGATCCTTGAAGGAGTAAGGGGGACAGTGATTCCAAGTGTGTGCTATAGCCTATTCTTGAACCAGTCCTTATTTCTTGTTAGACTTGATCCTTAGGAGGCTTTACATGGGAACTGATGGAGAGCTCTGTCATTTGGGGAGTGCAGGCTTAGTATAGGCCTAACCATCTTGAACATGGAGGAGTCAGATCATTCTGGCCCATGGGACAATGGGGTGTGTGCAGTTCTGGATAGGATATGAAAATGATATGATGTGATTTAAAAAAGAATAAAAAAGAAATAACAGTGCATTGCAAATTAAAGTGTAACAATTGTTTCTTGAAACTGAAGGGGAACAGAATTTGCCACCCCAAAATGTGTCTCTTTGGGATAAGGATTATTTTAGGCTGATTATTTTTATGGCATAGCAGACCCAGGAAAAGCTTTTTAAAGTGAGTAGAAGTCATACTTTTCTAAGAAACATTTACAAGGGAAACCTCCACTTGTTAGGATGTCCCCTTCTCTGTACTGGAACAAGCAGGATAACTCCAAATCTCTAGAAACTCTTCTCAAGGGAGAAGTCAACTACTAAAATCTGTGCAACCACATTGCCTTTGTTTATTGTCCTTTCCTAGTAACCTCCCCAAACTAGTCTCCCCTACTTCCAACATCTTTTGTCTTTAGCTGGAGATGTTTTTTTATACTGTTAACTTGGACCATTTCAAACAGTTACTCAGTTTTCCTGGGTATTTACCATGTATATAGAAGGTAATACATTATTAAACTTCCATGTGTTTTTCTTCTGTTAATCTTTTACTATATGGATGTCTCAGCCAAGAACCTAGAAAGAGGGGAAAATTATATCTTCTCCCTGAAAAAACTTCTGTATTAGCTTGTATATGTCTATGCAGAGATGATGAAAATTTTTTTTTACAAAATGCTGCTCTGCTTGATATATTGAGAAGCAGAATTTCTGGGTTTTTATATATTCAGTTCTACTGCAGAACACCAAATTGTTCTTCAAAGCTATATGCTTATATCTTCCTCCTCCATCAGTGCTGCACAAGAGATTTGATTTCCCCGTTTTCCTGCTTACATTTGGAATTATCGGAATTCTTTAGATTTACCAAACAGCATGGTGTTAGTTTTTAGTTGTTTTGTGTTTGTGATTTCTGAAAAGGTTGAGTCATTTTCCATGTCAATATTGACAACATGTGATTTTTCTTTTTGAAGTGCTTGTTTACATTTTTCACCATTTTTATATCAATGTTTTTTTCCCCCTTAATGGTATATAGTTGTTTTAAAAGTATGTATTCTTGACAATAATCCTCCCAGATATATGCACTGAAATACTCTCAATCTGGTCTTTTCAAATTCTTTTCACTTTGTTTATAGTGTTTCTTGTCACACAGATCTTATTTAATGTACTAATCCATCTTTTAGAATTTGCTCATATTGTATCACTCTTTAGCTGGGTATTAAAATAGAAAAAACAATGCCTATATTCTTCTAAGCATTTCAATTGCTACTTTTCATATTTTGGTCTTTATCTAGTATGTACTTTGTGCATGACTTAAGATTGAGGTTTGATTTTAGTTATTTTGTGGACAGCCAATTGTCACAGCAACATATATTGAATAACCATCCTTTCTCCAATATATGTTGCCCCTTCTACCATTGACTACATTATCATATGTGTGGGCCTTTTACTGGATTCGTGTGAAAACATGGCATTAAAAAGGAGTATCTTTATCTTTCAAACTGACTAACAGCAGCAGCAGAACTAGACCATCACCAACAATCTGATGAAGTCCAAGTTTCCAAATTCTTGCCTCTTCCTACTGAAAAGTGTGGGAGATCCTGAGAGTCTAGATGATTCTGTGCCTTGGAGTTGAAAGAACTCTAAATGGTCCTAGAATATTAAAAAAATTTTTTTTGACATTTATTCATTTTTTCAGAGACAGAGACAGAGCATGAATGGGGGAGAGGCAGAGAAAGGGAGGCACAGAATCTGAAGCAGAGTCTAGGCTCTGAGCTGTCACCACAGAGCCTGATGTGGGGCTTGAACTCAAGAACCACGAGTTCATGACCTGAGCTGAAGTCAGCTGCTCAACTAACTGAGCCACCCAGGCACCCCATTCTAGAATATTTTATTATTGTCAGAAAGCAAGGATGCTTTTATAAATGATGGGGTGGGAGTAAATAAAAACAAAACAAAACACAAAACTTGATGGGGCTAACACTGCTCCAGTTGTGACAATTTGAGCCACTACAACCACAGTGTCCATTAATATTATAAGTGATGAAAATACTTTGAGCTTGTGAAATGCTATTAATTTACTATTACACTGAAATGAACGAATATATTACAAAGGGTTTTAGCTATGCAAAACACTGATATATATTAAAGGATATGTTTTAGGTTTTAGCATTTTAATAAACATATTTAATGCTAACACACATCAGTAGTAGCATTTAGTTAATAATGTAGATTAATAACATCAATGTTAATACACATAGGCATTTTGCTTTTAATAAGTGTATGTCTTTATTTTTTATTTTAAAGAGAGAGTGTGTGAGCAGGGGAGAGGGTCAGAGGGAGAGAGAGAAAGAGAGAGGGGGAGGGGGGGGTGGGGGGGGAGAGAGAGAGAGAGAGAATGAATGAATGAATGAATGAATGAATATCCCATGTAGGCTCCATGCTAAGTAGAGTTCAAAACAGGGCTAGATCCCATGACCCTGAGATCATGACCTGAGCCTAAATCAAGAATCAATCATTCAATTGACTGAGCCATCCAGGCATGCCAAGTTTTATGTCTTTCTATAAGGCACAGATTGTATACCGTTTTCTGTGTATAAGTAGGTAAGAGTAACACAAACTCTGAGTAAGGCAAAATATCCTGCAAAACTAGCAATAGGCCATCATCAATGGTCTCTCATTAGAGCTAGGTGGAAAGAGCTTAATATTATATTCTAAAATGATTAGAATCCACATAAGAGTGAAACCATATGGTATCTGTCTTTCTCTGTATGGCTTATTTCACTTAGCATCACACTCTCCAGTTCCATCCACGTTGCTACAAACGTAACAGAAACCCATGGGGGAGGGGAAGGGAAAAAAAAAAAAAAAAAGAGGTTAGAGTGGGAGAGAGCCAAAGCATAAGAGACTGTTAAAAACTGAGAACAAACTGAGGGTTGATGGGGGGTGGGAGGGAGGGCAGGGTGGGTGATGGGTATTGAGGAGGGCACCTTTTGGGATGAGCACTGGGTGTTGTATGGAAACCAATTTGACAGTAAATTTCATATATTAAAAAATAAATAAATTAATTAATTAATTAAAAAAAAAAATAAATGGGAAAAAAAAAAAAATAAATAAAATAAAATGATTAGACTAATGTTTTAAATGGGAATAAGAAAATGATTCTGAGAAGTTAACCTAAGACATTAATTCTGTGGATGACCACCTACTTGTAATGACAATTATGCATTCCTAACCTTCTAATGATAAGAAAGTAGACTAATATTTACAATAGTTATTCCATAGGATATATAATGCTGGAAAAGCAAATAATACATATACAATGTATACTTTAGAAGAAAGACACTAAGTTAAAATATTTAATAATTCAACTAAAACTAAAGAATTCCTATAAATATACACAACAAGTCTGATCTGAAGAGAGGTGAAGATTTGACTCACTGTCAAGGAAGCAACCAGGTCCCAGGATTCAAAGAATCTATCATTGATAATTCACATATTGTAACTTAGGTGGGCCTGAAGCAGTTTTTTTTTCCTTTTTGATATCAAATTATTTGAATACATTATCTCTATTAAAATATTTCTACTCTGAAACCATAAAGCAGTTACAAGAAAAGTATTGCCATAACCCTAGGAAAGTATAAAAACTAAGTATAGAAAATAAGTAAAAGGCACCCAAACTGTAAAGGAAGAAGTAAAATTGTCACTATTTACAGATGACATAATATTATACACACAAAATTTTAAAGGTACTATCAATAAACTTAAAACTAATAAGTGAATTCAGTAAAGTTGTAAGAGACAAAAATCAATATGCAAAACTGTTATGTTTCTATACCGATGATTATCAGAAAGAAATTTTTAAAATCCCATTTACAATTACATCAAAAAGAATAAAGTACCTAGTAATAAATTTAACCAAGGAGATGAAAGACCTATATATTGAGAACTACAAGATATTAATGAATGAATTTAAGAAGACACAAGTAAATGTAAAGATATCCCATGCTCATGGATTGGATGAATCAATATTATTACAATGTTAATACTATCCAAAGCAATTTATAAATTCAATGCAAGCCATCTCAAAATTCCAATGTCAATTTTTCAAAGAAATTGAACAAATACTTCTAAAATTTGTATGCAACCACAAAAGACCCCAAATAACAAAGGCAATCCTGAGAGAAAGAAGAGCAAAGCTAGAGACATCAGCCTCCCTGATTTCAAACTATAATACAAAGTTATAGTAATTAAAATGGCATGGTTTTGACATAAAAACATACAGATCAATGGAGAACAGAGCCCAGAAATAAACCTACACATATATAGTCAATTAATTTATGACAAAGGAACTAAGAATATAAAATGGAGGAAATGGCAGTCTCTTCAATAAATGATTCAGGAGAACTAGAAAACCCCTTGCAAAAGAATGAAACCTGGAGCACCTGGGTGGCTCAGTTCATTAAATGCTCAACTTTGGCTCAGGTCATGATCTCATGGTTCCTGAGCTTGAGCCCCACATTGGTCTCTGTGCTGACAGCTCAGAATCTGGAGCATGCTTCAGATTCTGTGTCTCCCTCTCTCTCTCTCTCCCCCCGCCCCTCACTAATGTTCTGTCTCTGTCTCTCTCTCAAAAATAAATAAACATTAAAAAAAAAAAAGAATGAAACCTGACCACTAACTTATACCACACATAAAGATTAACTCAAAATGGATTAAAGAATGTAAAACTTGGAAACAAAACTCTTAGAAAACAGGCAGTAATCTCCTTGACATAGGTGTTGATAATATATATTTTTTAATATGATACCAAAAGCAAAAGCCACAAAACCAGAAATAAGTGGGATTATATCAAACTAAAAAGCTTCTGCTCAGAAAAAAACATCAACAAAAGGAAACGACAATCTACTGAATGGAAGAAAATATTTGCAAATTATGTATATCATCTGATAAACTAATATCCAAAATATATAAAGAACTCCTACAACTCTACAGCAAACAAACAAAAAAAACCCCCAAACCATTCTGATTAAAAAGTGGGCCAAAAATCTGAATAGATATCTTTCCAAAGAAGACATACAGATAACTACCAAATACATGAAAAGATGTTCAACATCACTCACCATCAGGGAAATGTAAATCAAAGCCATCATAAGGTATCACCTCCCACCTGTCTGATTGGCTATTTTCAAAAGACAAGAAATGACAAATATTGGTGAGAATGTGGAAAAAAGGAAACCATTACGTACTGTAGATGGGAATGAAAATTGGTGCAGCCACTATGGAAAATAGTTTGGAGGTTCTTCAAAAAATTAAAAACAGAATTCCAATATGATGCAGCAATTCTACTTCTGAATATTTATCCCAAGAAAATGAAAACACTAACTCAAAAAATATATATGCACCCCTATGTTCATTGCAGCATTATTTACAATGGTCAAGATAGGGAGACAATATATGAATAGGTGAATCGATATAAAAAATCTGATGTATATGCACATATCTAAATACAAAAAAAGAATGAAATCTTGCCAATTGTCACAACATGACAGACCTCAAGGGCATTATGCTAAGTAAAGATGTCAGAGAGAGAAAGACAAGTACCACATGCTCTCTTATACGTGAAATCAGGAACGTGAAGCTAATCAAACAAATTGTCAGAGGTGCGGCTGGGAGAAATGGATGGAGGAGGCCAAAAGTTAAAAAGAAAAAAAAAATCCCTACCAATTCACAAATTTTGTATTTGGCAGATCTTGTTCAAAATTTTAAAATCTATTCATTGTAAATAGAAACTCAGAAGATTTACTCATTTAAATGTACAAAGTGAAGAGTAGTAGCTCTGATGCTGGGGACATTCAGAATTCAAAAAAATTTCAACAGGGCAGGAGAACTAAATTTTAAAAATGTATTTGATTTTTCCTTTAGGCCAACAGAAAAGGGCTATAAATTTGACAGTAATAAGAACTTATAATTTACTGTTCTTTTCCTTGCTTGATAGGCATAATTAAATTATCATCCCAAAATACTAGGTCTGTTTACCCTTTTATCAGTGGTATATGAAATTCTTCCACATCTCTGAAAATCCAAAAATGCTTGACTTCTTACATTTAAATGTATCTATTTATAATACCTATTAGCAGTATCCTATATTTTATACTCCTTGATGCATAAGTCCTTATACAAAGGAAATAATTATGGATATCTCACAAATTTAGGTTCAACATTATTTGATGCAATACCTTTAAGTTAAGAATGAATTGGAAATAACATACATTTCCAATAGTTGATGATTGGTTAAGTAAATTGTGTTATTCTATATTTACATAGTAAAGACATAGATTGTAGTAAACATATATATACCTTAGTATATATACTAGACATATATATAGTAGACATATATATATACTTTAGTAAAAAATATATACAAATGAAAAGTCCAGAAAATTAGGTATTAAGGTACCATGTGGATGCAAGGTTAATTAAGGATTTTTTGCTTATCTATATTATCTAAATATTTACAACAAATATGAGCTATATTTTAATTAGAAGAACAAGTTAGCCTTCAGGGGGAGAATGGTCAAAGACTTAATCTAACGCATTTCATGAGAAAAGTTCTAGAAATTGTAGTTGATCACATACCCAATTTTCATTTAGTCAATAAAGTTAACTATATAGAAATAAGTATTAAACATATCAGTTAACAAAGATTTTTAAAATATTTTTTAGAGAGAGAGAGCGCGAGTTGAGCGAGCATGTGCACAAGTTGGGGAGGGGGACACAGAATCTGAAGCAGGCTCCAGGCTCCAAGGTGTCAGCACAGAGCCTGATGCAGGGCTTGAACCCACAGACTGTAAGATCATGACCTGAGCCGAAGTCAGACACTTAACCAACTGAGTCACCCAGGCACCTTGCCAAAGTTTTTTAAATACATTGAGTAGGAGTACATTAGTGTTTGCCTATGTTTTGCCTCCTGTTTATAATGTTTGAAACACTCCACGGAATTATAGTTTTAATAGTTCAATAAACTTAATTAAGAATTTGAACATGAAAAGGCAAGAAAATTATTTTCAGAATTTTATGAAAAATGTTTTATAAAGTGAGTATTAAGCTAAATACACACAGGAGTGCAGATTCGTCAATTTACAGTCCAGTGTATATTAAATAGAAAATTAAATACTACCAGTTTAGATTTCTACATCTAATTTGATGTTTTTTTCAAATTACAAAAGGAATGTGTACATTAAGTCAAATGAAAAAATTTAGAGTTGGACAGAGCAAGAAAGATTATCATCTCATCCTAACCCACCCCCAAAGCCTACTTGCCTTGCACAATCCATATTAGAAGCCTCACACGTGCACTTTCCCTTTCCCTTGCTCATCCAAATACACACCTAAATATAAACACCCACACAGGTGTTTGTTTTCAGAATTGACTCACACAGTACACCTTGATTGGTAATTCCTCTTTTAATGTTTCATTTTAGGTAGCTAGTTCCATGTCAGTAGATATACATTCATTTAAAACATGTTTTTTCTAGGTATGTGCATACACACACACACACACACACGTTTTATATACATGGAATGATACCATCGTGGTACTTCTTACTTAGTTCAAGTTACTTGCTTCTGTATTTTTTTGTTTCTTCCACTCCTCTCTTTCCTTGACCCCAGTTACTCTCTTCCACCTTCTACCCACCCCGTGATGGCATATATTAACAGCCTGATACAGATCACAAAATGACTTGATGCTTTGGAAATGCAAGGGAGAGAAAGAATTGTAATGAAATATTACAAAACAATGCAATTAGAGCAGAGATTTTAATAATTAAAATTTTAGCTCTTAAAAATTAAGGCTATGGAATTTGCTAAAATAATCTGTTATGTAAAGTAAAATATTGTGTTAATTAAAATATACTCTCTAAATGATAGAAAATTAGGCATGCAAAAAACACTTGGGTAAAAGTGTTTTCTAAACTTATTCAAGATGCAAAAACTTAAACTTGCATGAGAGAGGCCAGACTGTATCTGTTTCTATAGGGAGAAAAGTAGTTTACTTTCAATTCTTATCTTAGCAGGCACAGACAGAACATGAGGATTTGTACCTCTGGCTATTCAAAATCAGAAATCTGATCTAGATTTGGAAGTTTTTAAAACTACTTAGATATCATCTCATTGTAAAGCCATGTGGGGTCCAGGAGACAACCTAGTTCAACTTTTTTTTTTTTTTTAAATAGCAATTAAGACCCAGAGAGGTTCAAACAGCTTGCCTAAGTTTTCACAGCTAATTAAAGACAAAGCTGGAAACCGAACTGAGGTCTCTTACAGTCCAAAAATTTTCATTTTCTCTGTAGTTTCTTTGTAATGTTGAATCAAAACTTCAGTGACAATAAAAACATTTAAGAATCTGTATGCAATTCTGCAGTTCCTTGGAAATGAAGGGTTCCTTAAGAATTGTGATTAATGACAGAATCTTTTGCAGATGGTATGAATACGGGCTAGCTCTACAATCATGAGAGCAGGTGATGGCTGCCCTGTCAGCTCTTGACAATCTAGATTCTAGAATGGCTACTTCCAGGGATGAGGGCATCAATTACAGCCCACAATTCTGCACCCTACTATTCCTGAAAGTCTGTAAAAGTCACCATATTGTTTGTTTTAGCTTCTTCAGTTTTAAGTTCATTACACTACTTTGTGTTTCTGAAGCCAACATATGGAGAATAAGTGTATAGTCAGCATATGGAGAGTAAGTGTATAGTCAACATATAGAAAACCACATACATATAAACATATACAGAAAGACGCCCGAGTTTTTATTCATTAATTATACTTTTTACGCTTTAATCCACTGCCAAATCATATTTTTTTTTCCATTTAGGAAAACAACATCCTAAAAGTTCTAGCCAACTGTATGGTTAGAGGTAGCAATTCCCACTCAAGACTATCCTCACTTCTGATACCAACTGCAAATTTGAGGGTCCTTAAGACCACCTTTAGATTCTAAAATTGACCAGAAAAACTCTAAATATGGTAAATTTTTTTCATTCTCATATTTGTGGTATATTACAGGGAAAGGATACAGATTAAAATCAATAGTGGGAAGAAGAATACAGGGCAGAGTTCAGGAAAGGTACCAAATGCAAGGCTTTAATTGTTCTTTCCCCATGGAGTCACAGACATGTTACTTTCCCAGAATCAGTATGTGACAATAAACACAGCATACTGCCAACCAGGGAAGATTAACCAAGCCTCAGTGTTCAGAGCTGTTCTCAAGGCTCCATCACGTAGACATGATTGACTGACTGCCCATGTCACTAATCTCAGAATACTCTCCTTCTGTAGGTCCAATGATACCTATGATCCAAAGTCTTCACTTTAAAGTCACATTTGTTGGTCTTTCTAATGCAGGTAGCCTCTACCCTAAGACTATCCAGTGACCCAAGACCCCAAGAGAAACAAAGACACTCCCATCAGGCATGGCATCCCAAGGGCTTAGAGATTACTTCCCAGAAGCCGAGGGCAAAGGCCAGACTTCTTTTTTTTTGGATATAAAGGGTAAATTCTTTATTACACAGAACTTCTTTTGTTGACAATCCCCTAAGAAAAAGCTAATTTCATAATTTTCAAGGCCCTGTCCCAGCAAGTTTGTTTACTTAAATGATTACAGACTAAAGCATGCACTGTAAAAAATAAGGTAGAAAACACCTTTCATGGTTCTTCAAGAAACGATTTTCATGTTGGTGTGATATGGCACAGTTCATCTCAGAGACATCAAAGAAGGAAGACATTCTGATAAAGCAGCTGAAGGAATTACTATGTAAAGGACTAAAACAAAAAGTTCACATCTGGAAATGACAGTAAGTTTCCCAAATAATGTTATTTATAAAAGTAATTTTGATCTTAAAAATAGACTTTAAAAAAACCTCTGTTCCCTATGGAGTAAGGAGGAGAAAGGAATAAACAATAATTGGAAGATTCTTGTTTTTCTCTCTTAGCAGTCAAAATTGCTAATTCTGACCTGCAGACAAAGGAGACAATAGCATTCTAAGATCATAACCATACTCTTTTCATATTCTCTTTTGAATAGTACTGTATATTAGAACCAGAATTACATTTAAAAAATATACCAATCCTGTTGTCTTTTGTCAACATAAAATATATATATAAAAGAAAAAAATAACTAGAAAATTTTTTGTGAATTTAAATTTTCATTGAGGACATTACAGTAACATTGTCTATTGAACTGGATATCCAATTGTATGCAAGAAAGCACAAAAAGAATGGTAAATGTAACCCTATAAAACAATTATACAAAACATTTGAATATAACAATTTCTCTAATACATTTTTCAAATGATTACTATAGTGTTCTCCAAGGAGATTTAGAGAGTTGTTTGGAAATGTCCTCCAAATGCAGTCCTAAAGTGTAAGAAAGTTGACAAATTACATGCAGCTCACCCTAACAATATGACACTTTAATTAAGAATATATTTGCATACCTTGGAAGAAAATTATGTACTATCATGGCCCACTTGAAAGAGACTAGCTATCCATACAATACCATAGATCCAGCACATAGCAATAAAAACTTTTATTGTTTGATGACTATGTATTAGATTAGATCTGATTCAGAAAAATAAAAAAATTCTCAGATTCTCAAACCAGAAGCATAGATGATTTTTAAATTTAATTTGGAATTCTAATATTATCTTAGCTATATTAAAGGATTAAAATGTCAGAGAATGAATGTCTTTCTTTCAACTAAATCCTCTGCATCTGTCTTTTGGTTGGGATTGACAGGCAAAAAGCATATGCATAGGTTTTGTTGTTGTTTCACACCAGAATGTTAACTTATTAAAGGGAGTAGAAAAAAAAAAAAAAGTGAAGAATGGTTTCATCCACTGAGAGTGGGACAGGTCTCTCTCCCAGTTAGACCCCAAACCACTCAATACAGGCCCAAACCTGAATTTTCATTTGAGTAGACTACTCTCTTCGCCCTGAGACCTGCCAATGTCTTATTTCCCAGGTTTACCACAGCTTTTTCCTGAAATATTGGACTGTCTTACACCACACACACACACACACACACGCACACACACACACAGTAGACAGCAAAAAACTGTTGTTTTTAAGACTTAAACTTTAAGTATCCATAATAAAAATCTTTTCCTGTTTGCATATTTACTCCATTTCTTGAGGGCAGGCAGAATCACTTAACACGAGAGCATGGGATTCAGATTCAAGTCCGAGTCCTGTACTTACCATTTTAATCTTAAAAATTAATAAATTCTCAAAGCCCCCATTTTCTCCTCTCTAAAATAAGGATACTAATAACTTAATTCCAAGTTCACAGTAAGGATTAAACGAAACGACTTATGCTTCATATGTTATAATGCTCTTGTACCAGAATGAAAGCCACAACCTAAAGAAAAGCAACTTGGAAAAGAATCTGCTTTATTTCTTGACTATGATGCTTCCTAGATGCATATATAATTCCAGTTGATACTTGTCTATACTCAGAATGACTCCTTCCCCTTGTCCACTAAGCCTTTAATACAAACCACTACCCATTAATTTCTACTTTCCATAGGCTGAGTTCTTTCAGAATTTATTCTGCAGAGCTCTAAAAACAGCCGATTCAAGCTCTATCACCTCAGCCCTGCTCTGGTGTATCTGAACTCTAATAATGGAAACAGCTCTTTCCCTCTGAAGGTCAATGGCCCCAAGTAAATAGGCCTTTAGCTTTTCTGCCTTACCAGTTTGCCAGGCGTATTTTGACATGTCAAAAATCTCTAAAACTCAGCCTCTCAACTGAAGTTTTATATTATTGTCATTTGTCTCTCATTAAAGTTGTCAGAGTCAAAAGTGTTTCTTACTTTATATTTATCTTCAGCTTCTAGTAAACTGCTTTGCTCAATGCAGGTTCTTAACAGACTTTCCTAGAAAGACAAGTAGTGATTCTAGCTCCACCACCTGATGAATCCTTTAATTTACTCTAACTTAGCACATCCCAGACTCTTGCTATCTTATTTTTTAGGTTCATGGTTCCCATTTGCATTTTGTCTCTCACTTGGGTCCCAATAGTGCCTATTACTCATCCACAAAGTGGTAGAGGCCACCAAGTAGGAATACTTGAGACCTGAAGCTAGGAGCTCCTTTGAGGACAGGTCAGGAAGCTCACCACTTTGGGCTAGTGGTACCACATGGCCCAGGTAAGTTCCAAAGTCAGTGACTCCTTCCTTGGGATGAGCAAACATCCCCTAGAGAAGGAGATTTCTACAGAACCTCAACCTATTCACAGGCTCCAGGAGTCTTGCTCTACCTGTAATCATCAAGTCTGAGCTCTTGCTCTTGATTCCTCAACCAATGTCATCACCAGTGTTATGATGTAGATATAATTCCTACAGTTAATGAATAGACTTTTAAAAAAGAATACTCCGAAGTTAAGCCTATTTCTTGAAGATTTTTTTAATGTTTATTTTTGAGAGAGAGAGTGTGAGCACGTGAGGTACACACACACACACACACACAGAGAGAAGCAGGTTCCAGCTCCGAGCTGTCAGCACAGAGCCCGATGCAGGGCTAGAACCCACAAGCCATGAAATCATGATCTGAGCTGAATTCAGACACTTAACTGAGCCACCCAGACGCCCCAAGCATATTTCTAACACAAAAGTCAAGCTGTATTAAAAGTGGTCTTTGAACAACTGTTCCTCCCTGCCTCTCATCTCTCTCTGCAAGGATATACTCTCTCTTACCTTTAATCACAGCTTCTTCACTTGATCAAAACCCAGTTTGACTCCATCTCCTACAAGTCAATAACTATAGGCATTTTCTTCTGATAATACTCAGATTTGCTTTTGATTTCCAAATAATTATACCCATGAGGCAAATAGTATAAAGAACTTAAAATCCAATTTGATTCTTTTCCCTTTTTTCTATTCTACTTAGGGTGAGAATAAAATAATACACAAAAGGTATTAAATACAAATGTTTTGTCAATATTATTTTCCATTAAAATCACATTTATGGTCCAATCAAATTATAATTAAAAATAACAGAGAAAGAATTCTACTTTCTCATTTTTACTTTAAAAACCAAAAACAATTTTCCCTGTTATGAAATATTATATTGATGATCATTAAGATGAAATCAGCTGCCTGTGAATTTTATGAATCATATTAATATCTCTAATCAAAATACACAGTAAATGAGCTTAAGAGTCCCCACAAAATAGTGTTTAATAATAAGTGAATTCAAATAAGAAGTATAAAGGAAAATTAAGAGATTAAACTTGGATTTGAAAATATAAAGATGTTGTTCCATGTTAAAAAACCAAATTACTGAATACTAGGATTTTAAGTTTCCAAATTACTACTTAGATCTCAACATTTACATTTTACATGTTAAAAACCATTAGGCCAAAATACAACATCCTTTCAATGACAAAAAAAACTCTCAACAAAGGAGATGTAGAAAGAACATCATACTTAAAGGTGCAAGGGTGAAAGCTTTTCCTCTAAGAGCAGGAACAAAACAAGAGTTCTCACTCTCACCACTTCTATTCAACTTACTACTAAAGTTCTAGCCAGAGCAATTAGGTAAGAAAAATAAAAGGCATCTAAATTGAAAGAAAGGAAGGGTATCTGGGTGGCTCAGTTGGTTGAACATCCAACTCTTGATTTTGGTTCAGGTCATGATGCTCAAGCCCCACGTAGGGCCCTGTGCTGAGCATGGAGTCTGTTTAATATTCTCTCTCTCTCCCTCTGCCCCTCTCCCCCCTCCCCGAAATAAAAAATAAGTTGCAAAGCAAGTAAAATCATCTGTGGAGATGACATAATTTTATATATAGAAAATCTTAAAGACACCAAAACATGTTAGAGCTAATCAATGAATTCAGTCAGGTTACAGCACACACACACACACACACACACACACACACACACAAACAGAAATAATTTGTGATTTTATATGCCAACAATGATTTTTAAAAACCAATTTTATTTTCAATAGCATCAAAACCCATAAAATACTTGGTAATAAATTTCATCAAGGAAATTAAAGATCTCCAGACTGAAAACCACAAGATACAGATGAAAGAAACTGAAGATGACACAAGTAAATGGGAAGATAGCTCATGTTCAAAGAGCTAGTAGGGGGACAGTTGAAGGGGGACTCTAAGCTTGCTTCATCTCTCCCACAAACACAGCTACATAAATATCAAATCATTTTGAATACCCAAGCAATTGATCTGAGAACTAAAAGCAAAACTGCACAACTTGAGGTAGAATAAAATGACCACTTTGTGGAAAGTAGGAGCAACAGAGAGTTGATTTGGGGGAGAAAAGAAATACGGGTGCTGCGAGGGGAGGGGGCCCTGATCACTGACAGAGGAGAGAGAGAGAGAGAGAGAGAGAGAGAGAAAGTAAAAGTGCACGTGAGGCATTGCATGAGAAAAACTTCCCCCAAGAAAAGGAGAGAGGCAGACTACCACAAGTTTTTATAAGCAACAGAGCACAAAGTCTAAAGCTTTGGAGATCTGCATCATTGCCAGGGCTGTGCCTGGCAGGCTTGGTGGTGCTCTGCTGGGGAAGAAATGAAGAGAGCCAGAAGTGGTGAGTATGGTCTAAGGATCTCCTGAGTCACAAGGAGAGACAAAGTTCCCCTGCTTGAAGTGCATTCAGGACTGGGGACACAACTTCTCTGGAGGCAAGGAACCAGTGGTGCCAACATGCTGCCCTATTCCCTAGCATAGGAACAAAAGACACCAGCTGAGGGCACCAAACCTTGGTGCCAGCTTTGTGTTCTGCTTTACCATAAACTGAACCACTTCATGGTTGTGTAACCACCTTTCTGGGACAAACAGACAACTGGCAAAAGTGCAGCAAGACCCTCCCCCAGAGGATCAGCTTGGGTCAGCGCCAGGCACAACTCTCTAAAATTTGGAGTTTTAAAACTCAGTGGTGTTCCTGAGATAAAACATAGAAGTACAGTGCTGTCTGGCAGGCAGACAGTTTAGATGCAGACAGGGTGAAGGCAGGGATCTAGTGGAAGCCAGGGACACAACAGGTGATTGTTCTTCTGTGAGAGTTTCCTGAAGAGTGGCAGGTGGGAACATCCCCCTCCTGGATGAGAAAGCTAGGAGATGCCATTTTCTCCCTGCCCATCAGCACCAACTGACTTCAGTGAACAAAACAGTACCACCCGATGGAGGCTGGATGTGCTTACATGAAGCTCCACCTCCCCTGTGCCCTGTAGGTACATCTCCACTAAGGCAAGTCGGCCTGAGAATCAGAGCAGCAGGCCCCTCCCCCAAAAGAGGAGCACAAAACCCTCACATGCACCAAGTCTACTGATCATAGAGTGCTGCAAAGCTTTAGCTCTAGGGGAAACAGAATCCAGTTTTTGTTTTATTTATGGATCTAGCTTCTTTTAACAAGCAGACCAAAACACACCTAGAGTCAAACTTCCCTTTTCTATTGTTGTTTTGTTGCTTTTAGAGCTACCTTCTTTTAATAAGCACACCAAAACACACCTAACACCTAACCTTTTTTTTTTTTTTAACCTCTTCTTAATCTAGCCATTACTCTCAGGAGCAGGAATACAACAGACTCTCATAACAATCCCTCCCTCTTTTCCTCCCCACCCCCCAAATACACAGACCCAGACAAAAAGACAAAATGGAGGAATTCACCCCCTAAAAAAGAACAGGAAGAAATCATGGCCAAGAATTTAATCCATACAGATACAAGTAAGATGTCTGAAACAAAATTTAAAACTATAATCATAAGGATACTAGCTGGGCTTGAGAAAAGCTTAGAAGACATTAGGGAATCCTTTACTGTGGAGATAAAAGAACTAAAAACTAGTTAGGCCAAAATAAAATATTCTATAACTGAGACGCAAAACCGAATTAATGCAATGACAATGAGGATGGCCAAAGCAGAGGAAAAAATCAGGGATATACAAAATAAAATTAAGGAAAATAATGAAGCTGAAAAATAGAGGGAAAGAAAGGTATTTTTTGTCACCATTTTATTTTTTTTTCAATATATGAAATTTATTGTCAAATTGGTTTCCATACAACACTCAGTGCTCATCCCAAAAGGTGCCCTCCTCAATACCCATCACCCACCATCCCCTCCCTCCCACCCCCCATCAACCCTCAGTTTGTTCTCAGGTTTTAACAGTCTCTTATGCTTTGGCTCTCTCCCACTCTAACCTCTTTTTTTTTTCCTTCCCCTCCCCTATGGGTTTCTGTTAAGTTTCTCAGGATCCACATAAGAGTGAAACCATATGGTATCTGTCTTTCTCTGTATGGCTTATTTCACTTAGCATCACACTCTCCAGTTCCATCCACGTTGCGACAAAGGGCCATATTTCGTTCTTTCTCATTGCCATGTAGTACTCCATTGTGTATATAAACCACAATTTCTTTATCCATTCATCAGTTGATGGACATTTAGGCTCTTTCTATAATTTGGCTATTGTTGAGAGTGCTGCTATAAACATTGGGGTACAAGTGCCCCTATGCATCAGTACTCCTGTATCCCTTGGATAAATTCCCAGCAGTGCTATTGCTGGGTCATAGGGTAGGTCTATTTTTAATTTTCTGAGGAACCTCCACACTGCTTTCCAGAGCGGTTGCACCAATTTGCATTCCCACCAACAGTGCAAGAGGGTTCCCATTTCTCCACATCCTCGCCAGCATCTATAGTCTCCTGATTTGTTCATTTTGGCCACTCTGACTGGCGTGAGGTGATATCTGAGTGTGGTTTTGATTTGTATTTCCCTGATAAGGAGCGACGTTGAACATCTTTTCATGTGCCTGTTGGCCATCCGGATGTCTTCTTTAGAGAAGTGTCTATTCATGTTTTCTGCCCATTTCTTCACTGGGTTATTTGTTTTTCGGGTGTGGAGTTTGGTGAGCTCTTTATAGATTTTGGATACTAGCCCTTTGTCTGATATGTCATTTGCAAATATCTTTTCCCATTCCATTCGTTGCCTTTTAGTTTTGTTGGTTGTTTCCTTTGCTGTGCAGAAGCTTTTTATCTTCATAAGGTCCCAGTAATTCACTTTTGCTTTTAATTCCCTTGCCTTTGGGGATGTGTCGAGTAAGAGATTGCTACGGCTGAGGTCAGAGAGGTCTTTTCCTGCTTTCTCCTCTAAGGTTTTGATGGTTTCCTGTCTCACATTCAGGTCCTTTATCCATTTTGAGTTTATTTTTGTGAATGGTGTGAGAAAGTGGTCTAGTTTCAACCTTCTGCATGTTGCTGTCCAGTTCTCCCAGCACCATTTGTTAAAGAGACTGTCTTTTTTCCATTGGATATTCTTTCCTGCTTTGTCAAAGATGAGTTGGCCATACGTTTGTGGGTCTGGTTCTGGGGTTTCTATTCTATTCCATTGGTCTATGTGTCTGTTTTTGTGCCAATACCATGCTGTCTTGATGATGCCAGCTTTGTAGTAGAGGCTAAAGTCTGGGATTGTGATGCCTCCTGCTTTGGTCTTCTTCAAAATTACTTTGGCTATTCGGGGCCTTTTGTGGTTCCATATGAATTTTAGGATTGCTTGTTCTAGTTTTGAGAAGAATGCTGGTGCAATTTTGATTGGGATTGCATTGAATGTGTAGATAGCTTTGGTAGTATTGACATTTTGACAATATTTCTTCTTCCAATCCATGAGCATGGAATGTTTTTCCATTTCTTTATATCTTCTTCAACTACCTTCATAAGCTTTCTATAGTTTTCAGCATACAGATCTTTTACATCTTTGGTTAGATTTATTCCTAGGTATTTTATGCTTCTTGGTGCAATTGTGAATGGGATCAGTTTCTTTATTTGTCTTTCTGTTGCTTCATTGTTAGTGTATAAGAATGCAACTGATTTCTGTACATTGATTTTGTATCCTGCAACTTTGCTGAATTCATGTATCAGTTCTAGCAGACTTTTGGTGGAGTCTATCAGATTATCCATGTATAATATCATGTCATCTGCAAAAAGCGAAAGCTTGACTTCATCTTTGCCAGTTTTTATGTCTTGGATTTACTTTTGTTGTCTGATTGCTGATGCTAGCACTTCCAACACTATGTTAAACAGCGGTGAGAGTGGGCATCCCTGTCGTGTTCCTGATCTCAGGGAAAAAGCTCTCAGTTTTTCCCCATTGAGGATGAGATTAGCTGTGGGCTTTTCACAAATGGCTTTTATGATCTTTAAGTATGTTCCTTCTATCCCGACTTTCTCAAGGGTTTTTATTAAGAAAGGGTGCTGGATTTTGTCAAAGGCCTTTTCTGCATCGATTGACAGGATCATATGGTTCTTCTTTTTTTTTTTTTTTTATTAATGTGATGTATCACGTTGATTGATTTGTGAATGTTGAACCAGCCCTGCAGCCCAGGAATGAATCCCACTTGATCATGGTGAATAATTCTTTGCATATGCTGTTGAATTCGATTTGCTAGTATCTTATTGAGAATTTTTGCATCCATATTCATCAGGGATATTGGCCTGTAGTTGTTTTTTTAATGGGTCTCTGTCTGGTTTAGGAATCAAAGTAATACTGGCTTCAAAGAATAAGTCTGGAAGTTTTCCTTCCCTTTCTATTTCTTGGAATAGCTTGAGAAGGATAGGTATTATCTCTGCTTTAAACGTCTGGTAGAACTCCCCTGGGAAGCCATCTGGTCCTGGACTCTTTATTTGTTGGGAGATTTTTGATAACCGATTCAATTTCTTCGCTGGTTATGGGTCGGTTCAAGCTTTCTATTTCCTCCTGATTGAGTTTTGGAAGAGTGTGGGTGTTTAGGAATTTGTCCATTTCTTCCAGGTTGCCCAGTTTGTTGGCATATAATTTTTCATTGTATTCCCTGATAATTGTTTGTATCTCTGAGGGATTGGTTGTAATAATTCCATTTTCATTCATGATTTTATCTATTTGGGTCATCTCCCTTTTCTTTTTGAGAAGCCTGGCTAGAGGTTTGTCAATTTTGTTTATTTTTTCAAAAAACCAACTCTTGGTTTCATTGATCTGCTCTACAGTGTTTTTAGATTCTATATTGTTTATTTCTGCTCTGATCTTTATTATTTCTCTTCTTCTGCTGGGTTTAGACTGCCTTTGCTGTTCTGCTTCTATTTCCTTTAGGTGTGCTGTTAGATTTTGTATTTGGGATTTTTCTTGTTTCTTGAGATAGGCCTGGATTGCAATGTATTTTCCTCTCAGGACTGCCTTCGCTGCATCCCAAAGTGTTTGGATTATTGTGTATTTTCATTTTCGTTTGTTTCCATATGTTTTTTAATTTCTTCTCTAATTGCCTGGTTAACCCATTCTTTAGTAGGGTGTTAACCTCCATGCTTTTGGAGGTTTTCCAGACTTTTTCCTGTGGTTGATTTCAAGCTTCATAGCATTGTGGTCTGAAAGTATGCATGGTATGATTTCAATTCTTGTGAACTTATGAAGGGCTGTTTTGTGACCCAGTATATGATCTATCTTGGAGAATGTTCCATGTGTACTCGAGAAGAAAGTATATTCTGTTGCTTTGGAATGCAGAGTTCTAAATCTATCTGTCAAATCCATGTGATCCAATGTATCATTCAGGGCCCTTGTTTCTTTATTGACCGTGTGTCTAGATGATCTATCCATTTCTGTAAGTGGAGTGTTAAAGTCCCCTGCAATGACCACATTCTTATCAATAAGGTTGCTTATGTTTGTGAGTAATTGTTTTATATATTTGGGGGCTCTTGTATTCAGCGCATAGACATTTATAATTGTTAGCTCTTCCTGATGGATAGACTGTGTGATTATTAACTAATGCCCTTCTTCATCTCTTGTTACAGCCTTTAATTTAAAGTCTAGTTTGTCTGATATAAGTATGGCTACTCCAGCTTTCTTTTGGCTTCCAGTAGCATGATAAATAGTTCTCCATCCCCTCACTGTCAATCTAAAGGTGTCGTCAGGTCTAAAATGAGTCTCTTGTAGACAGCAAATAGATGGGTCTTGTTTTTTTATCCATTCTGATAGCCTATGTCTTTTGGTTGGCGCATTTAATCCATTTACATTCAGTGTTATTATAGAAAGATATGGGTTTAGAGTCATTGTGATGTCTGTTTTATGCTTGTAGTGATGTCTCTGGTACTTTGTCTCACAGGATCCCCTTAGGATCTCTTGTAGGGCTGGCTTAGTGGTGAGAAATTCCTTCAGTTTTTGTTTGTTTGGGAAGACCTTTATCTCTCCTTCTATTCTAAGAGACAGACTTGCTGGATAAAGGATTCTCAGCTGCATTTTTTTTCAGTTTAGCACACTGAAGATATCATGCCAATCCTTTCTGGCCTGCCAAGTTTCAAAGGAGAGATCAGTCACGAGTCTTACAGGTCTCCCTTTATATGTGAGGGCACGTTTATCCCTTGCTGCTTTCAGAATTTTCTCTTTATCCTTGTATTTTGCCAGTTTCACTATGATATGTCGTGCAGAAGATCGATTCAAGTTACGTCTGAAGGGAGTTCTCTGTGCCTCTTGGATTTCAATGCCTTTTTCCTTCCCCAGTTCAGGGAAGTTCTCAGCTATAATTTCAAGTACCCCTTCAGCACCTTTCCCTCTCTCTTCCTCCTCTGGGATACCAATTATGCGTATATTATTTCTTTTTAGTGTATCACTTAGTTCTCTAATTTTCCCCTCATACTCCTGGACTTTTTTTATCTCTCTTTCTCAGCTTCCTCTTTTTCCATAACTTTATCTTCTAGTTCACCTATTCTCTCGTCTGCCTCTTCAGTCTGAGCCGTCGTGGTTTCCATTTTGTTTTGCATTTCGTTTAAAGCGTTTTTCAGCTCCTCATGACTGTTCCTTAGTCCCTTGATCTCTGTAGCAAGAGATTCTCTGCTGTCCTCTATACTGTTTTCAAGCCCAGCGATTAATTTTATGACTATTATTCTAAATTCACTTTCTGTTATATTATTTAAATCCTTTTTGATCAGTTCATTAGCTGTTGTTATTTCCTGGAGATTCTTCTGAGGGGAATTCTTCCGTTTGGTCATTTTGGATAATCCCTGGAGTGGTGAGGACCCGCAGGGAACTTCCCCCGTGCTGTGGTGTATAACTGGAGTTGGTGGGTGGGGCCATAGTCCGACCTGATGTCTGCCCCCAGCCCACTGCTGGGGCCACAGTCAGACTGGTGTGTGCCTTCTCTTCCCCTCTCCTAGGGGCGGGATTCACTGTGGGGTGGCGTGGCCCGTCTGGGCTACTTGCACACTGCCAGGCTTGTGGTGCTGGGGATCTGGCTTATTAGCTGGGGTGGGTAGGCAAGGTGCACGGGGGCAGGAGGAGCAGGCTTAGCTTACTTCTCCTTAGGTGATCCACTTCAGGAGGGGTCCTGTGGCAGCGGGAAGGAGTCAGATCCACTGCCGGAGGTTTGGCTCCTCAGAAGCACAGAGTTGGGTGTTTGCGCGGAGCGAGCAAGTTCCCTGGCAGGAACTGGTTCTCTTTGGGATTTTGGCTGGGGGATGGGCGGGGGAGATGGCGCTGGCGAGCGCCTTTGTTCCCCGCCAAACTGAGCTCTGCCATCCGGGGGCTCAGCAGCTCTCCCTCCCTTTGTCCTCCAGCCTTCCCGCTTTCTGAGCAGAGCTGTTAACTTATGACCTCCCAGACGCTAAGTTGCGCTTGCTGTCAGAACACACTGCATCCAGCCCCTCTGCTTTTGCCAGCCAGACTCGGGGGCTCTGCTTGGCCGGCAGGTGGCCCCTCCGCCCCGGCTCCCTCCTGCCAGTCCGTGGAGCGCGCACCGCCTCACCGCCCTTCCTACCCTCTTCTGTGGGCCTCTCGTCTGCACTTGACTCTGGAGACTCCGTTCTGCTAATCCTCTGGCAGTTTTCTGGGTTGTTTAGGCAGGTGTAGGTGGAATCTAAGTGATCAGCAGGACGCGCGGTGAGCCCAGCGTCCTCCTAAGCCGCCATCTTCTGTAAGCGCCAGAAAGGTATTGGATCACAAATGTACACTTAAAGAATTCAGTAACTCCTTAAAGTGTAATAATATTCTATAATAATCATAGGAGTCCCAGGAGAACAAGAGAAAGAAAAAAAGGAGAAGATTTATTTGAGAAAATTAAACCTGCAAACTTCTCTAATCCAAGGAAGGAAACAGACATCCAAACCCAAGAGGCACAGAAAACTCCCAATAAATTCAACAAAAGACAGCCATCACCAAAACATATCATCATAGTCAAATTCACAAAATACACAGACAAGGAAAGGATCCTGAAAGCAGCAATGGAAAAAAAGTCCTTCACCTACAAGGGAAGAGATATCATGTTTAAAGCAGATCCATCCACAGAAACTTGGCAGGCCAGAAGGGAGTGGCATGATATATTCAATGTGCTGAATTGAAAAAATATGCAGCCAAGAATACTTTATCACACAAAGCTATCATTCAGAATAAGGAGAGATAAAGAGTTTCCCAGAAAAACAAAGACTAAAGAAATTTGTGACCACTAAACTAGCTCTGCAAGAAATATTAAAGAGGACTCTGAGTTGGGAAATACGTACCAAAAACAGCAAAAACTAGAAAGGAACAGAAACTACCACCAGAAACACCAACTTTACAGTAACACAAATGCACTAAATTCACATCTCTCAATAATCATTCTGAATGTAAAAGGACTAAATACACCAAAAGACATAGGTATCAGAATGGATTAAAAAAAAAAAAAACACACACACAAGACCTAACTATATGCTGCCTACAAGAGACTCATTTTAGACCTGATGACATCTGCAGATTGAAAGTGAAGTGATGAAGAACCAGCTATCATGCTAATGAATGCCAAAAGAAAGCTAGAGTAGCCATACTATATTAGACAAACTAGATTTTAAAACAAAGACTATAACAAGTGATGAAACATGGCACTATATCATAATAAAGGGGTCTAGTCATCAAAAAGATAACAATGTAAATATTTATTCCCCCAGGTTGAAAGCACCCAAATATATAAATCAATTATTAACATAAAGAAACTCACTGATAATAGTAAAATAGTATTAGGGCATTTAACATCCCACTTACAACAGTGGACAGATCATTTAAGCAGAAATTCAACAAGGAAACAATGTCTTTGAATGAGACACTGGACCAGACAGACTTAACAGACATATTCAGAACCTTTCATCCTAAAGCAGTGAAATACACATTCTTTTAGAGTTTACATGGAATATTCTCCAGAACAGATCACATACTGGGTCACAAATCAGCTCTCAACCAAGTACAAAGAGATTGAGATCATACCATGCATATTTTCAGACCACAATGCTATGAAACTTGAAGTCAAGCACAAGAAACAATTTGGAAAGACCACAAATACACGGAGATTAAAGAACATCCTACTAAAGAATGAATGGGTTAACCAAGAAAATTAAAAAAATAAAAAAATAAATACATGGAAGCAAATGAAAATAAAAACACAACTGTCCAAACCCTTCAGGATGCAGCAGAGGCAGCCCTAAGAGGGAAGTATATTGCAACACAGTCGCACAAGTCTCAAATATACAAATTAACCTTACACCTCAAGGAGCTAGAAAAGGAACAGCAAATAAGCCTAAAGCCAGCTGAGGGAGGGAAATAATTAAGATTAAAACAGAAATAAATGATATAGAAAAAAAAAAACAACTAAAAAAATAGGACAGATCAATGAAACTAAGATATGGTTCTTTGAAAGAATAAAATTGATAAACCCCTAGCCAGACTTATCAAAAAGAAAAGAGAGAGGACCCAAATACATAAAATCACAAATGAAAAAAGAGAGATCACAACCAATACCACAGAAATACAACATTTTTAAGAGAATATTATGAAAAATTATATGCCAAAAAACTGGACAATCTTGAAGAAATGGACAACTTCCTAGAAACACACAAACTACCAAAACTGAAACAGAAAGAAACAGAAAATTTGAACAGACCCAACAAAGAAATCAAATCAGTAATCAAATATCTCCCAATAAACAAAAGTCTAGGGCCAGATGGCTTCCCAGGGGAGTTCTAACAAACCTTTAAAGAAGAGTTAGTATCTATTCTTTTCAAACTATTCTAAAAAATAAAAATAGAAGGAAACTTCCCAACTCATTCTATGAGGCCACCATTACCTTGATTCCAAAACCAGACAAAGACCCCACTAAAAAGGAGACTTGCAGACCAATATCCCTGATGAACATGGATACAAAAATTCTCAAGATACCAGCACATTGAAACAGGATAAACAAGATAAACAAGATAAAATAACACCCACCATACACAAAGAATGGAAAATAGAAAAAGAGTACTTGCCAATGGATATCATGAGACCAGAATTACCTCAGTATCAATACCAAACACTAAATACTAAATACTAAGATAAACATTACAAGTCTCATGAAGTTAGATGGAAAAAAAAAAAAAAACTTCTTAAAAATACATTCTCAAGAGGAGATATACTTCCAGAATGGCACATTAGGACCTCAAAATGAATTCTTTAAAAGAAAAAACAACTCTAGAAAAATTCATAAAAATTAACTTTATCAAATCTCTGGTAATAAAACAAAGGCTTGCAATAGTCCAATAACATTTATTTAAGAAAAATGGCTGAATCTAAGAATGAACATAGTTTGTGGCATTTTAACTTGTCCTACCCCATCCCACTCTCCTCAAATCCACAGTAAAACACCAATAGCTTCACAACACAGAAGTTAAGAAAACTAGCAGCCTAGCAGCCATTTATTTATTTTTTATTTATTTTTAAAAAAAAATTTTTTTTCAACTTTTTTAAATTTATTTTTGGGACAGAGAGAGACAGAGCATGAACGGGGGAGGGGCAGAGAGAGAGGGAGACACAGAATCGGAAACAGGCTCCAGGCTCCGAGCCATCAGCCCAGAGCCTGACGTGGGGCTCAAACTCACGGACCGCGAGATTGTGACCTGAAGTCGGACGCTTAACCGACTGCGCCACCCAGATGCCCCCTAGCAGCCATTTAAAAGGACAATTTGGAATGGTCCAAAAAGTTCCATCCCAAGAAATAGTCACTATCTGTTAGCCCCTGGGAAAAAACCATTCACATTTTTTATTACTTGTACTTCCTCAAAGCTTGCTTAGGAGGACAATTCCTATCCTAAGGACGTTTGTGGAAAAAATATTAGTGGTGATTGTTTACAATGCAGCTGCCTAAAAGCAGCAATACAAGTTGAAGTAAATAATAGCTGGTGAGGAGGGAAGGGGAATGGGGGGCATTGGAAAGAGAAGGAAAAATTGGGAGAATGAGATGTTCGTAGGAAGTTTTATCAAACTCTGACCTAGTCCCAAAAATTTAGAACACCACACATGTGCAAGTCTGTGAATATGCGTAGAAAAAAACTGAAGTCCCCAGTCTCACTTCTAGTTGACCTTGAGACTTTGTACAGACAGAAAGTGAAGCTAAGAGAGAATTCTAAGTTTTGAAGACATGCACCAATACGCACAGAGTCCCTTAGCAAAGGATGGTTCAAGCAGAAATCTGTCCAATAATTGGCTGACTACTAAGCAGATTTCAATGGCCAAACATGACACAAACACACACACACACAAATACATATTTTACAGCTAAAATTAGCCCAGTAAAGTTCCTAGGAGACGAACAGAAGCAACAAGAACAACAATAACAAAACCTGGCAGGTGGGGTGAAGGCAAGTGAAGGGAAATCTGATTTTCAGAGTTGCCATATTATTTAACATCCCCAGTATTAAATAAATTTTTATGAAACATGCAAAGAAATGGGATAGTATATGCCATACGTAAGAAACAAAGTAGTCAACAGAAGTTGCCCTTGAGGAATCCCAGATGCGAATTAGACAAAGATTTGGAAACATTATAAATATGTTCCAAAAACTAAAGAAAAAATATCCAAAATATGATAATACTTCACCAAATAGTGAATATCAAAAAAGAGATAAAAATTGTAAATAACAACCAAGTAGGAATTCTATAGTTGAGAAATAAATTCAGCAAGTTAACAGTAAATCTGAGCTGGTAAGAAAGGGCATCAGCAAATTTGAGAATATCCTATCAGAGGTACACTAAGAAAAAGAATTAAGAAAAATAAACAAAGCCTATTGATCAATAAGATACCAAATGTACCAAATACTCATGAGAATCCCAGAAAGAGGAGAGAAAGAGTAGAAAGAAGATCTGAGGAAATGGTTGAAAACTTCCTCAATTGATGTAAAACATTATTCTACATGAATAGAAGCTCAATGACCTCTTGATAAGATAAACTCAAAGACATCCAAATCTGGACACACATAGTCAAAGTGTCAAAAAATAAAAACAAAGAGGGAATCTTAAAAGTATCAAGAGAAAGACAGCATATCACATTTAAAAGAATCTCAATAAGATTAATAACTAACTTATCATCAGAAACCACAGAGGCCCAGAGAGTAGTGGGATGACATATTCAAAAGGAGAAAAAGAATGTCAGCCATGATTTTTAAATCAGTAATGTACTTAAAAAATTACAAGAGAAATCAAGACATTCCTAAATTAAAAAAAAGAAAAATCTGATGCTAGCAAAACTGTCCTATAAGAAATAATAAAGGGAGGGGCGCCTGGGTGGCGCAGTCGGTTAGGCGTCCGACTTCAGCCAGGTCACGATCTCGCGGTCCGTGAGTTCGAGCCCCGCGTCAGGCTCTGGGCTGATGGCTCGGAGCCTGGAGCCTGTTTCTGATTCTGTGTCTCCCTCTCTCTCTGCCCCTCCCCCGTTCATGCTCTGTCTCTCTCTGTCCCAAAAATAAATAAAAAATGTTGAAAAAAAAATTTAAAAAAAAAAAAAAAAAAAAAAAAAAAAAAAAAAAGAAATAATAAAGGGAGTCCTTCAGGGTAAAAGGACCCTAGACAATAAATAGAATCCACATAAAGACTAAAGAACATAACTAAAGATAACTCCATAGATAAATATGTAAGACTACATGTATTTTGTTAACTCATTTCTTCCTCTGATTTGAAACACAACTTCATGAAGCATTAATTTTAAATCTGTGTTGAAAGACTTAAGATGTTTAAACATATCATTTGTATGACAATGATAGCCCAAAGGAAAAGAGAGAGAATGGAGCTATATTGGAGGAAAGTTTCTGTGTAATTAAGAAATTAAGTTGATATAATTCAAATTAGATTGTTTTAAAATGTTAATTTTAGTCCCCAGGGCAACTACTAGGAAAAATGAAGTAAATACATTTTTTAAAGAAACAAGGGAATTAAATGGTACATTATAAAATATTAACACAAAAGAAAGCAATAAAAAATGAAGAAAAAATGGGAAAAAAGTTAAAACTATGTAGGAAACAAAGACGAAACTGGCAGACAAAAAGCCTACATTCTTTATTACATTAAGAATAGATTTTTTTTTTTTTTTTTTTTTTTTTTTAGGGGGGCATCTGGGTGGCTCAGTCCATTAAGCTTCAGACTTTAGCTCAGGTCATGATGTAGTCATTTGTGAGTTTGAGCCCCACAGGGGGCTGTGTGCTGACAGCTCAGAGCCCAGAGCCTGCTTTGGATTCTGGTCTCCCACTCTCTCTTCCCCTCGCCTGTTTGTGCTCTCTTTCTCTCAAAAATAAGTAAACATTAAAAATAATAATTATTAAAAAAAATTTTTTTTTCAGGGTGCCTGGGTGGCTCAGTCAGTTGAGTGTCTGACTCCTGATATCAGTTCAGGTCTTAATCTCAGGGTCAAGTCCCATGTTGGGTGGAGCCCTCTTAAAAATAAAAAAGGAACAGACTTTTTTGGGGGGCTAAGGGGGGTGAATAATTCAATGAATTTTTAGACATATGTAGTTTCATGTGTGCTTATAGCAATAAGTATACATCCAAAAACTCTTTACTGTTCTGTATAGTCACCCTCTTCCCCCCCCACCCCATTATCCCTGGTAACACTGATTTATTCTTCAATCCCTATAGTTTATCTTTTCAAGACTGTCCTATAACTAGAACCACACAGTATGTAACCTTTCACTCAACACAATGTGTGCGAGATTCATCTAAGTTGTTGAATTTATCAATCATTTGTTTCTTTTTATTACTGGCAGAGTATTCCATTGCATATATGTCCTGTAGTTTCTTTATCCATTTATAAATTAAATGACATTTGGGTTGTTAACAGTTCAATTATGAGCAGTACCACAAACACTTGTCTACAGGTTTTATGTGAAAATATGTCTTCAATTCTCTAGATAACCAAGAGTGGAACTGCTCAATTACACAGTATGTATATGCTTAACTATTAAACTGTGTTATCAAAAATGTCAAACTATTTAAGATTTACATCACACCAGCAATGTAAAGAGTTCCAATTGCTTCACATCCTCATTAACACTGAGTATTCATTTTTGCCTTCTGATAGATCTGAACAAATCTTTATAGATTTTAAATACAATTTTTTATTTTTAATAAACAGTTTTTTAAAAATCTCCAATCAAAATCATAGATTAGCAGAATGGATAAAAACATGATCCAAATATTCATTGCATGTAAGAGACAAACCATGTTTAAAGAAAAAAAGGTTGAAAATAGAAGGATGGATATAGATATATGATGCAAATCAAGAAATAATAGTTATTCTATATCAGGCAAAATGGACTTTAAGATAAAAATTAAGGACAAAGAAGAATATTTTATAATTATAATAGGATCAATCCATTAGGAAGATATGACAATTATAAACATGCATACATGTAACAAAACACCAAAGAACATGAAACAAAAACTAGAAAAATTAAAGAGAAAAATAGGTAAACAGTTGAAGAGTTCAATAGCCCACTTGCAGACATAGAAGAATTAGAAAGAAAAACAAGGAAAGAGCTGAACAGCACTAAAACTAACTAGCTCAAACAGACATACAGGTAACATTCCAACTGACAACATTCCAACTTCCCATGTCCATATGAAACATCCCCTAGGATAAACCATCTATTAGGCCATAAAAGACAACTGAATACATTCAGAATGATTTAAATCACACAAATTGTTTTGTTAAACCACCATGAAATTAAGTTAGAGATCAAATACAGAAAGAGTTGAGAAATTCATAAATAGAAATTTCAAACATCTGTAAATAACATGGGTTAAACAATATGCAAGGAAGGTAAATTAGAAAATGCTTTGCATGAAGTGAAAATAAAACACAACATACCAAAACATATGGTAGACAGGTAAGTCAAAGCTTAAAGTAAAATTTATAGCTGTAAATGCCTATATTAGAAAAATCAATTACCTAACCTTCCATGTTAAACTAGAAAAGGGCAGACCAAACCTAAAGCAAGCATAAGAATAAAAAAGTTTAGACTAGAAAAAAAAAATAGCAGAAAACTTTTTCAAATTATACATTGATGAGAACTTGTATTTTGAATGTGTAATGAAATTTTATAATGCTATAATAAACAATCAAATTTAAAAAGGGAGCAAAGGATTTGAATAAATATTTCTCTATATAAGTTATACAAGTAGTCAGTAACTGCATGAAAAGACTCAAAATCAGTAGTCTTAAAGGAAATACAAATCAAAACCACAATGACATTCCACTCACATATACTAGGATATCTAAAATAAAGACAGGCAGGCCTGGATGGCTAAGTTACTTAAGTGTCTAACTCTTAATCTTGACTCAGGTCATGAAATTATGGTTCCTAAGACTGAGCCTCCTGTCCAGCTCCATTGTGACAGCATGGAGCCTGCTTGGTATTCTTTCTCCCTCTCTCTGCCCCTCCCCTGCTTGCACTCTTGCTCTCTCAAAATAAATAAACCATTAAAAATAAATAAATAAATAAATAAATAAATAAATAATAAAACGACAGTAAAAAATGTTGGTGAGAATACAGAAAAACTAGAATCCTCATTCTTTGTAGGTGGAAATATAAAACAGTACAGCCATTTTGGAAAATATTTGGTACTTTCTCAAAATGTTACCATATGATCCAGCAATTACATTCCTAGGTATATACCCAAAGCAAACTAAATCATGTGTCTGCACAAAAACTTATGCACAAATATTCATAGCAGCATTATTTATAATGTTAAAAAAGTGAAGGGGAAACAAATGCTCAATTGACAAATATACAGATAAAATGTAACACATCCATACTATTTGGTAATAAAAAGTAATAAATTACTAATATACTATAATAAGGATGAAACTTGAAAACATGCTTACTGTAAGGATCAGTCACAGAACACTACATGTTGTATGAATTGATTTTTATGCAATGTCCAGAATAGGTAAATCCTTAGAGATGGAAAAGTGGATTAGTGGGAAGAAAGGGAATTAGGAAGTAGAACAGACAGGCAGTGAATGTGTGGTTCCTTTTGGGGTGATGAAAATGTTGTAAAATTAGATAGTTTTAATGATGCAGAATTCCATGAATTTGCAAAATGACTCACCTAACTGTATATTTTGAGAGTGAATTTAAAAAATAAAAGTAAGTTGTAGGATATGTGAATTATATATCTCAATGAAGCTGTTCTAAAAGATGTATTGGGGTTCCTGAGTGGCTCAGTTAAGCATCTCTTGATTTTGGCTCAGGTCATGATTTCACAGTTCAGGAGATTGAGTCCCAAGATAGGCTCTGTGTTGTTAGCTAATTGTGCTAACAGCGCAGAGCCTACTTTGGATTCTCTCTCTCCGTCTCTCTCTGCCTCCCTCTCTCTCCCCAATCACATGCACTCTCTTTCCCTCTCTCAAAATAAACTTAAAATGAAAGATGTATTGACAAATAAAATAGGAAAGCATATATGAAAAAAATTATCCCTTAAACAAGTGGATTTTATCCTGGAGTTTCATGTTTCTAAGTCCAGAACTTCAATTTTATCAGTACATTCAGATCTGATGGGGTTTTTGCCTAAAAGCACTTGAAATACATTCACCAAAGAGAATATGTAAAACCACATTAATTTATTATTTAAAGTGAGTGAAAATCCTACTAAGTTTTTACCCAAGAAACATGAAAATTTACATTAACACAAAAACTTGTTTGTGAATGTCTACAGGGACATTGCCCGTATATGATCACCAGAAACTAGAAAGAGCCCAAATATCCTTCAGGGTTAGCATCCAAAATCTTTAAAGAACTTATCAAACTCAAAACCCAAAACACAAATAATCCAGCTGAGAAATATGCAGCAGACATGAATAGACATTTTTCCAAAGAAGACATCCAGATGGCCAGCCAACACATAAAAAGTTGCTCAACGTCACTCATCTTAAGGGAAACACAAATCAAAACCACAATGGCATACCACCTCTCACCTGTCAGAATGGCTAACATTAAAACACAAGAAACAACAGATATTGATGAGAATATGGAGAAAGGGGAAACCTCTTCCACTGGTGGAGGGAATGCAAACTGGTGCAGCCCCTCTGGCAAACAATATGAAGGTTCCTCAAAAAGTTACAAACAGAACTACCCCATCACCCAGCAATTGCACTACTAGGTATTTACCCAGAGGATACAAAAATACAGATTTGAAGGGACAGATGCACCCCCAATGTTTATAGCAGTATTATCAACAGTAGCCTAAATATGGAAAGAGCTCAAATGTCCATCAACTGATGAATGGATAAAGAAGATGTGGTGTGTGTGTGTGTATATACATATATATATATATATATATATATATATATGTATATACACATATATATATATATATGTATATACACATATATATATATATACATATATATATACATATACATATATATACACACACAATTAAATATTATTCAGCCACCAAAAAGAATGAAATCTTGCCATTTGCAACAATGTGGATGGGGCTAGAGTGTATTACGCTACTTGAAACAAGTCAGAGAAAGACAATACCCATATGATTTCACCCATATGTAACATTTAACAAAACAGATGTACATAGGGGAAGGAGGGGAAAAAAAGAGAGGGAGGTAAACCATAAGAGAATCTTACCTATGGAGAATAGACTGAGGGTTGCAGGACGGGAGGTGGGTAGTGAATGGACTAAATGGGTGACAAATATTAAGGAGGGCACTTGTGATGAGCACTGGGTGTTATGTATAAGCAATAAATCATTAAATTCTACTCCTGAAACCACTATTACACTATGTGTTAACTAACCAGAATTTAAGTAAACACTCTTAAAAAACAGTAGAACATCAACATTAGTCAGTGATTTATTAATCAGTGATTTATTAACCCATTTCAAAATGGATGAACCTGAAACACACTGTGATAATAAAAGCAGTCAGACCCCAAAGGCTATGTTTTCACTTACATGGCATTGTGGAAAAGACCAAATTAAGGGAAGAGAAAACCTATCAGTCATTGTCAGTGGCTAGGGTTGGGGACAGTGATTAAGTAGAACAGAGTAGAAGGACAAGTTTTTGTGACAACACTGTTTTCTATCTTGATTGTGGTGGTAGTTACATAACTGTGTCACAACTCAAAATCTTCCACTAAATTTTTTTACTGTATATAGTAAGCTCTACTTTATAAAAATGAATAGATGAGATACATATATACAGGACGAAAGGGGAAAGTGGGAAAGAAGAAGATAAACAGCATATTTAAATTGAAATGAATGGATAATGGATGATTGGATGGACAGACAGATAAGGGAGGATTTCCTATGCTTATTCACTTTTCTCATGTATCCTTACATATGTCCTGTGTCAATATTTGTAAAAGACACTAACAAATGTATATAATCCTACCCCTATGTCCCTATATTCTTAACTGAATTCATCTCCTGTCAAAAGACAAGTACCTGTAAAGAAAGGAGCAATGAACCTATGTTTCCTGAGAGTAGATACCATTAGAGAGAATGGAAAGAGTTTAGGAGCTATGGATATCTGAGGACTTTAGATGGAATCACCTCCAATAAATGGAGGAAGCTGTAGACAGGACGAACACTGAAGGCCTACCTGGTTGAATTGCAATCCTCTGAAAACTTGCCTTTCACACCAGTGTAAGTGCTTAAATGATGCTGTACCCTGGGGATGGAGAGAAGGAAGCAGAGGTATCACTACTTTTTATCTCCTCTATGCTGGCCTTCTTTTTGAGGATATAATTTCTGCCTCTTCTCATACATATTTAGAACCTCTTTCCTAATCAATAATCTGTAGCCACAACCTGAAGTTAAAATTACCTGTCTTATCATTAGATGTGGGCTAGCACAAGGTACCCATATGTCTCACTTTCCAACTCAGTGTACTAAAAATAACCTCTATTCTTGAAAGGAACAAAAGGAATCTGTAGGGCTTAATAACTGATAAGGAAAGAATGTAATTTCCAGAAAGCTCTGCAAAGCAATGGAAAGTAAAATAAAATTAAAATAAAGATAACTTGAAAACAACAACTTTCTTTTAACAAGTTCACTTGGAGAAGACGGTGGGATGAGGGCTCATTCATCATCCCTGTACCATCAGCTTATGAAAAATTATAGTGTTAAAAAGGCCCACTGTCTCTCATAGATATAAAGCCAGAAAATCAATTTGTGAATCATGTGAAGTAATGGCAAGTACTAGCAATGAGGTATTTTGCAAGCCAGCCTTTAAGCTTCTTTTTACCCATTCTTAATGGCATAGAGAAGTAGGGCTTTCTGGATCAAAATAACATTTTTATACAGAATAGTTTAGAATGAGTTTCTAATCTATAAAATCAATGATTTTTTTTTTTAGTTCTTAGGTAGGGAAGAGTTTTCTTTTTAACAGGTAAGCTTGTCTTAATCAAAATTGGAAGACAAAATTAGTCATTTTTGCCTAAAGACAAAAATGCCTATTAGACATTTGTTCCCAAGTACACCTTTTAGAATTATTTGCTTGGTAAGAGCTAAAGCATAAAACTCAAAATCAAATTGAACATTTTTTTCCTCCATAGAGACATTTTGAGCCAGTTAGTTTTTCACAAAGTAGTCACTTTGATAACACATTTCCAAATACCATGTCTTCTGTGAATTTTATATATCTTTATATAATTTTCAATTTAAGATCTTTTTCATTCTTTTCATCTCTGAATCATTTTTATAGATTTTTTTTTACCAACTGTGTCTTAAGAGTAGGAAAAGCACTGTTTACAGAAAAAAGGATGATGCACTGAAGTATTTATTAGGTTTAAGTGAAAAAAGCTGGTTACTAACCATTAATTCAAAGACTAACATTTGTATTTTTCAAAACTTTTCAAGGTTTTTTCTTAATGTTTATTTGTGTATGTGAGAGACAGAGCATGAGCAGGGGAGGGACAAAGAGAGGGAGACACAGAATCTGAAGCAGGCTCTGAGCTGTCAGCAGAGCCCAATGTGGGTTCAAACTCAATGGACTGCAAAGATCATGACCTGAGCCAAAGTCTGAGCTTAACCAACTGAGCACCAGGCACTCTGTGTATTTTTTGAATTTTTTATTGTGGCAAAATACTCTAAGATAAAATTAATAACATAACCATTTTAAATGTACAGTTCAATCATTTTCTTTCTTTTTTTTTTTTTTTTGTTTCAGAGAGCACAAGTGGGAGAGAGAAGCAGAGACTCTTAAGCAGACTCCATCCATGCTCAGCACAGAGCCCAATGTGGGGTTCAATCCCATGACCCCGGGATCATAGCTTGACTCAAAATCAAGAGTTGGACACTCATTTAGTAATTTTAACTATATGTGTGTACAACTATCACCACCATCCATCTTCATAACTTTTTCATCTTGCAAAACAAATTCTATACTCATTAAATTTTAACTTCCATGCTCTTCTTCCCCCCAAGCCCCTGGAAATCATCATTTTACTTTGTCTCTATAGTTTTGACCACTCAAAATATCTCATATATACAGAATCATATGGTATTTATGTTTTTGTAACTTATTTTGCTTAGCATAATATCTGTACATGCTTTAGCACACATTAGAATTTCCTTCCTTTATAAGGCTGAATAATATACCATCTTATGCATATACCACATTTTACTCATCTCTTCAGAAATGGACACTTGGACTGCTTCTACATTTTAGCTATTGTGCATAATGCTGCTATGAATCTAAGTGTACAAATATCTCTTTGAGAGCATACTATCAATTATTTTGGGTATATATCCAGAAGAATTTCAGATCATATAGCAATTCTAATTTTAATTTTTTGAGGAACCACCATACTATTTTCTTTAGCAACTGTACCATTTTACATTCCTACCAAGAGTGCAAAAAGGTTTCAGTTCTCCACATTGTCACCAACACTTGTTATTTCTTCTTCTGATGGTAGCCATTTTAATGAGTGTGACATGGCATCTCATTATACTCTTGATTTGCCCTTTCCTAATGATCCCCCAGCGATACTGAGAAGTTTTCACGTGATAATTGGCAATTTGTGTCTCTTTGGAGAAATGGCTGTTCAAGTTCTTTGCCAATTTTTTAATACGGCTATTTTATTTATCTTGAGATTTGGTTCTCTATATATTTTGGATATTAATCCCTTATCAGATATAGGATTTGCAAATATTTCTATCATTCCTAGGTTGTCTTTTTTCTACAGATATTGTCTTTTGATGCAGTTTTTAATGTTCGTGAAATAAAATTTATCTATTTTTCTTTTGTTACTCGTGCCTTTAGTGTCACATTCAAGAAATCATGAGCAAATCCAAAGCAATGAAATTTTTGCCCTATTTTTTCTTCTGAGTTTTACAGTTTTAGGACATACATCTAAGTCTTTGATCTATTTTGAGTTAATTTTTGTAAATGGTGTTCAATAAGAATCCAATTTCATTCTTTTGAATCCAGGTTTACGAGTACCATTTGTTGAAAAGACTGTCCTTGGGGCGCCTGGGTGGCTCAGTCGGTTAAGCGTCTGACTTCAGCTCAGGTCACGATCTCGCGGTCCGTGAGTTCGAGCCCTGCGTCGGGCTCTGGGCTGATGGCTCCGAGCCTGGAGCCTGCTTCAGATTCTATGTCTCCCTCTCTCTCTGCCCCTCCCCCGTTCATGCTCTCTCTCTGTCTCAAAAATAAATAAACGTTAAAAAAATTTAAAAAAAGAAAAGACTGTCCTTTTCCCATTCAATGACCATGGCATCCTTTCATCCTTTTCAAAAATTATTTGGCCATGTATGAACTCTATTTGTAAGGATTATTTCTGAGCTCTACTCTTTTCCGTTAGTTTACAGATTTTTTTTTTTTTTTAATAGCAGCATCACCCTGTTTTGTTTACCATAGTTTGAGTATGGTAAGTTTGGAAAGTTTGAGTCCCCTATTTTTTTTTTTTTTAAGAGAGAATGCTCACACACATGCCTGCAAGCAGGGGAGGGAGAGAGAGAACCTTAAGCAGGCTCCATGCCCACTGCAGAGCCCTGACATGGGGCTTGATTTCACAACTATGAGATCATGACTGGAGCCGTAGAGTAGGATGTTTAACCTACTGAGCCACCCAGAAGCCTTCACTTTTTCTTCAAGGTGGTTATAGAATCTCTTGAGATTCCGTATGTATTTTAGGGTGGGTTTTTCTATTTCTGCAAAAAACATTTGACTTTTGATAGGGATTGCATTGAATCTGTAGATGAGTTTGGGTAGTTTTCCTATCTGAATAATATTAAGTCTTTAGAAATGCAACTGACTTTTGCATGTTCATTTCGTAAACTGCTACTTTGTGAATTCATTTACTGGTTCTAAGTGTGTGTGTGTGTGTGTGTGTGTGTGTGTGTAATCTTTAGGATTTTCTACATGTAAGATCTTGTCATCTGTAAAAAGAATTTTATTTCTTCCTTTCTAACTTGGAGACCTTTTCTTTTTCTTGCCTAATTGCTCTGACTAGAACTTCAAATACTATGTTTAACACAAGTAGTGAAAGTGGTATCCTTGCCTTGTTCTGACCCTGGGAGAAAAGATTTCAGTCTTTCCCAAGTATCATATTTTCTGTGGGTGCTTCATACATTGCTTTTATTATGTTGGGTAGTTTCCCTTCTATTCCTAGTCAGTCAAGTATTTTTATCATAAGGTGTTAAATGTTGCCAAATGATTTTTGTGTATAAATTAAGATGGCCTTGCATTTCCCTCCTCTTTTCATTCTGTTCATGTGATGGATTACACTGATTTTCATACATTAAATAATCCTTAAAAACCAGGAATAAACTCTACTTGGTCATGGTGTATAATCCTCTTAGCATGCTGCTCACTTCAGTATGCTAGTATTTTTTGAGGACTTTTGCATCAATATTCATGAGTGATAGCGATCTGTAGTTTTTCTGTAATGTCTTGGCCTGGCGTTGGTATCAGAGTAATGCTGGTTTCACAGAGGGAATTAGGAAATGTTCCTCCTCAAGTTTTTGGAAAATTTTATGAGAAATTAGTGGTAGTTCTTCTCAAATGTTTGGTAGAATTCACCAGTGAACCCATGAGGTCCAGGGCTTTCTTTTTGGGAGATTTTTAATTACTAATTCTTTACTAGTTACAGGTCTATTCAGATATTCTATTTTTGCATGATTTAGTCTTGATAAGTTCTGTGTTTCTAGGAATTTGTCCACTTCATCCAAGTCATCCAATTTGTTGGCATACAATTGCTCATAACACTTTTAAAATCTTTTTATTTATTATCAGTAGTAATGTTTCCATTATCATTTCTGTTTTTAGTAATAAGCCCCCTTTTTAAATCTTAGTCCATCAAGCTAAAAGTTGGTCAATTTTGCTCAGCTCAAAAAATCAATTTTTGGTTTCATTAATTTTCTATTTTTTAAATTGTTTTTTACATTTGTTTATTTTTTGAGAGGCATAGAACACAAGTTGGGGAGGGGCAGAGAGAGAAGGAGACACAGAATCCGAAGCAGGCTCTAGGCTCTGAGCTGCCAGCACAGAGCCTGATGCGGGGCTCGAACTCACAAACCGTGAGATCATGATCTGAGCCAAAGTCGGACGCCCAAAGGACTGAGCCACGGAGGCGCCCCGTTTTCTCTTTTTTTTTTTATATTCTCTATCTCTAATATTTCTTTCTTCTTTTTGCCAGTTTTAGGTTTAGTTTGTTCTTTTTATAGTTCCTTATTGTGTAAAGTTAGGTTGTTTTGTTGTTTTTTTTTAAACATAAACCGTTACAGCAATAACTTCCCCATTAACACCTCTTCTATGTATTCCATGTTTTGGCATATTGTGATTTCATTTTTCATCTGTATGGCATTTTTAATTTAAATTTTTAAGTTTATTCTGAGAGAGAGCACGTATGTGCAAGCAGGGAAGGGACAGAGAGAGAGGGAGAAAGAATCCCAAGTAAGCTCCACACTGACAGTGCATAGCCCAATATGGAACTCAAACTCACAAACCCATGAAAGCACGACTGCAGCTGAGATCAAGAGTCAGACGCTTAACCAACTGAACCACCCAGGTGCCCCATTATCTGTATGTGTTTTTTAACTTCACTTGTGATTTCTTTGAACCATTACTTAAGAGTGTGCTTAATTTCCACAAATTTGCAAAGTTTAGTTTTACTTTGTTAGTGATTTCTAAACTTCAGTCATTGTGGTCAGAGAAGATATTTTGTATAATATCTTTTAAAATCTATTGAGATTTAGGGGCAACCTGGGTGGCTCAGTCAGTTAAGCCTCTGACTTCGGCTCAGGTCATGATCTCACAGTTCGCGGGTTGGAGCCCTGCATCGGGCTCTGTGCTGACAGCTCAGAGCCTGGAGCCTGTTTCAGATTCTGTGTCTCCCTCTCTCTCTGCCCCTCCCCCGCTTGTGCTCAGTCTCCCTCTGTCTCAAAAATAAACAGAAAAAAAAATTTAATAAAAATAAATAAAATCTATTGAGATTTAGTCTGTGGCTTAACATATGGTCTATCATGAAAAATGTCCAATGTACACCTGAAAATAATGTATATGCTGTTGGACAGAATTCTTTTTTGTATTTGTTTGATCTAGTTGGTTTATTGTGTTAAGTCTCTATTTTCTGATCTTCTGTCTGGTTGTTCTATCCATTACTGGGTATGGAGTACTGACGTTTCCTATTATTATAGAACTGCCCATTTCTCCTTCAGTTCTTTTAAGTGTTTGCTATATATATTTGTTAGGTCATGTTTAATTATTGTATCTTATTACTGCATTGAAACTTATAAAAGGAACTTTGTCTCTTCTAACAGTTAATTTATTTTTATTTTTTTTAATGTTTATTTCTGAGACAGAGACAGAGCATGAGTGGGGGAGGGGCAGAGAGAGAGGGAGACACAGAATCCGAAGCAGGCTCCAGGCTCTGAGCTGTCAGCACAAAGCCCGACGTGGGGCTCAAACTCACAAAACTGCAAGATCATGACCTGAGTGGAAATGGGTCGCTCAACCGACTGAGCCACCCAGGCGCCCCCCTTCTAACAGTTTATTTAAAATCTATCTTGTCTGATACTACAATAGCCATGCCTGACTTCTTTTGGTTTCTATCTGTATGGGATATCTTTGCTATCCAGTCACTTTCAATACATTTGTGTCTTTGAATCAAATGTCTTTTATGGACCGTATTTTTTTAAATCTATTCTGTAAATATTTGTCTTTTGAGTTGAAGATTACATTTACATTTGAGTAATTGGGTGTACATCTGAAACTAATTTGACACTGGATGTTAATTATACTTCAATAAAAAATTACTGATAAGGAGGAACTAACTTGTCATTTTGTTACTTATTTTCTATATGCCTTATAGCTTTTTTTGTCCTTCATTTCCTGCATTATCTTTTGTGTTGGGGATTTTTTATAGTTAAATGTTTAATTCCTTTCTTATGTCATTTTGTATATATTCTCTAGCTATTCTCTTTGTGGTTACCATGGAGATTATATTTAACATCCTGAAGTTACAACATTCAAATTTGAATTTATGCCAGCTTAACTTCAATAATATACAAAAACTGCTCCTTTAACAGCTCTTTCCACACATCTTCTGGTTGTTGTCACAAGAGTACATCTTTATACATTGTATGTCCTAAAACAAACTAATAATTCTTCTTAAATGTCTCTTAAATTATATAGAGAATAAAATATAGAGAGCTACAAACCCAAGTTACAATGATAGTAACTTTTAGACTGTTTTAAGATGTATTAATACCTTAAATTGCATAGAAAGCAATAAGCAGAATTACAGTTCATTGTTACAGCTTTTATAGCTGTCAATGTATTTACCTTTATGGAGATACTTCTTCATACGGCTCTGAATAGTATAGACATAAACATACTATCTAGTGTTCTTTCATCATTTCATCCTGCAGGACTCCCTGGAGCATTTCTTTGCCTTGTGATTTTATTTTTGGTGAAAACTGGATTTTTAATCTAATAATGTGGTAACTCTGGAAATCAGATTCTCCCCATTCCCCAGTATTTATGGTTTTGTTGTTGTTATAGGCTGTCTTGGAGTCAAGAATCAGCCTAAGTTGTAAACTTAAGGGCTTCCTAGAACTTTTCTGAGCCTGTACCCTTCCCTTAGGGTATATGGCCATTTTTTAATTTTTCTTGCATTTGCAGTTGCTTTCTGATGTCTTAGTCTTGAATATCTGGCTCCCAAAGGGGAAAAAGAGAAAAAATGTAGGAGGAAGAGGGGGGGAAAGGGGTGTTGTTAGCCTTTTAAATACCCTAGAAATCACTTCTGCCTGAGGGGAGGGGCTTGGAACAAAAGCAAGAGGTCCAACATCAATGGCTGCCACCCTTTTCACACCTCTGTGATTAGAAGCAGTACTTAGGAATCACAATACAGATCCCCAATATTTGCAGGGCAGGGCCTTTTTTGTCCATCCTAGTTTCTACAACCTGTGTGTAGGTTGTTCCAGGAATATATGCTTAGCTTCCTGCCATAGGGATGGGGGAGAGGGGGAGATAGATAATTAAAATTAACTGAAATTAACTGCCATTTAGCATGGAAGCCGATTTGAAGAAATAATGGTGAAAAACTTCCCACATTTGATGAAAGACGTAACCATAACCATCCAAAAGGATCAATGAACTCTAAGATATACTCAAAGGTACACTGGGTTTTTGGGGGGAGGGGTTAAATTTTTTTTTTTTAACATTTATTCATTTTTTGAGAGACAGCACAAGCAGGGGAGGAACAGAGAGAGGGGGAGACACAGAATCCAAAGCTGAGCTGTCAGCACAGAGCCTGATGTGGGGCTTGAACTCATGAAATGTGAAATCATTACCTGAGCCAAAGTCGGATGCTTAACTGACTGAGCCACCCAAGCGCCCCTGTTTTGCTTTTTTTTTTTTTTTTTTTTTACTTTCTCCTTATCTTCCTTAGTTGCTTTAAGTATCTTTAAGACAACTGTTTTAAAGTCTTTGTCTAGTGGATCTGTCATGGAGTCTTTCAGAAATAATTTGTTGGTTTTTTTTTCCCCTTTGAATGAGCCATACTTTTCTTTTTCCCCTGGAAGTTATAAGCCTTCGACAGACTCCAGAGTCCAACATATTTACATCAGACAGATTCCTCTAGGACAATCGTTGCCTGGATAGTGCTTCCTACTCTGCCTTCTTCTCTTAATCCTCCGATGTAACTTATGTTTCTTAAAATAATTGATTCAAAACACTGTTTCTTGCAAAGCTTTTGGCCTAACATAAAACTGTTTTGGCAAACATCAATTCATCCCTTCAATGTCAATATTTTGAAGCCTCCTCCAAACAGCCTAATTTCATTCTACCTGTACAAAGATTGTCTAAAAAAACCTGGAATGCAGCATCTGAAAGCCAGCCATAAGAATGACCAAGTGTTCTTAAAAAGAGACTACCAAAGTGGAACAAAAAACAAAAACAAGACTTACTTCTGAATTTCTAGCAAAAAGGTCAGTCTGAAAGAGACTGCCTATCCTTCCTGAAGTCAACACAGGTTCAATATATTAAAGACACTCAGGTTGGTAAGAAATAAGCTGCACAGTCAAGGTTAATTTTCCATTCCGTTTTCTGAGCTGGACTGTCCACATCAGAAATGAAAATTATGCCAGTTCATATTCAGCAAGGAAAATGGACAGTTTAGGTAAAACCAAGACACTGGATCTCAGGATTTAGAGTTTAGAGAAAAAAGTTAGATATTTTAGAGTAGGAACTTGGAACTCTTAGGAGTGGCTATTACAAAAGTAATTTTAAGCTTCCAGTATTGTTGCTGTACTCCTGTGCCTCAGATTATTTCTGTAAAATCTCCCCTCCACCAAAGTAGAGCCTCAAAAATGCACCACAGGAGTGGTGTGACTCCAGGAGCACTCCATGTCATATCACCTGGGATCAGAGTCCGAAGATGGGAATCTATCATGTGAGAGCCAATCCAACTTCCGACTTTCATTCAGAGAGCCTTCACTGGCAGAGGTGACTGAGCCAGCCACTCTTCCAGGCAGCAGACTGACCTAACTGATTTAGTTAGGTTACCCTATAGAATTCCTCTGCTCCCATTCCTGTACTTTAATCAGTGGGGGAAAATGGAGCATAGCATATAAGGTCTATGGAATTGATTCTTTCTATGTTGAAACTCTGGGGCTGGAAGACAGTGAACTTCAAAATCAACTGGGGAACTTATTTATTTGATGCCAATACCTGGAGTCCAGCCTACATATTCTGACTTAATCTGAGGGAGAAACTATTTTTTATATGTTTTTGACAGAAGATTCTACTGTCTAACCACTGTTGAGAGCCACTAGAGATTTAAGAAGTTAGTATACAGTAAAATCATCCAAGAATCTTAAATTCAGTAGGTTTGCATCAGGGCCTGAGATTCTGCATTTCTTCAAAGCTTCCAGGTCATGCTGATACTGCCTTTCATTAACCATACTTTGAATTGCAAGGCTCTAGAGGAACCATTGCTGCAAACAAATACAAACAGCCAGATATATTAGCTTTCCAAGCCATACATAGTAAACTCATCTGTATTTATTGCAGGCTGATGGGAGGGTGTAGCAGTGCTTAACAACTGGTGAAGGAACAACACAGACCTGTTCATCCACCCATCCAATAAATCTGTGTTACTGCTGATTGCCATGCTTTTACCTCTACTATCATTTGTGCCCTAAGGGAAAGGTATAATCTTAGGGACTCAGCCTCCCAAAATAGTTTGAGCAAGAGGTCCAGTGGATAAAGCACTAAGATCTCTACCCCCACTTTAACCAAAGAAAACTTCTGGAAAAGGAACTTCTTAATTCAGCTCAGTTATGACCAGTCACACCATTCAACCCTACTCTACACTTACATCATTCTAAGTTGTTATGCATTTTTACATTATAAGAAAAGACTAAGATACCAATGGAAGGAAAATTGGAGAATGAAGAGAATTTGTCAAACTGAAGTATATGTAGTATGAAAAAAACATAACAGGTCAATAAAGTTCTGTTTCTAAGGGACCCTGCCAGGGCTTTTAGGGGTAGGAGGTGGGGTTACAGGAAAGAAAAGAAAGAGGGGGGCAGGGGGAGACACAGAAAAGGGGAGGGGGGGAGGAGAGAGATCACATAGATATCAGTATTCATTGCCAATGAAGTTTGACCTTAACTTCGTTGCTCACTGAACATGTATACTAAAAATTTGAACTCGACCTCAACTTCTGTTAGGTGAATTTGATGGCAATACTATTAAAACACTGATATAATGCATCAGGTCACATTAAAATAATTACATTTTCTACCCTTTATTTAAGGGTAAAGCATTTCCATTTTTATTCTCCGACTTTATCTTCTAAAAACATATAACATATTTTGGGAAGTTAATAAAACAGAGACAATATAACCATCCATTTATCTTGGTATATTTTCTTTAATAATGAAAAATCAACTGAGATTTTTAAATAAAATACCCATATATTTTGTCTTGAAGAACAGAATTTTAAAACACTATCCAAAAAGTATTAAAGTTTGCTAAGTCAATCTATTTCAAATTGCTAACTAGATATTGCTTATGTTATTTATATCTCAGATTCTAGATTCATGCACTTTTCTTGCAGATTTTATATACTATTTAAACCAATCATAAAATTCAACCATTAAATCCCTGGTCAGAAATTTCAAATGCCCATGTAGAAATGCTTAGCTTCAAATGATTTCACGTTAATATTTTTACTAGATCGTATAACTCTGCTATTAAGTTAATGTTACAGATACCCTTAAAATGCTGTAACTTTTTTCCACATAGGGTTCCTTGCTCTTCCTCAGGATACAAAGTTTAGCTAAGCATCAGATATTCCCTCAAAAGTGATAAGCCAATAAACAAGAAATGTTCTTGGTCTACAATGCATCTATTTGTCTGCTAGACACTCTATGGAAGAAAATACAAGATAGTGCTTGAAATTTTATTTTTAAGTAATGTCTACAACCAATGTGAGGTTAGAACCAGCAACTCTGAGATCAATACTTATATACTCTACCAACTGTGCCAGTCAGGTACCCCATACAACATGGTTTTGATTCATCCAATTTATTTTTTTACTGACTTCTCCATAATGGCCTCCTAACCCTTCCTTGCTTCTGCATGTGCCTTACCACCTCCACTCATGTCATTACCCCATAATTTGTTCTTTATATAGCATAAAAACTATCCTTTAAAAATCCTAGGTAATGAAATAACATATGGAATATTTGTCTGCACATCTCTCTCATGACAGTTCCCAGCCTAGTCTTCAGTGAACAAAAAATGAAAATGGCTAAATTAAATTTAGATATTACCTGGAGTTAAGACAGTCTGTTGAAAAAAACAGGAAAAAAAAATATGGTCCTCTCCTACCTGGCAAGAGTAGATGATTTAAAGAATCTGTATGGAAAAGGTTTCTCTAGAAGGAAAGTGTTTTTAGAACATTATATTTTTGCCTTTTCCCATGGGGGACAGTCACATAGTTACCATTATATTTTTCCTTGATGCATTGTCCCTTTCACTGGGAGGTCTGGTTTGTACATCAATCATCCCTTGAAAATATTCTCCAAACCACTAGATATATTTTCTTGAATTGGGGTCAGGGAATGGTTCTAAACATAAGGACTAGGGTTAGTTTGCCATTGTAGATCACTGAGCACAGAATAAGCTGCTGAAGCTCAGGAGACAAGCATAGAAGCCAGGCAAAATATTAAAGCTAACTTGGATAGGACAAAGCTTGCCTTCAATTCCTTGTAGAGAAACTGCTTTTTAGTAATTCCTAGGTTTTCAATGAGATAGAGTAGGCCATGGATAATAGTAAGTTTTCAAGTCCCTCCTTTCCACTATCCCTTTCCCCTCACTCTGCCCACCAAGAAACCCCCCCAGTGAAGACAATAGGTCATATCAGCTGAAAATTAAGCATAGACCTATTGCTGGAAAATAAGTAAAGAAAGGGTGTGATTTTCCAACAACAGGGAACTGTGGAAGAGGTTCCTTGGGATGCAGAATAGGATCAAGTAGAAAGGGCTGGCAGTGAACTGGTTATACAAACTAGAGGACTTTCCAATTGCCTCTTACCTTCCTAGGCTTCATGTGAACAATTCTTACTCTTTATGTGATAAGCAAAATACTCTTTAGAGTGTTCTGATGAGGAGATTTGGAGATAAAGTGTTACATTGTATATATTAAATAAGATAGCAATTACACCTTCATTTGTCTCAATAGTTTATCAAGACAAACTAAATTTTAAACTGGCAGTTACTGGAAAATCACTGTACCAACAGAGTTGACTTGTACAGGATAGATTTTTGTGGATCACATGCTCTAGGCAGATGAGGGTCTGGACCAGGAGGATCAGTATCGGCATTAAACTGTTCCAATTATCTTCACCATTCAAAAATTATAGCTTGTCATTCACCTGCTTAAAACTCCCCAATGGCTTCCCTTTGCATTTGCGATGAACTCCAAATGCTACCATGTCACACAGAGCTCCCAAAGTCTGACCTCTTCTCAACTCGTATTCATTCATCTTTCCTCAGCAATCCAATCTTCTTCATATTCCAATGAACTAAGCTTGTTTCCACTTCAGGCCTTCAGTACTTTTTACTCCTTCCATATAGAAAATGCTTCCCCCAGATTTCTGCATGACTGAGACCGCCTCCCAGATGTCTCAGCTCACAACACATCTCGTTGGAAAAGACCTTCCTAACCACCCTATCTAGTGTTCCTACAACTCTAAGTCATTGTTGATAAACTCATGCTTCCTTCTGCCTGATCTTTTTCATACGATATATCATGCTCAAAAATCTTTTATGTCTTTTGGTCACTTGTTGGTTGTCTGTTTTTCCTAATACAATAGAAGTTCATAACATAAAAGGAACATGTCTAACCTGTTTACCACTATTCTTGACACCTAAGACATGATCTAAAGTATGAAAAGTGCTCAATAAATATTTATGGAATGAGTGACTCAAGGCTAGTAATTATTTTTATCAACACACTGTTTTGTGCATTGCCTTTAACATAGGCAGTCTTAAAGTGGCTCCACTTCAGAAATCTAATTTAGAAACCTTCCATTCTAGTACATGACAAGGCGACAACATACACAGATCAGGTTGGGGGAAGGGGGAGAAATCATGCAATAGGAGGAGTCCAATTTATGACAGGAAGAATAGATCTACTTTTACTTTATGGTCACTGTGGTTTAATGGCTCTAGGTCAATAAACAGAATGATTAATAGCCTTAGTGTCTCATACTCCTTACCTATGCCCCTAACATTGTAGTCCTCTCCTAGTGTGACTGAGATCAATCTTGTGACTTCCTGTAGCCTAGCCAAAGGATGTTATTAACCATCATGCAAACAAAGGCTTGATAAGAATGTGTATATATTTTTATGTACTGTGGAGCTTGTCTATGCTTGTACATCTGCCTCTCCATGAGAATATACTGAAATTCTGCTGGGGAATTTGTGACATATATGAGAATTAACTGAAGCCATGCTAAATTAGTAAACAGCTGGCCAACCTCCCAACGTAGGGGATAGACCATACCAAATCAGCAAGCCACAGCTGACCACAGAAATATAAAAGAGCCCAGCTAACATGAAAAGAGATGCACAGCTGACCTGAAGACTCAATAATTTTCGGTTTGTTATGCAATGATTGTAGTAGAAGAATGGAGCAGCAGATAACTAGATGAAAAACTAAAATAACTCATGCTAATGACCCTCAAATCCACACCTCTAAATCCATCTCCCTAGTCCACTATAAGACTCATAAATACCTATTTTTATAGCGATAATAACAGATGTAAAATCTGTTGAGTACATTATATGCCAAGAACTGGTATATATTTACTATGAGATATTTCATTTAATGTTTATACAAATGGTTTATATAATGGGAAATTGAGGCTTAAATAGGCTGAGTATTTCTCCAAGTATCCCCTAGTTAGTAGATAGATCTAGGATTCACACAGGGGAAATTCAGCTGCATAGTCTGTTAGCCCATAGGTTTTTCTCCCCCTTATGGTCATAGCCATTGGTCAGAATGTCTTGAGGATAGCTCACAGTCAATATGTATGATGTGGCTGAGTTCTATCTTCTCTGCAGTCTTCAACAAACCTACTTTTCCTGTTATAATTTTCATCTTACCAGATTTTTTAACTAAAATTAAGGCCATATCTTAGAAAATTTTCTTATTCTGCCTGCCTCCATATCAGTTAATTAGAAGCTGTTTATTTCAATGTCTAAGTATCCCAGCTATCATGTTTCCTTTCACCATGTCTACTCCTACTGCCATAGAATAGAATCTCACCCCTCATAAAAGTCTTTTGAATTGATAATTCTGTCTCCAATCTGGCCTCTTCACCATTCTCTACTCTTATGCTAGAATAAGCTTTCTAAAATCCAACTCCCACCCTTTCTGCTCAAGATTTTTCAGTGGCCACTCACTGCCTTTTAAGTGACAGTTAAAGCCCTTGGTGTGATCTATAAGCCCCTTCATTGACTGATCTATGACTTTCATCATGTATCTATCCATGTTCCCCTAAAGCACCCCATATTCAGTCATCCTAAACTACTTTAATTCCATGAATACACTATGCTTTTTTATGGTTCCATCTTTTAAATTTATTGAGCCCTCCTGTATTTGGAACTTCTTTCCTCTATCCTGCTGATCATCTTGTACTTTATTCTTCAAGACTACTCATGCTTCAGTTCCTCTTGGAAACCTTCCTAGAAATAGATCTACCACCACCCCAACCCCACCATTCCACCTCTGCAGGCAATTAGGAAAGCCAAGACTGTGCATTTCTCTAGTATGGTTCTTATCACACGTTGTCTTGTGTCTCTGCACCAGACTGAGAGCTCCTGAGTGCAAACACATGCCTTGTAAATTGTAGTGTCCTCAGCATTTCGCATATGGCAGATATTCAATGAATACCATCTGGATGAAAGAATGAATAAATGCATGAAGCATTTTCCTTATTTTCCTATTCAGCTTAAGAACAAAATTTATTTGGTTGATGGAATTTTAGGAAGGACATCTTAAAAGAAGAAAATATTTATTTGAGAATAGTAGGGGCTCCTGGGTGGCTCACTTGGTTAAGCATCTGACTCTCGATTTCAATTAAGGTCATGATCTCACAGTTCCATGTGTTTGAGCTCCACTTTGGGTTCTGCACTGACCGTGAGGAGCCCAATTGGGATTCTCTCTCTCCCTCCCCCACCTTCTCTCTCTGCCCGCTCCCCACTTGTGCACACACACTCTCAAACTTTCTAAACTAAAAAATACTTTCTAAACTAAAAAATACTTTCTAAACTAAAAAATACTTTCTAAACTAAAAAATACTTTCTAAACTAAAAAATACTTTCTAAACTAAAAAATACTTTCTAAACTAAAAAATACTTTCTAAACTAAAAAATACTTTCTAAACTAAAAAATACTTTCTAAACTAAAAAATACTTTCTAAACTAAAAAATACTTTCTAAACTAAAAAATACTTTCTAAACTAAAAAATACTTTCTAAACTAAAAAATACTTTCTAAACTAAACTTTTTAAAAACTAGAGTAAAATAAACTTTAAAACTTAAAATAAACTTTAAACTAAAATGGTACCTCCCTGAACACAAAACACCTCTGAACAATTCCAATATATAATTGAACATATTGAAATTAAATACAGCCTTCTGTGGCACATAAATAATTACCAAAGCAGGTAAAGCCTCATTTGCAAAGTCCATGCAGAAAACAAGATTATAGTCAATTCTTCCTTTAATCTGGCATAATATTCTGTAACACGAACCTAAAGTGTTCAAATCAAGCATTCATTATGAATCTTTGCCAGGTGAGGGTTCTTCAGTAGCTCTGCCTACCATGGAAGACAAGCTGTCCATTTCTTTCTGAGGAAAACTAATAATCATTTCAATGTATTTAGTCTAAATAGTCACTTCACTAATATACTCAACATAGTCTATTGAACTCAAAATAACATGGAAAGAATTATTTTAAGATATTATGTGGAAAAATAAAACAGATTTCTAAAGAACATAGTGTGTGTGTGTGTGTGTATATATATATATATATATATATATATATATATATATACATACATATATATATATATCTCCTAAACAGAGGTTATGACTTTTGCTTCATTTATAAATATCATTTATTGCAATTTTTTGAAACCTGTAATTACATCACATAGGGTCGATAGTAAGATAAATAATAGTAACTAAAAACTTAACAAAACAATTAAATTCCTATGTGAAAGCAGTGCTTGATCTTTCACAGGTAACATTTGTCTTTTAGCAGTAGCTTTCAAAGTCTTAAGAATAAATTAATTTTATACCTTAAGGTAGGGCCAACAGGGAAGAGTTTTTGAAGAAAGAACATACCACCATGTAACCTTCAAATTATACTCTGTAGTTCTGCTCTAATCAAGGTCAGCTCTGTTCACAAATGTCACTGAAGTTCACATGCTATTTACCTTGAATTCAACAAGAATCCAATATTAAATATTAAATAAAAATACTCAAATAAGCACATCAAAAAAATGTCAGTCTTGGGCACACCAGTGTGGCTCAGTCGATTCGGTGACCTACTTTGGCTCAGGTCATGATTTCACGGCTCATGGGATCAAGCCCTGCATTGGGCTCTGGGCTGACAGCTCAGAGCCTGGAGCCTGCTTCAAATCCTGTGTCTATCCTCTTCTCTCTCTCTCTCTCTCTCTCTCTCTCTCTCTCTCTCTCTGCCCCTTCTCTGTCTCAAAAATAAACATTAAAATTTTTTTAATTTCTTATAGAAAAAAATTAAAATAGGACTTTGTCTTTCAGTATAATACTCACTTCATAGACCTATAATTTGGTACAATATCCTAATTATTTTAAAGATACAAAAGAATGAGCCTAATTGTCCAATCAACATCACCAGGGATTTCAGCAAATACTTCAGTTTCTATACTTAGTAAATATACTACTTAGCCCTACTGTGTATACTAGTGTTCTAATGGAATCTAGTGTTCTAATGGAATCTTTCTATTGGACAAGTGGGATCCTTCTACAAATTCATTGTGTCCTGATAGGAGTGCTTTATATTTGACTAAGTATGATAATTCTTCATTTGATAAAATAAGTCAGATTTGCAGGTTGTCACTTATGGTGGGGAAGAGAGCTCTACATTTTAGGAGAGTTGGGTGCTCTAGATACAACCTTCATTTCTGAGATTAGATCATTATTTTGCAAAATTATGATCTACAGATTTATTAAACATGTGCAATGGTCTCATACAACTCATGTGTTCAATACCAGTGTGGAATTCATTGTTAGAGCCATGGACTCATTAATGCAACACACTGAATATTAAGTCAGTAAGGTATGTATTTTGTCAGATTAGGGAAATCTCATTTGTTAAGGAATCTTGTTTAAAATAAATATATTTAGGCACTTCTCCTAGCATTTTCATTTCTTATAACTGGGATGTATCCTCTGAAGTCAGTCTGGCACTAATCTGTGGATCAGCACTGGGAGTGGGAGCGCCACTGATATAAAACATGCTGATCATGGCTGAAGAGATCATTAGAACCCAGAATTTGAAGGGCCCAGTAGACCTGTAATGATTAATGTATATGTAAAATGCTTAGCATAGTGTCTGGTAAAAGTAAATGTTCAATAAATGTTGATTATTGTTGCTGTTTAATTCACTTAAGATCAAAATTTACATTATTAAACCTCCATGAAGTGGAACAGATTATGATGAATTTTATCAAAATTTTCCCGACAGAGTATCATTTTTTCTGTGTGTGGGCAGGCAAATTTTAGTCAGTTCGGTCTGCTATGTACACTGAAACAATCTGGCACCCCAATATTTAACCAGAGGCCTTTCATTTACATAGATTTTTCCCATAAAATGAGTTCACAGAGCTAAATTCTACTAATTGGATCATATTTCTACCAGGAAGCATAGATACTGAAATAAATTTTTGGATTATTTTAGAATATTTTGTACCTGACTTCAAAAATCCCAGATCTACCACTGGATCACCGTATGACCTCAGCCTTTCTGGAAAAGTTTCCTCATGTATATACACACCTCACCCAACTGTTAGGTGAATTTAACTAGATTAAACATACAAATCACATGTCTAAAATATGCATTAGGCATATAAAGGTCTAGTCTCCTTATTTTCGCTCCCTTTCCCAATCTCCAATATAAGCCAGTGAATCAGAATTTGTTCACTGTTTACGGTGAACATTTTTTCATATAGATTTGTACCGAACTTCAAATGATTCAGAGTTTTCTACTTTAAAACACTATTTTGTACTCTCAACACACATCCTCAGAATTGTTATCTTACAGTTTCATGTTTATGTCACTGAGAGTGGTGTCTGTGTGAAGCTGGCAGCGTCAGATGCACCTGGAACACTGAAAACCTGAAATAATTTAAAATCAAGAAGGAAAGCCTATTTTATATTAAGACATGAAGAACTCTGGGATTTAAGTATGGCAGATGTACCAGTAGTTAAGAATGAAGGGTTTAAAAATAAAACTTTCTTTGGTTAAGTCTCAACTCTTCCACTTATTGTCTGTACCTTTGAGTAAGCTTCGCTTCTTCCCTGAGCCCTGGTTTACAAAGAAGAATAGTGGTTACTTCATACAGTAAACATGTGCAATGGTCTCAGAATTAAATGAGATAGTGTAATGTAGTGCTTACCATAATGTTCAATAAATAAGATCATACTGATACTTTCAGAGAATAACAGCCCAGGGTTAGTTACAAATAACAAATGCTAGTATCACTGAAATAGACTTTGGTTCTCTCAAAACAATAGGTACTGCCTTTTGAGGATGTTTACCCATCCTTCTCCAGGGGTACTGGTAGGTTCTACTTTACAATTTATTACATGAAGAGTTTCTTCCCCCATAACTACCCTCTTGTCCCCTCCCCAGCCTTCTTCCTCTTTCCCACGCACCCTTTGGAGGAACTATTCCATTGTAAATCAACCCTCTTATATTTCCGAATGTTCACAGAATGCTACTTCTACCTGTTTGCCTTAAACAAAACTGGGCTTTGGAGAATTTGTTCTATCAGCCATTCTCCTCTATTTCAGGCATTGGAGGCAACAAGTATGAATCAAGTTAGCCTTTTGTGACTTCAAAACCATTATTCTTCTACTCTGATACAGAAAACCCCTCTTTTTTCAAGATCATGACATCTACTCTCCATCCAACCTGCTCTATGCAGACCTATTAGCTTATGGGCCTACAATTTAAGTTCTTTAACACAAGGTCTCCAATTGCCTTTTTAGGTCTTCATAGAAGCATCCAAGGCCAGGTGTAAGTATTCAGCCATTTGATCACTGATAGTCTTCTCCTTTTATCTCAAAGATCTTTTCTCATCCTGTACCACAGGAACCTACTCTCACGGTCACACTGACCTCACCATTCATCCAACAAGCACACATTAAGGACCTACTATGTGCTAAGCACTTCTGAGTATACAGTCATGATCCAAACTGACAACAAGCCCTGCTCGCGTGCAATCTGCTTTTACAAAGGGCTACTCTTACCACGATGTTCTCATACCTCTTTTTAAAGTTGTTTTATTTTATTTTATTTTGAGGTAGAGAAAGCACAAGTGCGGGAAGGGCAGAGAGAGAGAATCCCAAGTAGGCTCTGTGCTGACAACAGAGAGGCTGATGCAGGGCTCAAACTCAGGTATCATGAGATCATGACCTCAGCTGAAGTTGGCCACTTAACCGACTAAGCCACCCAGGTGCCACTCACAACACCCTTTTCTAAGAATACTTGTTTGCTGTTTTCTCTGATATTTCTCAATAAAGCCTTAATTTTCTTCCAGGCTAATGTCTCACCATAGCTTTACTTCTTCTTGAGACTCTATTGTATCAATGCTTTAATCTTTTTCTTGTTATCAGTGTTCCCTGTCCTTGGGTCACTTCCAATCCACTAATCCACTACTTTAATTAAATTTAAGTGCATGATTCCTTTGCCACAGGCTTCAGTGTCCTGCTAGGGGAAAAAAAAAAAAAATCACAGAACCAAGCTCACCACTGCAAAATTAAAGTGTCCATCTTAAATAGGATTCCAGTAGAGCAGGACAGATACTTTTCTGTTCATGGCTTTAGCTTCTAAAGGTAGTCATTCTACTCAAACACCCTGCTACTCCTTTAAATCCTTCTCTCTAAACAGATGGCCATTCTTGTTTTGCAAGAATATTAAAACACTGAACAGCAAATTTATTTACTACCTACAATTATCTATACCTGTGTACATTCACATTTTCATTCACTCAACATTTATTGAGAGCCTACCAGGTTTCAAGATTTATTCTAGGACCTTGGCATACATCACAAGATAAAAGTGAAGATACCTGCCTTCATCTAATTTACATCCTAACAAGGAAAACAGTAAGGAATGACCATGGTATATAACATGTAATTATGTTACTATGATATATACCTATTGCTTATTGTTATATAACATCAGTCTTAGAGGTCAGTGCTGTGGGTAAGAGCAAAAACAGTTCAAGGTTAAAAGGATTAGGAGTGCCAGGGTGCTTGCAATATTAAATTGGCTGGTCATAGGAGGCCTCACTGAGATTAGTCTTCAGCAAAGGCTTATGAGAACTTCGATGAATCTCAGATTTAGGCTTCAGACTCATAAGAAGAGAAACAATTTATCTTCTATAAGGTTATATTCACCATCTGCACAAGTCTCTTACAGGTTTGGCACCTGTTCAATTCATTTTTCTTTTCCCCTGTAGTTTATATTTTCTCCTCATAAACATGGTCTGATTTTCCTTTATGTGAAATTAAGAAACACCCACTTACCTGGACTACATCTAGTTATTTCTTGTCTTACCAGGTGAGTTACTTGAAAAAAATAAGTAAACAGGCAGATGCTACAATCTGACAGTCCATAACCCCAATGGGGCTCAAAAATGTATTCATGTGATACAATAGTGTTTTGGGACATGTAAGTTTTATTTTGGACAATTTTAGACATAGCATATATTTTCTACTTGGCCATGGTTCCCACCACCCCTCCCCAACTCCCAATCATATTATACTGTGTCTTTTCATTCATTTGTGTTACCTGTGTGGTTGGTCTCAATCATTTGGCCTTGTAAATTTGGACCTATGCTTTCAAATATTTCTGATAGCAGAATAAGAGGGACTTTTGGAAAGTGACTAGCATGTTGATTATACTACCTGTAAGTATTGCCAAAATTCAATTATGTGGCAATAGCAGTATAAGATAATAAAGAAATTCCATATAACATTTGGCGAATTTACCTTCATTATTATTGAGAATGGATTAATTATTATATATAATCTACTCTAGAGCCAAAATAACATTGTTTTTCCTCAATGAAGAAATATTTGAATCCTCATACTATCTTAACACTTGGGTATTCAAAAGTAATGTAAATCTAAAACCATGCGTCCACAACCCAACTACGTGGGAATTATCCTCTGAGTCAGAAAGAGTCCAGTTCATTTTGCCCAATCCTAATAGTGTAGTAATTTCTACCTCCAATTAGACAGTGCCTCCAGTACAGAAGACAATAGGAAGTAAATAAGGATGAACAGTGCTATAGGGTTTCCACAGAAATCTAGTTATTGAGAAATACCACAAACAAGAAGTCTTCTATGCACAGTGGAATCCTGGTGGTAATGGGGGAGGGGTGAGGATATTATTCTGGATATAAAACACTTAAGTTCTTGCTATGCCAAACAACTTTCTTTTGAACGAGAGTCTGGAAGTGATTTTATGAACTTATGCTGTAATGCTTCATAACATTTTATCCTGTTCCCTTGGCATAACCAATAGCATCATGACATGCTACATCAACTAAGTCAGTTATCCAAGGGATGACCAGTGACTCCAGTATAAAAGCTCCATCTATGCCTAACTCAGAAAGATAATCTCCTAGGGATCTGAAGTACGAGAGATAATGGTAGAGATAAGAGACATAAATACAGAAATAAAGATAGAAGTAAGGGATGGGGGGGGGTAGTAGAAAAAAAAAACAAAAAGAAATTGCTTTTCCTGACTCTACCAAAAAGCACATCAGTGATAGGGACCATTTTATTGGTAGAGTGCTAGAGGGGGGATAAAGAGTTCTCTGCTGCTAAGAGATCAGTAAGACCACTGGGTCATTAGAGTTGCTTGTACCTTCAAACTCATTCTAACCTTCCACGAGGAGCATATAGCTGTATGAGCTACATTCTCTGAAGAAAAATTGCAGGCCTCCATTGACAGAACAGTAAGAGCCACACAAAACCCTCCAGTAGATATGCTTTAGGTAAGTATCTGCTAGGAACCACATTGGAGTTTTCCAAATTTAGATATGAAAAGAAAACTGTGAAAGAACAAGAACATTCCATACACCCTAAGTATTAAGAAATACCTATCCTGTATATCTGCGCCCCATCCAAAGAGGAGAAAACAAAGTGGAAAACATAAGCTACAAATATCAAATGCTCCCTTTATATTGCAATAATTTGAAGAATCTAAGATTAAAAAAAAACCTTTTAGAATTCAGCTTTAAATCAAAAACAAATTCTTAAACTGTTGGTATTCCCTTTTTAAGTTTGAGAGAGAGAGAGAGAGAGAGCACGCGCGAGAGAGCGCGAGCGAGGGGAGGAACAGAGAGACAGACAAAGACAGAATCCCAAGCAGGCTCCAAAGCTGGCAGTACAGGGCTCAAACACACCAACTGTGAGATTGTAACCTGAGCGGAAACCAAGAGTTGGATGCTCAGCCGACTGAGCCACCCAGGCTCCCTTAAACAGTTTGTATTCTACCTTTACCTGTGATAAATATAAACATTTTCTTGCAGTTGTGTCTAGCTAAGTGAGCACAGTGGTATGGTCTTAAAGGCAGAAACTTTTTTTTTTAAATTTTTGTAGTTGTCATTAGTTATTAGTCAAAGAATAAAGTTTTGACACTATAAAGTTTCAGGAAGAAAGTCAACTTGAAACGACAACCTTTATTTAATTATCTAGGTTCTGCATGGGTCTCCCATTTCAAAACACAGCTCTCTCTTACCTAATGAGCTTCATTTACTCAACACTATACCCTAAATGAAAAATACTGAATTTTTAAAATCCATTAACTTTAATGGAAGCTATTATGATACCTCTACCTCAGTCCAAAATACCCAGTTTTCACATTTAGAAAAATATATTAATTGAATGAAACATTCATGTAAGCAATAACTGAAAGTAAATATGTACAATTTGATACAATTTTTTTTTTTTTAAAGAAGTACTTGCCAAAAGAAGAAGTCTTGATAGCAAATCGTGGGTGAGGGAGGAGTTTGCAAGTGAGTCCTCTTTTCTACATGAATTATTTTGTCATAGTCTTCACAAATTTTTAACGGTCTTAGGGCTCATGATGACTTTATACTCAAACTTCACTTTGGCTCAGGTCATGATCTCATGCTTTGTGAGTCTGAGACTCGCATAGGGCTCTGCACTGTCAACGCAGAGCCTGCTTCAGATCTTCTGTCTCCCTCTCTTTCTGCCTCTTCCCTGCTTGCCCTCTCTCAAAAATAAACTCAAAAAAAGAATCAAGGTATAGCATAGAAAAAACATTCGGGCCAAATTAAGGCTCAACGAGACGGTGCTTTGAAACACTGAGCATCTGCATTCAACAACTAGATGGTAGAAGATTCTACTCTTTCACCCCTCTTGCTCTGTGCAATTATACAGAGCCAAACATAGGTTTATCCCAACATGGTGCATAATTCAATTTTGTCCCATATATTATTCTCTGAATAAGAACTATATGCCAAGGTGATAAGGTTATCTGCCAAAACTAATATAATAATATCCCATTTCATGTCACATTCATTAGGTACAGTATTTTGAGGAAAAATCATTATGGTAAATGAATGGCAAAAAGTCATTCATTCAACAGTTTCATGGACACCGAGTCTATAAAATTCAATGTTCTTACCTTGGTCTCAACACCTATATGTTACCTGGCCCTGCCTACTCTCACAACTTCATTTGTATCACTCTTCTCTTGCTCATTCTGCTCCAGCCACCCTGACCACCTTTTTGATCTTCCAATATGCCAACTTTGCTAGTCTCAGGATCTTTACAATGGCTGTTCTCTCTGCTGAGAATGCTCTTTTCACTCCGACTGTATGGCTCATAGAATGCATGCTCTATGAAGACGAGGATTTTGTCTGCTTTTATCACTGCTCTATCCCCACTGCCCTCGCACATAGAAGATGCTCAACAAACAGCTGATGTTAAGTGAATGAACAAAGGACATGTCTGTTCATAGACCTATTAAGGGACAGTCATGACCCAAGAAGAAGAGAATATGAGAAATTTGCTTTTTGATTTTAGGGGTTTTTGCTCTTGTTTTGATTTTGTTTTGTTGGGTTTTTGTTTTGTTTTGTTTTTGTCTTGTTTAGTTTTGCTTAAAGATAACCATACTGCCCATACCACCTTGAATAATGGTGCTTCAGAATAGATGGGAAGATGGGAGTAAACTTGAATAATCAAGGAGCCTTAAAAGTGCACCAACTGCTGAAATAAATCATTGAGAAATATTCTTCTCCTAGGAGAAATTTGTTTTGCAAAAAATTCTCTACTGAGAATTACTTTTGATACTTCAAGTCTTTGTAAAGTTAACTCACAGAGAAGTCAACAACCATCTGTATTTTTAAATAGACCAATTTTTTAAAATTACGTTTTAAAGTTATATTTTGGAAATCTATCACTTTTTAAGATATTTAACAAAAAGCCAAGTGAATATTAAAATATTTCATTTGGGGCCAACAGACATATGAAAAGATGCTCAACATCACTAATCATCAGGGAAATGCAAATCAAAACCACAATAAGGTATTACTTCACACCAGTCAGAACTGCCATCAAAAAGATAGAATTAATTCTCACCATTAGCATTGGTGACAATGTGAGAGGAACCCTCATACACTGCTGGTAGGGATGTAACTTGGTGCAGTACTATGGAAAACAGTATGGAGATTTCTCACAAAATTAAAAATAGAAATATGATGATCTGATATTTCCACTGCAGGGTGCTTACCCAAAGAAAATAACATTAATTTGAAAAGATATATACACCCCTATGTTTAGCATGTTATTTACAATAGCAAGATACAGACACAAACCTAAGTGTTCACTGATAGATGAATGGATAAAGAACATATGAGATTTGTGTATATATATATACACACATGCATATACACACACACACAATGAAATATTAGTCATAAAAAAATTAAATCTTGCCATTTGTGACAAGTACAGCATAGGGAATATAGTCAATAATAACATATTACAGTAACAGATATAACTATACAATGCTCACCCCAAGAAGTGTAATGTGTTGAGTTTCCAAACCACTGTTACACACCTGAAATTAATATAACATTGCATGCAACTATACTTGATTTAAAAAAAAATATTTCATTTGGATTGTGTGAACCCAGGTGCTTAAAGATAAATTATAAAATTTGCACAACTATACTATATGCATGTTTCTAGGTTATCCATGTATTTTCTCATTTGATCCCTACAAGCATACTGCATCAGAAAGGATAGTTGCCATATCCCTATTTCACATATAGGGAAACTGAAGCAAGAAGAAATTATACCATTAACAAATAAGAGAATAAGTCAGGAGTAGAAGATATATACATGACCTCTGGGCCAGTGCTTGGTCTTCCATTCCAAAATCCACTCCTTAAAAAATGCTTTCAGAAAATCAGTGGTATTTCCAGCAAAGAATCAAAGCTTGAAGCTGGTAATCATATCCTCATTAGAGAATCAATTTTTAATTAATCAAGCTCTGTGGCCATAGCCTTATCCCTTACAGCTTTTCAAGAAGATCTCTTACAAACTGTTTACTCTGCATTTCATACAGTGTTATGAGGAAATATCAACAACCCCACACACGCATCAGACCACAGGTGAAATTGCAGAGCTCAGGACTCCCTAGGTACCAGCTAGGAGTTGGGAGAAAAATCTACATGTAGAAACAAACAAAAACACATTTTCTCATTCTGTGAAATTGTTTTTTTTTCTTTTTACAAATATAATAATCTCTAATATGGTATGTCCCATAGAGTTTTAAAAGTTATTCCTCATTTTATAAAGTCCGGCTTTCAGAGAAAGTCAGGTATAAATCTTACAGAATCATTATTCACTTCAGTCACTATAGTTCATGAATCTCAAAATCCATTATTGATGCATGGAAATTGCCAGTACTACCAAAGAATATCAACCTGAACTCTGCACAAGATTTTTGTGTATATGTGGAGTATCAAACTCAAATGCTAGTGTGTGTGCATTTATCTGATGGCAATTTTTTGCTTATGTTTTCCACTATAAAATTAGATTGAATGCATTTTAATATGTCAATTTCATTTCTGCAAAAATTTTGTAATGGAGGTGGTATCTAGCCAATGCCTATTAGGTTAATTTACATGCAGGTCATTTTGACATGAGGCAAACATGTTTCATCTGCTCTACATTAGCACAGTTTCCTAAAAATTGCCAAGCTGAGTCTCAACTGTGATCTACACAGCTCAGGATTTAGCCTTTGATCATCAGGACAACCCAAAGCATCATAAGAGTTGTCTTCCCAAATATAAAAAGATCAAGACCCACTCAGTAGGAACGTACAACAACTTTCGATTTTTAACTTTATTTTTAAGATCCTTCTCAGACACATAGGGGAATCAAATAGGAAATTGTGATGTAACAGTGGTCTAACCAGAGCAAGGCAATCTCATCATCAGTTCAGATGAATGTATTACCCGGTCCTGCAGATGCTTTTGCAAGGTGACAAATCTTACACTGGGAAAGATGCCTTTAGACTCCACCTACAAATAAGAAGGGCCACTAACCTCAGGATCTCACGACTGTTAAGATGGAGGCTGAGAACTTCTGTGGCGTTTGGCAGATGTATTTAGTCTGTTTTTAGGCTACTAGTAACATCTAATTCCTTAGCCTCTATTAGGTAGAATCTGCCTAGACCATATTGTGCTCTCTGTTGATAATAGGCATTAACTGACTCATGACAGCACTTTTATATTTGTTAAAATGATAATCCTCACATCTGAAAAATGTGCCTCACACATAGTAAGCACTTAAAAATGTTAGTTTTCTTCAAATTGTGACTTCCCAACAAGATACAGTATTTTTTTTACCTTTCTTTTAGAAAGGAAATATAATGGATAATTAAATTCAAACATTTATTGATTACAGATAAGCATCTTCTTCCTATGTCCTAATTCTTTTATGAACCCCAGTTCATTTCAGTGCTGACCACTTCCCTAAGCTTCATATTTATAAACCCAGCTTCCAACTGGCATCTCCACCTAGGTATCTACTAGACAGATTAACCTTGATATGGCTCCATAGAATTCTCAATTTCTTTACATCCTTTCCTCTCACCTATCTGAATAATGACATCCCCTCAATTACTCAACTTGAAAACACAGGAGTCATCCTTGATCCTTCTCTTCAAGCTACAGATCACTATTTGCTCCCTCAGTATTAATTATGGAAAAGTCACAGGCTATTTCTACTCTCTTGGCTTCACATCAGCTCACTGTTTTTGCCACATCTTAGCCTAGCTGTTCCCATTGCATTCTTTGGCTGTTCAACTGAAAGAAGCTATTTTTTTAAGAAGCTTAAAATTTTCCTGCCTCCCAACATTTCTGAATCCCAAAGATACAAAGACACAGAGGAGACTAATGTGGCAGAAAAACCAGAGTTTAAATTCTGTTATTTTATTTTCTTACTGAGGAACTTCCCTGGACATGTTCTAAATCAGCATGTCTCAAATAGTTTCCCACTACAACAGGTATTATTTACTTTCTTATGGATGATATTCATTCAACTCCTTGTTAACTATAGAATCTTCACCCTTTTCTATATCAAATATACACAAATCAGTGAGAATCTTATTATCACCAGATTAAGTATAATAATGCATTTTATTACCTATAATAAATTAGCTTAATAAATTAGCTATAATAAAACTAATTTATTGGCAAATTCAGGACCCTGATTATTCATTAAAAGTATTACATGTTACAAATTTATACCAATTTGTCTAGATGATCTCTAAAGTCTCTAAAGTTTCTATAAAACCTATCAGCCTTAGCCACGGTAGGATACGAAATAGCTGTTCTCAGAATATTGCTTAGGCTTAAGCTTTAAACCAGTTACCCTGGGGTGCATGAGTGGCTCAGTTGGTTAAGTGTTCGACTTCAGCTCAGGTTAAGATCACACAGTTTGTGGGTTCGAGCCCTGCATCAGGCTTTATGCTGACAGCCCGCTTTGGATTCTGTGTCTCCCTCTCTTTCTCTGCCCTGTCCTTGCTCACACTCTGTCTCTCTCTCAAAAAAATAAACATTGAAAAAAAATTTTAAACTAGTTACCCTAATTCATTTAATTAATCCATGAAAAGTGAGTGGTGCTGTCCTAATCAAGATCTTCATTTACTCAGATCCTGTACATATGACCCTACACAAATTATACTAGATTTCTTGTTGATCATTCAGTTGATACAAAAAAACAAAAACGAAACAAAAAACCCTGTTCATCTTTAAGAAGTCTGCAGCACAGTGCAAATTCAAAGAAACAAATCAAGTGACCTCTTTTAAGTTCCTGCAAGAAAAACCACTGAGGTACAAGGTTCACCTTGTAGAACCATGGAGGTATTCTACCTTTGCCTTTATGCTAGACAGCCATGCTTACCCATTATCCCGACTATGTCTGCAGTATGAATGGTAAGATCATGCAGAAGAGATATGTCATTTTTCTACACTCCTTTCTAACCAAATATACTGACTGTACATCCTTCATTTTCCTATGCTCAACACGTCCAGAAAAAGCAAGCTTTGAAGTTATATTGATTAAGCATACTGTCTTTTCTGTTTCCTTTACAGCAACCATTCAGTATTTTGATGGGCAGATATTTTCTACTTGAGAGACAGGAAACCTTTAGAAAAATTTATACATCTTACGTAAGTTCAGACATATGGCAAAACCATTGGAATTTCAGTATATCCTTCAAGTTCCCCTTGAAGTCTTGACTCTTCAATTAAAAATCAAAACAATGATGAGCCTTCCCTATTTCAGTAACTCTTTGGTTATGAAACATCCACTTCAAGAACTAGGCACTCACATTGCTAATGAATGACTTTTACAGCTAATACATTAGAGAGTTTCCAATTAAGCTAAAGCTTATAGAACACTAGCCTTTTCTCTGCTCTCTCATAAATTCATGTGACTGTTGGGCTGTTACTCTTTGTAGCATCTTTTATTTGGAACAACTGACTCCAACTCTTCACCTCTCCTTTTAGACTCCCCATCTCATTTACAATTCTGTCTCTAGGTTTATCCTCCTTGGTACTACCTCCTATTTTCATGCTTTCACTTCATATATCAGATATGGCTATTGATAATTCTGATTTATTCACTGTATGTTAGTTATCTTTATATGCTGCTACACATGGTTCATTTTTGGGGTTTTTGTTTTTTTGTTTTTGTTTTTGTTTTTTGAAGTACTCATTCAGTTGTTGTAAGGCTGGTCCATAGGGGTGCAGAAAAGTTCTCTTTCCTTTAGTATTGAGAACTATTCAAGAGTTTTTATAAAATTGGCAAATGTTAAGAATGTATAGCTACTAATGCTGATATGGACAGTATATCCTGGCATTAATATTACAAAATTCTAATTTTCATAATGTTATAACATTTTATAGATGAATTACAATAGAAGACAGTATGAAAATTTTTAAAGATGACAATAACATCTAATTTATCAAAAAACAACTATTCAATAACTATTATTAGACTTAGTGGTCATGACACAAGTCAGTGCTTACAAAGTAATTAGATCTTGCAATTTGATCTCTTTCCTCATAATTCTCCAAAGTGACAGTCATTTTCTGACAGCCCTTGTAATAATTACATTTTTTGACTCAGTACAAGTTAATCCAGCTAATATCATGAGTCTTTGAATATATTCAGAATATACTGATCAAGACAAACAAGTATAAATTTAACTGTTTAGTACTTTGTAAATCATTTCTCAATTCATTTCTCAACCAACAGTACCCAACACAGTGGAAAACTTTCCTTTAAAATAAATATTTTATCATTTACAAAGTTAAATTAATTGTGACAGTCTTATCTAGTAAGTGTACATGTTCACCTATATGTAGTCATATTAATAACACCATTCCTTTCATGAAGATGGACCTATGTAGCCGCCATCATTACAAATCTCACTTGGAAATGTTTGGAAGGTAGATTGATGAAGAAAGATGTGCACTAAACTGGTACTTAAACTAGTTTTAGTCTGAGCTCTGCTGATGAGAGCTATCTTGCATTCAATAGGATTCTTGATATTTATGGACCATTGTTTTCCAGTGTGCAAAATAAAGTCATCCAGAGTGATTGTGCACATGCCCAAGGCTGCTTCCTATAGAGAATGGCTTCAGAGACTTTACACTGGAGAAATGCACTCACAAAAATATTCTACCCAAGTGTGGTAGGCAGAATAATAGCTCCCCAAAGTGGGGCGTATCCTACTTGCTAAAAACTACAAATGGTAGGTTACATTGTAACAAGACATTAAGTTTGTAGCTAGAATTAAAAGGCTGATCAGTTGACTTTGAGATGGGGAGATCTCCTGGATTTCTGAGGCGGACCCAACGTAACAATAAAAATCTGTATAGTACAGAAGAGGGAGGCAGTCAAGTCCCTGTTAGAGGAATGCAGCATGAGGAATCCTGACTAGCTAGCTATTTCTGGCTTTGAAAACAGAAGGGGACCACAAGTCAAAACCTGATCTCAACCTAGAACCTGGAAAAAGGCATGGAACCTCCTCTTGAACCTCCAGAAGGAAAATAGACAAGCTGTCACCCTGATTTTTACCCATGGAAAATCATTCTGGACTTCTGACCTCCAAGCAGTAGGATAATAAATTTGCTTTGATTTAATCCAAATTTGTGATTATTATAGAGCAATAGAAAATAACTGCATCAAGTCGCTAAATAAACAGCAACATAATATCAAAGATGGAAGAAGGGAGTCAGGTTTCAAACTATCACAATAAAATGCCCACTTTCCAGAAAATTATGCATGTAAAGAAACAGAAATATAACCCATACACAGAAAAAACAGCAGGCAACAGAAACTGTGAGAGGGCCTAGATGTCACATTTAATTGACACAGGCTTCAAAGAAGCCACTACACACATGTCTAAAGAACTAAAAGGAATAAGAATTAGAAAGAAAAGAAGATGCGAAGACAATGTCACAAAGAGAATAAAGAACAAAATGGAAACACTGCAGTTGAAAAGTACAGTGGCCCAGAGGAAAAATAAAATAAAATCACTAGAGGAGATCAATAGTGTATTTGAACTGGCATAAGAAAGAATCAAGGTACTTGAAGATAGATCAATAGAGATTATACAATCTGAAGAACAGAGAGGAAAAAAAAAAAAATAAAAGGACAGAGCCCCAGAGAAATGTGGGACACCGTTAAATGTATCAAAATTTACATAACAGAAGGACCAGAAGGAGAGTAGAGAGAAAAAGGAGCAAGGAAAAAATAAATAATAAATAACTGAAAATGTTCTAATTTGATAAAATAAAACAAAACATTAAACCTCCAAGAAGCTCAATGAACTTCAAGTAGCTGTTTTGTGTTTGTTCCAGCCTATTGACAGTATGGTAGAAGCTGGGAACTTTTGGGGCCACTGTAATGAGCCTGTACTCCTTATGTAAAGCCCCCACAGACATTTCCCTGGCTGGAGCCAACGTTGGGGCTGTAAAGGCCTTGTAGTTCTTATTAAAATTACAAGATGTACCTTAGCAATAAAAACCAGGAAACTTTGAGGAAAAAAAAAAAAAAGGTTTATTATTCACAAGTCCTAGAGGATACAGGTCAGCCACACAGTGAGGAGGTGGGTAGAGAGGTAGACAGAGGACAGACACACAGAAAGAGAAAGGAATTGGGGCTCTGCCTTTAATGGAGTCATGAGTGGAATGCCTAGGCTTTCATAGGACTTTCTATTTAAAACAAGAATGGGAATTCAAGTGCAGACAGGGAAACACAGGGTCATCCAAGTGGTCAGTTATCCAGGTCACCCAGGGCTTCCTAAAAGCAGAACTTTACTAGTGAGGGTAGCCAGGCTCTTTACCTAGTTGTACAGCCAGCAATATGTTCATTCGAGATGTAGGTCTTTGAAATGGATCTCAGTGATCAAAAGCGTCATGTCAAGCACTTATATTATAGTGAAAAAGCTAAATGTCAGGCACCTACACTACAGTAACAAACACAAAAAAAACTAGACACACCATAGAAAATATGCTGAAGGCCAAAGACAAAATTTTGATGGCACAAGAGAAAAAATCACTGGTCACATTCAAAGAAACCCAAGTATGATTAATCACTGACTTATAATCCAAACCAGTGGAGGTCAAAAGACACAGGGATCACATATTCAAACTACTGAAAGAAGAAAAGCTGTCAACCAAGAGTCTTACAGTTAACAAAATGAAGAGAATCTTCGAAAATAAAGAGAGGGGTGCTTGGGTGGCTCAGTTGGCTAAGCGTCTGACTTTGGCTCAGGTCATGATCTCACAATTCGTGAGTTTGAGCCCTGCATTGGGCTCTGTGATGACAGCTTAGAGCCTGGAGCCTGCTTTGAATTCTGTGTCTCCCTCTCTCTCTGCTCCTCCCCCGCTCATGTTCTGTCTCCTTCAAAAACAAATAAAAAAATAAAATTTTTAAAAAGTGTAGAGAATATAAAAACATTTATAAAACAAAAAAAAACTGAAAAAATATCTTAAGACTAAAAGTGATACTAACAGTAATTCAAATCTACGTGAAAAGCAAAGAGCACCTGTAAATTATATAATAAAAGAAAAATATAAACAAAAACTTCTCCTTTCTGCTGTTTCTTTTTAAAATAAATGTTTGTAATTGCACTGTTGGAACTCCACCAAATAGAAATGTCATGAATTTTACAATAGCAGCATCGAGGAGGTGGTGGGGGAGTTGGGGGCAGTGATGCAGAGGAAAGCTGTATTGAAGTAATGATACCAGACGGGTAATGGGAATCTACAGGAACAAATGAAGAGAATTCAAAATGGTAAATAAGAAGGTTAATATAACAAACTATAAATATGTACTTACTTTTCCTTTTCTCAGCTTTCTTAATAGACTTGAAATAACATTATACAAATAGACATTATGCAAAGTAGTAACTAAAACAATGTATTTTTATGTAACATATAGAGATGTGGTATGTATAACTAACAGCAACAAGCATTAGAGAGAACAGAGCTATGTCAGAGGAACATTTCTATGTCTCACTAGAATTATGTAATTATAAAGGTGAAGGGGATTCTTATGAGACATATATGATAAACCCTCACTTGACTACTAATTTTTAAAGAGATTTCAATGTTAACTAGGGATGCCTGGGTGGTTCAGGTCATGATCTCACAGATCATGAGTTCAAGCCCCATGTTGGGCTCTGCGCTGACAGCTTGGAGCTGGACCCTGCTTCAGATTCTGTGTCTCCCTCCATGCCATTCCTTCTCTCTCTCTGCCCCTACCGCTCTTGTGCTTCCTCTCAAAAATAAACATTAGAAAAAATGTGAACTAAAAAATATTCATTTAAAAAGAAGCAGTAAAGGAGGAATAGGAAAATGACATGAGACATATTAAACAGTAAAAGACAGATTTAAATCCAATTATATCAATAATGGTGAGTAGTAAGGAAATAAACAATCTATTCAAAAGGCAGAGATTTCAAGGCTAGATCAACAAAGGATGAATCAAATACTGCTGTTTATAGGAGACACACTTTAGATTCAAAGATACAAACATGTATGTATTTGAAAGCAAATACATAGAAAGGGCTAAGTCATATAAATAACAACTATAAGAAAGTGGCTATACTCTTACCAAGGAAAATAGAATTTTAATAAAAAAATTACTGGAGATAAACATTTTATAAGCAAAAAATAGGCCAATCCATCAGGAAAATCTATCAATTATAAATATATATGAACCTAACAACAAACCCTAAATACATGAAGCAAAAACTGACAGAATTACAGGAAGAAGTAAGATAATTCCAATAGTAATGAGAGTTCAAGAGTCTACTTCAATGTTTACACAAAGATCCATAAAAAAATGAAAAACATAAACAGTATCAATTAGACCTAATGGGTATCTATTAACACTTCATATGCTAACAGTGGGATGCATATTCTCAAGTGCATATGGAACATTCTCCAGAATCCATCACGTTAGGCCATAAAACAAAGAATTTAGAAGGCCTGAGATTATACAAAGTGCGTGCTCCAACAAAAACAGTTAAACTAGAAAAAAAAAAAAAAAAAGGGGGGGGGGGATACTGACATATCAGTGAAAATTTCAAAATATATCTATATAGCAAATGGATCAAATAAAAATAAGGGAAATTAGTAAATATTTGAGTTAAATTAAAACAAAGATACAGTATATCAGAATGCAGCTGGGGAAGTGTTCATGGGAAATTTCTAGCTATAAATACAAACATAAAAAAAACAGACATCTCAAAACAATAACCTAATTTTACTACCTTAGGACACTGGATAAAGAAAAGTAAATTAAACCCAAAGCCAGAAGAATAAAAAAAATTAGAGTATAAATCACAGAGATTAGAAAAACAAAGACAAGACAAAGTTGGTTTTTGAAAGGGTTTTTCGTTTTTGTTTTTTGTTGTTTGTTCTTAATTGCAAACCTTTAGCTCGACTGACCAAAAAAACAAGAAATACTCAGGTCACAAGTGAAAGAAGATACATTCTACTGTTTTAAAAAAAAAAAAAAAAAAAAAAAAAAGATTTAAAGGGGATACAGCACAACTCTATGCCAAGAAATTATATATCCTAGAAGAGATGGACAAATTCCTAGACAGAAAAACTCAAACTTCTAAAACTGAAACAAACAAGCAAAGTATCTGAATGGGCCTCCATTTAGAGCTTATATAATTACTAATTTAAAAGCCCTACAAAGACAAGCACAGGCCCAGATGACTTCAGTGATATAATTCTACCCAACATTTCAAGAAACATTATCCATTCTTCCCAAAGACTTCCATAGAACACAAGAGGAAAGAAGGCCTCCTAACTAATTCATGAGGTATTACCTTTATACCAAAGCCATCACAAGAAAACACTACGATCAATGTATTTTTTTTTTATTAATAAAGACACAGACTCCTCCACGACCAACAACCCAACAGCAAAAGAATTACACATTACTAAGAAGTGTGATTTGTCCCAGGAATGTAAAGTTGTAATATCTAAAAATCAATTAACATAATATACCTTATGAATAAAGCATTTAAAAACATGATTATTTCAATATACACCAAAACAACATTTGACAAAAAACAACGTACTTCCATGACAAAAACACACAACTAGGAATAAAGAACTTATTCAACCTGATAGGTTGTTTATGGACTAAATTAAAAAAAAAAAAATGAAACCATACTTAACGGTGAAAGACTGAATGATGACCTCCTAAAAATCGGGGTAAAAAAAAAAAAAAGCACATCTACTCTACCACTTCCCCCACCCCCAACATTCTGCTAGAGGTGCTGGCCAGTTCAAATAGGCAAGAAAGTAAGAGGAGTACATTTTGGGAAGAAATAAAGCTATTTGCAGATGATTTCTTGCATTCAGAAAATCCTAAGAAATATACTAAAGAAAAACAGAACTCATAAATGAGTTCAAAAAGAATGTACAAGGTCAATATGCAAAAATAAACTTTCTGTATATTACTAGTGAACAATCTGAAAATAAAGTTAACATTTATCATAGTATCAAAAATTAAATAATTAAGAATTTAACAAAAGAACTATAGAACTTATGCTCTGAAAACTATAAACCATTACTGCAAGAAATAAGGAGACATGAAAGACCAATAAATACATGATAAGATGCTCAACATCATCAGCCATCAGAGAAAGTATACCCCAACTATTAGATACCATTGCACAGGTAGATACCCATATGGTTATTATAAAAAAGTTAATAACAAGTGTTCGTGAGGATATGGAAGATTTGGAAGCCTCAAACACCAATAGTGCAGCTTCTTGGAAAAACAGTCTAGCACTCCCTAAAATGTTAAAGAGTTACCATATTACCCTTCAATTCCGCTCTGTAGGTATTCAACTATAGGTATATACCCAAGAAAATAAGAACATACACGTAAAAACCTATATATTGATGTCCATAGCAGTATTACAACCCAAATGCCCATCAAGTGATGAATGCACACAATGTATCTATACATGGAGTATTATTTAGTAGTTACCAAAAATGAAGTAGTGACACATGCTGCAATGGAGGAATCTTGAGAACATTATGGTAAGTGAAAGAAGACTGCAGATTCTATTGAGATGAAATCTCCATTATAGAAAAGAAAAAAAAAAAAAAACTACAGATACAGAAAATAGATTAATAGTTGCTGATGCCTGCAGGATTTGGGGTGAAATAAGAAATGACTGCTAATGGGTGTGGAATTTTTTTTTGTTGTTGGAGTGATGAAAATGTTCTCAAATTATATGGTGACCATTTCAGGACTCTGAATATTCAAACACCAAAACACCAAAACAAAACTAAAGAAATTTTGGTGAAAAGTTTATGGACAAAGTAGATCATATAATCTATTTAAATATAAGCCTATGTTTTTACAACTATATAAGATGTAATTTCATAGAAAGTATTACTTTCCAAATAAGAAAAATTATAATTGCCATTGGCAAATGTTACCATTTTAAGACTCATTAGGCTGAATTGTTCGATTCTTCAAATATCAGCATTCTGAGTTTATTAGTCTTTGTTTTCCCTGTAGTTTTCCCCTAATGTAAAGGAGTTGATTTTCTGTACTTCAAGAAATAAGTGGCAGTGCATAAAAAAATAATGATTTTCTGAATAACCTCTTGGTTTGGGTAAATGATTCTAAGAACAATGCTAGACTGGCTTTGTTTAAATTATTCCTTTACTGTTTTTCACTTTCCCCAAGTGAGGTCATAAACCTCTGCCCATCACCAATAAGTGACAAGATGAGCCAGATTGAAAAATATAGTATATATGTAAATCTAGATTTAAATGTTATATCTGAAATATAAACCATTTTTTTTATGGTAGCTACAAAACAGAGTACATCTTACCATTAAAAGCCATGGGAGAAGGAGAAGAAGATGGCAACGGAGTAGGAGGACCCTAGGAGCACCTCATCCTATGGTCACAACCAGACAACTATCAAATAGTCCTTAAAAAACCCAGAAATGGGGCGCCTGGGTGGCGCAGTCGGTTAAGCGTCCGACTTCAGCCAGGTCACGATCTCGCGGTCCGTGAGTTCGAGCCCCGCGTCAGGCTCTGGGCTGATGGCTCGGAGCCTGGAGCCTGTTTCCGATTCTGTGTCTCCCTCTCTCTCTGCCCCTCCCCCGTTCATGCTCTGTCTCTCTCTGTCCCAAAAATAAATAAAAAACGTTGAAAAAAAAAAAAAATTAAAAAAAAAAAAAAAAAAAAAAAAACCCAGAAATGTCCGTAAGATTAAACAGACTCCACAACTAAAAGGAGAGAAGAGGTCACATTAAAGAAGGTAGGAAGTGCAGAGATGTGGTTTGGGTAAGAAGCAGATTATGGGTGCCATGGAGGGGAGGGAGCCATGGTCAGGGAGAAGGGCAAGAAAAAGAGGGGCACACATGGGACCACACAAGGAGAACGTTTGTCCAAAGCTTGGAACATGAAAGAGGCTGAATTTCAGTTCTTGAAACCAGTGGAGCTTAACGCCTGCAGTTTCAAAGATCAGCAGGCTTGGCTGGATAGATCTCAGAGGGCAGTGCATCGCTCCTGGAGAAAATACAGCAAACCCGGAGGCAGACAGAATGTTAACAGCAATCTGAAGAGAGTTGGGGCATACAATAGGGAAATTTTTACTGTTCTTGTAGCTCAGAGCTCCTCCAATAGACAGCATTTACAGAGACACCTCTCTGGGAACAAAGGAGATGGCCAGTGCCATTTCCTTCTGCTGCCCCTCAGCATAAACACAGAGCCCCCTATGGAAAGCAGTGCAGTAGCAACACTGGCTGCCTAACTTGCCTCCAATAAGTCCTACCCCTTGCACTCTGGTGGGACTGCCCTTCTTAGTCAAGCTTGCCCGAGTCCTAGCACAGCTGGACCCTCTCCCAGAAGACCAATACAAACCCCTGCCCAAAACACATCTCCCAACCAGAGAGTTTTTCAGGGCCTCGGTTCTGATAGAGATTGTGACAGGTCTCATTTTACCAGCAAAATCAGAGCATACCTAGCTAAAACTCACCATATTCTGGCCAAGGACCAAACACTGCCCACAGCAAGTGAGGACAGCCCCTGTGGATGACTAGCCTGAAGGATACAGCAGCCACAACACAACAGCAGAACACACACTGCACACACTGGAGACACCCCCTAAAGTGTCAAGCCCTGGGAACTACATGACCTCTTCTTCATAAGGCCATTATTTTCAGCAGCAGGAGACATAACTGGCTTGTCTAACAGAGACTTAGAAAAAGGCAAGAGATGGAGGAATATATGCCAAAGCAAAGAAGATAAGGCCACACAGCCAGAGATCTAAGCAAAACAGATATAAGTAACATCTTTAAAGCAACAATCATAAGGATATTCTTGAGGCTTGAGAGAAAAATAGAAGACATCAGTGAGATGGCAAAAATGTGAGGTGGAGAGAAGAAAAGAATGGGTTCACATTTGAACAACCATCAATTTAATATAGATTTCTATTTGTAGAAGAGGTTATATATAAATGGTAACCATATATCAAAGACCACTAATAAACATGCCAAGAGTAAAGAGAAAGAAATCCAAATACTGTGTATCGCTAAAGAAAATCAGCAAAACATGAATGATAAAAAGAGAGAAAATCTCCAGAAACAACAAAATAAAATGGTACTAAATGCATATCAATTAGTTTGAATGTAAATGGACTAAACACTCTAATCAAAAGACATAGGGTGTCAGAATGAATAAAAAACAAACAAATCTCCATGTTGCCTATAAGAGACTCATTTTAGCCCTCAACACACCTGAAGATTGAATTTGAGGGGGTGAAGAAACATTTATCACACAAATGGGTATCAAAGGAAAGCCAGAGTGGCAATACTTCTATCAGAGGAGCTAGACTTCAAAGACTGTAACCAGAGACAAAGAAGGGTACTATATAATAAAGGGGACAATCCAATAAGAAGACATAACAATTGTAAATATTTACATGACATGGGAGCATCCAAATATACAGAATAAAGAATTGATAATAACACAGTAATAGTAGGGGAGTTTAGCACCCCACTTACATCAATGGACAAATCAACTCAACAGAAAATCAAGGAAAACAATGGCTTTGAATGATACATTGGACCAAATGGTCTTAACAGATACATTCAGAACATTCCATCATAAAACAGAATACACATTCTTCTCAAGCACATGCAACATTCTCCAGAATAGATCACATATTAGGTCACCAAGAAGACCTCAGCAAATTTAAGAAGACTGAAGTCATACCATGCACCTTTTCTGACCATAACGCTATAAAATGAAGTCATCCAGGAAAAAAAAAAAAAAAAAACCTGGAAAGGTTTTAAACAACACACTACTCAACAGTGAAGGAGTCAACCAGGAAATCAAAGAAGAAATAAAGCAATATATAGAAACAAATGAAAATGAAAACAATGGTCCAAAATCTTTGGGATGCAGCAAAAGCTATCCTAAGAGGGAAGTATATAGCAATACAGGCCTACCTCCAGAAGAGAAAATGCAAATAAAACAACCTAACTTTATGCCTAAAGGAACTAGAAAACCAAATAAAGCCTAAAACTAGAAGGAAAAATTAATAAAAATATTTATTAATAAAAAATCAATAAAGTTAAAACAGAAATAAATGATATAAAAAGGAAACCAGGAGCTAGTTCTTTGAAAAAGTTAATAATCCTCTAGCCAGAATTATCAAAAAGAGAAAGGACCCACATAAATAAAATCACAAATCAGAGAAGAGAAATAACAGCACAGAAATACAATTATAAGAGATTATGAAAAACTATATGCTAACAAATTGGACAACCTAGAAGAAATGGATAAATTCCCAGAAATTAAAACAGGAAGAAATAGAAAACTTGAACAGACCAATAACCAGCAAAGAAATTGAATCAGTAATCAAAAAGACCCCAACCAACAAAAGTCCAGGATCAGATGGCTTCACAGGCAAACTTTACTAAACATTTAAAGAACACCTATTCTTTTCAAGCTACCCCAAAAACTAGAAAAATAGGAAAACTTCCAAATCCATTCTATAAGGCCAGCATTACCCTCACACCATAACAGACAAAAACACCACTAAAAATGGGAATGATAGGCCAACATCCCTGATGAGCATAGATGCAAAAATTCTCAATTAAACACTAGCAATCTGACAATGCATTTTTTAAATATAATTTTTATTATAAAATCATTTACCACAATCAAGTAGTATTTATTCCTGGGTTGTAAGAGTGGTTCAATATTCACAAATCAATCAAAATGCTAAATTAATAAAATAAAAGGATAAGAACTGTATGATCCTTTCATAGATGCAGAAAAAGCATTTGACAATGTATAATATCCTTTCATGATAAAACCCTACAACAAAGTAGGTTCAGAGGGAATATACCTCAACATAATAAAAGTCATATATGTAAAACCCACAGCTGATATCACCCTAAATAGGGGAAAATGGAGAGCTTTTTCTCTACAGTCAGGCCCAAGACAGGAATGTCCACACTCATCACTGTTATTCAACATACTACCGAAGTCCTAACCACAACAATCCGAGAACAAAAAGAAATAAAAGCCATCCAAATTGGCAAGTAAGAAGTCAAACTTCCGCCATTTGCAGAGGACGTGATACTATATATAGAAAACCCGAAAGAGTCCACCAAAAAACTGCTGGAACTAATACACAAATTCAGTAAATTTGCAGGATACAAGATCACTACACAGAAATCTGCTGTATTTCTATACACCAATAATGAAGCAGCAGAAAGATAAATTAAGGAGTGAATCCCATTTACAATTGCACCAAGAATCATAGGATGCCTAGGAATAAACCTAACCAAAGCGGTGAAAGATCTGTGCTCTGAAAACTATAAAGCACTGATGAAAGAAACTGAAGAGGACAAAGAAATGGAAAGACATTCAATCTCATGGATTGGAAGAATATTGTCAAAATGTCTATACTATCCAAAGCAATCTACACATTTAATGCAACCCCTATCAAAATACCACTAGCATTTTTTACAGAGCTAGAATAAATAATCCTAAAACTTGTATAGAACTACAAAAGACCTTGAATAGCCAAAGCAACCCTGAAAAAGAAAAACCAGGCTGAAGACACAATTCCAGACTTCAAGTTATATCACAAAGCTGTAGTCATCAAAATAGTATAGTACTGGCACAAAAATAGACAACACAGATCAATGGAACAGAAGAGAAAACCCAGAATAAATCCACAACTATACAGTCAATTAATCTTCAACAAAGCAGGAAAGAATAATGGGAAAAAGACAGTCTCTTCAACAAATGGTATTGGGAAAACTGGACAGCTCCATGCAAAAGAATGAAACTGGGCAGCTTCCTTACACCACACACAAAACTAAGTTCAAAATGGATTAAAGACCTAAATGTGAGACCTGAAACCATCAAAATCCTAGAAGAGAACACAGACAGTAACTTCTTTGAAATTGGCTGTAGCAACTTCTTTCTAGATATTGCTCCTGAGGCAAGGGAAACAAAAGCAAAAATGGACTCTTAGGACTACCACAAAACAAAAAGCTTCTGCACAGTCAATGAAACAATCAATGAAACTAAAAGGCAACCTATGGAATAAAAGAAATTTTCCCATGACATATCTGATAAAGGGTTAGTATCTAAAATATCTCAAGAGCTTATAAAACACCCCAAAAATCAAACAGTCAAGTTAAAAATGGGCATGAATAGACATTTTTCCTAAGAAGTCTAACAGACACATGGCCAACAGACACATGAAAAGGTGCTTAACAGCACTCATCATCAGGGAAATGCACAACTATAATGGGGGGTAGCTGGGGAGCTTGGTCAGTTAAGCATCTGACTCTGGATTTTGGCTCAGGTCATATCACAGTTGTGGGATCAAGCCCTGCATTGAGCTCCTATGCTGAGCCTGCTTGAGTTCTTTCTCTCCCTGCCGCTCCCCCACTCTTGCTCTCTCTCAAAATAAATACTTACAAAAATACTACAATGAGTTATCACCTCACACCTGTCAGAATGGTTATAATAAACACAAAATACAACAGGTGTTGATGAGGATGTGGAGAAAGGGGGAACCCTCTCACATGGGTGGTGGGAATGCAAACTGACCCAGCCACTCTGGAAAACAGTATGGAGGTTCATCAAAAAGTTAAAAATAGAACTACTCTATGATCCAGCAATTGCACTACTAGGTATTTACCCAAAGAATACACAAGTACTAATTCAAAGGGATACATGGACCCTGATGTTTATGGCAGCATTATCTACAATAACCAAATTATGGAAACAGCCCAAGTGTCCACCAACCGATGAATGCTTAAAGAAGGTATGGTCACACACTTCTAGAATATTACTCAGCCATAAAAACCAATGAAATCTTACCATTTGCAAGGACATGAATGGATCTAGAGGGTATTATACGAAGTAAAATAAGTCAGAGAAAGCCAAACACCATATGATTTCACTCATATGTGGAATTTAAGAAACAAGTGAACAAAGGGTTAAAAAAAAAAAAAAAAAAAAAAAGAGGCAAACCAGGAAACAAACTCTTAACTATAGAGGACTGTTACCAGAAGGGAGGTGGGGGTGTGTGTGATGGGTTAAATAAGTGATGTATATTAGGGAACACTTGTGATGAGTGCCTGTGATGTATGCAAGTGTTGAATCACTACTGTACCTCAGAAACTAACACTGTATGTTAACTGAAATTTAAATAAAAAACTTTTTAAAAGCCATGATTTTTGCTTTTAATTATCTATGCATGGGACCCACAAGGAATATAAAAACTTCCCAGGTTGTGTGCCAAGGATTCCCAGGATAGATGGACAAGTGACTAAAATGTCACTTCCCATTTTCAAGCACCAGAGAGCCTTCGCTCACCTTTAGGAGTGTCCTGAACTCTTAAAATCCACTCATAGATATGAATTAGACCAGGGTGTGCTAGAATGGATGTGTTGTGGTATACAGAAGCTCTGGTTATTGGCTTTCCTTGACCCCTGGAAGCTCTAAATATGCTAGATATACAATGGGTTAGGCAGGGATATTTCTTTCTTTCAGGGATTTTTAAGTCAATTGTAGAGTCAGAGACTAAAAACCCTTGATGAATAGATCTTAAAATCTAGTGATATATAGAAACTAGACACCTTCCCACATATTCCATGAACTAATTTCAACCCACACTTGTCCTCTCGATCAAATGTCTCTGTGTGGTGCTGGTGCACAACCTACACACTTTTATGCGGTGGCACTGGCTTTGTGGTCATAGAAATGGAACACAGGACAAGACCTCCTTGAAAGGCTGGCAACACCATTTTAATCTGAAAGAAACCTCTTCACTAAAAAATAATACTTCTACATTCAGAATCTGGCCTTTAGTATCTAAGTGGAACTAACACTTAGAAAATAACCTCATATACATCAAAAGAATGCTGTTTTGTCGTTAAAGCACATAAATTTCAGCCTGCTAGCAGTCATTTTCAAATCTGAGTTTTTACTTAGCAAAGGACAACTAAAAATATTCATAAAGCCCTTTGGAATTCTCAAAAGAAGGATCAAGGGACTTCCACAATTTTCACCTTAAATATGAATGCTGATCTTTATATCTTATTTTACATCTGAAGATGATTTGGCTAATAATTTTCATATATTATTCTAGTCGAAACTAAGACAATATAGGAGACTACACTTCTTAGTTCAGGTGTCTGTGTACTTGAATATCAAATATACAAGATTTATTCAGAGATTTATTCAGTAAATTTATTCAGAGACAAGTAAACAAAGCAAAATTAGTGTCTTATATGAAATATGGATATCAACTCTTTGTGCCTTCATTCAACAAATAGTCATTCGGTTTCCACCAGGCATTGTGTTAGGAAGTGAAAATATAATGAAACACAATCAGATATGCTCTCTGCTTTTGAGGCACTTATACGCCAATGAAGGAGAAAGCTGTAGCACAAGTAATTGCATCATAAAATGTAATATTCACAGATGAAATAAGCTTCAGCTTTTCTTATACTCAAAGCACCATAATAGCAAGAAGTTGTAGCCAGTCTTCTAATACCATGTGCCCCTAGTGTTTGTAATAGGGTCTGTCACATAATCAAAGTTCAATAAACATCTTATGAATGAATGAAATAAATATTGAGCTCCTTAAAGAGACATGGGCTAGAAAAGTATTTTGTTTTGTTTTGTTTTTTTTTGAGTACTCATCTGTAAGCAAATTGCCTCTAGAGAAGATAACCTTAGAAGAAGAAAGTAGAGGGCTGTATCTTGAGGAATTCTAGCATTTGATAAATGGGCAGAAGATGAAGATAACTAGGATAGTACTTTGGCAGTAAAGGAAGAGAATGTCTCAAAAGGCAGTGATCATTACTATTGATTGATGCTGGTCAAGAACGAGTAAGAGGAGAACTGAACAAAATGTCCACCACATTGAGAGGTAAGAAACTTATTGATGTACTTTCTAAAAGTTTAATAGAATGCTAGGGGTAGGTTTTGAGTGGGTTTTAAAGGCAGCGAAAAATAAGTATAGAATATAAGTAACTGGCTATGAATGGAGGGAAGAGTTGGTACAACAGCTTGGTCAAAGACATCAACTTCATACGCCAAGAGAAATTTCTGAGAATATGAAGATAATGAGATACAAAGTGCATTCGTTCATTCAAAAAAATATTTACTGGGATATAAATCTGCCCCAGCACTTGGGATACATGAGTGAAACAAAACCAAAAGCCAAGTAAGAAAAGCTCCTTTTCTTATATAACTTAGATCATGAAAATTGATGGACTACACTTGAAGAGTACCGTTATAATGTTAGTAAAATTTAAAAAAGTCTTTCTACATAACCTATCACTACCTAGCCCAGCCCACAGTTTGTCAATTCTGACATCACATTAGAATCAATTTTGGAGACCTCAAAAAAATTAGTGTATAGGCCCATGCCTAGGGATTTGGGCTTAGTTTTTCTTTTTCAGAGACAACATGAACACGTGAACAGGGGAGGGGCAGAGGGAGAGAAAATCTTAAGCCAGTTCCATTCTCAGTATGGAGCCCAACACAGGGCTCAGTCCCACTGCCCCGGAACCATGACCTGAGCCTAAATCAACAGTCAGGCACTCAACTGACTGAGTCACCCAGGCACCCCTATTTTTTTTTTTTGTAGAGGACCTATGATTGAAATCACTTACTTGGAAAAATACTCTTAATTTTTTTTCATCTAAGTGGATATAAGCAATGTTTATAACACAATTCCAATCACTTGGTTTATAGTGGCAGTATTTTTATCTATTAATTACATGACACATTAACCATAGGTTATTAAACAAAGCAATAGAACTACTTTATGCAATTAAAGACCTTTAATTTAAAAAGAATTTTCATCCCTATTCCATGAAGTCACTTCCTTAAACTATTGTTCCATTTCCTTCCAATCACTTCTTACCTTCCACCACCACTGCTAATGGAAAGTATATTCTTTTAATGTTCAACTTTTGGTTCATGTGTCAGGTATACCTACAGGTTAATGTTTGCATTGATTTTATCTTTCAATATACTGCTATTCTAAATACATATTTAAATGGGTAGTTTAACCTCAGGTTTGTAATTTAAGACACTGATTTTAATACTTCTAAAATACAATACTGTAATGATGCATTTGCCACCAATTCTTTAAGTTTCTTTATTAATTTTGAGAAAGAGAGAAAGCACAAGTCAGAGATGAGCAGAGTGAGAAAGAGTGGGAGTGGGAGTGGGAGAGAGAGAGAATGATGCAGGGCTTGAACCCAGGAACCACAAGATCATGACCTGAGTTGAAGTCAGATGCTTAATCAACTGAACCACCCAGGCACCCCGCCACCAATTTTCTTAAAAACATTTTAAAAACCCCTAAAATTAGTTTCCCTTGAAAATACATTATTTGAGGTGTCTGACAAGTGTTCTCCCCCCAAATATCTCCTTAAATCCTTGCTACAGTCTCACGTATCCCATCATTAAAAGGTTATACCATTTTTAAAATAGCTGTTACAATGCATATATGCCTGTTGAAAGCTTACATAGCCCTTAAGCTGTAATAGTTATTAGCCCTTATATGAGGATTAATTTGTCAACTGTCACCTTAGAAATTGGAGTGCAATTCTCATAGTTGCCTGTCATGGAAGGGGTAAAGTTTATCAAGAGAACAAAGTTTCTGAAGAGACAACAGACAAATACTAAATGTTATTGCCAAGAGAGGGCACCATGATGGCACCCTGAAGTCAAGGAGCCTGGGTCACAGAGTTTCCACGTAAGCCCAAGATGTTTGGAGACAAAAAAGTGGCATGATATTTACATAGAAGGTAGAGATGGGAAATATGAAGTAAAAGTTTTCCTACCTCCCCGTTTTGCTTACCCTCAAATTCTCCTTTAGATATACTACTATCTAAGTGGAAAAATGACCATTCTTCTTTCATTATAAAGGCACCATGAGAAGAGTTAGAGTGGTATGGTAGAATGAGCTGAGTTGAGTGTCATGGGCCTGGGTTCAAATATACAGCTCAGATACTAAATGGCTAGGTGAATTTGAACAAGTCACTAAACTTTATTTCTTCAGTTTCTTCATCTGAAAAACAAAATCAGAAAACTGAATATAAAGCAACCAAAATAGAATTCATGTTCAATAAAAGGCACCTGAATTGTTATTGTCAACGACAAGGCGTGTACTCAGGATTAACACAGCTCTGCCATCCCATAAACAAATTGAGAATGACAGCATGTCTTGAACATATACAGTGCTCAAACTGTGGGACTCTGTTTGCCACACTTACAAGATTGCATAAAAGGGTAGATAATATACAGTTCTATTTTGTCAGTAGTTATGGATGTGAATAATGGCCACATATTCAGAAGTAGATATAAATGGATTTATATATATATATATAAATATATATACATTATAAATGCTAATATATACATATTAGTATATATACTATATATATACTAATTATGTATACTAAATATATAATATATATAAATATATACAAATAACATGTCCCTTTCCTTTAAAAAAAAATGTGAGTAATTTTGACCTTAAGTAGAAACTATGTTTATTAATTTCCCCATTCCTCCATGTTTCCAAAGGAATAAAGTATTTCATTAAATGCCCTTAAAGGTCTTAATATCTACTTAGAATTTTATGAAATGGTATCTAAAATGTCATTTCTCACCTCGAAACACATGAATATAACTAAGGGCAGAAAATGTCATTCAAGGTGTTGGCTATTTCTCACCTGCAGATGACTGGACTAGAATATAAATTATATAATGTGTCAACTTTACCCACTGAAGTGCTGTAATCTTTTCCTTTATTACTATCAATAGCCACATATACATTTCTTCCCTTATTTCTCAAATCCATGAACATTCTGTTCTGAAACAGGAAAATGATTTCTTTACAGGTACATGTTAATTTTCTTATGATTTGGTTTCATTAGATGCAATTGACAGCATCAATAGTAAAATTCTCCTTTGCAACACTTTATAGTAAATGGATGCTACTGGGAATGACCTAGCACAAGTCAAACCATCTGGTGACTCTATAAGATAAATGAGACAGATTCTATGTCATATTAATGATGCACCCCACCTAAATTTGTGTTACAAAAAAATTAGTTTTTATTTCACCTTCTGCATAAACATGATCCTATGTTCGACAACCACTCTTCATGTTAGCCACTTCTATAACCAATGTAACTGAAACTAGTCTGTTGAGTAAAATCATTGAGAAATCTTGGGAACTGGGCCAAATACCCCCACAATTTTAATTCAGATGCATAACAGTTGTAAAATCTATTTCATTTCACAAAAGGTTAAACATCTGCCAACATCTGTTCCTCACAGCAGGTCTACAGTGTACCATTATCCAGAATCTAGCTAATGGGGGAATGTTAACTTGCTGCTATGATATTGGCTTCAAGAAAAAAATATGGTTGTAGTTTCAGTGTCTTAGAATTTTCAACTCATTGGCTATAGGATTTTCATTGTTAACTTTAGCAAAATCACAATAGCCAAGAAAAGAGAAAATGCCAAAGTAAAAAGAAAATCAGTATTTTAACAGCTAATACAGTAATCTACATTTTAGAATAAGTACTCAAAGATTTTACTGCTTTCCCAAAGAATTATTTTTACATTTTATGATTAAATTTCCCCCTAATACCTTTTTGATTCAGTTATTCTTGGCTTGATCATGAATTGGTCTTTTCAGCTACATCCTTGTACATGAATAACAATGACGCCAGCAGTAGCAGCAGCTGCTACAAAAAGGCAAGACTCTTTTTAAAGTAACTTGTCTGCATTTTACATTATTCAAGACCTAGAAATAGGCTGCATTATAAAACCAGAAGACAAGCTGTGCAGTCCAAAGGCTAAGACCCTCCATACAGACACAAAGATCTTTAAGAAACCTTACATTTCAACCAACAGGCCAATAACGAGTACATTAGAATAAGCCAGTATGCGTCAATAAGACACTGCAGGTTGCACTATGAACAGTTTTAATAGTTTCCTGTGATTTAGAATATGGAGAAGATAAAAGTTATTTTAATGGTAATTTCTGGAAATACAAGTGATAAAAAGATACATTTGTATTCCAGGTCCTAATATAAACGTGCTTTTAAAGAAATACCTCTCTAAACATTTTGTGTTTAGTCAAGTACCACGAGGACATTGAACCTTTATTGTTCATTTTGATATAGAACTGTTTTATAAGAAAAGGTTCTGTATTTTTAGTATCAACGAGAAGAAATTGTGATTTCTAGCTCACCTACTGCACTTCTCCTGTTATCTCAAAACCTATCACCTTCCTGTGGTGGCCATTTTATTTTGGATACATGATTTACAGATAAGAGTTCTATAAAACAATCCCAAGACAGTTTAAGAATATGCAGAACATATCTCTTGGTAGGATGATAAAAGGAGATTTCGCAGTAAGAGAATAAAGGGGGCACCTGGGTGGCTCAGTCGGTTAAGTGTTCCACTCTTGATTTTTTGGCTCAGGTCATGACCCCAGGGTGTGGGATAGAGCCCCACACTGGGCTCTGTGCTGACCGCATGGGGCCTGCTTGGGATTCTTTCTCTGCACCTCTCTCTCTCAAAATAAATAAATAAAACTTTAAAAAACATTATAAAGAAGAAACAAGGGCTTCTGAAGAAGAGATTAGAATAATCTAATAAATGCATTCAGATTCATGGAGATACAGAACGAAGTGTACAATAGTTCTTAACCTTTGAAGAATTTATAATCTTTTCACCAATAAAATATATTAAGGTATTATGGGAACAGGAAGGAAAAAGCACTGAAATAGAACTGTGAGGGAAGTGGCTATAAAGCAATTTATATAGAGTTGAGGAAAGAATCTTTGTGGAAAGTTGGGGAGGTTAAGAATGTCCCAGACAGGGCCGCCTGGGTGGCTCAGTCGGTTAGGCAGCCGACTTCGGCTCAGGTCATGATCACGCGGTCCGTGAGTTCTAGCCCCGTGTCGGGCTCTGTGCTGACAGCTCAGAGCCTGGAGCCTGCTTCATATTCTGTGTCTCCCTCTCTCTGACCCTCACCTGTTCATGCTCTGTCTCTCCCTGTCTCAAAAATAAATAAACTTAAAAAAAAAAAAAAAAAAAAAAAAAAAAAAAGAATGCCCCAGACAGTTTAAGGTTGGAGATAGGTCACCTGTGATGGGGTAACAAGATTTTCAAAATTATAAAGCAATCACAATGATAGTTCAATAAAGAGGGCTGAGTAACCAAGGAAAAGCTATGCCTCGAGATTTTTATAAAGGTTAATTTCACAGAGATAAAGTACCTTATTTCCTCATCCCATAAGGTGCAGCAAACCAAACATACATTCCCAAACAACTGGTGTATCCAACTGGGCCCCGCGTTTCATAACATCGTGCCACTACCGTGCAGGATGATAGTTGCCAAGGAAACACATCCACCAATTTAAAAGCCAGAAAGAATGGATACTTTGTATTTCTGCCCCTGGAATCAAATATAGTAGGTATATTATATCCAAAAAATACACTAATACACAGGGCCAAACCACCTTTTCAGAGCAATAAAACCCAAAAAATACTACTATAGAAATCTCTACCCTGTTGACCTGAATGTCAGACGTTGTAACACCAGATTATTTTTCTCCTTTAGTTTAACCTTCCACTTTAACCTAAAATAAAACCATGTGCAATCTTCACTTGATAACTAGTAAAACAAGTGGTTTTACATACTGGGAGAAGTTTTCAGTTTGTACATTTGCCTCTTCAAAACCCTATTATACAAAGCAAAACATAACTATAAGAGCAAAGCTACCCCCACTCACTGGAAGGTTAGGGGTAGGAGAATATACAGCACAAATGCCTTAACCTCATCCCCATTCATACTTATTGAACTAACGATAAATTATTGTACCTAAAAATTTTGGGTTTTTTTTTTTTGGGGGGGGGGTTCATTTTTCCTCTTTCAGTTTTTGTTTTTCCCCTTTTTCATGTACCATGACCTGGCATGCTTGCTTTCTTCCCAATTTCTTTGATTTGTTGTCTTTTCTCCAATCATTTATTCTAAGCCAGATTAGGATGTAAGAAAGACTTAGAACTTAAAATTATGATGGCTCATAAGAATGTAAGAAATTGTACCATAAAATACCAAATCATTAAAGTTGGAGAATTATTTAGTAACCCTATTGATCTTGTTTCTTCTATTTATTTTGTTTATGTTTACTTCTTCCTGGACCTCTATCAAGATACTTCACAGCATGATAGACTCATTAGGGAAGGAGGAAGAGAATGCATGAAAGGAGAGCAAAGAGAAGCGGGTCCCAGTGATCAATTAGGAGATTTCAAATTTGTCTATTTACTAAAATATAACTACATTAAGTCAATAATCCTAGTGCTGCCAGTTTTGTTTCATTTTGCTGGTGCCTGGCTGATTTTATTGCTTTCACATTAGCTAACTGGCCTTGTTATCATGCCTGTCCTTCAATTTATTTTACTCAACCTCCACAGTGATTTTCAGTGCATCATCAGACCAGCAGTATCACCATCACCTGGGAACTTGTTAAAAATGCAAATCCTCAGCGCCCCTCACCCGGATTTAGAAACAGAAACACTAGGGAGTTTGTGCCCAGAGATCTGGTTTCAACAAACTCTCCAGGAGATTCTGACATATGCTGAGTTTTGAGAACCACTGCTCTGTATGTCTATTGTGGTTTTTCTAAAGTACAATTCACTCCGTGCTCCTATTCTTCTGCTTAAGATACTCCAACATTTCCTATTCATCTTCAAAATACAATCCAGACTCATTTTGACATAAAAGCCATCATGTGGTCTGATTTCATACATTTTCTCCCATACCCTCATCTTCCACCAACATAGCAGGCCAGTCACTGAAATTTATTTACTTCCCCTTTTTATCTATGCTTATATTGTTTCTGACTACCGGAAAACCCTACATACCATTTTTCATCCAGAACATTTCTAGGTACTCTTCAGGTTCTCCCTGAAGCTGTCCCCAACTATGTTTACCCAGTGAGGTCTATGTAGGTGTTCTCCCTTCGCTGTGTTATCACTCCACACTTGTGCCTCTAGCTTTTTGCTTTTCATGTTTATTAATTTGTCTCTTTCTGTTGAAAGAGGAGAGTTACTTTTCTTTTGCCACCCCCAAATATGGCATTTTGGCATATTAGGTTAAAGTCACTTGAGAAACAGCCAGTGCAAGGACACTCTGACCCTCCATTGACCCCCTGAAAGCAAGAAATATCAGTCTTCCATATGAAAGGTATCCTCCCTGTACCAGGAGGGCAGAAGGTATCCTTATCACCTGAAATAAGAAATTCAGGGCCAAGAAGACTTTATAAACAGCCTGGTTACTTCTTCTCTAATTTACAAGCCCCAACCTCTTTATCTTGTCACTTCTTCACACTTACTGTTTCTTTATCCAAAAGGTATAAAAGTTTCCTGCTTTGGTCACTTCTTTCAGACTCATTTTTGAGTCTTATATTTTTCTCTTATTAGTCAATCTTACATCAACTTTACTAGACAAGACAAAGGATGTAGAATTGAAGGGAAATTTTTTTTCTCCCCAACACTTTTTTTAAATAGATACATCTTAGGGGAAATGGAACTTAATGATATCTTGCTCATTGCATTCTACATGCCTGGCACATGTAGAGTGAATAACTCCTATTAATGAGTAATTGCTACAACATCACAGTGATCCAAGAATCACTTATTTTGTGATTTGAACTTTCCACAATATAGTTGTTTCAGGTATCTAGTCTGAAACTGCCTCACAAGTCAGTAAGAAGAAACTGAAAACATGCCTGCAAAAAAAAAAAACAAAAAACAAAAATACATGGATGTTTTGGATTAAAAACAAAGCGAGGGACACCTGCGTGGCTTAGTCGGTTAAGCATCCGACTCTTGAGTTCAGATCACGTCATGATCTCTTGATTCCAGAGTTTGAGCCCCGGGTTCGGGGAATTCTCTCTGTCCTGCCCCTTCTTCTCGCTTTCTTTCTGCCCCTCCTCTCTCTCTAAATAAATACATAAATAAACTTAAAAAATAAAAATAACGAATGACCTTTAAATCTGAACTTGCAACATTGTAAGGGGGAAAGATGAAGTAGGGTCAGGAAATTAGAATGGTTAAAAATCTGTGCCTAAGGGTTTTTGCTTGTCTCAGTTACCTTTAGAGGATAAAGATAAGGTCTTGGACTAAAACAACACAAGCCACTGGAATTGAGAACTCTGAATAAAACCATGATTGTACAAGACAACACACTCAGGAAAACAAAAGGAACTAGAAAATACATTAAGGCCAAGAAAGACTAAAAAAATACTTGTCTATCTTAGCTTGAACTCAGAATAAGAAAACAATCTCCAGATGGCTCAGTCAGTTGAGCATCCAACTTCGACTCATGGCAGGATCTCACTGTTCTTGAGTTTGAGGCCCACATTAGGCTCACTAGTGTTAGCGGGGATCCCACTTCGGATCCTCTGTCCCTCTCTCTCTGCTCCTCCCCTGCCTTCTCTCTCCAAAAGAAAATAAGCATTTAAAAAACAAAAGAAAATAATCTTAATTTGTAAGAACAAGCTTAATTTGTATACATTTATGTTTTGAATGTACAGTATTAGCGTTGTCAAGAAAGCTGCAAAGCAAAATAATAAAAAATATCAGAACTTACAGTTTTAGTTCTGGGACGTAAAAAGCTTGAAAGTCACCACTGCATGACCTGAAAGCCAACACCTCTTCTTAGATCCATCCGGGAACTGAGCTCCCACCGGCCAAACTGCTTCCTTAAAAACTGGAGAGACAAGTAAATATAAAGAGTAACAGCTGAGGTCAGTTTACTAGCTAGAGCCATAACTTGTAGGAACACTCAGGTAGTAATTGACTAATTGCTGGAGGCTGAGTGTGGAATGGCTTGAGCATTAAAACCTCCTGGGGCCGGGCGCCTGGGTGGCGCAGTCGGTTAAGCGTCCGACTTCAGCCAGGTCACGATCTCGCGGTCCGTGAGTTCGAGCCCCGCGTCAGGCTCTGGGCTGATGGCTCGGAGCCTGGAGCCTGTTTCCGATTCTGTGTCTCCCTCTCTCTCTGCCCCTCCCCCGTTCATGCTCTGTCTCTCTCTGTCTCAAAAATAAATAAAAAACGTTGAAAAAAAAAAATTTTAGTAAAAACCTCCTGGGGCCTACTCCTAGGGGAGCCCCTACATTTTCACAGGTTTAACCTGAAGAAACTCCAGGTTCTTATGGTGAGGACTGGAGAAACCTGACCAGTGCTTCAGACAGGAAGAGGGGAAAGTAGCCATTTTGAAATAGGCTCAAGGTCAAAGAGACCTGCCTCAAGGGAAACTACTTTATCAGAGCCTTATCTGATCTGGGAGAAGGTAATTAAATTGGTCAACTTTAATCCCTCTAGCCTTCCTTGTTTACTTAAGAGGAAAAAAAAAAAAGAAAGTCTATGAAATGCTTTTGAATACAACAGTTCAGGGACTCAGTACCTGTAGTCTCTTTTCAGTGACTACCCTCATGGTACTGACGTAGCTTCGCCATCAGCCACTGAGAAGTTCCTGAGAGTTCATGTCCCTTATCAGTTCCCCTTAGTTAATGAATGGTGTGATCCCAGCATATAACACCACTTACTTACTTACTTACGCAAAACAATGGAGGCTAAGTGTTGTAGAGGCTAAGAAGAGGCTGTGTTGTAGTTTTGGGAAAAAGAATCATGGACATTTAGTAATTATAGGCATTATATTTTGAAGTGTTTCTTATGTGCTAAGCACTGTGCTGACACATTAATCATTTCCTTTGATTCATTCATTAGCCTGATATGGCAATTACTATTATTTTCCCATTTTATATGAAAAATCAGAGATTAAAAAAAAGCTTCTTTGGCAAAAGATCACATAGACAGTACATGAAGAAGATGCATTCAATTCTAGAGCTGACATGAAAACCTGTTGGCTAAACAAGCTTCCTTCCAACCTACTAATGGTAGAAATTGAGGCTTTTACAAAAGAACTTACCCATGACTTTGACCTCAGAAAGTTCTTCTTGTGTCTTTTTGAAATATGAGTCTAATCGGTCTTAAATTGGGTCAGCCACCTTCCAAAGGCTTAATGCTCTGTTTTAAATTCTTTTTACTGTAACATATTCTTATCCAGAAATTTCAGAAGAAACATAATAAATCTTATTAAACTTATTTTAAGAATTCTTTTCCAGAAAACACATCGCAAAAATTGTTCAAGGGCTCTTCTAGGAAGATATCATAGCTAAATCATGACAGTTACATAAGATATAAAAAAGAGCACAATGAATGAAGATATTGAGGAATTGGGAAATAATCCAATCTCTCTAATAGCAGATTTAATAATGCAACTTATCTTGAGGTATTCAAAGCACTGTTTGATTTAAATGTATTAGATAAATCAAATTACATATATATATATATATATATATATATATATACACACACACCTGTGGGTATATATGCCCTTGACATTCTATAATATTACTTTATAATGAATTACTGTATCTTTTGTATCCTCCACATCTGCTGATTGGGGTATCTGAAAGACCCTAAACTCATGGCTCCATGCAATAAATTTTATAAACTAGAACTTTTCTCTCATCGTATCATATGAAAGATACATCAACATGACTTACACTAATGATGTTTACCTTGCACCCGGCCAAGGTAGACTTTGTCATGTTTCTCCAAAGTAAAGTTACTTTCCCCCCTTTCATATTCTAGTCTCTGGAAGAAAGTAACTAAGTGCAAAGGAGGGTCAGAGAGGAGGTGATTAAGCTCTGTGTCTTAGAGGAGATGTTTGTCTCTTCTCCCCCATTTATTTATTTATTCAGTCATTTAGTTATATCACTCTGTATTCATGGATACTTATTTTATAAGTTGGATTATAATGTGATACTATAGTTTTATTTTGTTGCTCAAGTTCCAACACTGAGTCTTCGGAGCTCTTTCAGTTTGGCTCCTGAGTCCCTTTGACATGCCCCCATTTTCGAGCACTTCCTTATTTTCTGGTACTATAAAGTGTTCCAGCTTTATCTTATGTTTTGCCTGCTTCACCCCTATAATCAGTCATTTCTCCAAGGAGCCCTGAGTCTTTGATCAAAGGAAACCATGATCTAGGTACTTGGTATGCTCACTACTAATATGCTATCACAGCTCCCTGGCCCTCTGAGCAGACCGACCTAGGAAATGTATACACATGTATCTCCTATTATTTCTGTATCCATTCATCTGTATTAGGTTAATCACAAGTTCAAACTGATGTCTCTACCTCTAGTCCAGTTCTGCACAGCTCATTCTAGCCTGTGCTTTCCCTTTCCAAGAGTGGGAAACTTGGCCATCACCTTCCACTTTACATTCACTTACTTCTTCAACTCCAGTATACAAATTCTTTTCCTTCTGAAATTATTATTGTTATTATTATTACAAAACCTCTTAGAATCTAAGACATTATTTTTTAGAAAAGTACAAGATATTTGCTAAGTCAGTTAAAGAATTAGAACTTTTAAAGTTAAATAAAAATAAAATTGGGGGCGCCTGGGTGGCGCAGTCGGTTAAGCGGCCAACTTCAGCCAGGTCACGATCTCGCGGTCCGTGAGTTCGAGCCCCGCGTCGGGCTCTGGGCTGATGGCTCAGAACCTGGAGCCTATTTCCGATTCTGTGTCTCCCTCTCTCTCTGACCCTCCCCCGTTCATGCTCTGTCTCTCTCTGTCCCAAAAATAAATTAAAAACTTTGAAAAAAAAAAAAAATTTTTTTTTAAAAAATAAAATTGTAAATATAGTTTAATCTTAAAACTGTCTAAATATCCTCAAACAGTATTATTTAAAAAAAAATACAGTTTTTCATTAGGTGACTTTAATAGCTGTAAGAAAAAAAGACAAATTCCATTTACAATGGCCAACCTCCTATGCCAAGGTTTTCTACACAAGTTGGCTATAGGGAAAAGAAAAAGAAAAAAAAAGGCACATTTGAGTAAAATCAGATATAATGGATTTTATTCCACTTCCTGAAGACACTCTAAGACACCTAACAATCCTAAATGTGAATAATCAGGTTTCTTCCCCCTGTGTTTCTCTGTTGCACAGGCAAGGGTCTCTACAGACTCAAATGCTACAGAACAGGAATCTCACCTATTAAGGATAACTGGATTTGAGAATACCCAGCTGTACCCTACTCCTACTTCCATACCTATCCCTAACACTAGCTGAACTTCAAGTGACACTGCCTCCTTGTATCTGAGATGAAGTGAGCACTTTTTAACGGATTTTCCTAAAAGCAGTTGATCTCATCAAATTGAACAACTAATCAGTCATCATCATAACCTTATTAGTTGAAACAGAAAATACACCATTTCTTTCAAGTCATTTCACAAGGAGTTAAATTCCAAAATTTCATTTTAGATACTTTCTACAAAACATAATTTTAAAAAGAGGAAAATTATGAACTTAACCCTCACCCCCTTTCAGATGGCTTGTTCTAAAGTTTTTCAATTTTAACTGAAAGTCTGCAGTTTGACCCACGTCTTCTTTTCAAAAATCTCATAGCAGTGTGACTTTTCAAAGATTCCTAGAACACACTTACAAACTCCTCCACACCAGCCTTGTATGAATTTTCTCCAGCCCCTGTCTCGCTTTCCTACAGATATGTGTAAAAATGTTACAGGGGTTTTGTGCAGGAAAAGACAAGCTTTGACAAGAAATCATATCTTAACATCTTAGGTCCAAAGAAGAGGTCCCAGGGCTGAGATGGAGATCTTGCTGTGAGACACATGGCTGTGGTGCGCTGGATGATAGAGAAAGTCACTGTGGTACTGTATATGAAGAACTTGCCAGAAACCCACCCTCTAGAATGCCTAAAGCTTCCCATGGGTAGGTGTTTCACTGCAATCTATCTGCCTGAGAGGGATGCTGAGGTAAATGCTGGCTTCAAGTGCCATCCACTGCAGGAATGGAGCACCACAGGTACCATTCATGCTGCAGGACATAGAGTGAGCCTGGGAAGCTGTGCGAGAGGCTGACTGAGAGCACACCAGGACCAGGAAGTATAACTCCTCCCTTCTTCAATGCCAGCCCAGTGCCCTCTGCTAATAATGCTGTTCTCAGATGGAAAACAAAATATTTATTCATAGGTCCCGCGTCCATTGTTGTAGAACAGACAATAAAACATGAATTTGGAGCTGAGAAGCAATAAATGGATAACTGGCACACTTCCCTATGCATATATAGCTTAAATTATATCAAGATCTGACAAGTTACTACTTATGTGGCTCTGTGGCTTCCAGATATTCTATCAACCTCCAATTTTTTCCACTCCAACCTTGAGGGGGTAAACCTATGCTTTTCTACTACTAGAGCTGAGCACTGGGGTAGAAGACAAGATAGTATTCTGAGACAAAAGAGAAAAGTCACATACTTATAAAGAGTATACTTATAAAGTATACTTATACTTACTTATAAGGTATACTTACTTATAAAGTATACTTATACTTAAAGTATACTTATAAAGAGTATAATTCTTATCACAGCATTCTTTGAAAGGCACCCCCCTTCCTGCTTGTTTTATGTCTATTTCAAACAATTGAGATTGTTTAAATTTTTTTTAATATTTATAATCATTATTTGTGGGTTTCACTGGACTACTCACACTGCCAGCATGACTAGAAGTCTGGGTTTTCATTAAAAAGTAGATTTTCAAGTAAAATAGAGTTTCTCAGCATCTTTTTTGTTCTTTGGTTTGTGATAGAAGCTAAAGTATCCAAGTGCTTAAAGCTATAAATCTTACTTCTTTGGAGTTATGAAATATTTTCCAAGATGAGTGTGCTTTCTTAGAATAACTACTAAGACCTCTCTTATTAGTAATATCACTGTTTTTGGCCAGCAGCTATTGGTCCTCTAACAATTTGTGTTCCCCTTTCATTAGAAAAGACTGATTTCTGGAAAGGGGCTGCCCCACCAAGGACTACATTTTCAAGTCTCCATTTCTCTTGGGACCCAAAGAATATAAGCAGAAGTGTCTTGTGTCACATCTAGTCTAAAATGTGAATGAAACAGGTAGATGTTATGAATTTTTTTGTTCTTCAGCTGGAAAAGTATTCACAACTATACATGATGGCAGTATCATAACATAGAAGGAGCCTGAATCTTTGAACTGCCTCATGCAAGCCTGGCCACCAAACACACGTTTTTGGATATAACATGAGTAAAAGACTTCTAGAGTGATAAACTACTAAGTTTTAGGGTTTAATTGATTAGCAGCTGGCAACACCCTAAACAATATATCAAATTGAAAGTAATACTGAAACTCACGTTTGTTGTTAAGATACCAGTAAGATCGTATTTGTGTTCGGACAAAAAATGTAGAAACTTTTAGAGCTGAATTTGACTTTATCCAGTTTCTTAATGAGACAGGTTGGACCTGCTACCTACATTTAAATGCCCTGCAAATACAGGGGATTGTTCTAAATACTATAACCTAAACCACAAGATATTCTGTTGACTTAAACTTTGGACCAGAGTGGGGGTAGAATTGAGAATAGAAGAATTACTCTATCTTTAGATCTGGCATCACTTGATATATACAATTCCCGGAATCTAAGAGTATAAAGAAAATTTTGCCCTGCTTTATGATGTCCATAGCCCCAAATTTCCCTATAATTGGTAGGGGAACAAAAAAGGGTTTTAGGGTATGGGAAGCAGAATTACAGGATTTGATTCTCTGTAGACTGAAATGCTATAATCTACCCAGGATAAAGCACGACCAGTTTGCCAACAGTCACTGTGACTCAAGAATAAGGTACAGTCTCACAGTAAAAAATAACCAAGCAAAGGTGAGGCAGATGGAGTCCTAAACAATAAAAGGTGAACTTGGAATAAATGGCAATAAATGCAATAATGGCAATATTAGAATAACTACTAAGACCTCTATTTTACTTGAAAATCTACTGGTGAACTTGTAATAAATGGCAATAAATGGTGGGAATAAAAGGAGAAATCACAGGTGATTACAGAAAAACAGTAAGAATCAGGAACAGCGTGGAGCCATGCAGGGCGTTCTCCTTCCAGCACAAGAGAAACAGCCCCAACTTACTTGTCCTTCAAATAAGAATGGAAATTCACAATTACATTTTATAATGTGATACTGAAAAATAAAAATATACCAGTTGTAAGCATGGCACTCCTTCTTAGCTTCCCTGCTCCCCATAAGCATTCCTTCTTTGCCATTGCTGTGTGGGCATTGACAGGTCTAAATTTTTCTTACTTGCAACTAGAATAGCAAAAATGGAAATGTGGATTTAGCCCTCAAAATAGGTGCCAAATGTGTGAACATTCAAAAATGACTACTGCCCCTCAACATTAAGTTTAGGAAGAAATTAGCAACAAATGTGCCGCAAGAGAGATGGGAGTCTGAGATCACCTGACTTCCAAAACTCTGGCAGAATTAGCACTGGAGAAACTTGTTTTATTAATCAAAGAAGAGTTTTTAAAAAAAAAAAAACAACTAATTACAATGCCTTCTTTTTTTTCTTCGTTATAGCAGAACATGGATTAGTCAACTGTCAAAGAAGGTACTAGAAGGCATATTCCTTTATATTTTTTTTTATCCTTAACTGGAAACACATGGCCAAAAGACCTATGTTCTCTTCTAACAAATGGCAAAGTGTACAGTGTGCTGAAGAAGTGGGAAAGTTGGAGTTTAGGGGCCCAAATATGTCTCCAACTACTACAGCATGTGAGTCAAACACAACATGTACTTTCCATGGAGCATTCATCTAATATTCTAAATCTTACTTGCTAGAAGAAATGGGATTCTGATGTATTAATGGATTTAGAACTGAAAATAACAAAATCTATAGGTGGAAGGACTCTAATCTTCAATGCTAAATGGAGCTGAGTTACTAATGGACCCGAATGGATATACATTTAATCTTTGGGGAGTTGGGTTGGATTTCATAATATATGAAGAACATATAAAATAAGGAAGATTTCAATTAATTATTTTATTGGCTAGCTTAAAAATGTTTTAGCCATCTTTTCTTTTGGTTTGGAATAACAGGAAATTTTGTCATCTTTATAGCAATCTGATTCTGTAACGGGAACAAAATTATTGACCAAAACAACCCAGTATTATACACAAGCTGAAATTTTATCTGTGAGATGCAGTTCTCAAAAAAATTAATCTATTTGCATCAATAATATGAAAATGTATTTTTATATAGTCATTAATAATATATACATGATTATAGTGTACATTATCATGTATTTGACTTTTATATATCAAAACTTGAGTGTAGAAATTTTACTCATTCCTCCTTTTCATCTCATTTTGAGCACGGTTCCTTTTTTGTTTGTTTGTTATAGTTATCTTTCCTCATATATCCCCGGTGCACCAGAAGAGGCCTCCCTCACCTCCAAAAGCTAACTTGGGCCCAACTGAACAGGTAGTAACCCTTCCTTCCTCATCAGTGATTGGTTTAAGAATGGACATGTTAGCCAGTTTGGATCAATGGGATGTGAGAAGTTTTCAGGAAACTATGATACAATTATTCTTTTATCTTCTAGAATTAATTCTTTAAATGACTATTTGTCCATTCTCTTTTATTGTTATGAATTGATCCAAAGCCTGGGACTGATTCCATGATCTTAATAACAGCCTCACTGATGAAACCAACCAACACATAGAAAAGGCAGAGCCAAAAGAGTTACTGGGAAAAACAGCGAGAGACATTGAACTTACTGTTATTTATTTTAGCCAACAATTAATATCAGGTTTATTGTTTAAACAGTTTTATATTAATTTTTCCTGAAGGCATCTAAATGATTGACTGAAAGTAGTTTTTCTAAATATGACAGGGTTTTCCATGTAGAAATTTCTCTCCATTTTTTTTCCCCCTCAAGTATTTGGGAAATCAGAGACTGGGTCTTTTAAATTATTCCTGAGCTTGCCTTTGTCTTGTGGCTTTCCCTCTAATCTAATCACAGATAGACATCAAGACTGTGTACTCTTGATGCCAGAATGTGAAAAATTAATTTATCCTGAAAATTGAACTTTGGACTTCTATATCTGAAAACTTCAAAGTAGAAATTTTATCACTTCAGCTTAAGAAAATGTCTAACAGTTCTTTACCACTTATGCTGATGTCTCCTAAAAAGGTCCCTTTGTCACAAAAATAAAGGTAATATGATTCTGTTTTTTCTGACAGGTGTTGTCACGGATTTTATTTATACAAGTCACTAAAATTTGAGAACTCAAAGGTTTCTAAATATTATCCACACTGCATAGTGGGAATTCCTATTTCCACTATGTGAGAAGTGAGAAGATAAAGTACTATTGGAAAACTGATATATCATGGTCTATTTTGGTATTAATTTGAATTAATCTATCTAGCTGTCATGAGGCCATTGATATATTGTTCATTCTGAGACAGTCCTTTATTGGCTTCATCATACATCAAATCCACGAACCATGGAAATCTATTTGTGGAATGCGGGTTTAAAAATAAAATATATAACTATTCAAATATTAAAATGTAAAATTCTCTTCTATGTCCTGGGAAATAAGGAAGTTGATACATAGGGACATGAATGCATAAGTAAGAATAAGATACACTGCTTGCCAACCAAAGAGATAATAGATTAATGAGGATAAAGAGGAAATGTGGACAGAAGTAATTTGAAATAGGGGACAAAACTGTGTTTGCTTTTTTCTATTTTTATGTTTATTTTATTTTGTGGGTTTTTTTTTGATGGCTAATATAGAAGCAGCTAGATTCAATTTTTTGAATAGAAAAATAGTTACATATTGTGTCTATTTTAATTAATATCATTATAATGTTTAGCAGTGGGGTGTCCTGCTTTTGATATATAAATACTTCTAAGCTTCAGAATTAACTGTGAAAAAACATAGAAAATAGAGGAAACTTTTTTTAGCTGTGTAACATTTTTGCCTTTAAAAAGGTTTAACTATAATGACAGGAAAGGGCTTCATAAATTTTCTATTACAAGAACTTCAACTTCGAAGGTGATTCTTTTTTTAAATTTTTTTTAACATTTATTTACTTTTGAGAGACAAAGCGAGACAGAGCATGAGTGGGGGAGGGGCAAGGAGAGGTGGGGGGGGGGGGGGGACACAGAATCCAAAGCAGGTTCCAGGCTGTCAGCACAGAGCCTGACGTGGGACTCGAGCTCACAACCCTGAGATCATGACCTGAGCTGAAGTCGGCCGCTTAACCGACTGAACCACCCAGGCACCCCATTGAAGGTGACTCTTGAAACTTATTTTGAAGGAAGAAGCATCAAGCAAGATTTTTGTCTGTTTATTATTTTTTTAATGTTTATTTTTTTTATTTTGACAGAAAGAGACAGAGACAGAGACAGAGACAGCACATGCACACATGCAAATGGGGAAGGGGCAGAGAAAGAAGGAGAAAGAGAAATCCAAGCAGGCTCTGTGCTGTCAGCACAGAACCTGAGGCAAGTCTCCAACTCATGAACCATGAGATCATGACCTGAGCCAATCAAGAGTCAGAGGCTTAACTGACTGAGCCACCCAGGTGCCCCTCATTTGTTTGTTTTTATTTTAAATCATATTGCTCCTCACCAAGAATTTTCTCTTTCCACTTGCAAGAAATTTTTGAGATTTTCTTCCAGACATGATGCACGTTGCAAATGCAATATTTACATAAAACTGTTGCTCTGGTTTTTATCAAAGAAAAGGCTGAAATATTTAGAATTGTTTGTAATTTCACAAGAATAAAATCCATATATGAGGCAGCAACTGTGGATATATTAAGATTCCATACGGGTGCCTGGGTGGTTCAGTGGGTTAAACATCTGACTTTGGCTCAGATCATGATCTCCCAGTTTGTGAGTTCGAGCCCCGCGTTAGGCTCTGTGCTGACAGCTCAGAGCCTGAAGTCTGCTTCAGATTCTGTATCTTTCTCTTTCTCTCTCTCTCTCTCTCTCTCTCTCTCTGCCCCTCCCCCACTCACTCTCGATCTCTCTCAAAAATAAATAGACATTAAAATTTTTTAAAAAAGATTCCATGACAACTCTTACTGATTCATTATTCATAGTTAGAAAAATGCTGCCTTCTTTGTGTCAAAGTAGTCTCGTAGATGAGGCCAAATCTTTTCATATACCTGGAAGACTTGTGGTTCTTCTTTTTTATTTTTATTTTTTAATGTTTTATTTATTTTTGTGAGGGTGGTGAGGGGCAGAGAGAGGAGACACAGAATCCAAAGCAGGCTCCAGGCTCTGAGCTGTCAGCGCAGAGCCTGATGTGGGGCTCGAACCCACAAACCATGAGATCATGACCCAAGCTGAAGTTGGACACTTAACTGACTGAGTCACCCAGGCACCCTCAGCTTGTGGTTCTTCTAAATTTTGTTTATTATCTTGAGTATATTCGCCAGTTTCATGATCCTCATTTTAATCAGTGATTCATGTTTATGGTTGAAAGTGTAAGGGTAAATGAAGGAAGAAACTCATACAAAAGTTAGTTAAATAATTCACTGTGGCAAGGAATAGATCTTAAAGTAGTCTTATGATTTGAGACCAAACATTAAATTTAGTGTAACTTGTGGAAGCATGAAAACCTGATATGTTACAGTAGATTTGGATTCTTATGTTGACTAGTTCATAAATATAGTATCAAAAAGACCTACTCATTCCTTAGGAAATCACAATGGCTAGCTTATCACTTGCCAGCACTTCAGTATATGTAGGCCAGTATGGATGGTAACATTAACTTATTTGTTAAAAACTAATCATCATTCAATAATATACATTGAATACCCTCTCTATGCCAGCATGATTCTAAGCACCAGGATATAGCAGTAAACAAAACACCATCCCTATTATCACACAACCTACAATCTAGTTGTGGGAGACAAATAATAAAACAAATAAATTGAAATAAACCAAGACAGGAAGTAAATGGTACAAAGGAGAAAACAGAAAGAAGCAAACAGGGTTAAATAACATAGAGAATTGTACGTCTCATGCTGGGTATTTCGATATGGCCTCTCAGGTGAGGCGGTATTTGAACAAACATAAATGTAATGATAGAGCAAGTCATTTAGATATCTGAGTTAAAAGCATTCCAGGAAGAAGGAACAGCAAACGCAGACCCTGAAATGAAAATGTTAGTGTTGTATTCAAGAAACAAAAATAAGGCTATTGTAACTGAAACAGAGGTAAGTGGTAGGCGACATAGTCAAAAACATGACTGGGAACCAGATCATATTTGTACTTTTAATGACCACGCTAAGGCCACTGGATTTTACTGTAAGTAAAAAGGGCAGCTATTAAAGTATTTTAATGAGAGTAACATGGTCTCAATAATATTCTGAAAGGATTTCTCTGGATGCTGTCATGGAGAATAAGCTATAAACAATAATGAATGGAGACAAGGAGACCAGTTAGGAGACCAATGAAATAGTCCAAGTAGGAGATGATTGTTAGAAATGATGGAAAGTGGAGAGTAGTCTGATTCTGGAAATGTTCTGAAGGTATGGACAAGAATTCCTTGCTCCCAAGACTGATTAACATTGAAAAATAAGGTTTTCCTATTTTGATTATACATGCAACTTACAAATGCTTTAAAAAGTGAAAACTCAAATCCCTTCTTCCTACCAATTTGATATTTTTAGGAGATATGCAATATTATCCATTTTTTTCCTTTGGAACCTCAATATAGATGCATATTCATGTTTGATTCTCATATGAATATGGTTAAAATAAAATATACTGTTAGCTCAATAAGACCAAAAAATAAAAGAAAGAAAGAGAGAGAGAGAAATTGATTAGAAATGAAGACGTAAAAATGCTTTTATTTGTAGATAACCTCATCATTTTTGTAACAAATCATATGAAATCTATAAGAAACTTACTAGAATTAATACGTCAATTTAGCAAGATTTTAGGATACAAGATTGATACATAAAAGTTATTTGTATTTCTATATAATAGACTGACAACTGAAAATTGAAATTATAAAATCCATGGCATCAAAATTATGGAACACAAGAATCAATCTGACAAACCTATATACTAATATCTACCAAACATTGCTGAAAGAAGTTAAGGACTGCCTAAGTAAATGAAGATACACCAATTCTATAAGCAAAAAGACTTAATATTAAGATATCATTTTCCCCCAAATTGACCAACAGATTAAACAGAATCCTAACCAAAATCCCAGCAGATAATTTTGTAGAAATTTTAAAAAGCCAATTTTAAAATTAAATGGAAATGCAAATAACCTACAGTAGAACCTTGAAAAATAAGAGGATTTTTAGGGCAATGGAATGACACTGTAATGGTATATAAATGTCATTATAAATTTTTCTAAACCCATAGAATGTGCAAAGAGTGAATCCTAATGTAAACTATGCACTCTAGGTCATAATGATGTGTCAATGTTGGTTCATATATTGTAATAAATGTATCACTTTTGTGGGGGATGTTAATAATGTGGGAAGGCTATACATATATTGGGGTAGGGGGCATAAGGAACATCTCTATACTTTCCACTCAACTTGGCTATGAACCTAAAACTGCTCTAAAAAATAAATTCTACTAAAAAAAAAGAGGAAATTTTGATTACTAAAACTACTTGATTTAAATATAGTGATGATAACAGCTACAGTAATTATGACTATGTGGTACTGCCATAAAAAAAAGACAGATGGGTCAACGAAACAGAACAAAGAGACATGTAAATAGACATGAACACCTAATTTTTGAAAAAGGGGTAAGGGAAACAGTAGAGAAAGGACAGGTTTTTCAACAAGTGGTGAATGCAACCCAAATGCAAAAGATCAAACGTTGATACATACTTTGCACCATATACCAAAATTAAGTCAAATGAATCATAAGACAGAAACATAATACATAAAACAAGAAACAAGAAACTTCTAGAAGAACACCTTTAATCATCAGGGTCACAACTAAAATGTGATGCATGATGTTAGGAAAACAATGGAATAGGAAGCTCCAAGCTTCTGTCCCCCAACAGATCAAAAAGCAGAATATATTAAGACCAACTTGTCAGAACTCTGGAAAACAAAGCTTTGCAGCAGCCAAGAAATGCTAAATCAAGACAAACCAACTTTAAAATGGAGGAATAACTTGCCCTTGCCCCACCAGTCCCTGTCTCAGCAAGAATCGGGAAGATAGAAGTTTTGTAGTCAAGTATGGGACCCCAGTCCCAGGTTGTGGTGGAAGTGAACAGACCTGACTCATAAGTTTTCGTGTACACCTGTTCTGACCAGGACTCTGGTTAGTGAGAGGGCTCTCTGAAGAATTGACAAGACACTTGTCTCTGTTTCACCTAGAAACACACCCAGCTTGGAAAGTGGGTAATTGCTCAAAAAAACACTCTAAAATGGATACAGTCTGCAGCAAATTATTACAGTCCTCCCAAACTGCCTCAGGCCTGGGACTAAAAGCACAGGAAAGAGTTTCTTTGGGAAATTGGGCATTCAAAAGCACACACTCATATGGGGGAATTCGGAAAGCCATCCATATGCCCAGGGCAAGATGCATGCTCAGAAATATCTGAGATAACTCTAAGCTTTTACCTAGGCTCAGGAGAAGCATGGCTTTGCACAGAGTCAGTCCGCAAAAAACTAGGGGAGGAGGGGGAGGGACTACATTTATTTTAGGTGTTGGTGTTCAAGAAAATCTCTGTCAAAACACTAGCTCAACACAAGCTAAGAACAGACTTCAGTGACCACAATAGAAGGAATAAAATCTCTGTGAAAATAGTAAGTCACTGAACAAATGGACTACTCAGCTTTCAATTCTCAAAAAAGCCACAAACCCTAGTGAAAGTATAGAATCTGATTTCTGGTGTTGCTACATTACAATATTTAAATATTTAGTTAAAAAAAAATTCACAAGGCATACAGGGGCGCCTGGGTGGCTCAGGCAGTTAGCCATCTGACTTTGGCCTCAGGTCATAATCTCATGGCTCATGAATTTGAGCCCCGCATTGGGCTCTGTGCCAATAGCTCAGAGCCTGGAGTCTGCTTCAGATTCTGTCTCCAACTCTCTCTGCCCCTCCCTAGCTGGTGCACTGTCTCTGTCTCTGTCTCTCTCTCTCAAATATAAAGATAATAACATTAAAAAAAACTGGGGGGTGCCTGGGTAGCCCAGTCAGTTCAGCATCTGACTTCAGCTCGGGTCATGATCTCCCAGTCTGATCTATGAGTTCAAGGTCCATGAGTTCAAGGCCCATGTAGAGCTCTGTGCTGACAACTCAGAGCCTGGAACCTGCTCTGGATTCTGTATCTCCATCTCTCTCTGCCCCTTCCCCACTTATGCTCTGTCTCTCTGTCTCCCAAAAATAAATAAACATTAATTTTTTTTAATTTCTCTCTTTTTGGGGGGTCATCATACAATTTCATTGTAATATGTTTTATTTATTTTATCATTACATTAGCATTACCTAATAATGACAATATAAATAACAATGATGATGATAAATAACATTTATTAAACAATTAATGTATGGCAGGGACCATCACAAGCACACTGTATACATTACCACATATAAATCTCATTAAAACACATTTCAACTCCATTTCAGAGATAAAAAGGTAAAGTCTTAGAAACACATGTGGATATTAACTAAGGGTAGAATTTGAAGCCAGGTACTCTTTTTCAAATTCCTGAACATTTTAACAATTCATTATACCACACTGCTTCTCAGCTGTTTTTGTATACCCATAATACAATTTATCTACTTATATTTATTAAGCTTTTTAGAGTTTTTTGTTTGTTTGTTTTAGATTTCACTATTTTAATGAGCATTTGTATAATATCTTGGAGTTTGTAAGTTTCTTTTTCATTCTTTTTTTCCTTCACCTCTTTCTTTAACAAGACAAAATGAGAACTGGTTTTTTTCTTTGATTTATTCTCATTTATTTTTTATGTTTATTTATTTGGAGAGAGAAGAGAGAGAGCACAATCAGGGGAGGAGCAGAGAGAGAAGGAGAGAGAGAATCCCAACCAGGCTCCACATTGTCAGCTCAGAGCCTAATGCAGAGCTCAAACTCACAGTAACATGAGCTGAAATCAAGAGTCAGATGCTTAACTGACTCCTCCAATTTATCATTTATTTTTATATTTTGTTTTAATCTAGATCAAAATAAGATCCTACATTACAATTAATTGGAATGTCTCTCTCTAGTTTCTTTTTTTTTTTTTTTTTTTTGGAGTATAGTTGACACACGATGTTACGTTAGTTTCAGGTGTACAACTTAGTGATTTGACAAGTTTGTACATTATATTATTTTCACCCCAAGTGTGGCTACCATCTGTCCCGTTACTTTTTATTACAACATCATTGACTGTATTCCTTACACTTTGCTTTTTATTCCCATGAATTATTTATTCCATAACTAGAAGACTGTATCACTCAAATATCTCTTATAATTCTAGAGGTCAAAATTCTAATATCAAAGCGGTAGCGGGTTGCATTTCTCCTGGAGGATTCATAAAAGAAAAACTTTTTTTTTCCCTTTCCAGCTTCCAGAACCCATGTACATTCTTGGCTCACGTCCCCTTCCTCCATCTTCCAACTGCATCAGTTCAACTTCTACTTTTGTTGACACATCTTTTTTCTGACTTTAACCTTTTTGCTCCCTCTTTGAAGGCCCTTATAAGTACACTGGTATTTCCCAGATAACTTGGGATAATTTCCCCATCTCAAGATCCTTAACTTATATCCACAAAGTCCCTTTTGTCATATAAAGTAACATCTCTACAAGGTCCAGGCATTCAGACATAGTTTTCTTTTGGCCACCATCATCATTCATCCTACCACTATTTGTCATCAAGAAAATGCAAATTATAACTGTAATGAGATAACTCTTCATACCCATTAGGATGCCTATAATCAAAAAGACAACAATGTTGACAGGATGTGATGAAGTTAGAACCTTAGGGGCACCTGGGTGGCTCAGTCGGTTAAGCATCCAACTTTGGCTAAGGTCATGATCTCACTGCTCATGAGTTTGAGCCCCACTCAGGCTCTGTGCTGACAGTTCACAGCTCACAGCTTGGAGCCTGGAGCCTCCTTCAGATTCTGTCTCTGTCTCTCTGCCCCTCCCCTTATCACACTCTGTCTCTCTGTCTCTCTCTCTCTCAATATAAATAGAAAATAAACATTAGAAACAATAAAAAAAAAGAAATTAGAACCTTAATACACTGTTGGTGAGAATATAAAATGGTGCAGGCCTTTAGACTATGATCGGGCAGTTCCTCAAAAGGTTACATATAAAGCTCCCACTGACCCAACATTTCACTCCTTAGTTTATTCCTTAGAAAAATGAAAATCTATGTTCATAAAAATATCTTACATAAATGTTGATAACGGCATTATTCATAATAGTCAAAAGGTAAAACAACCCAAATGTCCATCAACTGATGAAAAGATAATCAAAATGTGGTATATCCATGCAATGGAATATTATTCAGCAATACAAGTAATAAAGTAGTGATGCATGTTATAACATGGTTAGGTCTTGAAAACATCATGATATGTAAAAGAAGCCAGTCACAAAATATTACGCATTGTATGATTCCACGTATATGACGTCCAAAATAAGCAAATATATACAGACAGAAAGTAGACTTGGATTTGCCTAGGGCTAAGTGGAGATGGAATGGGGAATTACAGTCAATGGGTCTGGGGTTTCTTTGGGACAGCATTACAATGTTTTAAACTTAGACTCTAATTATAGTTGTACAAGTCTATAAATATACTAAAATCTACTGAATTATTCTTTTAAATGGGTGACGCATGGTATGTGACTTTTATCTCAACAAAGCTTCTGTTTAAAAAAAAAATTTAAAAGACTTTACTAAAGGAAATGTTCATTGGAATGATTTCAGGGTTTTCCTACTTAATGTATTAATATAAACAGTGTGTTCTAATTCAATGGTCTGTAAACATGGATGCATCACTTGGAATATTCATAAAAACACAGACCACTGAGCTTTTAATTTCATTAATGATATTTAGGCTGACTTGAAAGAAATCTATCATTTAACAAACTCTCATTTCCCCTAAAATCAGCACAAATTGTCACTTACCATTTACCAACAGCTAGTTTAATTAATCGTAGTCTGAAATTTTACTACAGCTATCAATATCCTGCTAGATGCATAAGAGAGCAATATATGATTAACATACATATATATTATTTAAATTTATTAAACAAATGAAAACTCATCATTAAGATGCATGGCAATTAATGTCCTTTTAGCTCATATCAACTTTCCTTATTCACATTTCCAACTGAAATTTTCAGTTTAACTGAGATAATAAGATCTTCAAGTGGATGGAGTAAATGGATTATTTTGTAGTAACACTAATACAGAGGTGGGAAAACCAGAATTATTACATTTACTTCATATCTCTTTCCCCCCATATCTCTCACTTTGTGTCTTCCAGAAAGCTACCTATTAGCAATAAAATGAAATTTAATTATTACTCATTCACATCTCTTCACTTCATATTTATTAAAGTGTTGTTTCCATTGTTGCAATCTATATTCCTAAAAAAAACCTAGTCTTACTTTCCAGTTAAAACCTGATATTCCATCTTCCCTATATCCATTCACTTATTTAAAACACATTCAGCATGGGGCGCTTGGATAGCTCAGTTGGTTAAGTGTCTGACTCTCTATTTCAGTGTGGAGCCCACTAGAGATTCTCTCTCTCCCTCTTCCTCTGCCCCTCCCCCACTCTCTGTCACACACACTTGCTCTGTCTTTCTCTAAAAAAAAAAAGAGAGAGATAGATAAAAGACATTCAGGGTTTTTTATAGTGTTGTCAGACACTGTACCTTTTTTTGCATACAATATGAACAAGGCACCATCCCTTCTGTAACGGAAGACAATAAGAAAGACAGCTGTTTCAACAAAGAGTTAAAATAAACTGGGGTTAGTGTACTCATGTAGTGCTATATATAGTGCAGCAATAGCATAAGTGACTGCAGTCAGAGAAATGGAGGTTAGGGAAGATTTAACAAAATAGAAATTCTTCAGCTCTGTCATGAAGAATGATGAGAAGTTTGCCACTTTGCCAGAGAGGTGTGGCTGGGTATATATTACAAACAGAGAAAACAGCATAGAAAAAAGCAGGGAATTATTAAATTGTACAGAACAGTTATATTAAAATAGAATTTTATTTTTACCTCTGCTTCAAGGAAGATAGAGTAGAACTACTTTACCTACTGTTCCTTCTATGTACAACTAAAATGATGAAACTATTTATAAAATAAACATAGGAAGACACTGAAAGGTTGGGATAAGGCAGACTGGTTAAGGACCCTGGGACCTAAGTGATGACATGATATTAAGATTCTTGGGTTTCTTTTTGCATTTTATACCCCATACATGGCATTAGAGAAGCCAGAAACTTGAAAATGAAAAGCGAACAGCCAAAACAAAACAAAACAAAATCAAACAAAACAGGAAAGGGGCAGTAGAGGAAGAAAAATTTGAGATAATAACCTCTCTAATCCAGCCAAAACAACAAAAAAGGATCCAGCTATAGTCATCCCAACAAAAGCCAAGCAAGGCTCAACTTCCACCCTCACCAGACTGTTAGCAATACACCCAACCCCATTACAGCGGTCATGTCAACGAAGGTTGAGGCTTAGATTCCCCAATAAGCACTAATGAGCCTCCCAAAACTCCTGTGATGTCAGTGAAGACCTTGTAGAGAACCTGAGCATCCACCCCCATCCAGCATTAAAGAGGCTGCCTTCCTTTTCCTGTGACAAGGTGTAAAAGGAGGCCTAGTGGAGACAGCTTTTGCCACCCAGCATTAATACAGCCCCCTGTCCCCAACCCCACATTGGTGGAGGCCAGATGTAGAATGGCAAGAGGGCACATATGCCCTTCCTAGGCAGGGTGGGATCAGGAGAGGCCCAGCGAGGTGCTGAAATTTCCACTCCACAAAACCATAAGGAGGAGCCTCTTGTACCCACCAGTAGGAAAGCTGGACTTTTACCCCCTTAGCAGTAGTTACTCAATATCTTCATTCTCCTGCGGCAACAGTGTCAGAAGAAACAAGGAAAAACAAAATGTTTAAATAAGACCCACTTTCTCGTAACATGGTACCCAAAATGTCTAATTTCCAATCAAAAATCACCTGTCAAACCAAGAAGCACGAAAATGTCAAATTGAATGGAGAATGATAACTAACAGCCATCAACATTGAGGTTACAGAAATGTCAGACATAAATGACAAGGATTTTAAAACAGCCATCATAAAATAGCCATAATGAGTAATTACAAATACATTTGAAACAAATTAAAAAAATAAGAAATACCTGAAAAGAAGTAGAGAGTCTCAGGAAATAAATCAAAGATATAAAGAAGAACCAAAGGTAAATTTTAGACTGAAAAATACAATAACCAAAACAAAAGCTCAGCTGATGAGCTCAGCAGGAAAAGGGAGGGAACAGAGGAAATAAATAGTAAACTTGAAAATGGAACAGATAAATTTACTAGAAAATTTTTCCAAATGTTTTAAAAAGAATTAACTTCAATTCTGCACAGGTTCTTCCAAGATATACAAGAGAAGAGAACATCTTTCAATTTTATGATGCTGGTATTACCCTAATACCAAAATCAGACAAGTATAGTACAAAAAAATAAAACTATAAATCAATTATCTGCAATGAATAGATGCAAGATTCTTAATGGAATATTAGCAAACGAAATTGAGCATATAGAAAAGGAATTATATACCATGACCAAATGGGGTTTAGTCTAGGGATGAAAGGCTAGTTCAATATTCAAAAATCATACAATGTAATCCACCATTTTAATTTAAACTGATAAAATTCAACATCAATCCATGATAAAAAAAAAAAACACCTTCAGAAAACTAGAAATAAAAGATATCTTCCCCTAACTGATAAAAAAAATCTACAAAAAGCCTGCAAAGAATATTATTCCTAATGGTAAAAGATTGAATGTTTTCCCTCTAAGATTAATAACAGAGCAAGGATGTCTGTTCTTAAGACTCTTATTCAATATGGTAGAGTTCTACACAGTGTGATAAGGCAAGAAATGCTAGCAAGAGAGAAAGACAGAGATAGAGATAAGAAATAAATAAAAGCATCCCTATTTGCAGATGTTATGATTATCTATGCAGAAGATCCTAAGGGATGTGCGCGTGCGCACACACACACACACACACACACACACACACACAATCCTAGAACTAAAAAAGTGAGTTCAGGCATATTATATGATGCAAGACAAATGTAAAAAAATAATTAAATTTCCATATACTAACAATAACACTCAGATACTAAAATTAAATATACGATATTCTTTATATCTACTCAAAAACACTTTGGTGTAAATCTAGCAAAACATCACAGAACTTGTAGGCCGAAAACTATAAACCACTGATGAAAGAAATCAAAGAAAATCTAAATAAATGGAGCACATACTGAGTTCATGAATTGAAAGATTCAACATCATAAATATATAAATTCTCTTCAAAGTCATGTACAGGTTTGATGCCATGCCTATCAAAATCTTAGCAAGGTGTTTGGAAAATATGAACAAGACTGTTCTAAAAATTACATAGAATTTAATTCTAAAATATATGTAGTAAGACATGAGCACAGGAAGAGGTAAAAACAATTTTGAGAAGGAAAATAAAGTGGAAGGAATCTTTGTACCTAATTTCAAGACGGTACACTGATCACATCCCCATCACAGACATTTATTTAGGTCATCTTTAATTTCACTCAGCAATATTTTATAGTTTTCACTGTATAAATCTTTGATTCCCTTGGTTATTTATTCCTATGTATTTTATTCATTTATATGGTTTTATAAGTGGAGTTACTTTCCTAATTAATCTTTTCAGATTGTTCCAATTCTGGTATATAGAAACACAACTGGTATCTGTGTGTTGGTCTTGTACCCTGAAGTTCTGTTGAATTATTTCTTAGCTTTCACTGTCCTCTTGTGGGCTTTCCTTCAGCACTTATTTGCAGGGTAGCTCAGAACCATTGGCTTTCCTGGGATGATTTATCCTCAATTAGGATATAGCCCTGGTACAGAACCCATGGGTGTCCTGGGTGTTCTCAATCAGGAAGTTTATACTTTGGGCTTATTTTTCACATAGATCAACAAAAACGTGCATATACTTAAGCTCAATTCATTTTGAGTGATAATTATTTTTGTATAAACTTTTTCTCAAAACTTCTCCCCAGGGCTTCTTCAGGATTGTTTAGACTTCCCAGGAGGTGAGGATGAGGAGACTGAGCAACAGATGTATCTATGACTCTCTTCCCTTTGGGGGATGACTTGCTACACTAGATGAGGTTCTCTGACTCACATAAGTGCAAAGCAAACAAGTGAAGCAAGAGGAGTAATAGGAGAGGGAGATGAGAGAAAAGCTTGCAGAGAAGTGTCAGCCAGCAACTGAGTATAAGAGAAGAGGAATCCCCTGAGAAACCAGAGGGAGAAAGGAGGGATTTGTATTGAGGAAGCCTGCTCTGTACAGTAGTCCCCCCCTTATGCACCTGGGATACATTCCAAGACCCCCATGGATGCCTGAAACCATGGATAAAACTGGAACCTATATATACTCTCTTTTTCCTTTACATAAATACCTATGATAAAGCTTCACTTATAAACTAGGTACAGTAAGATTAACAATAATAACTAATAATGAAATAAAACAATTATAACAATATACTGTAATACAAGTTATGTGAATGTGCTTTCTCTGAAAACATCTTATTTATTCACCCTTCTTCTTCCTGTGATGATGCCAGAGAATAAAATGTCTACATGATGAGATGATGTGAGGTGAATGATACAAATACTGTGATGCAGCATTAGGCTGCTATTGACCTTCACACAGTATGTCAGGAGGAAGGTCACCTATCTGCTTCAGGACCTCGGCTGACCACTGGTAACTCAAACTGCAGAAAGCAAAACCGTGGAAAAGAGGGACTACTACTTTGAAAATGCAAATTAGAAGAGAAAAAATACTCTTATTTATTTCACAACCACTCCGTGCCTTGAATCAATTCAAGATACAAAAGAGTTTGCCTTCCTACTGATTATATCATTTTTTAAATTGCACTTCTTGCCATTTTTCTTTTATTCAAAAATATTAATTGGATGTCTGTTACATGCCAGGAACTATTCCCAGTAGGGAAATAAAAAAAAAGCAAAAAAATATTCTTCACACTCATGCAGCTTAATTTCTAGCAGGAAAGACACCGGAATAAACAAATAGCAAAACAACCAAAAAGGATGTCAGATGGCATAAATACTATGAATGGAAACAAAGCAGGTCAAGGAGATGGAGAGTGAGACGTACACGGAAAGTTATTATTTTCATTGGGCTATTCAGGGAAACTAACTTATCCCAAGATTAATGTATGCTGATGGCAAGAAATTTTAACAAAGATGAACAAAAGGAAAAACTGAAATATCTTTTACTTTATGACCCAGGCATAGATAGCCTCTGTTAATACTGTATTACAATTACAAAGAACATCCCTAATTATTTCATGAGGCTAATTTCAAATGTCAGTCAATAACAATGCAAAATTAGTACTGTGATCTACACTGTCATAATTTTTTCTAGTAAGATATTACCACTGGCATTAGATAAGAATAACCATATCTTGAAATATTCATTAATATTGGTTATTGTCATTCATAAATATATGATAAATCTGATTTCTCTATTTTTAGTTTTTGTCATCAGAATAATCATGCTATGTTGTCTTTAAAATATAGATAGTACTCTTTTGTGATGGAATCTATGTTCCTCCAAGTAAAAGAACTATTATAAAGGACAGAGGGTATATATTTTCTCACAGTAAGCTACAACTGTAGTATGCTGCCATATATCAACAGTGCATGTGGAGCATAAAACCTCTGTTGCTCTTGGCAGAGGGTTTGGCACATTTTAAATATTTTTTACAGATTAATTGAGATATAACTGGTATACAACAAACTGTGTACATATAGCTGTACAATTTGATAAGTTGTGACATTTGTATCAACCCAAGCAATTTTCACCACAAGCAAAATAATGAACATTTTTATTATTCTCGAAGTTTCTTTTGGCCCTTTTGTGATCTAAATCTCATCATACATCCTCACCCACTCCCCAGGAAAATATCTGTTTGCTTTCTGTTGCTCTAGATTTATTTCCAATTTCTAGAATTTTATATAAATTGAATAACAATATCCACTTTTTTGGGTCTTCTTTCTTTCATTCCTCATAATTATTTTGGGATTTATTCAAGTGGCTGAATGTACCAATAATTTGTTTCTTGTTGTTGTTAAATATGAATATAATACAATTTGCTTATCCATTCTTTGATTAATGGACATTTGGATTGTTACCAGTTTTGGCCATTATTACAAATGAAGTCGTTATGAAAATTAATGTAAAAATATTTTTGTGGTTGATTTTTCATTTGTGCCAAGTAAGTATCTAATGGCTGGGTGGTATAGTAGGTATGTGTTTAAGTTTTCTAAAAATAGCCAAACTGTTTTTCAAATTGGTTACCTCACTGTATGTCCCCACCAGCAGCCTTATCCTCTGCCCAATCCTCGGTTTTGGAGTCACCTTAGCTTAACCGTCATGGCAGCTCCACTGCATATGACACAGTTCACACCATATAGGAATTGAGACACTTAAGAGAAATATCAAGGTCAGTTTCAGACCAACTGAGAAGATACACCTCTACCCAGTTCATTTTATCGTAATCATGCTTCAGGTTGATGCTAGGAAACTTCTGAGAGAAACCTCTACTCAGGAGCTGAAAGATCTGGAATAGTGGAATATTTTATCCTCAACTTATCTAATCTTCCTTGGTGTCCCCCTAACAAACAATGAAACCTGGACATGAAAATTCCAGAAACACAAGTCTGATGACTTCTTGCTCTCCTCACTTTCTCTTCTTTCCTTTCCCCAAATCACACATAGACGTGAAAGGAGTTATGTCATTGTACTTTACCCCAAGATTCTGAAGTGACACGTTGCCTAAAGGCTCTGCTGCATAACACAAAGCATTCTCTTGAAGCCATATCCGCACCTCCTTCTAATAGTACCCTGAATCAGAGACAACCACTATCATGAGTGTGGTGTATATGTTTCCTAATAATATTTTATACTTTACCATACATATAATACATGAATAATATATATACATATACATTAGTAATATAATAAATTATCGCATGTGAGAATTTAAAAATTTTTTATTAAGACATTTCAAAAATACACAAAGGTAAAGGAGTTAGATGTCCTTTTTCTGTTCTTTTAATGGTTACTAATAACAACTCATAACCATACTTACATTCATATTTTAGTAAAACATTCTACAGTAAATCAGCATATCAGTCCCCTGAAGAAAAGGATATTAACAAGCTTTAACCTTTCTTTGAACTCCCACTTCCTATCTCAAACCATGTGAAGTATGAATGAATTTGTTATTTTATTTTAGAATACTTTATTTTTTTCAATGTGTTTTATGATATGTTGCTCACCTTTCTTTCTAGAATACCACTCCTGCTGCCTAGGGTTATTTTTCTTCTTGGTATAATACGTTATCGATGACAGCCTGTGGAGTGAGTGAAGAACAAACACTTTAGAAACATGTTCATTTTTTAAGCTAGTTTTTAAACTTCTTGCAAGAGAATAAAAATTTCTAAGCTATTGTTGTAAATAATAGAAATTATACTGGAGTCTTCATAATTGAGGCAAAAAGGATAGTTCTGATAAGAATAATTTCAATACACATATTTTAAACTTTAGTATTTTGGTTTTAATTTAAATTCAGTTAAACCTGAAATATTTACAATAAATCTAATGAATGAACCATTGTAATCTTAAAATCTAGTCACATATTCTGACTTCTCATATTTTTCTAAATGTTTCATAATTTTAACAAACATAAAACTTTACATTTATAAATGCAGAGAGGACTTTTCATGGACATTAAATGGCAAGAAAACAGCACAGGAAATTTATTACTTTCAATCATGCAGAAAAATGTCTTTGTCTTAAGACTCATTTTAACTTGATTAGTGGGAAGACAGGATTCCGCTTAACACACTGTGTTGTAAATATTCTGAATGTCTAGCTTCTTTTAGTAGTGAAGAGAAATAACTCACAGCACGGTACCCAGATAAACAGAAATGCTTTAGATCCTAGTGATTTCTATCATAGTTTTCCTTTGATTTAAAGTGATTCTGTGTATAAGAGATGCTATCTTTGTTGTCACTTTTGTTTCCCTTTTGAGAGGTCTTATTTTATTGTCTTAATAGCAATAATCTGTTTTGATATGTGTGTGTGTGTGTGTGAGTGTGTGTGTGTGTGTAATAACTTAATAGTTTGGACACAGAAGTCCAGGTTCAAAGATACTGTTCCTCAGTACTTTGAAGATATTCCGTTGTCTTCTGACATAATTATTGCTGAGGTAAATCCTACTTGTATTATGATTGTCTTTTCTGTAGAGGAAATCTGTAATTTTACTTGAAAATGTTTTAATATTTTTCATTGTTCTAAATGGTATGAAGTCACTCTATTATCTGCTTCTTTAAAGTTTCTTAGATACATGTTATAGCTCCTTACTATACCTTAATTTCTCTTTCACAGGCACTATCTTTTGTTGAATTGTAGAAATCTACATAATTTTATTATCAAAGTCTTCAGTTATGTCCAATTTACTACTGAATTAATGTACTGATTTGTAAAAATAATGGGTAATTAATGTTAAAAGTTAATGGCTTTTTTTTAAATTTTTAAAATTAATGGTTACTTTCCAAAAATAATTTTTAGTGTTTTTCACATTCATCTGTTCTCTTACAATCACTTGCCAATTTCATAGACACCCTTTGAAGAGTAAGTTTGTTTTAAAACTCCTTCAAAGTACTTTAGTGATCTGAATGTTTTTTCTCAGGTATGACTTGTCCACTCATGGGTATGCTAACTCTTTTTCATGGCAATGGATTTTTCATTTGATTTGTTATTTTTGTTTCATAGCTCATTTTGCATTGTTTCCTAGCATACTCATCTCTCCCTTTCAGAAGGTCTCATGATGGATTTAGAACAGTCTCTATGGAGTGTACAAATGAGCCCTTACATTATTAGTGAGGAGCTGCACAGAATATCCCAGAACCTATACCCTGTACAGTGAAGGCTCAGTTCTGGACATACTCTGCCTTAACGAAGTGAATGTCAGATAAAGTCTAACTTGAACTTAAAGTATATAAGTGTATATATATATATATAAAAACAAACAACAACTATGTCACCCTCTGAGCATAGGTGGAGAATTTGGTTCCACATCTTGGTCTGGTTGCAGCCTCTGATCTTATAGAGTTCTAGTCTTTCATCATTTGCCTAGTTTTGCTCTTTCCTCTCTGGTTTTTCAAGCTTCTTTTGGGGTCCGTCTTCATGTCCCTGGCTCTTAAATGCTGAATCATCCTAGAGCTCTGTCTTTAATTCTTAATTCTATTCTATCTACACTCTGTGCCTTATGACCCAATAAAATTTCATGAGATTAAACAATGTCTACATTTTGTTAGCTACCAAATTCTTATCTGCAGCATCAATTGCTTCCTGAACTCTCAACTCATACATTAATATTCCCACTTAATAACTTCAAGTTGATGTCTAACAAACATCTCACCTTAACATTTCCAAATCTGAGCTCCTACTTTTCCCCCTCGAACCTGCTCCTCTTACAATCTTCTTCATTTCAGTATAGCAGCTCCATTTTGCAATTATTCAAATGAAGTAACATGGAGATAGCCCCAAGTACTTTAGTTTTTACACATACAGTGATCTCCCAGCAAGCCCTCTGTAAACGTACCTTCAAACTGTATCCAGATGAAACTAATATCTTATACCTTCTATCTGCCACTCTATCTATGACACCATTATCTTTCACCCAAATCCTGAAATATTCTTCTAATTGACCTCTTATTTCTGTCCTTGTTTCACTTGGTCCGTTCCCAACATAGCTTCCAGGACAATTATTTCAAAACATAAGTCACATCATATCATTTGTCAGTTTAAAGCCCTCCAATGGCTTCCCATCTAATTCAAATAAAAAACAAACAACTTTGTTGATTTCTGTTTATGATCATGTCCCGTTTCTATTCCATAATTTTCTCTTACTACTTTCCTCCTCAATAATTCTTCTTATACCAAAATATTGCTGTTCCTCAAACATGCTAGGTCTTTACCCCTCATTTTCCCTTTGCGTAGAGGACTTCCTCCGCCTCCAATATTCACATGGCTTATCCCCTTACTTTGTTTTTTGATATTTCTTGAAAGGTCACTTTCTCAGTGAAGCTTTTTCTTTTTTTTTTTTTTTCAAAATTTTTTTTTCAACGTTTTTTATTTATTTTTGGGACAGAGAGAGACACAGCATGAACGGGGGAGGGGCAGAGAGAGAGGGAGACACAGAATTGGAAACAGGCTCCAGGCTCCGAGCCATCAGCCCAGAGCATGACGCGGGGCTCGAACTCACGGACCGCGAGATCGTGACCTGGCTGAAGTCGGACGCTTAACCGACTGCGCCACCCAGGCGCCCCTCAGTGAAGCTTTTTCAATGTGACTTCCCACACTCAGACATTTCTTATCCTTTTTCCATGTATTATTATTCTTTCATATTTATCACTATCTAAAATACTACATATTTTTACTTAATTCTCTTGTTGCATTTTCCTCTCCTCTGTTAAAGTGTAAACCACATGAGAGTTGGCAGGGGTGTGTTTGTTTTATTCACTTCTATATCCAAGCACCTATAATTAAGCCTCGCCAAAAAAATAAAAAAAAATAAAACAAATATGATGATAAAATGATTAAAATGGTAAATGTTATGTGTATTTTACCACAATAAGCAAAATGTTATGTAAAAAAAACCATGAGTCTTATACAAATATAAAATAACTATATGTCAAATATTATAAAAAGTTATGATTGGTTCAAAAAACATTTGAGGGACACCTGGGTGGCTCAGTCAGTTAAGCATCTGACTTCAGCTCAGGTCATGATCTCGTAGTAGGTGGGTTTGAGCCCCACATTGGGCTCTGTGCTGACAGCTCAGAGCCTGGAGCCTGCTTTGGATTCTATGTCTCCCTCTCTCTCTGCCCCTCCCCAGCTTGCACACTGTGTCTCTCTCTGTCTCTCAAAAACAAAAATGTTTAAAAAACAAACAAACAAAAACATTTGAAAAAATATATACATTTCTGATCAATAAAAGAAATGTTAGACTAAGATTTCTGGATTGAATACAAAATTTTTTAATACCCAACAGAATTCAAAAATCATATTCTTTTAGGTTATCTGTTCCATTATCTGGAATTTACTTGTACCTTTACAAAAGAAAATCTGTACGTTAACCTTCACTCCTATAGAGATGAGTATTGTCTAGAGAAAAAGGGCATTGAAAACAACTCAGGATCTTTCCTATGAAGTTCACACTATCTAAAACATTTATGTCATGTTAACTAACTGGAATTTAAACAAAAACTAACTAAATAAATAAAGTAGCTGCAAATCTAAATACATACATACATACATTTATGTCAACTGCATTTTACCTATACAAACTTAGAGAAGTCTAAACAGTTATTCTAATTTGACATTCCTCCCATATGAAACACAGAATGTGTATTTCATTGGTTCCAATAATCATTTTAAGCTAACTAGAAATAGAAGCATATCAATCAAACCTAATTTTTCTAGCATCTCCCTTTTTATATGACAACACAAATTTATGATTTTCCAGGGGCTCTATGGAAAATTTCAAAGGCAATTTCAGTTGTGAAAAACATTGTGAAATTTGGGGCACCTGGGTGGCTTAGTCAGTTGAGTGTTTGACTCTTGATTTCAGCCCAGGTCATGATCCTTAGATCATAGGCTCAGACCCCGTGTCAGGCTCCACACTCAGCATGGAGCCTGTATAGGATTCTCTCTCGCTCTCTCTCTCACCTGCCCCTCTCCCATACTCATGCACTCTCTCTCTCTAAAGTCAAAGAAATGAAAAGGAAAGGAAAGGAAAAAAGAAAAGAAAAGAAACAAAAAGAAAAGAAAAAGAAAAATACTATGAAATTTTAATTTTATATTTTCTAAATTTAGGGTTAAAACTTAAAAGTCAAAAATCAAGAGTATTCAAACAAGATTTGTAACTGGATAATACTGATCATGGTTGACAGAAAAATAATATTCTGTGTCTATGTAACGAAAGGGACAATAAAATATTTTAAGATAAATCCAAAGGACAACAGGATTTTAAGGAAACAGCACATTTACAAGCAAGAAAAAAGTTGTTCTTTTTTTTACTTATTTATTAGTAAAGTTTTTTGTTTAACAACAGGATATAATAAAGTCAACATAAAAAAAACAATTATACTACAAAGATATAAATCTGATAATGGACACACTATATAGAAGATAGAGAGTGACATTTATATCTTTTGTTAAGACCCTAAGACAAAATAACATTTTAACAGAGTGAAAGCATTCATATAATACTTAGATTAATATAATAATTTATAGCAAAAATTTTAAACACCTTTTTTAAAAAAAAGTAGTTATATTTATGTCATTATTGTTCCTAGTATAATTCTACTCCTCCATATCAACTGAGATTTTTCACCAAAGTAATAACTTCTATTCATAGAAAAAACAGAGGCAATAAAGTAAAAGCTGTCATATACAAGTATGCTAGCTGACTAGCAAAGCTTATAAGTACACATAACACAACTTTATAATAGAGTTATGCCTTTCTACTCATTTTAAAGCAGCAAAACTGATAAACATATTCAAAAAAATTGTTCAACAGTACTGCCACTCTTAGCATATAAGACCAAGAAGCAAAAATATATAATTTTAAACTTATCTTTTAACAGTCCATGTTGGAACAGCAGAAGATGGCGGCGTAGGAGGACACTGGGCTCACCGTGCCTCCTGCTGATCACTTAGATTCCACCTACACCTGCCTACATAACCGAGAAAACCACCAGAAGACTAGCAGAACAGAGTCCCTGGAGCCAAGCGCAGAAGAGAGGCCCACAGAAGAGGCTAGGAAGGCCGGAGAGGCAGTGTGCTCTGCACGGACTGGCGGGAGGGAGCCGGGGGGGAGGGGAAGAGCCCCCGAGTCTGGCTTGCAAAAGCAGAGGGGCCAGAGTGTGTTCCAACAGCAAGGGTGACTTAGAATCTGGGAGGTCATAAGTTAATAGCTCTGCTCGGAAAGCAGGAAGGCTGGAAGACAAAGGGAGGGAGAGTTGCTGAGCCCCAGGACGACAGAGCTCAGTTTGGCAGGGAACAAAGGCGCTCGCCAGCGCCATCTCCCTCGCCCATCCCCCAGTCAAAATCCCAAAGGGAACCGGTTCCTGCCAGGGAACTTGCTTGCTCCACACAAACACCCAACGCTGTGCTTCTGCGGAGCCACCCCTCAGGCAGCGGGTCTGACTCCCTCCCGCTGCCACAGGGCCCCTCCTGAAGTGGATCACCTAAGGAGAAGCGAGCTAAGCCTGCCCCTCCTGCCCCTGTGCACCTTGCCTACCCACCCCAGCTAATACGCCAGATCCCCAGCACCACAAGCCTGGGAGAGTGCAAGTAGCCCAGATGGGCCACGCCACCCCACAGTGAATCCCGCCCCTAGGAGAGGGGAAGAGAAGGCACACACCAGTCTGACTGTGGCCCCAGCAGTGGCTGGGGGCAGACATCAGGTCTGACTGTGGCCCCGCCCACCAACTCCAGTTATACACCACAGCACACGGGAAGTGCCTTGCAGGTCCGCACCACTCCAGGGACTATCCAAAATGACCAAACAGAAGAATTCCCCTCAAAAGAATCTCCAGAAAATAACAACAGCTAATGAACTGATCAAAAAGGATTTAAATAATATAACAGAAAGTGAATTTAGAGTAATAGTCATAAAATTAATCGCTGGGCTTGAAAACAGTATAGAGGACAGTAGAGAATCTATTGCTACAGAGATCAAGGGACTAAGGAACAGTCACGAGGAGCTGAAAAACGCTTTAAACGAGAGGCAAAATAAAATGGAAATGACCAGGACTCGGATTGAAGAGGCAGAGGAGAGAATAGGTGAACTAGAAGATAAAATTATGGAAAAAGAGGAAGCTGAGAAAAAGAGAGATAAAAAAATCCAGGAGTATGAGCGGAAAATTAGAGAACTAAGTGATACACTAAAGAGAAATAATATACGCATAATTGGTATCCCAGAGGAGGAAGAGAGAGGGAAAGGTGCTGAAGGCGTACTTGAAGAAATAATAGCTGAGAACTTCCCTGAACTGGGGAAGGAAAAAGGCATTGAAATCCAAGAGGCACAGAGAACTCCCTTCAGACGTAACTTGAATCGATCTTCTGCACGACATATCATAGTGAAACTGGCAAAATACAAGGACAAAGAGAAAATTCTGAAAGCAGCAAGGGATAAACGTGCCCTAACATATAAAGGGAGACCTATAAGACTCGTGACTGATCTCTCTTTTAAAACTTGGCAGGCCAGAAAGGAATGGCAGGAGATCTTCAATGTGTTGAACAGAAAAAAAATATGTAGCCGAGTATTCTTTATCCAGCAAGTCTGTCATTTAGAATAGAAGGAGAGATAAAGGTCTTCCCAAACAAACAAAAACTGAAGGAATTCGTCACCACTAAACCAGCCCTACAAGAGATCCTAAGGGGGATCCTGTGAGACAAAGTACCAGAGACATCGCTACAAGCATAAAACATACAGACATCACAATGACTCCAAACCCATATCTTTCTATAATAACACTGAATGTAAATGGATTAAATGTGCCAACCAAAAGACACAGGGTATCAGAATGGATGAAAAAACAAGACCCATCTATTTGCTGTCTACAAGAGACTCATTTTAGACCTGACGACACCTTTAGATTGACAGTGAGGGGATGGAGAACTATTTATCATGCTACTGGAAGCCAAAAGAAAGCTGGAGTAGCCATACTTATATCAGACAAACTAGACTTTAAATTAAAGGCTGTAACAAGAGATGAAGAAGGGCATTATATAATAATTACAGGGTCTATCCATCAGGAAGAGCTAACAATTATAAATGTCTATGTGCCAAATACTGGAGCCCCCAAATATATAAAACAATTACTGATAAACATAAGCAACCTTATTGATAAAAATGTGGTCATTGCAGGGGACTTTAACACTCCACTTACAGAAATGGATAGATCATCTAGACACACGGTCAATAAAGAAACAAGGGCCCTGAATGATACATTGGATCGGATGGACTTGACAGATATATTCAGAACTCTGCATCCCAAAGCAACAGAATATACTTTCTTCTCGAGTGCACATGGAACATTCTCCAAGGTAGATCATATACTGGGTCACAAAACAGCCCTTCATAAGTATACAAGAATTGAAATCATACCATGCATACTTTCAGACCACAATGCTATGAAGCTTGAAATCAACCACAGGAAAAAGTCTGGAAAACCTCCAAAAGCATGGAGGTTAAAGAACACCCTACTAACGAATGAGTGGGTCAACCAGGCAATTAGAGAAGAAATTAAAAAATATATGGAGGGGCGCCTGGGTGGCGCAGTCGGTTAAGCGTCCGACTTCAGCCAGGTCACGATCTCGCGGTCTGTGAGTTCGAGCCCCGCGTCAGGCTCTGGGCCGATGGCTCAGAGCCTGGAGCCTGCTTCCGATTCTGTGTCTCCCTCTCTCTCTGCCCCTCCCCCATTCATGCTCTGTCTCTCTCTGTCCCAAAAATAAATAAAAAAAAAAAATATGGAAACAAACGAAAATGAAAATACAACAATCCAAACGCTTTGGGATGCAGCGAAGGCAGTCCTGAGAGGAAAATACATTGCAATCCAGGCCTATCTCAAGAAACAAGAAAAATCCCAAATACAAAGTCTAACAGCACACCTAAAGGAAATAGAAGCAGAACAGCAAAGGCAGCCTAAACCCAGCAGAAGAAGAGAAATAATAAAGATCAGAGCAGAAATAAACAATATAGAATCTAAAAACACTGTAGAGCAGATCAACGAAACCAAGAGTTGGTTTTTTTAAAAAATAAACAAAATTGACAAACCTGTAGCCAGGCTTCTCAAAAAGAAAAGGGAGATGACCCAAATAGATAAAATCATGAATGAAAAGGGGATTATTACAACCAATCCCTCAGAGATACAAACAACTATCAGGGAATACTATGAAAAATTATATGCCAACAAATTGGACAACCTGGAAGAAATGGACAAATTCCTAAACACCCACACTCTTCCAAAACTCAATCAGGAGGAAATAGAAAGCTTGAACAGACCCATAACCAGCGAAGAAATTGAATCAATTATCAAAAATCTCCCAACAAATAAGAGTCCAGGACCAGGTGGCTTCCCAGGGGAGTTCTACCAGATGTTTAAAGCAGAGATAATACCTATCCTTCTCAAGCTATTCCAAGAAATAGAAAGGGAAGGAAAACTTCCAGACTCATTCTATGAAGCCAGTATTACTTTGATTCCTAAACCAGACAGAGACCCAGTAAAAAAACAGAACTACAGGCCAATATCCCTGATGAATATGGATGCAAAAATTCTCAATAAGATACTAGCAAATCGAATTCAACAGCATATACAAAGAATTATTCACCATGATCAAATGGGATTCATTCCTGGGATGCAGGGCTGGTTCAACATTCGCAAATGAATCAACGTGATACATCACATTAATAAAAAAAAAAAAAAGAAGGGGCGCCTGGGTGGCGCAGTTGGTTAAGCGTCCGACTTCAGCCAGGTCACGATCTCGCGGTCCGTGAGTTCGAGCCCCGCGTCGGGCTCTGGGCTGATGGCTCGGAGCCTGGAGCCTGTTTCCGATTCTGTGTCTCCCTCTCTCTCTGTCCTTCCCCCGTTCATGCTCTGTCTCTCTCTGTCCCAAAAATAAATAAACGTTGAAAAAAAAAAAAAAAAAAAAAAAAAAAAAAAAGAAGAACCATATGATCCTGTCAATCGATGCAGAAAAGGCCTTTGACAAAATCCAGCACCCTTTCTTAATAAAAACCCTTGAGAAAGTCGGGATAGAAGGAACATACTTAAAGATCATAAAAGCCATTAATGAAAAGCCCACAGCTAATATCATCCTCAATGGGGAAAAACAGAGCTTTTTCACTGAGATCAGGAACACGACAGGGATGCCCACTCTCACCGCTGTTGTTTAACATAGTGTTGGAAGTGCTAGCATCAGCAATCAGACAACAAAAGTAAATCCAAGACAAAAATTGGCAAAGATGAAGTCAAGCTTTCGCTTTTTGCAGATGACATGATATTATACATGGAAAATCCGATAGACTCCACCAAAAGTCTGCTAGAACTGATACATGAATTCAGCAAAGTTGCAGGATACAAAATCAATGTACAGAAATCAGTTGCATTCTTATACACTAACAATGAAGCAACAGAAAGACAAATAAAGAAACTGATCCCATTCACAATTGCACCAAGAAGCATAAAATACCTAGGAATAAATCTAACCAAAGATGTAAAAGATCTGTATGCTGAAAACTATAGAAAGCTTATGAAGGTAATTGAAGAAGATAAAAAGAAATGGAAAGACATTCCCTGCTCATGGATTGGAAGAATAAATATTGTCAAAATGTCAATACTACCAAAGCTATCTACACATTCAATGCAATCCCAATCAAAATTGCACCAGCATTCTTCTCAAAACTAGAACAAGTAATCCTAAAATTCATATGGAACCACAAAAGGCCCCGAATAGCCAAAGTAATTCTGAAGAAGAAGACCAAAGCAGGAGGCATCACAATCCCAGACTTTAGCCTCTACTACAAAGCTGTCATCCTCAAGACAGCATGGTATTGGCACAAAAACAGACACATAGACCAATGGAATAGAATAGAAACCCCAGAACTAGACCCACAAACGTATGGCCAGCTAATCTTTGGCAAAGCAGGAAAGAACATCCAATGGAAAAAAGACAGTCTCTTTAACAAATGGTGCTGGGAGAACTGGACAGCAACATGCAGAAGGTTGAAACTAGACCACTTTCTCACACCATTCACAAAAATAAACTCAAAATGGATAAAGGACCTGAATGTGAGACAGGAAACCATCAAAACCCTAGAGGAGAAAGCAGGAAAAGACCTCTCTGACCTCAGCTGTAGCAATCTCTTACTCGACACATCCCCAAGGGCAAGGGAATTAAAAGCAAAAATGAATTACTGGGACCTTATGAAGATAAAAAGCTTCTGCACAGCAAAGGAAACAACCAACAAAACTAAAAGGCAACGAACGGAATGGGAAAAGATATTTGCAAATGACATATCAGACAAAGGGCTAGTATCCAAAATCTATAAAGAGCTCACCAAACTCCACACCCGAAAAACAAATAACACAGTGAAGAAATGGGCAGAAAACATGAATAGACACTTCTCTAAAGAAGACATCCAGATGGCCAACAGGCACATGAAAAGATGCTCAACGTCGCTCCTTATCAGGGAAATACAAATCAAAACCACACTCAGATATCACCTCACGCCAGTCAGAGTGGCCAAAATGAACAAATCAGGATACTATAGATGCTGGCGAGGATGTGGAGAAACAGGAACCCTCTTGCACTGTTGGGGGGAATGCAAATTGGTGCAGCCACTCTGGAAAACAGTGTGGAGGTTCCTCAGAAAATTAAAAATAGACCTACCCTATGACCCAGCAATAGCACTGCTAGGAATTTACCCAAGGGATACAGGAGTACTGATGCATAGGGGCACTTGTATCCCAATGTTTATAGCAGCACTCTCAACAATAGCCAAATTATGGAAAGAGCCTAAATGTCCATCAACTGATGAATGGATAAAGAAATTGTGGTTTATATACACAATGGAGTACTACGTGGCAATGAGAAAGAATGAAATATGGCCCTTTGTAGCAACGTGGATGGAACTGGAGAGTGTGATGCTAAGTGAAATAAGCCATACAGAGAAAGACAGATACCATATGTTTTCACTCTTATGTGGATCCTGAGAAACTTAACAGAAACCCATGGGGGAGGGGAAGGAAAAAAAAAAAAGAGGTTAGAGTGGGAGAGAGAGCCAAAGCAAAAGAGAGTCTTAAAAACTGAGAACAAACTGAGGGTTGATGGGGGGTGGGAGGGAGGGGAGGGTGGGTGCGGGGTATTGAGGAGGGCACCTTTTGGGATGACCACTGGGTGTTATATGGAAACCAGTTTGACAATAAATTTCATATATTGAAAAAATAAAATAACAGTCCATGTTTTAGGATTCAATGTTAAGTAATTATTATCAATATATGTAAGGATTTCCATCAACCCTTCTGAATATTAGACAAAGATTATGAATTACCAAAAAATTCAGATATTGTGTTCAAGTTAAGAAATGCAAAAACATAATCACTGTTACATGAAAGCATCTGTCAGTATTATGATTTAGTTTATGTGAATACAAATTTACATCTTTCATCAGCTTAAGTGTCATGTAAGATTTCAAGATATATTACAAAGCTATAAATCAAAACATTACGGTACTGACACAAAAACAGACACACAGATCAATAGAACAGAATAGAGTCCAGATATAAAGCCACACATTTATGGTCAATTAATCTATGACAAAGGAAGCAAGAATATGTAACGGGAAAATGACAGTGTCTTCAACAAAGAATGCTGGGAAAAATGGACAGCTACATGCAAAATAATGAACCTGGACCACTTTCTTATACTACACACAAAATAAACTCAAAATGTATTAAAGACCTAATTGGGAAATCTGAAACCATAAAATTCCTAGAAGAAAACATAGGCAGTAATCTTTTTGATATCAGCCATAAAAACACTTTTCTACATATGTCTCCTGAGGCAAAGGAAACAAAAGCAAAGGTAAACTACTGGGACTATACCAAAATAAAAAGCTTTTGCATGGCAAAGGAAGCCATCAACAAAACAAAAAGATAAACTTCTGAATGGGAGAGGATATTTGCAAATAATGAATCCAATCAGGGGTTAATATCCTAAACATATCAAAAAAAAAAAAACAAAAACAAAAACAAAAAAAAACCAAAACACACTTAATGCAACTCAACACCAAAAATCCAAATAATCCAATTAAAAAATGGGCAGAGGACCTCAATGGACATTTTTCCAAAGAAGACATACAGATTGCCAGTAGACACATGAAAAGATGTTCAACATTACAAATCATCAGGGAAATGTAAATCAAAATCACAATGAGATATCACCTCATACCTGTCAGACTGGCTAAAATAAAGAACACAAGAAACAAGTATTGGCAAGGATGTAGCAAAAAAGGAAACCTCACGCACTGTTGGTAGAAATGCAAGCTGCTGCAGCCGTTGTGGAAAACAGTATGGATGTTCCTCAAAAAATTTAAAACCAGAATTACCATATGATCCAATAATTTCACTATTGGGTATTTACACAAGGAAAATGAAAACACTAATTCAGAAAATATACATACCCCTATATTTACTCCAACATTATTTACAATAGCCAAGATATGGAAGCTACCTAAGTGTCCATCAATAGATGAATGGATAAAGAAGATATGATATATTGATATATATGTGTACATCCATACATACACAAATGGGTTACTCGGCTTTGAAAAGAACAAAATCTTACTATTTGCAACAATATGCATCTAGAGGGTAAAATGAGTAAGTAAAATGAGTAAGTCAGAGAAAGACAAATACCATATGATTTTCACTCATATGTGAAAATCATACATGATTCACTCATGTATGGAAATTAACAAACAAAAATCAACAACAACAACAAGAGACAAACAAAACAAAAAGATTCTAAATACAGAGAACAAACTGGTCATTGCCAGAGGACAGGCGAATGAGGAATGGATAAAATAGGTGAAGGTGATAAAGAGTGCACTTATTGTGATGAGCACCGACAAATGTATAAAATTGTTGAATCATCATATTGTTCACCTGTAACTAATATTACTTCTAATTATATTTGAACAATTTTTTTTTTTGAAAGGGCCTTGGTGCCCCTGCCAAAAATAAATATATATAGATCAGTATGATCTAAAGATTCATGTTGATTTTGTGACTTAGATTATGTAAATGTTTCTGAATTTACTATCTGTAAGAGGATTATTCTTTCTGTGGGAGAGAAGGCTAGAACTTTTAAACTTTTAAAGTATTATAAAACAAGTTTAGGGATGCCTGGGTAGCTCAGTCAGTTAAGCATCCAACTTCAGCTCAGGTCATGATCTCGCAGTTCGGAAGTTTGAAACCCGTGTCGAGCTCTGTGCTGACAGCTCAGAGGCTAGAGCCTGCTTCAGATTCTGTGTCTCCATCTCTCCCTGCCCCTCCCCAGCTCACTCTCTTTCTCTTTCTCAAAAATAAATTAACATTAAAAGAAAATAAAAAACAAACAAAAAACCAAGTTTATTTTCTGTGAATTTAAAAAATATGCAATTTATTTAAGTACTTATTTATTCTTGAAAAAACAAACAACTCCTTTAATTTAAGAAACATTATAATGTAACCTATTTACGTCTGCCAGAGATAGAAAAATACTTCACATTTGTCAAAGAGATATAAGTACTTTTCTGAATTACAGACACACAAACATAAACATAAAGAGAACTTACTGCTTCAGTTCTACAACTTCAACCATAGATCAAAAGTAAAAATTACAAAACCCATCAGTTCAGAAATCAAGGAGTTGTTGTCCTTCCCAATCAGCATAAAATTTTAATTGTTTTGAGCTCACAAAGAAACAAACAAAAAAGACTAACAAACCAAACTTTCTGAGATGTCACCTAACAGAAGACAGTTCATCATCCATAGAACAGAAATCTCACCAAATGGGCCACAAAACTAAGTTTCTATCCATTGCTACCAGCAATGGGGAATCAATTCTTAACTATGCATGAACCAGAAGCAAAAACAAGCAGGAAGAAAGAAAAGAGAGAATCAGAAAAGTTAAAATTGATTCCACTTCAGCCAAAAAAATATATGACTGAATTTAAATAGCCGTGGGGTGCATGTCTCCTTTAATACATTAACTTGGCTCTATCATGAACCCACTTGGGCATCTCAGTGGATGATCTCCAAAACAAAGTTCAATTTTCATTAGTTGAAAAACATAATTCTCATACAACATAAATGAGCATGTCAAAGATTTTACTTAAATCATTAATTAATAAGGAAACTAGTAAGCATTATGACTTGCTCATAGATTCTTTAGGAATAAAACATACGAGAATAAAACAAAGAAATGTTAGGATAAGATTTTTATGTTAGATATGAAACTACATATAGCTAACAGGACCACAGATAATAATCTTCAGTATTATCAGCTCTACTGGACAGACATTATTTCCTTCTCTACTAGACAAAAATCCACAAATTAACCTTTTGCCCCTTTCAGAGTTGAAAACTGCCTAGTCAATATAGATAGTTAAGCCAGCACTGCAATGAAAGAATACCAATAATTTTTCTTGATTATTTCAAGTTTAAAATAATGTTCTGGCTGTTATATATAATAAATCTGTAGGTTTTATCAGACTCAATTTACTTTCAGTGGCTTCAACTATTTGTGTATGTACTGCTCTCTTGTCTTCACTGAGCTTTAGCTCCTGTTTATTGAATTCCAAGACATTATATAGAAGAAACATAAACCCACTGAGAGTTAAGGCATATTTGAAACTATGGTAGTGGAATAGACTGACATTTTTTATAACATGGTTAATTTGTTAAACCATAAAAAAAATCCATTCCAAAGCCAGATAAACTTGTATTTAGAAAGCCTTAATAGTTTATCTGGATTACACAGTCTTTTTCATTTGGATAATAACAAAATAAATAAATGTCCTAAAAATTGCTTTACTAGACAGATTAAAATGACAGTTATCAGTTCTGTTACATTAAAATTGTAAAGTTTCATTTCTAGAGTAGCTTTTACCTATAGTAACCTAACTTCAGGAATTTTCCTTAAATGACTATAGCTGCCATATGATTTCAACGAATCTTTCTCAAAGGATTTGATAAAAGAAACTATTTCAGATGATTATAGTTTTCAATGCTCCATTCTTAGCATATGAATATACTTTATCACCATATTATTTGAATTGCTATTACCGCTATATTACATGTTAACTAATTAATTCAATTTATTGGACACTAATTATTTCCACTAATGTTCATTAAGTCAACATTTTTTCTAACACTATCATGTATTGAACATTATAATGCCTTAAAACCTCTCTTTCTATTCCACATAATGAATTTCTTTATCCAACTCCCTCTTACCCTTGGTCTCAATATGAAATATAGGAAGTTTAGATGTCTTCTGCCCTCGTCTCCAATACAGAATGAAATTGTATAGGTATTTCCAACACCATGTTTGCCACCCAATGTTGTTTTTTTCTCTTTCCAGTTAATGGGCTCTTGCTCTACCTGGCAAATGAGTACAAATCACCATCAGCCCCAGCTATATCACTTTTTAGATAGATTCCCAAACTTTGTAACTTTCCTTATCCTCATCAAACAATGTATCTTGTTTTGTCTCACTTCTTTAGAGAATCTGTTTTACAGAAGATATGTTAACAGTTGCTGATATATTAATTCATTGTCTTTTTTAAAAAACACATATTTTAATAAAGGCCTCCTTTGGCCTCAATGGAAAGCAATATCTCTCATGGAAATTCAGTTTTCACTAATAATGAACTATCAGAAAAAAACTTAAGAAAATTCCATTTACAAACCCATAAAAAAAGAATTAAATGCCTAGGAATAAATGTAAGCAAGATGTAAAAGACCTGTATTCTGAAACTATAAGACATCAATGAAAGAAAGTAAAGACCCAAACAAATAGAAAGAAATTCCAAGCTCATGGAATTAGATTAGAAGAATTAATATTGTTAAAATGTCCATACCACCCAAAGCAATCTACAGATTCAATACAATTCCTATCAAAGTACCAATGACATTTTCACAGAACTAAAATACATAATCCTAAACTTTGTATGAAACCACAAAAGACCCTGAGCAGCCAAAGTAATCTTAAAAAAGAACAAAGCTGGAGGTATAACACTCCTAAATTTTCTACAGTTCACCTTGAACAACATGGGGGTTAGGGGTGCTACCCTCCTAATGTGGTCAAAAAATCCTTGTATAACTCCATACACATAACTCCAAACACATAACTATTAATAGTCAACTGTTGACTGGAAACCTTACTGATAACATAAACAACATATGTTTTGTATATTATATGTATCATATACTGTATTCCTAAAATAAAGTAAGCTAGAGAAAAGAAAATGATATTTAGAAAATCATAAGGGGCGCCTGGGTGGCTCAGTTGGTTGGGTGACCAACTTCGGCTCAGGTCATGATCTCTCAGTTTGTGAGTTCAAGCCCTGCATCAGGCTCTGTGCTGACAGCTCAGGGCCTGGAGCCTGCTTTGGATTCTATGTCTCCCTCTCTCTCTGCCCCTCCCCTGCTCATGCTCTGTCTCTCTCTGTCTCAAAAATAAATAAAACATTAAAAAAACTTTTTAAAAAAAGAAAATCATAAAGAAAATACACATATAGTACTATACTATATTGGGAAAAAATTCTGCACATAAATGGATCTGTGTAGTTTAAAAATTTTTCTTAATGTTTATTTATTCTTGAGAGAGAGAGACACAGAGCATGAGTGAGAGAGGGGCAGAGAGAGAGGGAGACACAGAATCCAAAGCAGGCCCCGAGGTGTCAGCACAGACACCTTAAACCCACAAACTGCAAGATCACGATGTGAGCTGAAGTCAGACTCTCAATCAACTGAGCCACCCAGGCACCCCTTACGTGTACAGTTTAAATGCATGTTGCTCAAGGTTAACTGCATACTACAAAGCTACACTAATCAAAGCAGTATGGTACTGGCACAAAAACAGACATATAAATCAATGCTTTTATGGTCAATTAATCCACACTTTTACAGTCAATTAATATATGACAAAGGGACAAATCCACACTTTTATGGTCAATTAACACATGAAAGAAGGGACAAGTATACACAAGGAGAAAAAGACGGTCTCTTCAACAAATGGTGCTGGTAAAACTCAACAGCTACATGCAAAAGAATGAAACTGGACCACTTTCTTACACCACACACAAAAATAAATGCAAAATGGACTAAAAACCTAAATGTAACACTTGAAACCACAAAAATCCTAGAAGAAAACATAGATAGTAAACTCTTTTAGCAGTATTTTTGGGGGCCTGTCTTCTCAGCAAGGGCAATGAAAGCAAAAATAAACTACTGGGACTGCATCAAACTAAAATTGATTTGCATAGCAAAGAAAAGCATCAACAAAATTAAAATGAATGACAGGACGTATTTGCAAATGATATATCCAATAAGGGATTAATATCCAAAATAAAGAACTCATACAACTCAACACTAAATCACAGCAATCTAATTAAAAAATGGGTAGAGGACCTGACAAGTATTTTGCAAAGACATACAGATGGCCAACACACATATGAAAAGATGTTCAACATAACTAATCATCAGGGAAATGCAAATCAAAATTACGAGATATCACCTCATACCTGTCAGAATGGCTAGTATCAAAAGACAAGAGAAAACCCTCATACACTGTTGGTATAAATGTAAACTGCTACAGTCACTATGGAAAACAGTATAGATGTTCCTCAAAAACTTAAAAATAGAAATACCATAGGATCCAGCAATTGCGCTTCTGGGAATTTATCTGAAGAAAAAAAAAAAACATTAACTCAAAAAGATATATGCACTCTATGTTTATTGTATCATTATTTACAACAGTCAAGATATAAGAGGAACCTAAGTGCCCACCAATAGATGAATAAAGACATGGTACATACATACAATGGAATATTAGTCAGCCATAAAAAAGGATAAAATCTTGCCATTTGCAACAACATGGATGGATCCAGAGGGTAGTATGCTAAATGGAATAAACCAGACAAATAAAGACATACACCAAGGATTTTACTTATATATGGATTCTAATAAAAACAAACAAGCCAACAAAACAGACTCATAAATACAGAGAACAAACCAGTGTTTACCAGAAAGAAGGTGGTGGAATTGTGGGTGAAAGAAGTAAAGGGAATTAAGAGATACAAACTTCCAGTTATACAATAAATAAGTCATGTGTATGGATGTAAAGTATAGCTTAGGGAATATAGTCAATAACACTGTAATAACTTTGTATGGTAATGGATGGTAATGTGGTGGTCACTTCATAATGTTTATAAATATCAAATCACTATGTGGTATACCTGAAACTAACGTAATATTTTATGTCAACTATACTGCAATGTATTTTTTAATTCTTTCATTTTTAAAAAACAAAAAAAAATCAGGTTTATTAGTTTCAGGGCTGTTATTAACAAATTGCCATTGATCGGGTGGCTTAAAACAACAGAAATTTATTCTCTTATAGTCCTGGAGGTCAGTGGTGTTGGCAGAGCCATACTCTCTCTGAAGGCTCTAAGGAAGATGTTCCATGACTTTCTTTAGCTTCTGGTGTCACCAACAATTTCTGGTGCTCTTTGGCTTATTGATGTGTCATTCTAAACTCTGTTTCTCTCATCCCATGGCATTCTCCCTGTGTGTCTTCTATCTGTGTCATTTCTTCTAAGGACACTAGTCATATAGGATTAGGGCCCACCCTAATTTAGTGTTATGTTATCTTAACTTGATTGCATCTGCAACCATCCCATTTCCAAATAAAATCACATTCACAGGTACCAGGGGTTAGGATTTTGACATATCTTCTTACGGGGGACACAATTCAACCCACAATCCCAGTTTTGTGCCACAACATTCCAATTCGTCCCAGATGGTAGGAGGTGTTCTAGACCAAGACATCAGGAAACACACAATTTAAATTGTCCATCAACTGCACTTTTCATGCTGTAAGGTGACTATTCTTTCACATCCTTTTTGTTTGACTGCAGATACGCTTGGCTTTTGCTCTCAAGATTAAAGCCATAATAGTGAAGGAAAATTAAGGGAGGTATGCTAATCTGCCTCATGCATCATCTGAAAACTTGTCAGGTAAATCCTGACTCTGAAATTTTTGTTTTAGTGTTAGTGACTAGAAGCCGAATAAACATGGTTTGATTTGCAGTCAGCTTGCTATGTTTGTGACATTACAGCATTAGAGAAAATATTGTTGAGAAGCATAAACTAAGAAAATTTAACATAGAAGTCATTGATTTAGTCTTGGGAGAGACACTTTTTCAAACAATAGATGCATTTTATTGCTGCTTTTAACATTCACTGCATTTTTCAGCAGTGTTTCCATATAAATATTAAAGATATCTTGAAAAATAAAATATATGCAAATATATGGATATTAAATATCATATGATTGTAAAGCTATTAGATACTGTTTTTAAGGCTACAGGAAAAGCTAATTTGGACCCAACTAATTCACATTTTTGACGTTTCAGTAAGGGTTCAGCTTAATTTCACCTTTGCTTTATGAGAAAATAATTTGCTAAGCATATTTATCTTGTGAAGAAATTGCCCTGTTTATGCGACTAATCATATACATATTCCTTGTAGCCTGGAAACATTTACATGTGAATAATTGATACATTAATTATAAATCATTCTTAGCCATTAGTTAAATCAAGTTTTCTAAGTTCCACCTCTATAGGAGACTGTCTAGTTCAAAGCTGAATATAACATAGTACCGGGTGTTATTAAAAGGCATTTCTATATAAGAAAAAGCTTTTTAATACATAGTTTTACTTATTCAAATAGACCTGTCCTTTTTTAGATGAAATAACGTGGGACATATTTTTCTTATTAGATTTTATTCCTTATTACTGATTTGTTCACATTCTGAAAAAGCAAAATCTGAGTGGCTTAATATGAAAGGTCGAGAGTTTCTATAAATGAGTGAAAGATGGACACCAAGGAATTTTTCTTATACATTATGGAACCAAATATAATTTCATTTGTTATGATAATAATCAGGTAACTGTACAAGACTGCATTCTTTTAGCACAAGTAGGGTACTGAAGATGTATATTATCTAACATTGCTCAACAGGATTTGGGAGATATGAGGAGTCTGGATGAATATGTCACAGAAACTTACAAAAGAGAAATCTTAAAACATTTTAATTTTGTAATGAGTTCTCCAAGAGTCAAACAAGAAGTGGTGGTTATTGAGATTAACAGAGAGAATTCATGCCCTGAAATGCTGCAAGTAAAACAGAGTTTGTGGCTCAGGTTTCAGAGAGAACCAGAGCAAATCCGAGATCTGAGGCTCAGACAAATTCCACTGAACACATGGTTACTATTTCACCCAACCCTTGCTTATTTCCATACCCATGCATTCAGTAGCTTCCAGCCTCAAGATCTTCACAGGGCTTAAAAGACTTCAAACAAACTGGAGAAAATACCAACAGCCATCACCATACTAGATCCATCATGGATCCGCATGTCATTTTATGCTCACCTCACATGATCACATGAGATACATTTTAATATGGCTATATGGCTATGATGTCACAAATTCCTCAGATTATAAGTTAGGAAGTTGACTAAAAGTCTATTACCTGTATTTTAGATTTAGCCCTTTCTGAGTGAAGTTCACATTTAGACTTAGGCTTAATTAGTGACGAGAGTTTTGGCTTAGGGGTAGCTCTCATAGGAAGAGGTAATCTTTGTTATTTGACCACAGTGATTTACCATAGATTTTTGTAGCCCCTAATGATTCTTCAGATTTATAAAAACAGTGCTGACTGAACTATTACATAAATTGAGGAAAATGTCATATGTATTTAGTATGTTTATATTGATATTTGAATATCAAGTGGCTGTTCCATTAGTGGTTATGTCACAGTAGGGATTACAAAGATTGTGGCATGGGAATGGCTGCTTCTGAAAATACTAGATGTTACCTAAAGAAATTGAGAAGTGGAAGTTCTTGAATGCCTAGCTCAGAACATGGAGGGGGGAGAAAAAAGAATTAGAAAATCTCTATGAAAGCTTTAAAAGATTCCTTATCTTCCACAGTCCTATGACAGATAACATTGAGCTTGACTGTAAGGGTTACAGAGTTGCAGTGTTAATTAAATGTAGCACTCTACCAGACCTCTTCACTAACATTAAGGCATGGTGTGCAAGAGGTTGGAACCTAAGGTAGTGGGCCATTTTGGTAAAAACAGATAAGACCAGGAAATTTAAATCCCTAAATTATTCAAAGTCTTCCTTAATTGTAGAAGCAGACAATCCTTATCTAAAAGAACCAGCCTTATTGTGCATAAAATCTTTCACCTCAAGCAGTTGCCCCAAGGATGTCTGTTTTGTATAAAGACCCAACCTCACCACCTCTCATTGCCTCCAACCCCAAACAAGAGAATTTTTATCTTATCATAACCCAAAAGGAGAAGAGACCTACTCTGATAAAAGATAGACTTCATCCAAAATAATTGCAGAAATTTGCTAATGTAAATATTAGCAAGGTGAGCATGCCTAAGGAAAGGGAAATAGCCAGACCTTTCAGGATTATTAGATGTTGGCCCTGAACTGAAGCTAATTCTTAGAGACCCAAAACCCTGCTATGGTTCATGGCATTGAAGGTCAGTTAAAAGATGAAGTTATGGGTCTGAGGTATCTCCCAAGACATCCACTGGAGTCATGGCCATATGCTGTGGTTCTTTCTTTGGTCCTAGAATATATACTTAGTATCTGAAAGAATCTCTAAATTTATTCCTGTGAATTGAAGGTTAGTATGGTAAGTGTGTCATGTGAAAGTCATTATGTTACACCTGCACCAAGACAGTAAATTAAAGGCAATATCCTATCCCAGGAGATGAGCAGAAATCAATGCTATTATCAAATACCTGAAAAACTGAGTGGTGACGATTCCTACTGCTTCCCCCATTAATTTACCTTTTTGGCTGATACAAAAGCCAGACAGGCCTTACAAAATGAATGATTAGATAATACTGCTAATTTAATCAGATCATTTTACCAATCACAACTGTGGTAGGAAAATAGAGATTTTAGTGGATAAAACCAATATATCCTGACACACCTGTGTTGCTTTCTTTAGACTTGTATCAACAGATATAAGCATGATCAGAAATAATAGAACACTTTTACTGTCTTATCACAGGATATGTCAATTCTTCTGCTTCTGGTCATCACATAGTCCAGAGGGACCTTGGCTGTCCTATTATTCCTCAACTATCAGGCTGGTTCATTATATTGAGGATATGATATTATACTAACTGGACCTGGCTATAGGATATGGCAAACTCTTTAGATGCCTTAATAAGACACAAGCATGCAAGAGGATATGGGACAAATCTCGCAAAAGTTAAGGGGTCTGACACATCTCCTTATCCAGAAAAAAGAAGTATGCAGGAATATCCCTTTTAATGTGAGACAATCTATACTATATCCTATGAGGAAAGAAGTATACTGTTTGTTTGGATTCTTAGGATAACTAGAGGAAACACATACCATATTGGTGTCTATTCTTCGAACTCATTCACCAGCCAGTTTAGCATGGGGTCTGAATGGAGAAAGGACTCCACAGCAGACCCAAACAAGCTGTCCCCACTTTTTAGGCCTTATTACCGGCCATGTCCAATAGCACTGGAAGTGTCAATAAAAAAGATGCTATATAAAGCACTTGGCAAGCTGTAAGGGACTCAGAGTAGGGTTTTGGACTAAGGACATGCCCTCTTCTACACAGCTCTGGCATTGCCACCGTAACTTGGTAGAGTCTGCCCCTGGGCATTAAGTGATTAATTCAAGTTAACTGTCCTTCACGACCTGGGTATTAACCAATCACTGATAATGTACTACATGAGTAGAAGCATCCCATGCTTAAGTGAAAATATTTGTTAAAAGAATGAACTATTGTTACTTTTTTTTTTTTACCGTTTTTCAAACGTTTAATTACCATTTTACATTACCTTATTCTGATTGGTACAGTTCTTTAATGGAATGGAAATAAAGTAAAAAGAAATTATTAAGAATATTTAACTTTCTAAATACCGTAGAGATATTCTCAAATATTAATTCATATGGTACTGAAACAAAGAAACAGTCTAACAGCTCACCAAAGAGCAAATGGTTATCCAAAAATAACTGTGGGTTCCTTCAAGTACTCTTTGCTATTCATTAACTTCCCTTAAATGACAAATAATTACATATATGGAATTATCATATCCGGCAATATTTACCCATTCGTTCATTATTCATTTAGATGATAAATAGCTAGAGATAGAAATGATATAGACAAAGTCTGAATCATAAACAGTGCAATAGATTTTAAATGAGTAAGTATTGGATGTGTAGGTTGGTCCAGGAAATGCTTATAATTCCACTGATTCAGTATCTTCATTTCTAAATAGGGGTAGCTTAACTAATAATTCTAAAGGAAGACAAAAATCTTAATGTGAGTTACTCATAAACAATGAATTTTAGGGGCGCCTGGGTGGCGCAGTCGGTTAAGCGTCCGACTTCAGCCAGGTCACGATCTCGCGGTCCGTGAGTTCGAGCCCCGCGTCAGGCTCTGGGCTGATGGCTCGGAGCCTGGAGCCTGTTTCCGACTCGGTGTCTCCCTCTCTCTCTGCCCCTCCCCCGTTCATGCTCTGTCTCTCTCTCTGTCCCAAAAATAAATAAAAAACGTTGAAAAAAAAATTTAAAAAAAAAAAAAAAAAAAAAAACAATGAATTGTATACAAATTAAACAAGATTTTTTCTTAAAAACTGAACAAAAGTTTAAGTGTTTGCTGTCTGTATGATGATTAATTGGATGGATGATGCTTAACAAATTTTAACAATATTTAAAACTATTTAATGGAATTCAAACCGATTTAACAATTTAAGTGTTCTATCAACCATGAAGAAAAGATGTTAAATGATCCCAGGTTAATTAGCTTTCGATGCTTAACCAGTCTTATCTAGTCTTTTGAGCCTAAAAGTATCATAAGGATTTCAAAAAGTTTCTTTATTCCCAGCTTGGTTTAAGAAGGCTAAAGACACTAAGCCTCATTTAATGAGGCTTAACTAAGTTTAATGGAGCCTGAAAATTTTAATGAAGTTTAAGTTTTAATAAGATATAAGAACCCCCTTTTATTTAACACTATGAAAATTTTTCTTTATATCTGGAAAGTACCTTAATACCTAAGGCAATTATGAACACAATGAAAATCTACTGATAAATAAAGATGACCTCTAAAGGATACAATATATTTTTTGGACTGGAGAAGAAGGGCAAATCAGGAAACTGAAATTGTGAGTATTCCAACAAAATATCAAATAATATATTCTTAGAATCTGAAGGGGCCTTTTTCTTCCATTTTATTTGATCTTCTATGCAAGGCAGGATCCCTCTATATACTATCCCTGAAATACTGTCATTTAGCAGTAACCTTGAGCAACCCCTGTGATAAGGTTTCTACTCTAGAAACCTTCACATTGGACTTTTAACCAATTATTTTTGGATAACTAATTATTTTATATTGAGATACAAAATGGTTATTATGAAGCCAGCTCAACTTATATTTGAATATTGACACTGACAGTTCACAACTACCTTTATACACATTACTATACATAAGGCATAATATTTAAGAACATATGTTCTGGACTTAGGGCTGCCTGAGTTTGTACTGCAACACCAATAAAAGCTTACTAGCTGTGAAGCCTTAGGGAAGTCATATAACCTCTCTGAACCCTGATGACTCAAGAGGATTTATTTTTTCATATAGTTGTTGTGTAGTGATGTGTGGGCAATAAGTGAATCTGAACAGAGGATAATTGGGGAATTCTCTACACTATTCTCATATATTCTAATGTTAGAAATAACTTCACAATAAAAATATAGAGCAAATATAATAAAAATTAAAATGCAGCTCCTGTGAACATCAGATAGTTGAATTGTGTTTTTGTTTTGTTTCAGCCTATTCTGTCAATCTCTACCTGTTCACTGGAGTATTTAATCCATTTAAATTTAATATAATTTAATGATTATGTTAGCTGAATTACTATATGTTCTCTATTTTCTCCTCTGTTCTTTGTTCTTTTTATCCTCTTTTTCTGACTGTTTGGATTAACTGAGTACTTCCAAATAATCCTTTTGACACTTCATTTTACTCCCTCTGTTATTTTTATGTATACCTCTGTTTTAATGTTTTAGTGATTGCTCTAAATACTAAAATAGTACCCTTAATTTATCACAATCTTTCTTGAATTAATATTATACCAGTTTAGAAAATCAACAAGGAGACAGTGGCTTTGAATGATACATTAGACCAAATGGATATAACAGATACATTCAAAACATTCCATTCTAAAACAGTGGAATACACATTCTTTTCAAGTGCACATGAAACATTCTCCAGAATAAATCACATATTAGGCCACAAAAGAAGTCTCAACAAATTCAAATGATTTAAGTCATACCATGCATCTTTTCCAACCACAATGCTAAGAAACTGGAAATTACAAAAAAAAAATCCAGAAAAAACACAAATACAGAAAAGTTAAATAACATGCTACTAAACAGTGAATGGGTCAACCAAGAAATCCAAGAGAAAATAAAAAGGTACATGGAGATAAATGAAAATGAAAACACAATGGTCCAAAACCTTTGGGATGGCAGCAAAAACTGTTCTAAGAGGAAAGTTTATAGCAAAACAGACCTAACTCAAGAAGCAAGAAAAATGTCAAATAAACAACTTAACCTTACACCTAAAGGAGCTAGAAAAAGAAGAATAAACAAAATCCAAAACCAATAGAAGGAAGGAGATAATCAATAGTAGAGCATAAATAAACAACATAGAAACTAAACCGCCAAACAAAACAATAGAAGAAATCGATGAAAGCAGGAGCTGAGCTGGTTCTTTGAAAAGATCAACAAAATTGATTCATTAGAGAGATAGAGAGGACTCAAATAAATAAACTCAGAAAAGAGGAGCAATAACAACACCACAGAAATACAAAGGATTATAAGAAAATATTATGAAAAACTTTCATGCAATTTAGACAAATTGGACAACCTAGAAGGAATTGATAATTTCCTAGAAATATACAACCTCCTACAACTGAGTCAGGGAAAAATAGAAAATTTGAACAGACAAATTACCAACAATGAGATTCAATCAGTAATCAAAAAATTCCCAAAAAGGCAAAGTCCAGGACCAGACTATGGGAAATGAAATAGCTATATCCTGGGTTAGGAGATTATAGGGAATGCATTGCAAAGCAGAACCCTGCTTTCTGGCCTTCCTGAAAAAAGCATGCCACACTTCACTTCTCTAGTTAATGTATATCTAAGGGTTAGATTCTGCCTGTGCTCATAAATTCCTTAGACCAGGTTATTGCACAAATATCTTATCCTGTTTTCTACCCTGTTTTCTGCATCTGTTTTTTTTTTTTTTTTTTTTTTTTTTAAGTCTTGGGAAAGCCTTAATTTGTTTTTCTGCTTTTTTCAATACATTCCTACTGTCACATAGCCCACTGACATATTGCATGTTGTTTCCCTAAATGTATGCTTATTAAACACAGGAGCTTGAGAGAAGTTTGGGGAGACTTCCCTTAGCCTCCCTCTCATCTCTCTTGACTTGCATAGAGTCTTGAATAATTCTTTCTGCCAACATCAACTTTGCAGGACAAAGCCAAAAGCTGAACCCACACCAGATAGCTTTACAAGTGAATTCTACCAAACATTTAAAGAGGAATTAATACCTATTTTCTCAAACTATTGCAAAAAATAGAAGGAAAGCTTTCAAATTTATTCTATGAAGCCAGCATTACTGACACCAAAACCAGATAAAGACACTTCGAAAAATGAAAACTACAGGCCAATATCTGATGAACATCGATGCAAAGATCTTCAACAAAATATTAGCAACTTGAATCCAACAATACATTATAAATAATCACTCACCACAATCAAGTGGGATTTATTCCTAGATTGCAAGGGTGGTTCAATATTTGCAAATCAATCAGTGTGATACATCATCTCAGCAAGAGAAAGGATTAAAACCATATGACAATTTCAATACATGCAGTAAAAGCATTTGACAAAGTATAACCATTCATGATAAAAACCCTCAACAAAGTAGGTTTGGAAGGAACATACCTCAACATAATAAAAGCCATATGTCAAAAACCCATAGCTAACATCATGTACAGTGGTGAAAACAGATCTTTCCCCCTCAGATCAGGGACAATACAAGGATGTCCATCCTTACCACTTTTTTTCAACACAGTACTAGATGTCCTAGAAACAGCAATCAGATGTGAAAAAGAAATAAAAGGCATCCAAATTGGTAAAGAAGAAGAAAAATATTCACTATTTGCAGATGACATGATGTTATATATAAAAAAGGCTAAAGACTCCACCAAAAATCTGCTAGAAGTGATAAATGAATTGCATAAGGTCTCAGGATACAAAATCAATATACAGAAATCTGTTGTATTTTTACACACTAATAATGAAGCAGCCGAAAGAGAAATTAAGGGGGAAAAAAACCCACTTACAATTGAACCAAAAATAATAAAACAACTAGAAATAAACTTAACCAAGGAGGTGAAAGACCTGTATGCTAAAAACTATAAAACACTAGTGAAAGAAACTGAAGGCAACAAAGAACAAATGGAAAGATATTTTATGTTCATGGATTGGAAGAACAAATATTGTTAAAATGTATGTGCTACCCAAAGCAATCTACATATTGTATGCAACCCTATCAAATACCAGTAACATTTTTCACAGAACTAGAACAAAAATCCCAAAATTTGTATGGAGTCACAAAAGACCTCAATTAGCCAAAGCAATCTTGAAAATGAAGAACAAAACTGGAGGTATCACAATACCAGATTTCAAGATATACTACAAAGCTGTAGTAACCAAATCAGTATGGTAATGGCACAAAAATGGATGCATAAATCAATGGAACAGAATAAAGAGCCCAGAAATAAACCCACAATTACATGATCAATTAATCTTCGACAAAGAAGCAAGAATATGTAATAGAAAAAAGACAGTCTCTTCAACAAATGGTACCGGGAAAACTGGACAGCTACATGCAAAAGAGTGAAACTGGACCACTTTTTTATGCTATACACAAAAATAAATGCAAAATGGATTAAAGAACTAAATGGAAGACCTGAAACCATAAAAACCATAAAAGAGAGTACAGGCAATAATTTCTCTGATATAGGCCATAGAAACATTTTTCTAGATATGTCTCCTGAAGCAAGGGAAACAAAAGCAAAAATAAACTACTGGAACTACATCAAAATAAAAACCTTCTGCATAACAAAAGAAACAATCAACAAAACTAAAAGAGAGCCTACATCCTATAAAACGTTAGTATCCAAAATATATAAAAAACTTGTACCACTCAACACATGAAAAAACAAATAATCCAATTATAAAATGGGCAGCAGACATGAACAGACATTTCTCCAAACGATGCTCAACACCCTAATCATCAGGGAAATGCAAATCAAAACCACAATGAGATATCACCCCACACCTGTCAGAATAGCTAAAATCAAAAACACAAGAAACAAGTGTTGACAAGAATATGGAGAAAAAGGAACGCTTGTGCACTGCTGGAGGGAAGGCAAACTGCTGGGAGGTGCAGCCACTGTGGAAAACAGTATGGAGGTTCCTCAAAAAATTAAAAATAGAATTACTATATATGATCCAATAATTCCACTACTGGTTATTTACCCAAAGAATATAAAAACACTAATATGAAAAGATAAGCACCCTTAGGTCTACTGTAGCATTATTTACAGTAGCCAAATTATGTAAGTGTCCATTGGTAGATGAATGGCTAGGGAAGAAGTGATATATGTAATGGAATATTACTCAGTCATAAAAAACAATGAAATCTTGCCATTTGCAACAACATGGATGAAACTAGAGAGTATAATCCTAAGTGAAATAAGTCAGTCGAGAAAGTCATATGCTGTATGATTTCACTCATATGTGGAATTTAAGAAACAATGAATAAAGGAAAAAAAGACAAGCCAGAAAATAGACCCTTAACTATAGACAGAAAATTGATGGTTATTAGAGGAGGTAAATAGAGGGATGGGGAAACAGATGAAGGGAATTAAGAGTGCACTTACTGTGATGAGCACTGAGTAATGTATAAAATTGTTGAATCACTATAATGTATACCTGAAACTAATATAACATTGTATGTTAACTATGGAATTAAAATAAAAATATTATACTAGTTTAGTATAATGTAAGATGGTTATAAAAGTAATGTTCCATGTTTCTCTCTTGCTATCCTTTATGCTATTTTTATGATGCAATTTATCACTGTTTGTGACACAAACCCCACTACAAAATGTTACTGTTTGTGCTTTACAGACATAATTTGTATTCTGAAGAAATTAGGAAATGAAAAGTCTTTTATATTTACATACTTACCATTTATAGTGGTCTTCAAAGCTTCCTGTAGATTTACCTTTCCAATTTGTATTACTTATTTTTAGACTGAAAACTACCTTTAGCATTTCTTCCGGTGCAGAGCTTTTGGCCACTGCAATTCCATTGTCTTTTTTAATCTGAAAAATGTCTTTATTTCACCTTTACTTTAGAAGGTTATTTTTGTTGGACATATAAACCTGTATTTATAGTTGGGTTTTTTTGTTTGTTGGGTTTTTTTCAAATGATTTTTTAAATGTTTATTTATTTGAGACAGAGAGAGGGAGTGCATGAGTGGGGGAAGGTAGAGAAAGGAGAGAATCCCAACCAGGTTCCACACTCAGCACAGATTCCAACACAGGGCTCAATCTCACAACTGTGAGATCACAACCTGAACTGCTATCAAGAGTCATTCAACCAACTGAGCCACCCAGGCACCACTCTAAACAACTTTAAAAGCTATCATTCAATACCTTCTGGTATGCTTTTTTCATAATGAGAAGTTGGGCACCATATTTAACTTTGTTTCTCTGTACACAATGTGACTGTTTTCTCTGGATGCTTTTAGAATTTATCATAAATTTTCAGTAGTATTACTATGATGTGCCTATGTGTGATTTTCTTGGATTATCTTGTTTGGAATTTGTTTAATATCTTAAATTTGTAATTCAATGTCTCTCATAAAACTTGGAAACTGTCTAACCATTATTTCTTTAAACTTATTCTCTCCTGTTTTGTTGCTTCTCTCCTCAGCATTAAAGTGCTTGGCATTAGACTGATTGATTTGTTGCGCTTTGGTTTGTTCTCTTGTTTTTCAGCCCTACCTTCACTGTACCAGCAAAACTGGTAATGGTGTTGGGGAGCAGAGACAATTGTTGAACAAAGCCAACTATTCTCTCATTTTGACTATATTCAAGACTATAATCATTCCTGCCTGCCCCTATTTTAACCAATAGCTCATTTGGCCTCACCCCAGTAAGTCAATTCTTATATTTTTGCCAGACTTCCTCTCACTGCCTGCCTCACCAGACCTAGCAGTTGCCCCAGAACTGCTCTGGGGCTTTTACTACTCACATATGAATTGCTTCTCTTTTTGGGAATTGGTTCATCAAGACTTTCAAGACTTTCTTCACTGCTCTTCAGTAGTCCTATACATAACTATGATTTTCTATTTTATCTAGGTTTCCCTTTGTGTTACTCCAGGAGTGAAGTCTGCATATCTTTTAATGTCCTAAGCAAAAGTTAAATCCCCTGTTGCCTGGCTCCAATGAAGTTGTAATCCATGAGGTTTCTCTTTTGTTATCTTTGTTCTTCTATTTGATTCTTTGCTGCTGCTATAATCGAGCTGCTGGAAATTTTTCATGTAACTTTTAAGTCATACTATCTTGGCTTATATTAAACTTGTACTTAACCACTCTTATTTAGGTAAGGTTATTATTAGTCTATAGCAGTGATATTAACCAAGTCAAAAAATATTTTTAAAAAAGGAAAAACATCTTGCAGAGAAATGTTCTAAATAAAGCCAGAGATTAATTTTTTTTAAATAATTTAAAAGTAATTAGTTTTAGTAACTTGTTCACAGGTACTGACAAGGACTGAACTCTTGATCTTCAGTTTACTTTTTCCTTTTTTTTTTAAACAACATCAACATTTGTGAATATTCGATCTTCTAATATATTGTACAATGTCTGTTATATCTAAAAGATTACCAACAGCAATGTTATATTCATATCTTCAATATCTAATATTTCTTGGTGTTCTCCAATGTAAATACTCTAAAATCTGTACACATTTCCTACTAAGGAAGCAAATCGCCAAAAAAAACCCAAAAAGCAAAAGTAGTAATTTTGTGTTTTCTCGGTCTCACTCTCTTCCCCTCCTTCTTAATTTTATATCATTTATTCCAAATAGGAATTCTTTCCTGTTCTTGTTGTGAAAATAGCCTTAAGTATTCATTAACAACTTCTTTAAGGTCTGTAACTTTCAACTGTATTTTTGTGGGGTATTTTTATTTTATTATGGTTATGTAACACTTCTTACATAATTTATAAATTCATATTTAAAACCTGAGCACATCAAAAAGCCCTACCTATAACCACAGATACTTTTCCTTTTCTTAGTTGAAATCTCTTAGATTTGCAAAACCACACTCAGATATCATCTCACAGTCAGAGTGGCCAAAATGAACAAATCAGGAGACTATAGATGCTGGAGAGGATGTGGAGAAATGGGAACCCTCTTGCACTGTTGGTGGGAATGCAAACTGGTGCAGCTGCTCTGGAAAATAGTGTGGAGGTTCCTCAAAAAAATTAAAAATAGACCTACCCTATGACCCAGCAGTAGCACTGCTAGGAATTTACCCAAGGGATACAGGAGTACTGATGCATAGGGGCACTTGTACCCAATGTTTATAGCAGCACTCTCAACAATAGCCAAATTATGGAAAGAGCCTAAATGTCCATCAACTGATGAATGGATAAAGAAATTGTGGTTTATATACACAATGGAGTACTACATGGCAATGAGAAAGAATGAAATATGGTCCTTTGTAGCAACGTGGATGGAACTGGAGAGTGTTATGCTAAGTGAAATAAGCCATACAGAGAAAGACAGATACCATATGGTTTCACTCTTATGTGGATCCTGAGAAACTTAACAGGAACCCATGGGGGAGGGGAAGGAAAAAAAAAAAAGAGGTTAGAGTGGGAGAGAGCCAAAGCATAAGAGACTCTTAAAAACTGAGAACAAGCTGAGGGCTGATGGGGGGTGGGAGGGAGAGGAGGGTGGGTGATGGGTATTGAGGAGGGCACCTGTTGGGATCAGCACTGGGTGTTGTATGGAAACCAATTTGACAATAAATTTCATATATTTAAAAAAAAAAAGAAATCTTAGATTTGAAACACCTAAATTGTAATTTTAAATAAATGTTAAATAAATTTATCTTTAAATATATTTTAAAATAAATTAAATAAAATTTTATTTTTAAAATGTATTATTGATTTGAATAGTATTAACGTTTGGAAATGACCATACGATCTTATCTACCCCCATTAAATTTAGGGCTTTTTTATCAAGTTATCAATTCTTTGTCATTTCTAGGATCAAATAAATCTGAAATCATAGGCCAAGTTTCTGAAAATGAAATCTTGTTCTTTGGCTACTTATGTATTTATTGAATCTTCCAGAAGTCACATTTCCGTAAAAGAGATGAAAATATCATTAATTGTATCCTTTTTGTCCTTGAGTATTATCTGTGAAAATGTAAATGATGGTAATTAGCTCTAATTTGCAGCAGCTCTGTATTAAGCACAATTTCCCTTAGGCAACTGTAGTAGTTCACTCAGACTTGGACCAACTAAACTAAAAATATTTCATTCACCTCTACTTTTTTGCTGCTTGGGTATCCTAGTCACAGTTACCAAAATAAAATATCGTTACCAAACCATAAGTAAATTTGCTTTCTATTGACACTTTCAAGGAGAGTAACAAGAGATGATAGATTTAGAACAAAGAATAACTTAGAACAGGTATCAAATGAGAGAAAGACCAGAAAAATCTACCAAATAACCATTTGACCATTTGATCTGGTCAAAGCTCAGAGGCCCCAACTAGCATCCAAACCTGTACCTGACACCTTCAGCTTAATTGCCTGAGCAGAATATTTCAATAATTAATGGTATTTTCTCCATAATTCCTTACTCTTGTACTCTTTATATATTCTTGTGAACCCTGTCAGCCATGGAAGACTGGCAGATGAAGTAGGCGCTTGTGGAATTAGTTTTTCCACTTCAAAATTTAGGATAAAACCAGAGATGGAGGGAGGCAGGAGAGATTAGGATGAGATCATAGTCCTGTGTTATCTGGTTTCCAATAAGTGAAATATATTTATAGAGAGAGTTGTTTTGTTTTCATGCAAAAGTGTAAATCCTGTTACTCCACTCCATCTTAGCTGGAAGCTATCGTCCCCTGCGAATTCTGTATTTTGAAACCATCCCATATTTATAGTGCACAATCACTTAAAAAGCATAAGAACTAACTATTGAATAATTTATATTTAACATCTCAGACTGGTGAGACTTTTTACAAAGGAAATCAGGCTTGATGTTTTATAAACGCAATAGTTTTCACACTGTGTTATAATCACTTCAAATTAATAGTCCCTAAGTAAGGTAGCAGTCCAGTAGTAAAAACACAATTTTTCTGGATGGCCTTTGCTACTTTCAATGGTTTCAAATTCTAGCAGAAAGTCTTCATATTTTCAAATGGAATAAATTCCAGTGATGCTTTAAAAATAACAATACAGCACCAGGTAAAGTGTAGTCAAAAAACTTGAGCTTCAATTTAACTGAAAAACAAAAAACCTTAAAACTTCTTTGCATTGCTCTTTGCACACATTATTTTAAGTTTTAACTCTTGTGAATTATGCCTAAGATTTTGAGTATGGAATAATGGCAAGTTTACACATTTTTAAATGAACCAACATATATATATATATATATAGGTGTGTGTATATATATACACATTATATATATTATATATATTAATTTGAAGTGATTATAACACAGTGTGAAAACTATTGCATTTATAAAACATCAAGCCTGATTTCCTTTGTAAAAAGTCTCACCAGTCTGAGATGTTAAATATAAATTATTCAATAGTTAGTTCTTATGCTTTTTAAGTGATTGTGCACTATTAATATGGGATGTATATATATATATACACCAATATACCAATATACCAATATATATATACCAATATACATATACCATATGTATACCAATATATATACCAATATACCAATACACCAATATGTATATACCAATATATATATACCATATGTATACCAATATATATATACCAATATATATACCTATATATATATATATACCTATATATATACCTATATATATACACCTATATATATATATACATATATATATATGTATATATATATACACACACACACCAACATAAATGCCATTAAATTCAGCCTTCTAGAAAGCTAAATTAGAAGTCCACACTATATATAATGAGTAATGATACTGGGTGTTACAGTTATGAATGGATAGGAAGATCATTTTGTCTTGTAATGTGAGTTTAATTTGACTGCCCATCAGAGCCTCAGTTCAGCCCTTATTAAGTGAAGCATTTTTTTTAAATAGCAGGAACAACATGTACTCATATGCATTCATGTGAAAAGACAGAACAATGCTTATACTGTATTTTTAATTTATTGGCATAGCTCTCAAGCAGAAACGATCTACCCTTCATGGAGATGAACATAGACAAGCATCATAATGTTTGTTTATAACCAGATTACATATTAAGCAATTAGTTTATATTCTAACATCTCAGCTGTCAGTCTCATTCAATTTGTTGTACGATGAAGTTCTTGATTTTCTCTCCTATGCCTCTTTTTTCAAGGTAATAAATCTCAAAGGCAAATCAAATTAAGTTCTGTATGCTTTTTAACACTCTATTTACAAACTGTTATCTTGTGATGTTGTGTTTCTAATACTCTAGAAATAAAAAGGAAAATGTAAACAGGGAATACCAATAAAATTAAGTCTCCCAAGCCACAGGAACTAAGACCAGTAAATCTACAATGAAGGGATTAAAAATGGTCAGACTCCATTGATGTGTTATTCTCCATCACTTTCTCTCTGGACTGTACTTATACCATTTCAACAAGACTGTTTCCGCAGACCCAGATATCCATACCACCTTTGAAAATTGCAAATATGACCTGGCTCTCAAAGCAGTCCAACACTCTCCGCTCCATAGTATAAAATACTCAAATTCTCTAGGTTTAATGTTTCTTCCTCTCCTTCAGCATATAATTGCATAAAAGTACCAAGAAAAAAAGTCATTTGCCTACTGTCTTAGGTTTAGACAGTATAGGTAAAATCAAATTCAATTTACTTCAATTTTTATGCATTTTGTGTTTTGTCCTATTTTTTTAATGTCTGCATAACTATGACATGGAAAATACAACATTTAAGCAGATTTTGTGCTATGAATAATTCACATATAAATTTTTCTGAAATATAAGAGAATAAATAATGAATTTAAGAACAGCATTGTCTTAGCACAAAACAATTAATTGCCAATGCTTGATTTCAGGTGCACTGGGGTTCTGCTGTTTAAAAGAAAAAGAAAGGAAAACTTTTTGACCATGGGCTGATCCCTATATCTCCACATGTAATGCCATTTATTTGGCTTAAAGCTTTCACCCTGCTTAAACACATGTGTTCTTGAGAGGAGTGAAAAATTCAACTTCTATCATATATTTATGCCTTATTATATATGGTTTATAAATCTGACTAGAATAAAGGAAGGAGTTCAGAATTAAGAGAATTGAATAACTAAAAATTAGAAGAATATGGAAAGAATATGAAATACAAGAACTCAGGGTGCTCAATGCCACTAACATATACAATTGCCAGTTCTGTGTTTTTGCACTCTATGTTTCTTACTAATATCCCATATTAAAAGGATATTTAGATATAAGTAACCCCCACACCTCAAAAGTTTTTACAATATTTTTTGATGGTCTATATCTTACTTTTTCCATTTTATAATTTACAAATTGTTATAATTTCAGTGATGTTTAAAGCAATAAGAATATTTTTATTTTGAGGGCACCTGGGTGGCTCAGTAGGTTAAGCACCCAACTTCAGCTCAGGTCATGATCTCACACCTCTTGAGTTGGAGCCCCACATTGGGCTCTGTGCTGACACTCAGAGCTGGAGCCTCTTTCAGATTCTGTGTCTCCCTCTCTCTCTGCCTCACCCCCGCTTGCGCTCTGTCTCTGCCTCTCAAAAATGAATAAACGTTAAAAAAAAGAATATTTTTATTTTTAATAAAAATAACCTAGAGCAAAGAGTGAAGCCCTAACATCCATGCCAAAATTTACACAGGGTGAGCAAAGTCACTTTCAAGTATCAAACCTAATCTCTTTCATTTTCAAAAGAAAATCTTGAAAACATGGGTTCAATGATTTACCAATTATAGTCAGAGGCAAATCTAAAATTAGAACAGATACATCCTAATTACCAGTCTCAGTAATTAGTATATATGGTATCATTAGAATCCTTCCATTCACTTCACTCTAACACTGCCTCTCATCTATCCATATCTTTGTCCCATGTTCTACATGTTGCCTCAATGGAAACATCAATAAAATATTATTAATGTACGTAATCACAACTGAAGTTGTCAAATCTGTTGAAATCAAATATCTAAGTACAGACAATAACACTGCGATCAGAGAGCCTAGTGCTAAGGAACCTACCCTATGGCTTCCATAGTCTACCAAACCATTCACTCACACTACTGTTGGAAGTGTTTTCTGAGCATATTCAAGTTAAGCTTCTAATCACAGACTTACCCAAGATGTTTCACACGGGCACTGGGAGAAGGAAGGGAGTGGGTCTTATGGGATCTTCAGATACAGTGAGAATAAAAATAAATATAGCCTTTGCTTAAAATTTGTAAAATCTTGATATAATAACCAAATAAAAATCAGATTTTGAGCATTACAGGAAAACTATTATATATCCTTAATATAATCCCAAAATTTTTACAGCAAGCTGCAAGGGGAAAGGGACAAAATCTCGGCCAGATAATCAAGGCATGAAAAATTATATGTCACAACTGATACATAATTTAGGCAGAGCTTAGGTCATCAAGACAAAATACAGGCAATATCAATCATGCCAAATTTGAGCATGTGAATGAGGGATAGCCTTCAAATATAGCTAGAGCATAATAAGGTCATAACAAGAAAACCATACAATGTCATAGGCAAGAAATAAACTGGGTCTATAGAATGAAAAACAGGTACAAGAAATCCAGGAACATTGTTTGAGATCTGACACAAACAGGAGTTCCAAGTGGGGTCATGTTGAAGGGGAACCAATTCCCTAAACAAGGCATGCAAGGCACGAAGTAGGTGACTGTCTACCAAACTTGATTTCAGATGCATGGGAAGGCTCTACTATATAAAACAAAAAGGAGGGGCGCCTGAGTGGCTCAGTTGGTTGAGCGTCCGACGTCAGCTCAGGTCATGATCTCGCGGTCTGTGAGTTCGGACCCCGTGTCAGGCTCTGTGATGACAGCTCGGAGCCTGGAACTTGCTTCAGATTCTGTGTGTCCCTCTCTCTCTCTGCCCCTCCCCCGCTCGCGCTCGCTCTCTTGCTCTCTCAAAAATAAATGAACATTTAAAACAAAATTTTTAAAAAAATAATAAAAAGGGAAAAAAAATTACATTACCCATTGGCTGATTTTTTATTTAATATTTAACACCTCAAGCATTTGGCCTAAAGTTTTAAGCCCCCATAGAAAAGAAATCTGTTGTCAATTCTTTTCGCAAGGCACCGTTAGGATTCATGGCGAATCTCTAGTTTTTATTAGCCTGGAATCTATAGGATTAGTGAATCACACTGTAGTTACACACTGGTAGTTTCAACATAATTTTCTTCATATTTTTAAAAAATGTTTAGTTATTTATCTTGAGAGAGAAAGAGCACAAGCAGAGGAGGGGCAGAGAGAGACAGGGAGAGAGAGAATCCTAAGCAGTCTCTGCACTGTCAGCTCAGAGCCCAATAGGGCATCTGATCATACGAACTTCAAGATCATGACCTGAGCCAAAACCAAGAGTCAGACACTTAATCGACTGAGCTACCCAGGCGCCCCCATATTTTTTTTGGTACTGTATACATGCTTCTATCATTCTGAAAGGAACAGTGAATTAATACTTATGTGTATTCATGTTTTCCTCATCTAATATCCTCATTTAAAATCCTTAGAAGAAGGCACTGTAACTTTTATTAATTCTTTCTCCTCAAAACTTACTTAGTATGGAATCTAATACACAGTAGACATTCAATATTAGTTGATCTGAACTATACTAAAAGTAATTTTGTTCAAGAAAACAAGTAATTTTTATCATGTAAATCGTATATTATTAACTTCCCTGATTGGCACAGTCTGAGAAATGCTTTTTCTTTCAATTTAGGTAAGTTATCCTCTCCAAGTTGGGTGCCATGTTTTAAATTTCACTTTCCTCACTACAGAATTAGTTGGTGTTAAGAATCCAAATTATGTTTCTACTTCTGTGTGACTTATCCTTTGTCCTTGGATGTCACTTCTTTTTTCCTAGATCTAAATTCCAGATAATGCTATTGATTTTTGTGTGTGTAATGTAGAGTGATGACCTTTTCCCATTATCAGTAGGACATGCTATTTGAAATACTTTATAGTAAAGTAATATTTTCTGATGCAATATTGAACGAGCTACCATAAATCCTTCCTCAAATACTGTTGTATAAACATATACATATTGAAAAACACATACACACAGAGTCTCACCTGCCCATCTTTCAAACCAATAGTTTCTATTTGGCTGTGGTTCAAGGAACAATCTGTACCACTGGAGTAGAGTGAAGCCAAATGTTTTGTCTTTGTTCACAAGAGAAAGGTGATTGAAGCAAATAAGTTTACAAAAAACAATACTTTATAAAGGTGTCTAAAGAAGGTTTTGAACAATTATAACATTTTATTAAGACAACAAGTCTTTGCTGGAGAATTCTTAGATTCATGTAACAGTTTCTTCAATATTCATAATATTTCTCTTTTTGTCACTGCATTATATTAAGATATTTCAATGTGGGAAAATTTACATGAAGTCATATACAACTTGGTTGATCTTATTTCAATCAGCCTATGCTGTAGCAGTTTTTTAGTTCCTTTTCTCTGAATAATATATTTCCCCTTCTTTGGAATATTTATTAGTAGATAGAAACTAACTTATTCCTGCCTATACAGACCACATCCTTAGACCCCTGGATGTTCTCAGTTTCTTCCAAACAAGTGGCCGATTCCATGACCCTGCCACATGCCACAACCAACTGAAGTAGGTGGACAGTCAACCAAAACCAGGTCAATGGGAATCTGTCTCCAAGGACTGCAGAGTTGTTACCTAGAGAGATTAGAAGTAGAGTCTCTGCACTGAAAGAGTCTAATATGGCAGTCACCAAGCTGCCACAAGCAACTTGAACAAAGAAATTTGAAATCTGAGGAGAAAGATGAAAGAAGCTGACCCAAAGGAGAAATGGGGATGAGAGAAAATTTTACGCCAGAAAGAGAGACAGAGAGTAACAGAAAGAAACAGAGATAATAGCTTTCTTAAAGTCTAATTATTTTATAGTTCTTGGTTCTTAGTCCCGACTAAATTTCATCTGCCTTTTTACTGGAAATTAGGAAAATTTTCTAATTATCAATGTTTTTCCTCACCAGCTTAGAATACAAGCTCATGTTTGCACTTCCAACCTAGACTCAGGCCTTACAGTAAGTACTCAAAATAATAATAATAAAATAAAATTTTAAAAAAGGGATATTTATTAAAATACATATATTTTAAAGACCGTTTGGATACTTTGGTTCCAAGAAATCAAATACATAGTCTAGAACTCTGATATAATCACCACTGAGAGTCCCTGAAATGGGATAAACATTGGGCTGATGATTTTATATTACCTCATTTTATTCTCTAACAAATCTAGCAGATATGTGCTATTTCCAGCATTTCACAGATGATAAAACTGACACTTTAAGTGGCATTAAGGTCACAGAGGCATTAAGTGGTAAAGCCAGAATACACATTCAGGTCTATGACTCCAGAGCCTGTGTTTTTTTTTATATATAATTCACGTAAAGTTGGTCAGCTTTGATTCTGTGTATCCAGTTTATGATGAGATTTCTTTACGTAAAATTGTAGATTAAAACACTAAGCTAAAGACTACTAAAAATGAATTAGAATATTTTTAATTACAAACTTGCTAAATTAATTAAGAGAATGAATTTGAAAATTAAAGGACATGAAAATCAGAGCTAGCTAATTGCTAAAGACTGAAAGAGAGCGAAAATCACTTAAATGCATCTTAATCTAATATAGGGATGTATTTTGACTGTGTCTTTTAGGGAGTAAAATGATACCTTTTCACTATCTTTCATTCCAACATTATTACCTTTTACAAAGATAAAGTTACTTTTTTTTTCTGAAAAAGTATGTACTTAGTATTCTCTAAACATGTTAGACACAAAGGAATAAATACCTTTATGACAAATATCTGAAAAAGATGATTCATAGAAGTGAATATTTTTACAGCATTGTAAAAACTCACACTACAAGTAATACTACACATTTGAATAGATGTTTGTTATTAATTTAAAATAGATTTATATCTCTGTGATCAAATATTCATGCAAAATTATTACTCCATTATTTTTAATGCATTTTCAAAATTTTATCTTTTGACAAGGTTTGGTGTGACACTACTTTCTACTGAAGAAATTTGCCCAAATTAATGACTCAGATAAAGCACATTCAATCTCCAAGTTTTATTTTTACAAAATAAAACCATGGAAATAAGTGTGACTCTATAATTAAAATAAGTATCTCTATTAAGCAATGTTATTTGCAATTATGCTTTTGCTGATATGTGATCAAAAGACAAAGAAGTAACCTCTCTAAAAGTTATAATTGTCATTTAAAATTTTCTTTAATATTTTTTAATATTTTCTTTTAATTTTTTTATTTTTATTTTTATTTTTTTGTTAAGTAAGCTTCATGCTCAGCCCAACATCGAGCCCAACATGGGGCTTGAACTCATGACCCTGAGATCAAGACCTGAGCTGAGATCAAGAGTCTGATGCTTAACTGACTGAGCCACACAGGAGCCCCCAATTATGTCATTTTAAACTTTAAAAATCTTGACTAGCAACTAGCAGATTAAAAATAATTTGTACAAATACAGGAAAATAATTTTTGAAACATTGCCCTCATGAAAGATTTTATAATGGAGACTAACCTCTAGTTATACATTTTAAGACTCTGAGAAAATAATTTCTTTCAAATGATTTGAAAAGAATCTCTTAAGTTTTATTTTTAGCTTTAAGTTATTTTTTGTTTTGTTTTTAATGAAAAAGAAGACAGAGATCAGTTCACTCTTTGACAGAGCTCTGTACATTAAACAAATATCAATTATAGAGAAAGTCTAGAAAGGAAAATTTTTTTAAAGAAAAGGAATCCTTAAAAATAAGATAAACATCTATGGAACCAGTAATGAAATATCAGATGTGAAAAACAGAAAGCACGGTTGAAACTTCAGGTCTACTGGGCTTTGCCTCCAGCAGTAGGTACAATAGACGGGGGAAGCAGAGATTAAAAATGCCTCATTGAGGTGCACACTGAATCCAGGCTTACGGTTTGGATCTGGGCCTGTGAATTGGAAACAAAGAAAAGCTACAACTTTTCCAAGGAAATGACTTATATAAAGAGGCATACCTAAGCATATGGAGGAAAAAACAGAAAAATCTTCCCATTAAGGGTAGGTACCAAGTCACTTCCTAGGCTGTGATTCAATCTGAGTTCTCCCCACTATCCCCAGAAGATGTAATGCTAAACTGACAATATAAGGTCTGGTTATATACACAGGATTACAAAGACCAAATTGAGACACCCAAAACTAGACAATACGAGCACAGAGAGAGAATGAAGGGGAGACAAATGTAATCACAGATCAGCCTGCAAAACAAAATTCTAAAACAAATGAGGAAAAGAATAATAAAAGCAATAGATTAAAAAAATCAAAATTCAAGAGATTGTCACTTCAGACACAGTACAAAATATCTAAGATGACCTTAAAATCTTTGTGTTGCAGATTCTCAAAGGCATAGAAAGAAAGGTAACCATGAAACACATAGGAGGGCAATATGAAAAACAATTAGTCCCAAATATCAGGTATTAAAAGTATAATCACTGAAATTAAAAATTTAACAGATTTTTATAGGTTGAAAAGGAATAGAATGAAAGGATTAGAGTATTTTCTTGTCTTAAAAAATGCACACCAAATACAGAAAAGCAAGTAAGATAAAGAGTGAAAATACACACACAAAAAAAAGAAGTTCAGAAATGGATGTCAAATTACAGATTTAGTGAGAGGATCTAATTTATCTCTAATAGGAGTGCATGAGAAAAACACTGAGGAAGTATTGGAGAAACAATACCCAAAGCGGTAAAGCTGAGAACATTCTAGTACAATTGGAAGACATGAATCTTTAGTTAGAAAGAACATGTGGAAGGACAAACAGGATAAACAAGAATCACTATATCAATGCATCACAGTGATATAATGGTAGTAGTACAGTAATAAATAATATTAACGATAAATAGTGCATGAATAAGTAATGAAAAAGAATTTCACATTTAGAAATATATGGGAGAGAGACTCCCCTTCTCCCTATGAGGACCAATAAATTAAAATGTTCAATATGTTCATTTTTAAATAAAGTATTAAATAAGACATTCAGAACTCCCAATAATAAACATCAAATATTAAAGGGTTTTTATCCCCTTCCTTTCTTCTCCTTTTATTGTTTTGTTTTTCTCCTGGAGCTCAGTTTGAAAGAATGGTCAATTATACTTTTAAATTAAAAAGCACATTGCCATCGTGTATCTCTACCTGTCCTCTTCTTATATTTTTGCCTTTCTTTCATGATCACTATTCTTATTCCCCTCATCCCATAGTTAATATGCTCAGTCTTTGCCCTTAAATATAACTTTATACAAGCCCACAGCTGGAAAGGAATTTTGCCACAGATGAATCATACCCTGAGTCTCATTCATATCTGATTTTTATATTTAGATGAGACTTTCAGCTTTGACTTTAGAATTGATGCTGGAAAGAGTTAAGACTTTTGGAGCTGCTGCAATGGCATACCTATATTTTGTATATGAGAACGACATGAATGCTATATACACAGGAGTGGAAGGGTATTATGTCCCTCCAGAATTCATTTGTTGAAGCCCTAAGACCCAATGTGATGGCAACTGGAGACAGACTTGGGGAGGTAAACAGATTTCAATGAGAAGACGAAGGTGTGACCCTCATGATGGGGTTATTGCCCTTATAAAAGAAGAGGTGCCAGAAGGCATGTTTCCTCTCTACCATGTGAGAATACAGTGAAAACAAGCCTCTGCAAGCCAGGAAGAGAACCCTTCCCAGAAAACTGAATCTTGATCTTGGACTTACCAACCTCCAAAAACATGAGAAATAAATCTCTGTTGTTTAAGGCACCCAGTCTACAGTATTTTGTTTTGAGAGCCAGAGCTGATTAATACAAATATTTTTCCCAAGTTTCTTTCTATTTCTTTAATAACTTTTGTTTTTGATTTTTCTTTTCCTGCCCTGTACTTGAAAGATCCAATGTCTTTTGATGGTTTTAAATGCATTTATTCTTCAATTTTTTTTTTTTTTGTCTGGTCATTACCTTACCCTTCACTGTTTTCTTTTCCTTCCTTCCTTCCTCCTCCTCCTCCTTTTTTTTTTTAATTTTTTTTTAACGATTATTTATTTTTGAGACAGAGAGAGACAGAGCATGAACGGGGGAGGGTCAGAGAGAGGGAGACACAGAATCTGAAACAGGCTCCAGGCTCTGAGCTGTCAGCACAGAGCCCGATGCGGGGCTCGAACTCACGGACCACTAGATCATGACCTGAGCTGCAGTCTGCTGCTTAACCGACTGAGCCACCCAGGCGCCCCTCCTCCTTCTTCTTAATTCAGCAATTATCTCTATCTTCCTGAAAGACATGATAGATATTTTTATATATCCTATCTCCCTGGAATCTTCAATACCTTCCATGGCTTTCTCCCCCAGAAAGTTCTTTTTTTCACTAGATTAAAAAACAAATGCCAGTCTAATAAAGAAAAGCTTTAATTTTTTAATGTTTTTTTTTTTTTTTTAATTTATTTTTGGGACAGAGAGAGACAGAGCATGAACGGGGGAGGGGCAGAGAGAGAGGGAGACACAGAATCGGAAACAGGCTCCAGGCTCCGAGCCATCAGCCCAGAGCCTGACGCGGGGCTCGAACTCACGGACCGCGCGAGATCGTGACCTGGCTGAAGTCGGACGCTTAACCGACTGCGCCACCCAGGCGCCCCGAAAAGCTTTAATTTTTTAAAAGAAAATATAGGAGAACATATTTATGATCTTAGGATAAGGAAAAATAGTCTTAAGTGAGATCCTCGCCAAAAAAAAAAACAAAAAACAAAAAAAAAAATGTGAGTAATGTTAACTTTTGCATTGTGCCAAATAGGTAATGAACAGGTTCAAGTACCGATTGAATTTACTGGTTTATTTTTCTCATTATTTTGAAATTTAGATTACCATTTCTGAAAGAATCAAGTGAAGTTCTACTCCAAGAGAAACCACATCTTACTTTGGCAAATTTCTGACCATTTGGCCTTTAAGATTTGCAGACTAATAAGCAAGTTTTTTGAACTCCATCTAAAGTTTACTCATACTCTGTGAAGCTCAGACTCCGGGCAGCAATTACACCTAAGCCAGGAAGGCAAATAAAGCTTGATACTTCCAACCTCCTTCCCTTCTTCAGGCATACACAGGTTTTTGCAGCACGCAACTTACAGTGTGTTAAAAAGTCGCACTGGGAGCTTCCACGTTGGTAAACATGTAGAGGAGATTGGGGAAGAGCCGTGTGCCTGGAGAGAGCATGGAAGCTCCCCTCCGGTTCTCTCATCCCTTGTGTTCTGTGTGTCTTTGGTTATTCATTCCCAGTCTGCTCAAAAGCTCACCTTTCCGCACAAATCCCTTTTTTCTGGAATAGGTGCGGCCTCCTCGAGGGTGTACAGAGACCAGGGGGGCACTACGGTCCAGGGGCCAGTCCCAAAGCGGGAACTACGATTTCCAGCGGCCCCTGCAGAGGGCGCCAGTCGGACCTGTGGCGCAGGCTTGGGCGGTGCTGTTCCCGCCAATTCTCGCGGTAATCCTGTGGCAGAGTTCGGTGCTCTGCGGAGATGGAGACGTTTGACTGGTTGAGCTGACCCAGCTGCTTCAACTTTGTTACCTGAGGCTCTTTCCCTCCGCCCAGTACTATCGCTGGCTCCGCTATAACGAAGTGATAAAAAACCACTTTCACACCGTGAGTTTTCTTTCACACTAAAAGATGACATTTACGTTCGCTACCAGCCTTTCAACAGCCAAAGTGATCTGGAAAAGGAGATGCAGGAAGTGCACGGCATATTCCCACAGACCCAATCGGCATAATACAGTGAAGCTGGGAGTTTTCCAGGCTCAGGAAGGAGAATTTGTAGTTGACGTTGATATCACAGGCTATGAAAATGCGAGAAGTTCTGGTTCTGTAGACATACGTTCTAAGTCCCGGATCCTCATGATAATGGCCATATGCACCATCGACTGAGCACTGAAGGAGGACTTTGGATTTAAGCATTGTCTCTGGGTATGTTCTGGAAGGAGAAATGTTCATTGTTAAGTCTGTGATAAAGGTTAGAAAATGATCCTACTCAGTGCACTCTGGGATACCTGACAGTGTGAGTCTTGTAAAGGGCGGTGAAGACATTAAAAACAAAGTTCACCTAAGTGAAAGTGAATACCTTTGGTCAGAAAATCTATAAACAATTTAAAAATACTTGGAAAAATATGCCTTCGTTGATCAATATAGTCTTGAAAATAAAGAAAGCTGGGATGAGACTTTAGCACTTGCTCCTGAAACAATGCAGATCTTCCAAAAGCATCACAGTTCATTCAGCACTGGGAGCATTTCAAGAAGATAGCCAGTGGATGTCAAAATAATATAAAATGTGACAAATGTGGACCAGGCCTGAGTGCTAACGTCTCCTCCCAGCTTTCTTTATTTTCAAGACTATATTGATCAACGAAGGCATATTTTTCCAAGTATCAAGATTCCTGGAAGAAGCAATAATAAGAATAAGTGGATTGCAGATAAATTTGTAAAATTCAATACATACAATAATTCTAAGATTTCTCATATGAATACTCAGCTCTACCAATTGCCATTTATAGAGGTAAGTGAGCAGTAATATGCCTGAGACTGTAATCTCACCCCATGGATGCAGCCTCCTTATTTTTGGAGGGAATGTTTTAGGTGTATTGAGGGCTTTGTCCTTGAGTCTTTGACATTTAAATGAATTACACCTGGCTTGTGTATTCAGTTCCTAATTTTGCTTACTAATATTTTTATTCATCAGGCTACACCCTACTTTAGAAATCATTTTAATTTGTATCTTTTACAAAAAGTTGTATCTTTTACAACTCTTGCAAATGTAGCTCCTAACTTCTTCCCTCAGAAACAGTTAAATTAGTCCCCTGTAAAGAAGCAGCTTAGAAAAAACAGCTAACTGCACCAACATAAAGCCACTGTAAATGTCAAAATACTTGGACTTTCTATAGATCTAGATACTTTAATTTTAAAGCTTTTGTTTATTCCACGTTTGACTTTGTGCAATAGATTTTGAAGTATCAGATTTCTTTTGCCTGGTTTTACAACCAATCTAGACAAAACAGTTGTTCTGGTTTGCATTCTATCTTCCGAGAAACATTGAGAAGCAAGCTATTGAGCTAGTGCTTTCCATGACTTATGAAAATTTTCCTTCTTTTGCACTTCCTTTAACATTGTTTTCTCTATAGCTACACAGTCTTTTTTTTTCCTTTTATCTTTTGGTTTACATAAAGCAGACTAATGCAGGCAATACATCAAAATGACTTGCATTTCTTTCTCTTTTCTAATTTTTTAAGAAATATCAGACTATTGTGCAAACAAAACATATCACTCTTGATTGTGGTCTGTATATGAGGATCATGAAAATGGCACAGTAAAAAACAATCTAAATCAGAGTAGATAGGTAGAAAGCCAATCAGCATGCCTTATGAGAAGCATTAAGTGAGATTTTAGCTCCACCTAGTGTCCTGTGATAGGATCACATCTTGGAAATGAAAATTAATCCACCACAGGCAAGACTCAGGCAGCTAGCGTATGGCTGGGCACATACTCAAAGCAGCTACAGTCAAAGGCATGTTACTTTGTATTTCTTAGTTACTGTACTGAAAAACAGCCATGCAAGAGAAACATTCTTAGGTCTAAGGAATTGCCCAGGGGCACCTGGGTGGCTCAGTCTGTTTAAAGTGTGAGCCTCTTGATTTCAGCTCAGGTCATGACCTCACGGTTAGTGAGACTGAGCCCAGCATCTGGCTCTGCCTTGACAGCCTGCTTGGGATTCTTTCTCTCCTTCCCTCCCTGCCCCTTCCCTGCTCACACTCTCTGTCTCTCTCAAAATAAATAAATAAACTAAAAAAAAAAAGAATTTTCCAAATATTTACAGGGCCAATCGGTACCAGTGCTCTTTCATATATCAGCTTTAAAAATAGGAATGTTTGCGATGATAGAAAACCTGATTTAATGAAAATAGCGAGTGGGTGATGGAAGTCAGGATGGTAGTAACACTTGGAAATAACTAAGTTCGCAACACATCTAAGGATAATTTTACATATGCACAAATAAGGTCATACTGTGCTTTATTTTGTTTCCTCTTAGTGCAAGTTGATTTCAATACAACCATTCTGGAATTGGATTGAGATAGTAGACAAAAAAACAAAGACAAAGGCTATGAATAATTCAATAAATATATTTGATTACATAACCATGGCTGTATTTGCAGGAGGGGGAAGCTAAAATTCACCAAATAAAGAATAGTCTTTATTATATACCTATGGAACATTTATAAAACTTAATCATGCACTTGGATAAGAAGAATATCTTAAATCAAAAAAGTAAAGTGGTTATAGATCACATTCTCATAATAAAACTAGAAAAAAGATTTTAAAATGTTTTATAATTATTTAGGAATTAAGAGGCACACCCAACTCTTAAAGGGAACAAAAAAATAAAATTACAAACTAAGAAACAGTAAAAAGGAAAATACTTCGTAACAACGTCTAGGGGATCTAGGAAAAGCAGGATTGAGAAAAAATTTTACCCTCGAAATACTCCACTGTTCATGAAGAAAGATAATAAGTAAAGGAATTAGTATTTATCTTAAGCTATTAGGAATGGCAATTCGTATGGAATAGGCAATTGCCTATTATGAATGGCAATCTCAAATGAGGAAAGAAAATTAGTAAAGATGTAAAAGACCAATTTGCTTAAAAACGTTTTATTAAAAAACAGTAATGGGGCACCTGAGTGGCTCAGTCAGTAAAGCATCCTATTCTTGATTTTGGCTCATCATGGTCTCAGGGTTCAGTTCATGAGTTTGTGAGTCACTGAGTCCCCTGCTTGGGATTCTCTCTCTCTCCCTCCCTCTCTGCCCCTCCCCTGCTCACACATGTTCTGTCTCTCTCTTTCTCTCTCAAAATAAATAAATAAACTTAAAAAAAGAGAAACAATAATATAAAACCAAAACATGCCTATTTGTGTCTGGTTGAAGGGAGCAAACACAGTATTATCTCAGCAAATTTTCCAAAGTCTGACTGCCCCATGAACCCAAATCAGAGGCAATTTAGCATTTTTAATCAACACCTTTTTCAAAATGCATTGATACTCCATCTAATTTTTAATTGCCATAAGAGTTTCTTACCATCCAAGTTGGGCCCATTTTAATTTTCATATATTCCTGCACAGAGGTTAGGAGTAAGTGTCCCATTTTTTCTCTACAGGGCCTGAAAGTAAATACCTTAGGGTTTGTGAGCTGGATTGTGTTTAGTGTCTGTCCTAGCTACTCAAACTGCCATTGTTGCTCAAAGGCAGCCATAAACAAGATGTAAATGAATCAGTGTGGCTGCATTCCGATACAAATTTGTTTATAAGGGGAAAAACAGGGATTTAGAGATGAACTTGGCCTATGGGCTGTGTTTGCTGACCCTGGGTTACAGTTAAATACTGATTTCAATAAGTGAATAGGCACCATGGATCTATATGTGAATATATAAACAAGTTCACTTCAAAACAAAGAACATATTCATTTTAGAATGATAATAAAAATAATAAAATAATAATTATGACAACTACTATTATAATTATCATTTTGGTGGATCCTTTCTACAGGTTAGGAACTTTAAGTAGTGTTTTACATGCAATATCTCACTTAATATCCACATCACCCTGTGAAATAGAAACTGATATAATTTCCCTTTCCAGATGGAGAAACTGAGGTTTATACACTTAAGATATTTGCCCAATGCTCTAACTGAAAGGTGGCAGTTTGGGATTTAAAGTCATGTCTGCCGAGTCCAAGTTCTAAGCAGCTCTACAGAAATACTTCAAATACTTGGAATCACGATGTCATATACCCAACACATGAAGGTATTTTTCTGGGGTTCAGGAAGCTATTGCTGAATGTCTGTATTTCTGTATTTCTCCCTTCCTACCTTGCTCCAGCATTCAGTTCTCCCTAAAGGTAGAAGTGAGCATTCCAATGCTGTTCCCTGAGTCACATACTCATGAGGTTCAGACCAAAGCATTATAATTTAGGCAGCTGTACACACCCTCTCTTGTCCTGTTGCAGTGAGCTGTGTCCAGACACAGCACATGCTTGCCCTTATAAATTCCATGGAGTAATCTGAAGAAGCAAGGATTGTTTTAGGCCCAACTTGTCCACCTGCAATGTAATGAATAGATCAGAGACTTGAGGGTCTTGAATCCTAGGCTCAAAATAAAGGTAGAAATACCCTGCTACATTCTTCAATCCAGCTTTACTAGTAAAAATTCTGAGCCTATTTTAATACTTACTGGGTCCTTGACAGACTTCAATTGGTTCAGTTCCCAAAGATGGGAAAAGTGAATAAGTAGGCTCACTCAAACCTCCTCACTATAGGGACCATGGAAATTATAATACATTCCTGAGGCTACCTGAGAGTCCACGTTGTTTCTGGAATTTATTATGTGCCTAGAGTATACCCAAAGGCAGAGTAACTATAAAATCTGTTGAATTCTCTCCATTTGACAACTCTTTTAAGAAAATTTCTTAAACAATTGCCTATAAGGAAATTAATAGAAGACCAGCTGGAACTGAACTTATTAAGTCGGGGAAATTTCAGAAGACTGTTGAATGTACTACAAGGGCCAATGGTAGACACCACTTAAATGAACTGTTTGATATGATGAAGTTCAACTACAACATGATGATTAAGTCAATAACAAGGACATTTAAGGAAGAATAGTTACCAATTCTTGTGTTTTTATGAAGTCGAAATGTTTATCCTTATGTAAGAAGAATGTAATTTGGGCACAAAGATACATTCTTTAACTGAAAAATACTGAGCCAGACTAATAAATTACTGAGGAATAAGCTCATTTTTTCACATTTTAAATAGCTCCTTTTAGATTCTATATTCCAGGGGCACCTGGGTGGCTCAGTTGGTTAGGCATCCGACTTCGGCTCAGGTCATGATCTCATGGTTTTTGGGTTTGAGCCCTGTGTCGGGTTCTGTGCTGACAGCTCAGAGCCTGGAGCCTGCTTCGAATTCTGTGTCTCCTTCTCTCTGCCCCTCCCCCACTTGTGCTCTGTCTCTCAAAAATAAATGTAAAAAAAAGAATCTAGATTCTAGATTCTAGAGGTCTCGCCTAAGCCTCCGGCTTGGGACATTCATCAGAACTTTGCTTTCGTGCAATCAGGCAGAAATACACATTCTCTTGGCATCACCTAGTGAGATCACAGCCTGTCAGTTTGCACTCTGCAGCTACTAGGAAAGCAAAACTTTGGGAAGTGAGAATTTTCCCTGAGTAATTGTAACAGAGGTGATAGAAATGTCTGGCACATAAAAGGTTTTTTTCTTAAATTTGAGGATTAAAACTTGCTAATCACACAACATTTAACATGCACAGCCAGAAGAGAGTTGGAATTATTCCTGGTCTATCTACATAGTTTCAGTAATAACATATAAAGAATAAAGGGTTTTTTTAGGGGAAAAAACAACTGTCTGTTGTATTTGAATGTAAAATTGTACCAAGATAGGTATCCTTTCCACTGTTATTTAAATATATATTCAATCAACCTTGGAGAAGTTCTGACCAGTAGATAGAATTGATTAGATGTACAACAAATGAAAAAAGATAAACATCTATTAATTGGATACAAAAGTGAAATTAAGTTTTATATTATGGGTAAATTAATAGAACACTGTATTCTAGTGGAAAATAAACAATTTGAAATGTGAGTTGTAGTTTAGGGTATGGATAAAAGGGAGTAATTAACACAAAGGAAAATGTAAATATTGCTTTTAATTTTCTGGAAAAGTTTGGTTTGAACAATGTAATTCCAGAATTTTTTTAGGTAGTGAAATTTGTATATCCCACTGTTGTATGCTTAGATTTATATCATTAACTCTCAGGAGCTATTTTTTTTTCCTCTAATAATCTTACACAACTGCATAAAATATTTGGTACTTCACAAAGTTAGCACATACCTAAATCATCGTCGATAGGTATTTACAGTTACATTGACTAGTCACCCTTCTCCCACTATCAATCTTGTAGTCCTCCAGGGGTAATCCAGTTTTGAAAAACTAAGATATATTGAAGCCACTTAAACCATCTCTGAAAACAAAACAAAAAACTGGAATTCTTTAGAATATGCCAAGAATTGCTTTTATTCTCTGTTCTCAGCAGTAACTAAATAATTGACTTTTTTAGGTGAATCAATTCTAGTTCTTTGTTCCTTTGACAACCATAAAACAAAAAAAATAAATTTATGGTCATACTAAAGGGGTATTAAATTCCTATTGATATTGTAGCAAATATCACAAACATAGTGGCCTAAAACAACCCAAGTCACCATGACTATCTTACAATATTGCAGACACCTAAAATCAAGGTGAGGACTGCATTCTTTGTGGAGACTCTAGAGAAAAATCTGTTTCCTTGTTTTTTCCAGCATCTCTGACTCTGATATCTCACCTCCTTCTTGTAAGGACCCTTGTGATTGCATTGGATCCACTCAGATAAACCAGGGTAATCTCCCCAACACAAGATCTTTAACTTAATCACATCTACAAAGTCCCTTTTGCCAGGTAAGGTAACATATTGACAGGTTCTGTGGAGTGGGACATGGGTGTCCTTGGTGGAGGGGGAGGATGTCATTCTGTCTATTGTAGTAGCATTTAGAAACTTGAGTCTAAATTTAATATGGTCTAGGAAAGAGAAAGAATATAATAGAGATGAAAAAAAAGAGAAAGCCTTTTTGGAAACAGTTTAAGTTCCTTCTTTATCACTAAAACTACAACGAAAGCGGTCAATGAAATTTCTATGGGATATTAAATGGGAAATAAGTTCTGTTACGGCAGAAGCTGGCTTTTTTGGAGAGTAATTGTGTAATTATTTTAATCTGTTTTCAGGGATATTTAAACAGTTTATAGATGTAAATTGCCTTCCCTTTCTTATTATCTGCTTTATCTGTCCTTCTATAGATATTTAATGGAAGTCAGAAAAAAAGTAGAAAAAGAACTTCATGTTTAAGAATTTTGTAAAAGGTATCAATCTGACCAGCGTCACAATTATACTCTAGTGCAAGCCCCACCACTTAATGTGTAAATTATTACGTATCTAGATACTAGAGTTTTTTTTTTCAAAACTGTCCCCTACAATCTATCCTTCAGATTATTCTTTTTTTTTTTTAATTTTTTTTCAACGTTTTTAATTTATTTTTGGGACAGAGAGAGACAGAGCATGAACGGGGGAGGGGCAGAGAGAGAGGGAGACAGAATCGGAAACAGGCTCCAGGCTCCGAGCCATCAGCCCAGAGCCTGACGCGGGGCTCGAACTCACGGACCGCGAGATCGTGACCTGGCTGAAGTCGGACGCTTAACCGACTGCGCCACCCAGGCGCCCCCTTTCAGATTATTCTTAATTCATGCTGCTTAGCAATCACTGTTTTTTCAACACCTTAAATCATACCACTTGATGGAGTGCTTTGTTAATCAATTCATTCACTAATTTATTCTACTGATATTTTATTGGCTATTTTCTAGAGTTTGTGCTAGAAACTGTGTGGGGAAGGGCGTGTGTGACAAGCACAAAAAAGAATGCAAAAAATACGAATCATTGCCTTTTCCAGGCTCACCACCACTGCTTTGAATTGCTTTGTTGCTTTAGGGCAACAGTAGCATACTGGTTAGTGACGAAGATCATAGACAGTAGACTCAGGCTTTCTAGGTTCAGACAGGGGCTCAACCATTTCTCATCCTTCTGATCTTGAAAAATTACTAACTCCTTTGTGCCTCACGTTTTTCCTCATTAAAATGAGAATTGTTTTAGCCCTTACCTAAGGGGGTTTTTTGAAGTTGAAGCCAGTCTGTGTAAAGTGCTGAACCTAGTGCCCAACGCATCACGAAGCCTTCAGTAGATGTTAGCCATTATTATTGCCCTTTCCTCACTTATTTCTATAAGGAATATCTCCTAACCAAAGAGCCCCAGGCTTATTCTAATAATGAGTGAAAGGGAAAACTGGAGAAGAAGAGAGGGTGGTAAGATTTGCTTTGATTGGAGCACAGGATTTCTCTTGAAAGAGAAGAGGAGAAACAGAGAAAACAAACAGATTGCCAAGAAGTATAAGAAATACTGAAAGTGAAAAAAATAAGGAAATTATTTTTAATAACATGCCTTAGTAAAATAGTAAGGCTTTAGAAATTTTAAGAGGATATAGTAATCGAAACTAAAATTGCTTTCATTTATTGTAAGGTTGCCAGATCATTTTTTTCATTAATTCATTCAACAAATTACTAATGAGCTAAGACTATGTGTCGCATCTTGTGCAAGGTTCTCGTGATAGTTATGAACAAAAAATAAAACTGGTTTATGTCTGCATTTAGCTTTTGTTCAGGGAAAATGACAAACATTGATTGCATAATCAGACACAGAAATGTTACATTGTTAATGTTGCAATTGCTGTAATTGTAAAAGTGGGGGAGTTTGATCCACTCAGGATGGTCAACAAAGCTTTTGTTGGTATCTGAAGTATGATTAAGGGAAGGAGTGTAGCCTATTCTAGGAACAGAAGGAGGGGGTGTGGCTGGGGTGCATTCAGTGAATGCTTGAAGTGAAAAGAAATTGGAGGGGTACAAAGATGTCAGACCATATAGGGCCATGTGAGTCCTTGTGCGTGTGTGTGTGTGTGAGTTTCTATGTGAGTCTTTTTCCCCCCTCCCCTTCTATGTGAGTCTTAATAAAGATTTTGGGTTTTCTCTTTAGGGGAAATGGGCTGATGTAATCAGTTTCATACTGTGAAAGGATTTTTCTTCAGAGACTGCTTAAATAAAAGATATGTGGATGGACATGTGGGAGGCCATTGCTTGCATTCACTCTGAGGAGAGCCGAGAGTGGCTAGGTTAGGGTTATGATGACATAAATGTTGATGAGTTTATTGATTTAAAAACTGTTTAAAAGTGAATCAATAGGTTCCAGTAACAATGACGGAATAGGTGTGAGGTTCAAGGAGAATGTGTGACAGATGACTTTTAGTTTTCTGGCTTGACTAATTAGTTGGGTAGATAGCAGCTGCATTCCTGGAAGACTGGAGGAGGAGACTAGAAATGCCATTGGATTTATTTTTGACTCCGAAAAATCTGTCCTCAAAATGAAAACAGAATTTGTTTAGAAGTAAAATCATCACCCTAGAGATCAGCCAAGGGTACTGATTAACTATGAACATGCAATATTGAAATTTACTGTTAAAAGGCTACAAATTGACCAAATTTGAAATTGTAATTTGGGGGAAAAGGTGCTAATCAAGGCAGAAGATATAAAATATTCTGTCCAATGTTTTGTTTTGGTTTGTTTCACAGTGTTATTTTAGTTTCAGGTGTACAACATAATGATTCAGCAATTCTGTACATTTCTCAGTGCTCATCAAGATAAGTGTATTCTTAATTTCCTTTATCTATTTCACCCATCACTCCACCCACCTCCCCTCTAGCAGCCACCAGTTTGTTCTCTGTATTTAAGAGTCTGGCTTTTTGCTTGTCTCTTTTTGTTTTTGTTTATTCATTTGTTTTGTTTCTTAAATTCCACATATGAGTGAAATGATATGGTATCTGTCTTTATCTCACTGACTTATTTCACTCAACATTATACCCTCTAGACCCATCCATGTTGTTGCAAATGGCAAGATTTCATTCTTTTTTTATGGCTGAGTAATATTTCATTGTGTGTGTGTGTATTTATATCTCACATCTTCTTTATGTATTAATCAATAAAGGGACACTTGTGTTTCTTTCATATCTTGGCTATTGTGAATAATACTGAAATAAACATAGGAGTGCATATATCTTTTTGAATTAGTGTTTTTTTTTTTCTTTGGGTAAATACCCAGTGGTGGAATTATTGGATCATATGGCAATTCTATTTTTTACTTTCTGAGGAACCTTCATAATGTTTTCCACTGTGGCTGCAGCAGCTTGTGTTCCCACCAACAATGCATAAGGGCTCTTTTTTCTCCACATCCTTGCCAAAACTTGTTATTTCTTGCATTTTTTATTTTAGCCATTCTGACAGGTGTAAAGTGATATCTCATTGTGGTTTTGATTTGCATTTTCCTAATGATTAGTGATACTGAGCATCTTTTTGTGTGTTTTCTGGCAGTCTGTATGTCTTCCTTGGAAAATGTTCAGGTCCTCTGCCCATGTTTAAATTAGATTATTTGGGTTTTTTGGTGTTGAGTTGTATGTTTTTATATATTTTGGATACTAACTCCTTACTGGTCTTTTTGTTTTATTGATGGTTTCCTTTGCCATGCAAAAGCTTTTTATTTTTGTGTAGTCCCAGTAGTTTACTTTTGCTTTTGTTTCCTTTGCCTCAGGAGACATATCTAAAAAAATGTTTTTATGACTAATGTCGAGGAGATTACTGCCTATGTTTTCTTCTAGGAATTTTATGGTTTCAGGTCTCCCATTTAGATCTTTAATCCATTTTGAGTTTATTTTTGTGTATGGTGTAAGAAAGTGGTCTAATTCAATTCTTTTGCATGTAGCTGTCCAGTTTTCCCAACACCATTTGTTGAAGAAACTTTTGTTCTCATAGTATTTCTTGCCGCTTCTGTTGTAGATTAACTGACCATAAAAGCATGGGTTCATTTTGGACTTTCTATTCTGTTCTACTGATTTATATGTCTGTTATTGTGCCAGCACTAAATTGTTTTGATTACTACAGCTTTGTAGTGTATCTTGAAATCTGGGATTGTGATAACCTCCAGCTTTGTTCTTTTTCAAGATTGCTTTGGCTGCTCAGGATTATTTTTGTGGTTCCCTACAAAGTTTAGGATTATTTGCTGTAATTCTGTGAAAAATGCTGTTGGTAAATTGATAGAGATTGCATTAAATCTGTAGATTGCTTAGATAATAGGGACATTTTAGCAATATTGGTTCTTCCAATGTGCAATGTTCTTTTTTATTTGTTTTGTTTATTTGTTTGTTTTTATTAGAGAAAGCCAGGGAGACTTCTTTGTAAAATTGCACACTAAACAATATTTTGTACACAACCTGCATGGAAACCCAGTTTCTAAAACAATAAGAGTTTTTTCTTGTCTGGAAAGAGATGTCAATATAAGACATGCCTGGATGATATGCCTTTGCACTGCCTTGTTGGCTGGGCTTGAGACTTGGCTGCTGCTATAAAATTTGGAGATACTAAGCATTGTTTTCTACCAAGGACTGAAGAAATTTGTAGATAATTCTGTGCAAAGAAGAGGAGAAAAGGAATTTGGATTATTTAAAGTAATATGCTCTTATTATAGAAAAGAGATGGAAACCATTGAAGAAGCACAAAAATGCTGCCAATTGTATAAAGATCTGCAGGATCAGGCATTGGTAGACGATGTTTCAGCAGAAGGTTGCACTTATTACACTAGAGGTAGTACAGTAACTTGGATTCATATGCAGAATTCACAACAGTTCTTTATACAAGTGTAAAAATAATATTCCTATGAATTTAAAGAGAAGAAACTTCTATTCTGTGTGATAAGTCAAGGAGCCAGTATTATGGAAGATCAATCCAAGTTGAACCAAGACATGAAGGGGTGTTTCTTCAAAAAGAAATCTCTCTTAATCACATATATAGCACACATCTTGACCACTTGGTAAAGTCAGTGAAGACTGAAGAAAAAAGAGAATTGTGGCAGGATTCTAGGACTAAGAAAAAAGGAGCAAAAAAAATTGAAGAATGTAGATGTCATGCAGGTAAGCTTGAGCTTCTTGAAGACAGATACTCCAAGTCCCTGGTGGGCCTTCTTTTTTTTTTTTTTAATTTTTTTTTTTTCAACGTTTTTTATTTATTTTTGGGACAGAGAGAGACAGAGCATGAACGGGGGAGGGGCAGAGAGAGAGGGAGACACAGAATCGGAAACAGGCTCCAGGCTCCGAGCCATCGGCCCAGAGCCCGACGCGGGGCTCGAACTCACGGACCGCGAGATCGTGACCTGGCTGAAGTCGGACGCTTAACCGACTGCGCCACCCAGGCGCCCCCTGGTGGGCCTTCTTTATCTCTAGGGTCACCACAGCAAGCCTAGGGCAGAGCTGAAGAGAATATTACTTACATTTTTTTTCTGAAATCAAAATTGATTACAAGATGGATTACTATGATCACTTAGGAAAACATGCCCTTGCATTCCATAGAGCACTTTCTCTCTCTCAAAATACAAGGAGTGCCTGGGTAGCTTAGTCGGTTATTAAGCATCCAACTCGATATCAACTCAGGTCATGATCTCATGGTTGATGAGATAGAGCCCTGCATCTGGGCTCTGCAGTGGCAGCTCTGAACCTGTTTGGGATTCTCTCTCTCTCTTCTCTCTCTCTCTCTCACTCTCACTCTCCCTCTCCCACTTGTGCTCTCTCTCTCTCTCAAAATAAATAAACATTTAAAAAAACTTAAAGCAGTGCTAAGTAAAATGTATATACTTAAATGCATATTGTGGAAAAGAAGAAAGCCTAAAGATTAATCACTGAAGAATCCATCTAAAGAAGCTAGAAAAATAACATATCAATCAAAATAAAAGAAAGAAAATAAATAATAAAGATAAATATACAAAGAAATAGAAAATAAATGAACTCAAAATCAAATTTAGTTTTATAAGATTTAAAAATTTGAAAAAATAGTAACAAAACTCATAAAAAAAGGAAAATATCTAATAAAAAAAAATTTAATGGTATATTATTACATATTCTACAGGCATACAAAACTAAGAAAGAGTATAATGGACAACTCTATTCCAATAAGTTAAACATTTAAATGATCAAATTTCTTAAAAATGTAATTTTCCAAATTAGGCATGGAAAGAAACTGAAAATGTGAATAGTTCTGTACCTACTTAAGAAATTGAATAATGCATTAAAGCCATGGTTTCACATGTGAACTTTTTTAGACATATGCGTAAACTCTCTCAGAATATAGAAAAACTACCTGAATTCTTTTATGAGGTCAGCATAACCATGGATCTAACATCTGACAAGGGTATTAAGAGAAAGACACATTGTATGCCAGTGTCTCTCAAAGTCATGGATGCAAAACTTTAAACAAAATACTAGCAAATCAAATCTAATAATATATGAAAAGGATAATATACCATTATCAAATTGCATCTGGAAAAATGTAAAGGTAGTATGACATTAGTAAAGCAGTTTATTCCAAACTCCCTTTTTCAAGCCATGGTTCCCCTCTTAGTTGAACTCTGAAACTTTAGCCTCTTTTGCTTCTTTGTTTTCCCAGCTTCATTTTTTTGTATTATCATGTTTTCCTTTTCCTTGCCTTTAAGAAGTCTTCATAGTCTTAAATTGGGGTTCCCACCAACCACAATTCCAAATCTCCTTCTAGAAACACTCAGGCCTACAACTCTCCTTATTGGAGGAATTTCTGAATTCCCTAACTCAGGCTTCCCTGGTGAAATGTATTCCATATGGCTTTCCATCCTTCCTCCAATGGGAGCTTAATAAACTCCTATACCCATTGAAACTTGCATTAGGACTGAAATTACGTTATTAAAAATTGCTCAGCCAGCCACATTATCTCATATAGGCTTACAAAAATAGAATCGAAGTAAAAGCTTGTTTGCTTGATTTTATTGGTGATTGCAGCACATGGGAGCTGGGGTCTGGGGTACTACGGTACCCACAAAGCATAAGAAAATAGCTTTTGCTTTGGGTTCTGATTTCTATAAAAAGGAGAACAGCTATACAGGAGTGCGTTACTGAAGCAGGTACAGCTTTGTAACAAGGATGTAACAAAACAAAGCAAAAGCTTGTTTTTCGAGAGAAGCAGGAATGGAACTACCTCATCTCAAATAGTCCATGCCAGGAGGAAGTTGAGAGGGAATTTATTCTGGTTCCTCTGGACTTCTGTCCCTCATCAGAGTTTTCCTCCTGGAGGATTACTTTGCCTTTCCGTCCAGGTGTCTCACTTGACTGTGTAAGCTCCCATCATGGAGGTAAATCCCTCCACCTGCTGCATGGAACGTTCTTTGCTTCAGAAGTGGTAGGAGGAGCAAGCATCACAAAATTCAGTATTAGGTTGTGCTAAAATAGTTGGGATATGGTCCACAGAAAGTTGTTCAATTTCCAGCAACTGGGACCAAAAAATTGGTCTAAGAAATGTAAATGACTTTGAGAAGCTGTGGTAGCAATAAGTAGTGCCAGATATACTCATATAACCTGAGTCTACTTGTTAAACTCTAGAAACATGTTCCATATTTCAAAGTTCCAAAGTTTCAAAACCATTAGATTGAATCCCTCAGTTTTTGCCAATTCCGAGCTACCACATTTTGAAGATCTGGGACACACATCCTACCAGAGCATACCAGGTTAATATCCCCAAGCAATTTATCATTCAAAAAATAAATCATACACTGAAACTCAGGCTATATTAATAAGACCAATGCTGATAGCAAGCTTTAGCAATACAAATAATTTTACCGAAACGCATTTTTGTCTCATATTTTTATAGCACTTCTTAGATCACTTCATCAGTTGTGTTAATATCTCTTGCATCCACTATGAACCTCTCAGACATTGTAAAACTTGATGTGATGACTAAAAATGCACCCTGCTTATATGGTTATAAATAATAGTCACTGTAAAACAAATTTAGAAATACATTTCAAAAGAATGAAAGTGGAGAATGGATGGTCAGAGGTAAGGAATAAAAATGATCAACATGCTAATTAGTTTTACAAGTTGTTTAATGTTTCTCTTTTACATCTAAGTCATGATGAAATAGGAAATTATGTTATTACCATAAGAGATGACTGCTTCCATCTTTCCATGCCTTTTAGCATCTCCATTTAATCATGTTTAGAAGATGGATTAGAATTTAACTTGTCACTTATGGCTTTTAGTAAAAAGCTTGGAAAGTTGCTTTTCAATGCTCTCTCCTCAGCAGTCCCAGTGGGTCTAGGGGAAGTATTATGTTCTTTCAACTCTTGGCATAATATTCTAAGAAGATGCCACTGCTTAGCCAAAGCAGTTACATTAGGAAAAGTGAATATTTGGGAGAAGACAGTGCTGCTCTTCTTGAGTAAAGAGAGCAGCCCTAGAAGGGAGTTTGGCTGGTGCTGTGCAATAACGTGTAGAGGCAGCTTTTAGGGGATGAAGGGTACTGAGTGAAGAAGCTGGCTCTCTGATGAGTAGAAAACAAATAACTGATGGCTCATGTGTACAAAATCACTCCATTACTGTATTCATGATCACTGCCAAACCAGCATAGCACAGTACTTTACTATATCTAAACTTGTGGTCTGGGTTGCAGTTAAAATGTAAATTCCTGGACTCATCCATGTCTGCTAGATTTGTAGTAAGTTCTTTAAGCTATTTTTATGCAAACCAAAGATTAGGAACTATGAGTTGGCTTAGAATCTAAGGGTTAAGAGGTTATCTGCTAAGGGTTAAGAACATGGACCCTGGTATAAGCCTACCTGGACTTACTATTTATGTTTAGATGATAATCTTACAGAGGCTCTTAAGAGCCTTTAGCTCAGCATATAATTCGTATTTGATGAATCTTGGCTGTAATAACAATTGTCAAGGCAAAGCTCCATATTTTTAGTGCCTTTGCTCCTTGTGTGCTTTTAATGAATCATTTCCCCTTTAAGAATAATCTAAATGATCATTTTAACTAGATTTCAAACCTGCAGAATTGGGAATGTTTTTAATTTTTAAAAAAATGGTAATCTGCATTTTTCTGGAGTCAGGGGCCTATTTATTATGGCCCTTGTTACTTCCCTACACATGGGAAACCCTAGAGTTACTTTAGAGGCATTATTGTTCAACTGTGTTAAATGTCAGAGGAACATAGGCTGAAATGTCCCCCAAATAACTGGGACCCAGATAAGCAATTTAGGATTCTTTGAAGTTTCAAAACAAGTAAAGAATAACCAGATCTTAGAGAATAAAGGAACTGGGTGAGGAACAAGGAGTCTTACTAATAAGAGAATCTAGGCCATCTTCAAGTAAACAAATTGTAGGAGAGTACTGCATTATTCATATACTCCATTATGCCTCTGTCTTCAATAAATAATTAACCCTCCATGAAATGAATACTGTAAGTTTGAGACAGAGCTAAAGAATGTATTATATATAATGCTATCAAAATTTTCAAGTATAAATATTTTTTAAACAACCGATTTTAAGTAAAAAGAAGGCATCATGTTTCAGATACAACTGTGAGTTCTCAGATAATCATAATATTCTTAGTCTCAAATTCCCCACAACTCACAAAATTGCCTAAGCAGTAATATATTTCATACATTATCTTCACTCTCTAAATGCATTTTCAGTTTCCCTTCCCTGCTCTTGGACTATTGAAAATCATTACCAGTGCAGCAAGACTAATTTTTATGCCATTACAAATACTGACATTTATTCCTAATGACTATAAGGGTAGAAGCCAAAAAGCAGTTGCAATCGATTATATGCAGAAAGTTCTTCTAGTCACAATTACAACATTTGTATATTTTTCAAAATCTGCATTGTAGATGTCTCAGAAGACAAATTCTAAATTATCATTAAAATACAAAATATAATTTTCTAAAACAAGGGTTTTTCTAAAACAATATCTGGATCTTTCAACTAATGCTTCCCTAAAATGTTCTTTTTCTAGATCCCAATATAAGTGGTCATCTTTTTGCAAGTACCCTCCCCCAAAATGTGTTAAATATTTTATTTCATTCTTTAACTATTTTAATAAAATAAAGTTTGAGCACTGATTTTATATAAATTGTTTATGCTCTGCCTGGAATTTCAAATGTGATTCTTTCTCTGAAGCACTTTAGTGCTATTATTTTTTACTGACGTGATTTTAAAACCTTCTAATGTCCTTCCAGCAAGCTTACCTATTTCTTTCTCTTCTTTCCTTACTTTTCCCTGTGCCTGGAAAAGGGGAGGTCCAGTTATTTAATCAAGAAGACAGTGGGTTCTCAGTTTGTTTTTCTTTCCTTTTTACACATCAATCCCTATTTCTAAACAGATACGGCCTGTAGAAATATAAGCTTCTTGCTCTTGTACCTCATGGCCAAATTTCTCGTAACTACAAACTGACTCTTAAAGGGTTGTCAAAATTGCTCCATTTCCATTGGTCAAAGCTTAGCCATCACTTCTCATGACAAGTGTTTTTGATCCCTGTCATCTAGATTTGGAACAACTTTTTTTTTTTTTTTATCCTCCATCATACCTTGTATTTGTTCTTTTAATTTACTTATCACATTGTACATAAGTTATATTTATTTATCCGTATCCTCTGTAAAACTATAATTTTCCTGAGGGAAAAAAGGGTTATACCTTGTGGCTAACACAATATCTGGCACATAGTAGGTATCCCACAAATATTTGTGTGTAAAACTAACGGTGAAAACTCCTGCATTCCTCTGAAGAATTAAGAATGAAAAGGCCTGAGTGGGTAGGACATCAAGCACTCTATCATTCACATCTGTTATCTTCAATGTTCCCTATGAAATAGATCGTAATTTTATAATGAGAGAGTTGAACTAGATGCTATCTAGAGATCACTGTCTGCTCTGAATGTATAATAACATCTGACTTTTGCTGTTCCTTATAGTTAATTTGAGCAGGAGGGGAAAAGGCAAGCTAAATGAAATTTGCATCACTGCAAATGTGTGTAAATGCATGTATAAACTAGTAATGAGAGGGAGACAGGAGAAAAAGAGCAAGGGAAAGAAGGAGAAGCAGAGTGAAATAAAGAGAGCCAACAGAATCTGAAATTAGACTTTAGACTAGAAAAGTTATTTCAGATATACCAATTAAATCAACTTAAAAGTATCAGGTATTATAATTAATTTCACTGAAGTCACAACTGAAATAAAAATAGATCTGAGCCAAAATTTTGCACAACACCTTACCTCCAACAAGGAAAAAACTTAATAAAATCAAGGGAATGTAGGGTCGAGAGACATGGACTGTATAGCAAATAAGGCTTAATTTGAACACCAGGGGGCAGTAGGGCATTTTTATTATTTAAAATATAATGTATCTAAAGGAAAAAGTTAATTTGAAACTTTTTCAATCACATTTACTCAAATGCCCTCTGAATGCAGACCCTTGAAAAATATATTGGGGAAATTCCTTAAGAAATAGCATACACAGTTCAAAAGTATTTAAAATGGAATAATTATTAAATTAGTAATCAGTCCTATATTACCTTATTTAAGTCAGTGCTTTCTAGTTCAATTAAAACTGAGGAAGCTAATTTCCTTTTTTGAGATAAATTGACATACAACATTATATTAGTTTTAGATGTATAACATAATTATTCAATATTTGTATATATTGTGAAATAATCACAATAAGTCTAATTAACATATATCACCACACATAGTTTTCATTTTTTTTCTAATTTTTTAAATGTTTTTATATTTTATTTTTGAGAGAGAGAGAGACACAGAGTATGAGCAGGGGAGGGGCAGACAGAGAGGGAGACAGAATCCGAAGCAGGCTCCGAGCTGTCAGCACAGAACCCAAAGTGGGGCTCCAACTCTCAAGCTGTGAGATCATGACCTGAGCTGAAGTCAGATGCTTAACTGACTGAGCCACCCAGGCACCCCAGTTAGTTTGTTTTCTTGATGAAAACTTTTAAAAGCTACTCTCTTAGCAGCTAAACTATAAATTGTGGCATTCTACTTTCTTCGTGCAATTGCTTTCTGAATAAATGCCAAGAACTAACCAAGAGATAATTCTCTACTTCAGTATTTAAACTGTTTCAAGGCATATCAAGGAAAATCTTTGGGATTTATATTTTTAGGAAATCTTTCTTTTTTTATTTTTTTAAGTAGGCTTCATGCCCAGTGTAGAGCCCATCGTTTGACCTTGAGATCAAGACCTTAGCTGAGATCAAGAGTCAGCAGCTTAACCGACTGAGCCACCCAGGCCCCCACGGAAATCATTTTTTATGTTAAAAAAAATCAAAAATTTTGAGCTAGAAGTGAAAAGAATCACTAAAGCCAACCGTTCTGACCCCTTTCGTTTTGCAAATGAAGAAACTGAGAAAAAAAAAATCTTCTCCAAGATCACTGTTTTCTAGCACTACACTATCCACCATGGTAGCCACTAGACACATGTCACTATTTGAATTTAAATCAATTACAATAAAATACAATTTTACAATGAGGTTTCTCAATTTCACTGGCTATATTCAAATACTCAGTAGCTGCATATGGCCATTGGCAACTCTTATTAGGCAGGAAGATATAAAACACTTTTATCACTGCAGAAAATTTCTTTTGGATAACATGGCCTACAGAAAGAGCTGGAATAAAAACAGATCTCTCGACATGGTGTGCCAGAGAAATTGAATTAGAGAAGTGTGGAGTCATCAAGCACAAAGAAAATGATAGCTTCAAGAAGGAAATAATAATACAATAGAGGTGTTAGCCAAATAGAAACTGAAAAGGGTCCACTGATTCTGGCATTTAACAATTTTTTAAAAAATAATTTTATACAATGCTTTCCCACTTCCAGTATCCTAATATAATACCATGATTTTCCAGAGAAGAAAAAAATTGTAACAAAATGAAATTACTGAATTATAAGACATGGTAATACACAATGTCAAGTTAATCAGCATCAAAACACGTCCAATTTTTAATTTTTGTAGTGTAAACTCTGAAAAATGCTTGTAAAAATATAAATTGAGGGAAATATAAACTAATATGGCAACTTATGGAGACACCAACCACTACCTGTGTGTCTTCAGCAAGGTATTTTATTCATATAAGATGCTTTTGTTGGTGACCATAACAAGAACAAGTGGGAAAGAGCCTAAAGCCAAATTCCAAAACAGAATCTAAGAATGAGTGTAAAGGAAGCAAAACTATCAAGTATAAGCTGTTCCTTTAAGAAGGTGGCAAATAGAAGAAAGAGAGGATAGGCTCCTACAGATGACCAAGAGTTTGTTTTACTGCGCTACCTACTTTAAGATTAATGAATGAGCTTCAGACTGGTTCACAAATCTTATGACGCTAAGTACAAAACATTTTTTTTAAGTGTATTTGTTTAAGTAATCTCTACATCCAACGTGGGGCTTGAACTCATGACCCTGAGATCAAGAGCCAAATGCTCTATTGACTGAGCCAGCCAGATGACCCTAAGTGCAAAACTTTTTAGGTTTGTGCATTTGTATCTTTTTCTGTAGATGAGGTTTATAACATATCTACAGGCTAGTCTAATGGCAGAATTTGAAGTTGGAGAAAAAGGTGAAAAGTGATTGATCAAGGTCCCAGAGGAAGCAGGTAAGAAAAAGAATCAGGAAGAGAGGAGAAAAATAAATCTTAGGAAGGAGTAAAGATTTCAATTTTGGTCATTTTAGAGCAGAAAGCCTAAATAGGGAGAGAGAGATAGTCTTAAATAACCACATTAAGAAGTCCTGCAAAACTACTTCAAATTTTGTCTTGGTTTTACCCCAGCTTTCTCAAATTTTTTTTTTCTAAATATAACTTCTATGTAGAAAAATGTTTCTGTTAAACAATATATTACATTTTGTAAGAACACTGATTATAAACTGATTTATTAACAGGTACTAATTAAGCAGTTAATATAAGCTAATTATGCTCAGTACTATGTTTTAATATTCTTACACATATTTACTTGAACCAAGACCAGAACTATGCAAAGAAAGACCTAACTTTATAGGTCTAACTTTAATAGGTATAACTTTAATAATTTTAGAAGAGGAGCCCAATTACTAATGTGCAGATACCAAAGTAAGGAATCAAGAATCATGGAAAATCAGGTAAATACGACACCACCAAACTAATAAGGCTGCTATAACCAACCCTAATGAAATGGAGATCTATGAATTGTCAGACAAAAAATCAGACTAATCCTCTTAAGGAAATTTAGTAAACTATAATAAACCGCAGACAGACAACTAAATGAAATGAGGAAAACAATGCATGAGCAAAATGAGAAGTTTGATAAGGAAATAGCAACCATAAAAAGAAAAGAAAAGAAAAGAAAAAAGAAAAGAAAAGAAAAAAGAAAAGAAAAAAGAAAAGAAATCCTAAGGCTGAAAAGTATAATAACTAAATTGAAGAATTCAAAAAGAGTTTCAAAAGTAGAGTTGACCACGCAAAATAATCAGTTACCTATAATATAGGACATTGGAACTTATCCAACCAAAGAAACAAAAAGAGAAAAGAATAAGAGTGAAGAAAGCCTATAGGAATTATGGGATATAATGAAAAGAAACAATATTCACATTTTAGGAATTCCAGAATGAGAATAGAAAGAGAGGGCAGAAAGCATATTTAAAGCAACAATGCATAAGTACTTCCTGAAGCTGGGGAGAGAAATGGAGAGCCAGATCCATTAGGCCCAAAAGACTCCAAATAGGTTGAACCCAAATAGGGCTACACCAAAACATATTCTGATTAAATTTTCAAAAGTCAAGATAAAGAAAGAATTTTAAGAACAGCAAGAGAAAAGAGAGAAGGTACATACAAGGGACCCCTATAAGCCTACTTGTAGATTTTTCAACAGAAACTTTTTAGGCCAGAAGAGAATAGGATGACGTATTCAAAATTTTGAAAGAAAGACTTCAATAGCCATCAAAGCTGTCCTTCAGAAACAAGGGTGGGATAAAGATTTTTTTCCAAAGAAAAGCTGAGTTCATTACCCCAGACCCGTTCTACAAAAAAATGCTAAAGGGAGTTCTTTCAGGGGAAGTAAAGGAATGCTAATTAATATGAAAACATGAAAAGATAGTATAAATCTTATTGGTAATGGTAAATAATTTTAATATATTTAGTACATTTGGGAATCTTTTCTTTCATACCCATCATGAATGATTTATTTTCTGCCTAACATGTCCAAGTCCTCATTGCGCTTTACATTAAGTAGTCACAATTACTAAGAAGGCTGTCTGTTTTGCAATGTTACACTATTCCCTTTAACCTGTCTATATTTATTTTATTCTAAAGTAGATGTCTGGAAATGGCATTGTTGTTCTGCTATTGTTCTAATTATTCCTTAATAACCTGTAATTCAAAGTTAATAACAAGAGAATATAACATTTATTAAGCAATTACTATGTTAAGAGCCTTATATTCATTGCATTGTTTGATCATCCCAATGACCTTAAACATAGGTATATTATGATCTTGTTTTAATGATAACACATGGAGACCCATGGGTGGCTCAGTCGGTTAAGCATCCAACTCTTGGTTTCAGCTCAAGTCCTGATCTCAAGGTTCGTGAGCTCGAGCCTCAAATCCCGGTCTGTGTTGACAGTGCAGAAACTGCATGGGATTCTCTCACTCTACCTCTCTCTCTGTCCCTCTCCAGCTCGCGGTCTCTGTCTCTCTCAAAATAAATAAATAAACTTTAAAAAAATAAAGGTAACACATGCAACAATTCTGGAATCTCCAAAGTCATGCTGAGCCATAGTGGTAAGCACAATATGTTCTCTGAATCCTTGGGTGTTATATTCTGAGCATGTGAATACATACATGTAGATACATCTGGGAAGAAGATACAAATTAAACAAATAGTGACACAACTAATAACCTAATTACAAAAATTAATATGAAAGCCCATAGCTGGGGTAGCTATCTTTATCTGGTAGGTGACAACAAAGAGTTCCTTAAGGATTTTAAAAATGAAGGATAAATAGTTGAAGGGAAAATAAAACAAGAGACAAAATGGTTTGAGATACTGTTGGAGCAGAAGCTCAGAATGAAATGATAGTTAATTCTTTCTGTTTTGAATACATGCTAAAGGGGGAAAAGCTGGTTTCTTCACCATTTATAAACATTTTGGAATGCTGGAATCAGATGATTCGCTATTTACCTTAGCTGATGTTTATTGTAAAAATTGAGATAGTGTTGGCAGGATATGAATCCTCCTAAATTTTTTTCATTCCAAGTTGACTCTTGGTTCATTCAAGATTTGTTCTATCCATCAGCTGTGATGGGGGTGTGGGGTGGCGGAGGCAGAGGTCGTGAGAGAGTCACATTCTGTTTCTTCAAGGGATGGAATTACTTCTGGAAAAGGGAACATAAAATCTGCAGAAAGGCTTCACTGAAAGTGGGCGTGGAATTTGGAAAAAGATACATAGGTGAATTTCTCAGGATATGGTTATAAATGCAATATTCACTTAATGAGAGAAGAACCGATTTAAAATTTGGTGGGTTTCTGAAAGTTCCTCCCATTTTCCCAGTTGAGAAGATAGAGATGCCATCTCTTTGGAGAGTCATCTCAAGAACAGTTGTTTTGTGAAATCTCTCACTTCAAGTCTGTTTTTACTTCAGATAGGATAAAGAGATGAAACAGCAGTTGGGGGGAGAGAAAAGACGTTGTTTATATCTTCCTGTTAGTGTGATAACTTCCTAGGAAATTCTGTGTCAATTCTATTTTCAATCAATTTTAAGTTTTATTAAGATAAAACATAAGCATAGTTTAAAAAGTTAAGCCGTCCTAAAAGGCTTATAGCAAAACCTTCTCATCTTCTTAACTTTTCTTCCCAGTAGGCAACCCTTTCAATCATTTTAGCTGATATTTTCATATACAATCTGTTACTGAATTTACACATACTGATGTGATTGATTCATCAATATTAAATATTACCTATCACATTTCTACTATGGAAAACTTACCATTTGCCCTCTCTTCCACCCCCTCTCCAAGCAAACATCCTGCCAATGTGGGTATATTGCACTGATAAACCCACATTGTTTGCTTTCATGATAAGATTCTGCTAAGTCCAGGGCAGTACTATAATTGTAGTCCTTACATATATGCATTTTTGTTTTTTGCAGAATTAATATTTGGATAACTTTTAAATTAAAAAAAATTAACCATTGGCTAAGTATTTTCACACCCTTCAAAAACTCTGTAAAATGCCTCCATATACCTCAGTGTACCCCTAGCTCAAATCTGGACTGGCTGCTCCTGGGACCCATAGTTCATCTCTCATTTTGGCACATTCATTGTCATCATTAGGAAATGCCTCTTTGCATTTCTAATATTTTGAAACCCTGCTTATTGGATCCCAGGAGCATTTTTGTATTGTTTCCTTCTTAGATCACATTGTCCAATAACTTCTTAAGTAGGAATGCATAGATGAAAAAGTATTATTTCCATTATAGATGGCAAATAAATTTTGCGAACTCCAATGTCTGAAAATCATTTACATTCTTCTCATATATTAACTGATGGTTAATATAGATTTGAGATAATTTTACTCTAGAAATTTGAATTTGCTACTTCTGGGTTTCAAAGCCTTCTGGATTCCAAAGCTGCTATTAATAAATCTTTTATTGTTTATAGCCCAATGCCTCATTGTTGTTGTTTTTAATCTATAGAATATATTAGAACTTCACTAGTTTTCCCACCAGTGTCATTTTCCTGCTTCAAGATCTAATCTAGAATTCCATATTATATCCACTTGTTGTGTCTCCTTAGTATCTGTAGTCTATGACAGTTCCTAGGTCTTCCTTTGACTTTAGTGACTTTGACATCTTTGAAGAATACTGACCAGTTATTTTGTAGAATATCCCTCACTTTGGTTTTGTCCTATGTGTTCTCCTCATTAAAGTGAGTTTATGCATACTTGACAAAATACCACAGAAGTGGTATTGATGCCTTCTCAGTGCATTTTATCACCAAGAAAAAATTTTAAGATAATCTAGAGAGTTCCCATATACCACTGCTCCTATTCTCCACACACAGTTTCCCCTATTATTTGCATCTTAAACTAGTATGGTATATTTGTTATAATTAATGAACCAATATTGGTGCATAATTATCAAGTGAAGTACATAATCAATTCAAATATCATTTGTTTTTAACATAATGTAATTTTTCTATTTCAGAATCCCATCCAGCTCACCATATTTACATTTAGCTGTCATATCCTTAAGCTTCTTTTGGATGTAACAGTTTCTGAGACTTCCTTCTTTTGTTTTTCTTAACAGTTTTAAGTATATTGTAGATTGTTCCTCTATTGGAATTTACCTAAATTTTTTTCTTAGTCTGGGGACATGCATTTTGGGAAGAAGATGACAGATGTGAAATGCCATTTTCACCAAGTCGTACCAAGAGTTCATACTATCAACGTGATTTGTGACTGTTGATGTTGACCTTGATCACCTAGCTGAAATAATGTTTCTCAGTTTTCTATACTTAAAAGCTACTCTTTTTCTGCATTTTCATACTTTACGCTTTGGAAGGAAGTTGCTATGCCCAGCCCACATTTAAGGGGTAAAGAGTTACTCTCCCTCTCCTTTAATGTGGTATATCCACATAAATTATTTAGAATTCTTCTGCATGGTATATTTGTTTCTCCTCCCACATTTATTAATTTATTCAATCATTTATTTATATCGGTATGGACTCATGGATATTTTATACTTTGAATTACAATCCAACACTACTTTATTTTGTTGCTCAAATTGTTCCAGCTTTGATCATTAGTAGTTCTTTCACTTGGCTTTCATGTCCCTTTGCTTTGACACACCCCCATTAATGTGAGGGCTGGTGTTTACTTCTTCTTCTTCTTTTTTTTAGCATTCCCTTATTTTCTGTCATTACAAGATGCTCCAGATTTACCCTGTATACTTCCAGGCCTGGTCCTAGAAACAGCCATTTCTCAAAAGAGGCCTGGTTAATTTTGATTGGAGAATGATATTGCACTCAAGATTTGGGCAATAGGTATACTAACCATCCCTTGCACTTTAACTCACTTTTTTTGTTCTATCTAGGTGTTTTTTTAAATATTTATCCAAAAATTCTAATATTTCATGATGATTTTCTTTGGTTGAGGAACTATTTTCATTTAAACTGATTGGTTTTCTATGGGTCCGTTCACTTGGAAGACACAGGCTCTTCAATTCTAAGAAATTATCGTGTTATTTATTTACCAATTGGCTCTCACTTGTTCTCTGTTCTCTCTTTCTCGAATTCCTGTCAGCTGAAGGTTGAAACTTTGGAATTTATTCTCGAATTTTATTTTTAATATCTTGCCATCCAACTCTTTGTACATGCTTGGTGGTTTCCACAATTTTATTATCCAAACTCTTTTTTCATTACCATCATCATCATTGTCATCATCTATCATAGATAAAGATTTCAAGAGATCTTTCATATACTGTTCCTTTAAAATAGGGCATCTTATTCTTGTTCAATGGATATATCACTCTTATTTATCATGTTAATTATATTGTCTTTGAATTTTCTTTTATGCTTTGCTCTGTCTCTAAGTCCACAGTTACTTCTTTTTATAGATTTGTTTCAGTTCCTCTCTGCCATGCTAAATACATTCCTCAAATGTTCAATGATTCTTATTTAGTGATCACTAAACAATTGGATACTCCATACATTTATGCATGTGTTTGAAGTTTGAGGGAATAAATCCTGTAGAATAGAAGGCTTTATTCTAGGATAATCCAGTAATCAGTCAGCTTTTTTCTTGAAGACACCAAACTGCCAGAATCAATGGGCCTATCCTGTGGGATAGATCATGTTTTCTAGAGGAAGATGCTAGAATCTGTCTTCTGAAATATAAAATGTAACTATTAGAATTCTGGGCATTGTTGAAGGCAAAGAACCTGGGAAGAAGGGAGTCTCAACATTAAGAATACAAGTTTTTACTAATGTTCCTCTTTTCAGTCCAGCACCTTACTTCATTCTCCTTTGTGTTTAGTATTTCGGATTTCTAGCCTCTGCAATCCCAATTTTCTAGAGAACATATCTTTCACCAAGAGTTGAAGAAGAGAACAGTTAGCAGAATGGGCTAGAGTTGGGCCTCCTGTGGCCTAAAGATTTTCAAATAGCTTCCTTTTTATAGCACCCAACTTTGCCCAGTTGTATGGTAACCAGGTGTCTTCAATACCTGAGATTTTCTAGCTGTCTGCAGAAAAGATTAGTTTCTCTCACCAGTATCACTCTCTATAGGCAATTAGGTTCAGACTTCTTTGTTTCACTTTCCTAAATCATTTATTTTAATGTTTTTCATCTACATTTCACTTCATGTAACATTTTGATGTTACAAATGTTACATAGGTTCTTAACAGAAGACCATGGGGGAGAGGAAGGAAAAAAAAAAGATGTTAGAGAGGGAGGGAGCCAAAAACATAAGAGACTCTTAAAAACTGAGAACAAACGGAGGGTTGATGGGGGGTGGGAGGGAGAGGAGGGTGGATGATGGGTATTGAGGAGAGCACCTGTTGGGATGAGCACCGGGTGTTGTATGGAAACCAATTTGACAATAAATTTCATATTAAAAAAAAAAACAAACAAATGTTACATAGTTTCACTGACAATCCCATTAGCAATTTCTGGTTTCTGTACTCCTTGTCTTGAAAAATTTGGGAAAGCAAAAGATGTAATAAAAGTGTTTGAGCCAACATTTTGTCAATGTTTATATATGTGTTTCTGTAAACACGGATTACAATGCATTCCATTTTTCAATTTTATATCCAATAATCAAGTATCAAGTAGTTCCTAATGAAGCTTGGCAGAAGCCCAAAATATTTTCAAGTGAAAAAATAAAATAGAAAACAAAGATAATTACAAATGTGCAATTTCTTGTCATTTATCTATAAATCCCATTGTAATTTACATGCATATATGTGAAATATGCTTATATATGTTATTTTATATATATATATATACACACACATATACATAAACATATGCATAAACATAATATAAATGCAATCCAGGTATGTATGTACATACATCCAAGGAGCTAAGAAATTGAAATCAGTTTAGAAATTTATCAACTGATAATTAATGCTCTAAAAGTGTTTTTGCCCACTCTTTTGTAGAGGAACCCAAAGAGCTTTAGCCATCTATGGTCTATTATTTCATTTCTAAGAATTGCTAATAAGCAAGCCATTTGTTGTGTTCCTCTGACACTGTTAAACAACTCTTTACAGTTTTATTCACTGTCCAGATTCTTATAGTTCTGGAACCTGGGATAGAGTGGAAGACTGTGGCAAGATTTTCTTAGAATAGATCTAAGGAACTTGAGCATATAAATGGAATCATAAGTAGAATGCTATACACATAAAAATAGTAATAAGGAACTGATGCTGGCTTTGTAGCACTGTCTTTATGTAGGTATATGAGGATAACAAAAAGAGAAAGGATGGGGTCACCTGGCTAACTCAGTCGGCAGAGCATGTGACTCTTGATCTTGGGGTTGTAAGTTTGAATGCCATGATGGATGTTATAGCGCCCCTAATTGACTAAAACAAAAAGGATTCTAGGTATTTGCCTATATATTGCACATGACATGTAGAAAGCTAACTAGTATTTGCTAAAAAAAAAAAATCTTAAAATCTTTAAAATTCAAATGATTCAGGGAGACATTTTCTACAATATGATTTACATTATATTCATCCTGAAAGATCTCTAAACCTGGATTTTGACAACAATCCCAAACCAATGTCTAGTACCTCTTTGATGCTGAGTGTTTTATTTCTTTGAGTGCCCTGGTATTCCCCATAGATATAATTGAACTTTCTTGTTTTTACTATTTCCTTTCAGGGAGGCCTGTGATTTATATCAAGATTCTACAGCCAGGGGAAATTTTCATACCTATAGATGACAAAAGCATTAAAGAATATAAGCACCAGAGTTTAGGCAAAATGAAAGCAGAACAATAAACAATTGTCATGTTATTCATATTATGTGTGCTCTATGATCTATTTCTATGATGAATCACTACATTGTTTTGAGAAGCACATAGGGAATTAGAGGCATGCTTGCTGCTCATTCCATTAGCAAATTTACTGGCTACATACTATATTACAGCGTGTGTTCTAAGTGCTACTTCATAGCAGGGGACAAGCAAGAATTGACATGCAGCATTCATTCTGATAGAATAAAACAGAAAATAAACAACTAAGCAATTGATATTTAGCATGCTAGATAAGTGTTATGGAGAAAAACAAACCAGTTGCTAGCTATGAGAAGATTCAAAATGTGGAAATTATAGTTGAGATGGAATAGAGAAAAAGATCATCTGTTAGGGAGGAAACCAGAAGCTAGACTATTAGATGTTTCATCCAAATGTTGTTGGCATCCAAATGGATGGGAAAGTTATTAACAATACTAAGAGTCTGGATAAAAGAGAAGACTGTCAACCAGAAAGTAAATCCGTAATAAATAAGAATTTCCATAAAGTTAAAAGATGAATGCTAGACGAGAAGAAGAAAAAGATGGCACACGTAGAGAACATATGTTCAAGAGAGGAATTTTGATTTGTTTGCATTTTGGAAGAATTGCTTAAGGTTTTACCAACCCTGGATGTGGTGATGTGGAATCAGAATAAAAATAAGAGTCTCATCCACACTCCTGACACTGACGTCTTTGAGATTAGAAAAAACAGCCCCACTTAAGTAGCTCCAAGGAAAATAATTCCCCTAGGGGCCGATCAGGTTCAAGTGTAGTGTGATAAAGCAGGTTTTTCTTGATAAGGCAGGATATGCAGGTCTGGAGCTTCCACCTTCTAAATACATACTTAGGAAACACAGCTTAGAAAACATGATTATAAGGTTCTTAAGGAAGAAGTGTGGAAAACAAACAGCTTCCCCTTGCTAAACAATTCAAAAGAATCTCATCAACTCATTATTAGGAGCATAATAATTGCCAAAATATGTCAACTCAACTTAGCAATATTATCTAACAATGGTGGCAACAGATTTGCTCCAGTACAACAACAAAAAATGATTGCCCAACTCAGAAGATAAATCCAACATCGTTAGTTTCCCTTCTATTTGTCTCTTGTTTCTCTTACTGGTTTGTACAACATCATGAGATTAGTTGCCTGTTCACTATGCATTATACAAAGCAGTTTATGTCAAGTATCTTATTTAAGCTTTAAAATATTTAATATTAAATTTGTTAAATGTTTCTTATGTTTGAATGTACTGAAATATGCATAGGTTTTCCTGGGTGAAAGGAATACATAAGTTGGGTTACCCCAAAGGAAACTTCTATGCATTAGAAAATTCACTTGTACTGTCATCACAAAGTGTGGGAAAGAGAAGATGGTAATCTGTACATTGTCTACTAAAAAGAAATCAAGTGGATGTTTGACACTATGAAGTAATTGTTAATTTTTAGGTATGATAATAGTATTGGATTGTATTTGAGGGTGGGTTATATTTTAAAAGTTTTTATTCAGAAGCTTATGTTGATATAATTTTGGACAAAATGATACGATGTCTGGACTACTTTGAAGCTCAACCAAGGTTTGAGGGCAAGTATAGATAAAACAAGATTGGCTACATGTTGACAATAGTTGAGGCAGAGTGATTGAGGCAGAGTGATGAGTACATAGAAGTTTATTATATATTCCTTGTATTTTTGTTTAAGTTTGAAATTTTTTATAACGTGTAGAATTTAAACCAGGAAAGTACATGTCACAAGGCCTCTTCTGTGAATCATGGATGAAGCATGCAGTCTCTGACATGATTTGCACAGAACCAATGTCAGTTTAGTTCCACTTTGCCCCTCTGTCCCACACGTTGGAATATAAACTTGGAGCCTCTTAGAAACATACATGATTTCTTTTCCCTTTTCCTCATTTTTGTAATCTTTTCTTGGTGTGTTGTAGAAATCTTTCTTTCTTTCTTTCTTTTTTTTTTTTTTTTTTTTTTTTTTTTTTTTTTAGGAAACTTCATTTTCAAACAAGACAGGGTTATAAAATGAACGTTCTATGGCATAGCAAAGTTTCCAAAGTCCACTTGGGAAAAAAGGTCCAACACCTTTTCCCTTCACCCCCAGACTTCACTGTTGCACACCAGTTTTTCCAGGTATGCATAATGTTTTCCTCTGCCCTTCGTATCTCAGATCACCAGAGTGGGAAAGAAATCTAGAGTGAGGTTGTGGTTAGCTCCAAGCCATGCTTTCCTAAACAGCTACCCCCCCCGCCCCCACCCACGTCCACCCCCACGCCTAAGCAAAGTTCAGATTTGAATGCAGGCTGATAATTGCCCCTGACAAGCTCTCCTGGGCAAGGCGAGAGAGAAAGCACCCAAAGGCTAAAACTTGAGTTGTTCCCCTTCCTCTCTTTCCCGGCCCTCTCCTCCCTCCTATTCCCACCGCTACACAGTCAAAGCTGCATCCCGCCCTGCCTCTTCTCTCCATCCTTCCTGCCCTCGCAGAACTCTCTCTCCTCCCCCTCCTCAGCGATTCCCTCGTTTCGCCCCCTCCGTTCCCTGGCAGCTGCGGAGGAGATGTTCAGCAGCTGCCTGCCGTTCTGGCCTCAGCAGTGGCGGCTGCTGGTCTCTGTCTCCATCACCCCGCCCACGTCCGCTCCGGAGGAAGTCTCGCACCGGCCTGGGAATGAGGGCGGGGGAGAGGGTGGCTTGGCTCCGAGAGGGGAGGGAGGAGTGGGAAGGACACAAAAACAGCTTCAAGGCGGCAGGCGCTGCTCCACTGCGCATCTGGCCAGAGGGGTCTCTGGATCTGTGGCTGAGCAGCCGCCCCAGAGACGCAGTTTCTAGCTGGCAAGTCAGTGGGGCCCATTTACCAAGGAGCCGTCGTGGCTTGAGTAGCATCAGCCGGTGAGGGCAAACGCCAGCTTAGCAGCACCTCCTGAGCAACCAGAACTCAGGAAGCCAGAGTGATCCTGGATGAAAAACAAGCCCAGAAGGAGAAAAGAGATCCAGCCAGTTCTGCTTCTCAGGGTTCCCTCAGGTGCTGTTGGAGACCAGACACATGGTAGCAAGTAAGTCCCTTTTCTTGCTCTGTGCCCAACCCCCGGGATGGTGATAGCGGCCATCTGCTGCCAGCCTTTACCACCCACCCCCCAGCCCGCCCCCAGCCCGCCCCACCCCATACACACCCTTAGGGTCTTCAGCAGTAAATTTAGATTCTGGACCTGAATTAAGCAAGCTACTTCAAGAGCAGCAGTGGTCTGCAGATGTTTACTGTGCATTGTGTATGTGGTCAGTTTTTCTCATCCACCAGGTAAGCTTCGGAAGCCCAGATGCTCTGTTAGTATAAAATTTTAGTCATAATGGCAATGACTTTTAGGTTCCATGACACAATGATGGAATGGAAGGAATAAAAGCTTACACAGGATGGAGTATACTTCGAAGGAATCTTGTCTCTTATTTTAAGTAACTTAGTGATTTTAAGATTGGTGCTTTTCACGTATGAATCAACAGTATAAAATTAGAGGCATAGATAAAAAAATTAAAAATAAAGAAAAATAGAAAATGGGAAATGGTGTGCCCAGTTTAAAAATTTTTTTTCAACGTTTTTTATATATTTTTGGGACAGAGAGAGACAGAGCATGAACGGGGGAGGGGCAGAGAGAGAGGCAGACACAGAATCGAAGACAGGCTCCAGGCTCCGAGCCATCAGCCCAGAGCCTGACGCGGGGCTCGAACTCACATCACAGATCGCGAGATCGTGACCTGGCTGAAGTCGGATGCTTAACCGACTGCGCCACCCAGGCGCCCCTGGTGTGCCCAGTTTAAATGGCTTGACATTTTGGTATTGTTTGTATCAACAGGTTTGTTGTTGTTGTCATTGTTGTTGTTGCCTTGTTTAGGTCTATAAAATACATACTTTCTAGAGGTTTTCTCCTAGAAGTGATGATGTATTCATTGTGACTCTGGTTGTATGTTGCCTCGAATACTTAGGATATTGGTGAAAGCAGGAAAAACAATAAAAAACATGTGGATATGCTCCCTTTATTAATGGAAATGATGGAGTCAAATTTGGATATTGGTCAGAAAACTGTCTTGAAATGAAAAGGCTGGGTGGTACTTTTTGTGGATACTTTTCTTCCTGCCTCTTGTTCAGGAGAATAGCTTATGGCAGAAGGAAAAAAAAAGAAAGGAATCTGGGCCCTATAATAAATAGAGTCCTATGCACCTGCCATTTTCCAGCCCTAATTAAAGTTTCTACAGTCCAGCTGCTAGTTTTACAAATAAAGATAAGACCCATAGGTAATTTGTTGAGGTTACTTGGCTAATCAAAAATGAGCTAAAAGTCCAATGAAGAAGACTTTGAGATTTAGAATGATAAAGATGAATTTTCATTTTCAAAAATGAAAAGAGTTATTTAACTTTTGATTAAGCTTTATTCTTCTTATTTGTAAATGACACATCAAAAACTTGCATATCCTGTTAAGGACTAAATGACACAAATTACATTAAGGTTTTGTGACTATAATATCATGTGTAACTGTTGCTTGTATAAGGGATCATTTTTGTGTTTTTATCCACTTCACTATTCTAGCTCTCATTTTATGTCTAGTTCAATATAAACATAAAAGGATCTTTGACAGCCTCACTACAATGCACTAAAGGAAAAGAAATTCAAATCCAGATCTTGATCTCTCCAGGTCCTGATCTCTTACCTCTACAGTTTAAAGTATATTCTAAAACATGAGACTCTATCCTCAAAAAATTGTGTGCCATGGTTAACAATTCATATTTAAATACTTTCAAATATTCTCAAAATATGTGTTACCCTCCTCTTTTTAGTTTTAAATTTTATGTTAGGTATGTGGTCTTACTTCCTTGGGATGTAAGTATATTGGATATTGCTGAATTTATTTGGTCCAATAATTAATATAGGAGAAGTGAAAGTTTAGGTACAATATTCTATTCTTAACTGCTGGGGTTCATTATAATCCTGGACTCAGGTAAGAGCTACTGTGAGCCCCTTCTTTCCCATCGATGTGTTTGAAAATTATAAAACCTGAAATTGGGTATAGTCTCAGGAAAAGGGACCTATAGACCCCAGATAATATAAGCAGGCCCCAGAACCTGCTGCTGTCCATAAGTCTCCACTAGAGATGAGAAGGTAGAACCAAACAAGCACCTAGGAACTGGGCATTCTGTCTTACAACCTCCTGTGGGAAAGGGTCTGTAGGGTAGTTGATATACACTCCCACTAATTTTGCCCAGGTAGGATGAAGCACTCTGGAAATGAAAACAACCTTACTTAGGGAGGAAGTATCCCAGTATGCCTCAGCCCTAGATCTCATTATGACAGGATCTACACCACAACCAGAGTACTCAGAGACTGACTGACAACCCTGTATCTACCAAGACTCTGTCTTGAAAGCTTATGGTGGAGGCATTAGTATAAAAAGGACGTTCTTGATTTCTGGGAGGCTGGTCCTACCATTTTCAATAACCAACATTATTTGGTCATTTGTGAGAGGACATCTGTAAGCTCCACCCATGCTGACTAACTATCAGCAATGCAGTCACCCACCATATGAATTTATACAGACAAATCTCATTTTTCCTGGAGTTGGCCCCTTTCTCTTCTATTAGTGTCGGCTAACCAAGGTCAGGCAAGTAAGCCCTCACCTCCACAATGCTGCAAGAGGAAACCTTTAAGAGAACATTTTCATGTGAGGGCTTGTAGGGATGTTTTTCATCTGGTCAGTATCTCTTGACCCAACTGGGATTATGATTTCCATGTTATTTGTTCATTCATTTCTATTTATAAATCAGGCTTATTCTAGTTGTACTCCATGCTGATGGGAGATCTCTCCTCTGTCTGGCAAACAGTTATCCCTGTTGTATATGCAGTATTTCTGACTGAATTGACTCAACTTATTGCTAGCTGAGGATAACCACTCTGTGGACAGCTTTGATTGTATGCCAGCTAGGTGCCAGACTGACTATCAGCATTAAACAAAATCTCCGCCTCACCCCCTAACTGCTCCTCACTGCCCAGGCCAGAGAAATTATGACTTTTAAAAGTCTGAGATTAAGACAGAGCATTTGGTTTTAAACTAGAACCAGAAGATGCTGATTTGGGGGCCATAGTTCCTGATTGAATATATAGTACTGAGTAGAATATTTCTTCCCTTCTACTTCAAATGCCAGAGTGAGGCTCCTGATCCACCAGTCTCTGATTCTTGGAGTTCTCCCAGAGGTTGCAGGGTCCAACCACCTGATTACAGGCTAGAACTTTGGTTCTGGTCCATATTAGTCTCACCCTGACATGTTTCAAAGTTGCTGTCCAATTTGAAAAGGGAGTGGGTATCTTTGTGCTAGATTCTACATTTGAAAAGCTGGAATAGTTTTGGGGTGGGAGTAGATCCTGGAAATGCAGACCAACTCTTGCAGAGTGATCAGGAGCAGAGGCAAGTGGCCAATTCTAAGAGGCCTCCAGCGTTCCAGTGAATGTACCAGTTGGGGAATTTTTTTTTTTTTTTAATTTTGCATTTCACAGATCTGGTCACATCTAAAACCATAGCCCAAAAGTTCTCAGGATTCCTGATGGCTATAGAAGCTACACGCATAACAATCTCTCCTTTGTATTACTCTAGCAAGGGCAAGAATTCATTCTTCCTTCCTGAGCTCTTAAATGGCCTCTGGCCAGTTTCTTCTGGTCAAGGGTCTGACTGACTAGGGTCACAAGAACAATTAGTTTTGTAAAGATTCTGGCCTTTCCCCAACATGCTTGTTTTGGTGGGCTGGACAGGCACAGCTTGGAAGTTATTGTTGTATCCATAGAAATAAGTGAACCATGCTTGTGAACCATGAGGTTGCCATAGAGAAGCTCAAGTGAGCATACTTAAAACCAGGGCAGCTTTCCTTCATGTTCCTGGAAGCCTTCCCCCTCTCCATTGCTAGTCATAATGGCTCAGCCTGGTGAAACTCCATCTTACACAGTGACTTACTGTCCTGCATCTCCTCAGGGCTTTCAAATGTCCACTGAGCTTACCTTGGGCTGACTCAGGTAAGTGAATTTGAGACCAGATGCTGAGATTTTGTCATGACATTTTTTTTCCAGATTTCTTCTCTTCAGTTTAAGTTGTACCACCCTGTACTCCTCCTGTCTGGAAGGAAGACACTTACAAGGACCCCAGCTCCTGGTTATTTTAATGAACCATTGCTAGAATCCAAGTTTACTAGATCTGGGGGGAATTCAGTTCTCAAAAGAGAAATTTTTATTTAAGGAGAGATGGGACCTGTCTGCTGGGATTTTTGGTGGTGCTCATTTATTTACAAAGCTGTTTTCCTAGCTTTTGAATCCAGAAGGATGGCTGGAATAAAATTCTTAAGGAATATTACCAAAACAAAATGGCAATACTTATGTTTTTGAGAAAGTTACTTATTTACAATTTTCCTCTGCAAGATGATATGTTCTAGGAATACTTGGCTGAATTTGTCAGAAGGAGTGGAGTCCAGAATTAAGTGGATATATTGAAGCCAAAATAGGCTGACCTGGGAGCAAAGCAGAGCTACAGGAAGATTTCAGGTCCAAGGACAAAGGAGAAAAAGTCAACTAAGTCTGGCAAGATAAACTGTATGCTAGGGAGAGGTAAAAGAGTAGGAGTTAGGTAATCACAACTAAGGAAGTAAGAAACTCAAGTGGAAAAACGATCCCAAAGCAGAAAACCAAGTAAGCTTAAGTCAAAATGAAGAGACAGCTTCAAAATTCCAGGTGGCTTGGTGCCACTCTGATCAATCTGTCCTTTATTTCTGAGTCTTCAGTGTGTAAAGTCTCCATCTCTGGATTTTGGTAATACATATACGTGGTAAACTATGTTCAGGTTGGATAGAAATATGACAAAATCCCCTGAAATTTTTTCAACCCCTTTCCACAGATGTAACAGCTTACTTTCTCCAGAGGGGAAACATGCACGCACTAGCATATATAACAGTATGCATATAATTCCTATAAAATACCTTATTCAAAGGTGAACAATGAAAGCCATTTTCAACATAAAGTTTTTTAGTAATCTATTTTGGAAATCTTTTCATATGAGCACAGACATAAAAATTCTTCATTATTACTAAATAGTGTTCTATATAGCAGCATACTGAAATTCATGGTTTTAGCTCCTTAGGGTGGACTATTTGATTGTCCACCCTAAGGTGTTGCGATTAACATCTTTGCAAATGTGACATCTCAAACTCCAACAAGAATATTCGTAAGACAACTTAATTGCTGGGCCAAAGAGCACATGCAACTTTATTTTAGAAACTATTGCTAAACAGAAAAAAAAAATGCTTGTTTACACTCTCAGGTAAACTGTATGAGGGTGTACATTGCTTCCATATCGAGGTTGCATCTGTTAAGAAGAGTCTCAGTGATGTCTTCTAGAGCTTTACTGTAAACATAATTGGTTCTTTTAATTTTTATCCATATATATCAGAATTTCATGAGCTTCAGTCATCTTTTCTCATAGCTTTCGGCTTCCTAAAAGACAATGATATTATTTTTGTATTCTCCATAAGAAAAAAAAAATCAATGCCTGTAATATCATTTGAGTTCTAAACTCTGGAGAAAAAAAAGGTCATAGAAAGCTCTAAGGGAAAAGGCTCGGCACCAGAGAATTTAGCTCTGAGTCATTATAGAATGTGGGAAGGATGAAGTATAAGCCATAATGTATATATGAAGTGCATTTAAGTGGTTTCAGTGAACAAAAATGTCAACCTAAATTGGTCATGTCACCAAAGCAGGTATGCTTCCTATGTTGTCAACAATATAGATTCTGTTTAATGATCACATCAACTCTGTCTCCTTCACTTATGCATGCAGTACCTTCCAGTCTCAAGTTAATTTGTTTATCAGTCTTGTCATTACTCTTGTTACTTTTTTTTTTTTAGAGCTATCTGAATGTCACTGGCACAATAGGCTCGATGCATTGTTTATGTCTGATTGAGAGTGTAATTGTTTGAAAATACTTTGGAAACTAAGCGAGAAGTCTTTTTACCCTTTACTTCCTATTTCATGTCAGAGTAAAATTGGCATTTGGGATATTATCCTTACTCTGTGGATCTACTGTCCTGTTTTTATTTTGCCTCATTTTTCTTCATTTATATTATCTTGCTATATGGCCTACATTCTTGTAAGCTACTCTAAATCTTTTAGTAAATACATTAGGAGAGTAAATAAATATCTATCATCTAGTATAGAGTGGAACATTTCATAATTCTCTTTGGCAAAGCTAACCTAGCTCATCCCTAGGATCAGCTCCAGCTTCCCAGAAAGCATAGAGGTTGATTATTTAGATGCTGTGCTTTCCATTCCCTAAGGTAGGAAAAAGGTAAGAAAGCTGTGGCTGTCCTGGGAATTCACCTCCTACATGTGCAGAATCTGTCTGCCCAGCCTGACCACATGCCTGTCAGGCTCCACTCAGGGAATCAAACTAAGGGATGGGGAAGCAAAAGGGAATGAGATAAGGAGAGAGGAAAAACATCTGGCATGTTTCTTTCTTGGCTGTCCTTCATTGTCTCTGAGACGACACAGCTACAGTTGCCGATATACAATATTCTCCATATAGCCTCTTCCCTAGGAACTCAGATAAAGAGGCTGAGCATTGGCTCACTTCTTGGATGGCTGTGTCATTCATCATGCAATTAAAGATGCTTTGGAAAAGGAAAGAGAGTGCTATTAATAATTAGCTCTCAACACTAAACATGAATCCAAACTGTCCCCCAAACTGTGACTTATGGCCATGCTACTTAAATATGAGATCAGATGTATTGCAAATTATCTTGGAAGGAACTGGAAGTAAGATAAGGTGGATGTTGCAGCTGCATTTCTTTGATTTCAAACATCAGAGCTGTTTTACACCAGGACCTCTGTGACGAAATGACAACATCTGGTAAGATCATTACCAAATAGGCATCCAGAGAATGAGGACTATTTTAGAGATGAGGGGGGAAAAGGTGCCCAAAGAAGTGAAAAATATGTGGATCTTCTGGAGAAGTTATGTTCTAAAGCAGGTATTTGCCTCAGCAATTCTAGTATATTCTCCACCTCTCGTAGTTAGGAATTCAGACAAGAAAAATCAATCCCCCAAAATGTAATGTCTCTGCTTGCTTTATAAAGGTGGGTGGAAGAAGCTTGGGTATATGCCAAAAGAGAATCTTTTTGTCTAGCAAGCTGCGTTAGATTCATCTCAAGAGGCCCACGCCCAAGGTATTCTGAAATTATCTGTTCGGGTTGGGTTGCTGCCTCCTAGATTTTCAATATTAGCACCAGGAGATTTCTAATATGCAGTGAAAGGCTGGTATAATTCAAATCAACTGCATTAAGAGGATTTTCTTTCCTTACAACTCTCAGTACCACCATCCTCTCACCGTCTCTGTCCTCTCAGAAGCCCCAGTATTTGTGAACTGCAGATTTGACTACCTTATCTAGTCAGCTGCCCGAGGTCTGGTACATTGTTGAAGGTCTTGTGCCTATCTCAAGCTAACCCAGAGCCAGACTATGGTGGGCCATACAAAACAACTGGTTTTGAACTCTTCTTCCATCTGGTCACAGATTTGGGGCATAGTTTGTGGATTTACGAGCTTAGTTCTACTGCTCAAAAAGTGGGCAACAGTGAAGGTTCATGGGGATGTAACAGTTTCATGCAGACTAAGAGGATATTCATGGAGGTCAGCTAGTTGTGAGTGTTCCCAAGAGCTCCAAGGAGAGTGCCAGTTTTGGATTTTTTTTAAACAGAAGGAAATCAGGTCTTGCGTATTGGGGGAGCCAGATGCATCAAGGACTTCAGTATTAAAGGCAAGTTATAGAGTCTGGTTGCATAACAGAGCCCCTTTGCATTCCTCTGGGAAGGAACAAAGCATATTTTTCTCTCAGTTGTTGAGCTGTAAATGGGCTCTGGTCAGAAATTTTTGGTCAAGAATATGACAGATTGGGTTCACTATAAATACAATTCTAGGAAGATCCTGGCTCCTTTACAACTTTCTCATTTTGTTGGAGTAACAAGGGATAATTCAGAAAGTCTAGAAGCCAATTTCACAAAGCAGTAGAAGTTTTGAGAACATCTGGAGACATCTGGGACATAGAGTGGTTTAGAATGTTGGGTTAGACCCCTTTCCCAGACTCACTGGTAGGAAACCAAAACCTTTCTTGTCCTGCAAGACTCAGTTGGGAATATTTGAGGCAAAACCAACTTCATTTTTGTGTTCCTGGCAACCTCACTTTCTAATGACTTTATCACTGGCATAGTGGCATCCTATTCCTAGTCAACTGCATCCCTTCCTGGTATTTCAACTGTCGCTAAGTTTTCCTTCTGTTCATTGTTCTTCATAGCTCTGCAATCAGATGCAAATAGGGAAACTTTATTATCTGACACTGTTATGAACTTCTAATTCTATTGTGTATATTGATTGTATCATTCTGAAGCTTAATGTCCTAGATTTATCTTTCCTCAAGAAGAGAGACATTAATTGTTCTGAGATTATTGGAAACTTTGACATGTTGAAGATGATTTTTAGTCCTTGTTGCTCTTAAAGCTTAGTTTTCAGAGATGACCAAGATGACTTGCTTCTTATTTGTTTAAAAGTCTGTCTCTCATTGTCCTTAAATTCAGTGACTATATTTTATCAGTAGTTCTAGTGTTGGCACTTAATAAGCATATGTTCCACAAATGATTGCTAAATAAATTATGTCAAAAAGAAACACCATTGTTAAATGTACTGCCCTATATGACATATAAAAATGAAGAACCTTTTAAAAAAATTGAAGTTCATTTTTTCCATATATCTGAAATTAAAATATTAAAATGTAGAACTACAAATAAAAACAATAACATAGTTCTTTCTGCAAGAGAACATATTCCAATAATGTACTCCAGGGATCTGACAGGGATGAGGGCAAGGGAACTAAGGAAGGATGGAGGTGAGCAATCAGAAAATCTGAAGCCACCAAAAGCCCAGAAGGGGGACCCAGAGTAGGTCAATCCTGGATCAGACACACATATTGAGGAGCCTTAGCCAAAACTGGCTGAACTCTGGGCAGAACCCAACCACAGGTAATAAAAAGATGAGAGCCATAAATCTGAAGTCATTTAAGTCAGGAAAGAGTAAAACAATAACAGGGCAAGAAAAATAGTTGGAATAAAGAAAGTGATCATCACACTGGAGTAAAGACATATAAATACAAGAAGAATCCAGGAATATAAATTAGTTATGCAATAAATGGAGCGAAGCCTGAGCCAATTTTGGAGACTAGAGCTTGCATGCTTACAGGAGTAAAGGGCTATTTTCCATCACATGGTAGGTCTGTCCAGCAAGCTGCCTTCCAATTAGTCCTCCCACATTGAAATAGTTATACCCTTGGGACATTAAGTTATTGGGTAACAATTGTGACATGTTTTAGATTATACTTATGGTAAAGAGAAATACCATCAGCTTCTTCTAAAGCTGCATGGAATCTGGGAATCTAAAAAGATGTGTGTTATGACTTATTTATCCAGGAGTCAACCTTCATCAATTTCAACCCTTCCAGCTATATCTCTGGATAAGAAAACAATGACACTTAGGGATAGGGAGGAGGGAGAAGGTTTATGAAGTGCCAGAATATTTATTTTATTTTTTTTTGAATTTAATGTTTATTTACCTTTGAAGGAGAGAGAGACAGAGTGTGAGTGGGGGAGGGGCAGAGAGAGAGGGTGACACAGAATCTGAAGCAGGCTGCAGGCTCTGAGCCGCCAGCACAGAGCCTGACGCGGGGCTCGAACCCGCAAACCGTGAAATCATGACCTGAGCCAAAGTTGGACACTCAACCAACTGAGCCACCCAGGCGCCCCGTGAAGTGCCAGAACACTTAAAGTAAGGTTGGTTTTCTTTCTCCATTGGAGATCTTGGGCTGCCACCTCACAGTCGATTAGTATGGTGTTTAAACCTAACAAGCAGAGGCAATTGTTAGAAGAGAAAGCAGAGAGAAGCAAATAACTTGTAAGCAGCACGAATAAAATCTAGAAGTCTGATGATAAAGGAGATTAAATAAATAAAGCAAAAGAAAATGTAAAAAGTGGAACTCCTTATGTATGAAAAATTATTTAAGGATGACATAGTACTGCAATTATTATAATTGAATATTATCATCACTGATTTATCAGTAAGAAACTAGGTGACATTCTGCATATTCTTTTTATAAATTCCAGGAAATAGGGCCATAATTTCAATTAAAAAGATGGTTAAACATAGGGGCACCTGGGTGTCTCAGTCGGTTAAGTGTTCAACTTTGGCTCAAGTCATGATCTCACTGTCCTTGGGTTCGAGACCTGGGTCGGGCTCTGTACTGACAACTCAGAAGCTGGAACCTGCTTCAGATTCTGTGTCACACTCTTCTCTCTACCCTTCCTCCATTTGTTCTCTGTCTCTGTTTCTCTCTTTCTCTCTCTCTCTCTCTCTCTCTCTAAATAAATAAATAAATGTTAAAAAAAAAAAAGATGGTTAAACATAAAAATACCATGCTTTAAAGGACTGAAAATAGTAATACCTAGTATTTATTGTGTAGTACCTGGCAGGCACTGTTCTATGTACTTTATACTTATTAACTCTTTCAATGCTCACATTACCGTATGAAGTAAGCACTTACTGTTTACATTTATGGTTGAAGAACTGAGGAATGGAGGGGTTAAGTACCTTGCTCAAGGTCGCAGAAAATGCTAAAGCCCAGGTTTGAATCCAGATAATCTAGCCCCAAAACCAAACTTTTTCCCAAACTTTTATTATAAAATATTTCCAACATATAGGAAAATTGACAGACCTGTATAATGAACATTCACACACCTAGAACCTAGAGTCTTCAATTGCCATTTTATAATATTTAGTTTATCATTTATCTATTTATGCATTCCTCAAACTATCCATCAATTCTTCACATTTTCATATTGTCTTTCAAAATAAGTTACAAATACCAGCAGGCCTCACGCATAAACACTTCATAATTCATATATTTAACTAGAACCCACTATTTGTTTATGGGCTTTTTAAAGTAAAACCAAGTAAAATGCACAAATTTTAAGGGTGTCATTTGATCAGTAGTCACAAATGTGTATGCCTGTGTGCTCTGAAGTCCTAATAGGCTGTTGAACATTACTATCACCCCAGAAAGTTCCATCATCCCTTTCAGTCAGTTCCTATTCCACACCTAGAGATTAGTTTTGTTTGTTCTGACACTTCATATAAAGTGGATCATGTAGTTTGTAGTATTTTCTGACAGGCTTCTTTCACTCATCATAATATTTTTGGACTTAGTCCTCCTTATGCATACCAGTAGTTCATTTTTTTATTATTTATTGTCAGACTGTGTTCTATTATATGATATGCCCGTTTTAATTTTTCTGTCTATTCATTTCATGGACAATTGGGCTATTTCCTGGTTTTGGTAATTAGCTTTATATATTTTATATTTTCCCAAATATTTATCATTTTTCTTTCTCTGCATTTCTTCTTGAAGATCTAAATTTCCATCTGAAACATCTAAAAATATCTTTGGGGCACCGGGGTGGCTCAGTCAGTTAAGCATCCAACTCTGGACTTTGGCTCAGGTCATGATCTCACGGTTCATGAGATCCCATGGTTCTCATGGGTTCATGAGATCCCAAGGTTCTCTTTAGGTTCTCAGTGGGGTGCTGCGCTGACAATGTGGAGCCTGCATAGGATCCTCTCTCCCCTTCTCTCACTCTCTGCCCCTCCCCAACTCTGTTCTCTCTGTCAAAATAATAAGTAAATTCTCTTTCTCTGTCTCTGTCTCTCTCTGTCAAAATAATAAGTAAATAATAATTAAAAAATAAATAAAAATATCTTTGTCTTTATTCTTGAAAAATACTTTTGCTTTCTGTAGAATTCTAGCTTTACCTTTTTTTCTTTCCTTGCAACACTTTAAAGACATTGCTATACTCTTCCGGTTTCTGTGTTTTTATGATGAGAAGCCAGTAATCATCCTATCGTTACCTAATATATAATATGTCACATTTCTTTTAGTGTTTTCAATATTTTGACTATGATATCTCTTTTTAATATTTTACCCATGTGGCTTAAAACACTTATTAGTAATGATATGTCAAATAACTTTCTGAATTTTTTTAAATCTCAAATGTTAAATGATAGGTAGATGCTTTTCAGTGAGCTGTCCTTAATATCATTCCATAAAGAATTTCACACATTTACAAGTACACATAATCTTTTGTGCTCTTTGGACCTCAACTATTTATATATCTATATAACTATATATCCATATTTGGTATATATGTATGTGTGTGCATATATATATATATATGCACACACATACATATATACACACATATGTATATATACATATACAGTTATATGTGTATATATGTACTAATATATACACATACATTTATGTATGTATACAAAACATATGCACAAACATATACAATCTAATTATCTTTATTAAGCCCCAGATTCAAGTTTCTAATTAATCTTTGAATTTTTCCTTTTAGGTATTTCAGATACGTATCAAACCCCAAAAATACAGAACATTACCTCTCCCATCCCTAATCTAAACTGGTACTTCTTCCATCTTCCATATTCCATATTCCATATTCTTTTTGTGGTATTGCAATCAGTCATATGATCCAGATATGTATGTATGTATATATACATGTGTATATATGTGTGTATGTGTTGTGTGCTTGCTTATTTATTTATTTATTTATTTATTTTAGCAGCTGCACCTGAAATACATGTTACCTGCTTTATTCTTACTATTAAAATAATGCTCAGAGCACCTTACCCTAGCAATCTGAGTAATTTAGATAACTACTGCCAGACTTCCTTCTAGAAAAGTTGTACCATTAACACTACCAAAAAAAGTTAATTAGAATGCTTATTTCCTCAAATCCTAGCCAGCAGTTTGCATCATGAAATTAGGACTTCCATTTTAAATTAGTATGAATATGTTGACTTAAGTTTTTTTCAAATAAGTTTCATTGTTTAGATTTTTTTTAATTTTATTTTGCATTTAAATTATTGAACCATCTCAATCTTATTTGACTGTAAGAAGTATATGGACAAGGATAATGGAAACTGCCCAATTCTGAACCTCAACATATATGCTCCACACAATACAGTACAAAATAAAAACAAATAGAACTATACAAACCCACACCATCAGCATAACTAGAAGGCAGAGAATGCCTGAACTTCAAAATTGCCTGTAAAGGAAACCAAATTCATTTGCATGCTTTTTCATGCTCCAAAGGCCTTATGGAATATGGGTTCTAAATTTGATTTAAAATGACTAACAGAAAGAGAATATTCACCCTAATTGTGAAAATAATGGAGGTAAAAAGCATTTTCCGTGAACTTCCTTGTATCAGCTATGTAATAACCTCTATTTTCCCATTCTTATTTGAAACAAACTATTCAGTTTTTATGTAGATTCTAATTATACTAATGTTTCAAATTATGTTTAATGAGGGGCGCCTGGGTGGCTCTGCCGGTTAAGTGTCTGACCTTCGGCTCAGGTCATGATCTCATGGCTCACGGGTTTGAGCCCTGCATCAGGCTCTGTGCTGACAGCTCAGAGCCTGGAGCCTGCTTCAGATTCTGTGTCTCCCCCTCTTTCTGCCCCTCTCCTGCTCGTTCTCTCCCTCTCTCTCAAAAATAAATAAACATTAAAAAAATTATGCTTAATGGTGATAACAAAATCACTCTGGGTAAAATAAAATTGTATGATAGATTAAAACTCAATTCTCAGTGATCCTAAATTTGGGTATCTACAGAAGAAAATATGGGAAGAAGTCATAGGCAGAGCACTGTTAAGTCATAGCCAAGACCACAGCCAAAATCATACGACAGAACCAGTACAGTGGGCATAATACCTCTGCTCAAACCACCAAAAATAAAGCACTGGTCACCATTGCTACTGTTACTCCCAAAACTTATGGAAGTTCCTGATGAAGCTTCTGCCTCTATTGCAAAAGAAGGGATTCTCCACAGCATTTCTTATTTTGTGTCATTAAATCTAAATTAGAAATCTTGAGCTGATGCATTTGTTTTGTCTGGCAAGATCACATTGTCACTCCTTAGATCCATAAGACCCTGGAAAAGTCATTATCTACATTTTCTGGTCTTTTCCACTTCTGTTGCATTAAGAGTCCCACCATGATTCATACAACAACAAATTTCCCCAATCTATGTAGATTACATTACTAGACAGCACCTCCTCCCTTCCAAATCAATGTCTTCTATGCTAGCTCACCTTCAATTTTACAAAATTTTCTGAAATATTTGACTTCGACACTTACATAAAGAAAATTTCCGGACAGTCCTACCTGACGTCAATCTGTCAGTTACTTAGTAAAGCAAGTTACCCCAGTAAGCCTATTGGTTTTTTAGTATCTCTAAGGTAGCCATTCTGAGGTATCAATTGTTTACACTTATCTAAAAGTTTACAGTTTATAAACACTTTTGTGTTATCTTTTAAAGATACTCAAATTAAAAACAACAACAACAAAAATAAAGATACTCAAATTTAGATTTAGACATACCTGACTTAACATCTCCCTCCACCACATAACTAGCTGTACAGTGATGGAGACATCATGAAACTCATCAATTTCTATTCCCCTGACTGGTAAAATGGTGACCACAAGGATAATATGTGAGAATATGAGGCAATAGAATTAAAAACATGTACGTTGAATGCCTCTCAAATCGGAGTCACTCAGTAATTGTAACTATAATTATATTTGCCATAATTGTTATGATAAATTTTGGCTTATCTCAAATGCTTAAAATTTGTTTTAAGGAGAATCTTTTTTCTATAAGAACATACCTTTTTTCCCCATACTGATGCTGGCTCTGCTTCTTTCAACTGATGTCCAAGAGAATTGGCTTGCACTTTCATCAAAAGTATAAAATATTAGTACAACTGGAACTTGTTAGAGTCCAAGTCTGAGTTTACTTTGATACATTCTTACCAAAAGCTTACTTTAGCTATTCAGTTTTTTTTTTGAAAGTAGTCTAATGGACAGATTATTAATCTTTCTATTTTTCAAGCCTTAGCATTATATTAAGATCACTCACTGGGAAGCATAGTACCCGGACCATATTTTATAAATTCCCCACAGAAATGCTTTCATTGAATTATGATTTAATGATCAATAATTTACAGTCTTCACTCAGCCATCTAAAAGTAGGATGCAAGCCACTTCCATCTGATAAGTGCTTGCATTTCTTTGTCATATCATAGAAGATAATGCCTACTGTCCATTCATTCACCTAGTCAACAATCCAGAGTGGTTTCATTCAACATCAAATTATTACTAAAGATGTATTCTGGGATAACTGACTGGGTTAGAAGAGAGAATTAGCACTGACAAAATCAGTACTGCGGTCCAGATTTTCTGTATATGGTCTGATTTAATATTTATGACCTTGTGAGGTACCTAAAGGATTCCAGAGTTTGCATATGAGGAAAGTATAGCAAGCTATGTTATCAAAGTATCACAGCTAGTAGGTGACATAATAAGGAATCAAAGATTATTTTGCTATGTATGAGGTGATAACAGAAAAAAAAGAAAATTATATTTAGGCTATGTAATAAGAAGACTGGCTTGCAAATTGAATTTTGAGGTTTCAATGGAAGGCATCCAAAAGTGTTTTCATTAACAATAGCATCTTTGCAGTAAGTTTGAACCTCCCTTTAGGTCTACTTTTAAGAACAATATTCTTTACATATGCAAGCTTAATAATATTTGTTAGGAATTATGATGGATCCCTAAAAATATAAGATATTAAAAGTACTTTTATTATAATCTGAAAAAAATGTAAAAAAAAAAAAAAAAAAGATTTTGATTTTGTTAATTCAGTGCTGCACAGATTCAGTTTAGCTAATAGCCCAGACTTTTAGTTCATGTGATATTTTTAGGTTATGTAAAAATTCAATTCAATGATTTTAAGATTGAATAGTTCTAAAATTATAAGGCAGCAACCAAGCAATATTTGGACCCATTTAAATTATCCTACTCAACTGTCAACAAGTCCATGATTTCATATGGCTGGTTACAGGGAAGATTAACGTCCAAATCACCCTATTCCATTTTTTTACAGCTATTTAGAAAGTACTTTATTATTTTGAATCAAATCTATTCTGGCTTCATCTCAGTGATCCTAGTTCACCTTTTTTCTTTTTTCTTTTTTCCAAATAATAGTTAAATATAATTTCTCTTCTATGTGAGAAACATTCAGATACTTGGAAACAATAACGTTACACTTGAGTCTTTTCTGCTTCAACTAACATATTCTCCATTCTTTTAACCGGTCTGTAGATGATGTGACTTGAGTCTAATCAACATTCTGACCCCATCTGAAGACCCTTCAGTTTACATACAGGCCTTTTGGATGTGGTCATGGAATGCAGCAGAATAGAGAAAGACTGTCTCCTCCATCTTCCTTCAAAGCAGACAAAGGTTATATTAGCATTTTTGGGCAGACACAAACCAGTATTGATTTATACTGCAATTACTATTAAGTAAACCCCCTTGGCAGTTTTCTCTGCTGCAAAAACACATCTACTGCACTTATACTGATGGTTTGTTTTCATTCAAATTTCAAAACCTTACATATATTCCTCCTATGAATTATTCTATTAAATTTGGTCCATTACTAAGATATAAAATCTTATCACAAATAAAAATTTATATTTACTTCCCACCTATTGTGTGCCAGCCACTGTACTTGGCATTTTCACCCATATAATTCTATTTATCCTTATTTAACCTGAAAAGGAATCCCAATTTTGTGACTGACAGATTCAAGATTATCAAGTAATTTTACTGAGACTGCTAAGAATATTAGTAACAGAATTTAGTATTTTACTGTAGGTATATTTAATTCCAAGGTTTATGATTTTGTTTATACTAGTCTATAACCACGAGTCATTAAGAAACTGTTTAATACGTATTCAAGGAATTCTATATAAGGAATACAATTTTGAAAGCTTATTAGATATTTTAAAGGGAGATTTTATATGTAAGGGCAAACTTCATTATCTGTAGGTTGTATTTATAAATTATATTAATTCAAAGCATTTTGACTCCCATCAGGAAACTGTGATATGTGAAATGTGTTTGACAGGAATTAGGATGGAGAAAATCGGCAAAAGAACATATTTTTACATGAGAAAATAGAACAAAGTTTGTAAATGGGAAATTTGTGCATGAAATTATATTTAATGAAGACCAACTTCAGTGGCCTGTAGGATGACTTGAAATAGGCAAAGACCTAGAACTGAGAGAAACCTAGGGGCTCCAGGGTGGCTCAGTTGGTCGAGCCTCCGACTTGGTTCAGGTCATGATCTCATGTCTGGTGAGTTCAAACCCCACATGGGGCTCTCTCCTGACAGCTCAGAGCCTGGAGCCTGCTTGGGATTCTGTGCCTCCCTGTCTCTTTGTCTCTTCCCTGCTTATGCTCTGTCTCTCTCTCTCTCTCTCTCAAAAATAAATAAACATTTAATTTTTTTTATTTAAAATTTTTTTAACGTTTATTTATTTTTGAGACAGAGAAAGACAGAGCATGAACGGGGGAGGGTCAGAGAGGGAGAGGGAGACACAGAATCCGAAACAGGCTCCAGGCTCTGAGCTGTCAGCACAGAGCCCAACGCGGGGCTTGAACTCACGAACCTCGAGATCATGACCTGAACCGAAGTCGGACGCTCAACCGACTGAGCCACCCAGCCGCCCCCAATTTTTTTTTTAACTGAGAGATACCAGGGTGCCTGGGTGGCTCAGTCGGTTGAGTGTATGACTTCAGCTCAGGTCATGATCTCGGGGTTCATGAATTCAAGCCCCGCATCGGGCTCTGTGCTGACAGCTCAGAGCCTGGAGCCTGCTTTGGATGCTGTGTCTCCCTCTCTCTCTGCCCTTCCCCCAGTCTCTCTCTCTCTCTCTCTCTCTCTCTCTCTCTGTCTCCTTCAGAAATAAATAAATGTAAAAAAATAAAAAAACAAAGAAACAAAAAAACTGAGAGATACCTGTAGAGACTACTAGAGCAATCCAGATATAGAATTGTAAAGATGACTACCATGACATAGATATGTAAATAATGGATAATATTTAACTACATAATTGAAAATAATTGTAGGAAAATTATTTTGTTCAGAGGAATTAATGACAAACAAAAATTTCATGAGTAATTTTCAAGGTATTAAGTTTGTGTATTTGTGTGTGTGGTTTTATTTTTGTTTTGTTTTCTTTTTCTTTTTTTTTTAAACTCAGTGCAGAGGAATTTTTTTAACATTTATTTATTTATTTATTTATTTATTTATTTTGAGAGAGAGAGCATGCACATGTAAGTGGAGGAAGGGCAGAGAGAGAGGGAGAGGAAGAATCCCAAGCAGGCTCCACACTGATAGTGAAGAGCCTGTTGTGGGGCTTGATCTCAGGAACTGTGAGATCATGACTTGAGACGAAATCAAGAGTCCCATGTGTAACCTATTGAGCCACCCAGGTGCCCCTTGTTTTGTTTTTCAATGGCTAAAAGGTAAAAGAGCAATTCTAGTCATTCAGGAAAACAATGAATCTTGTTTTTACTTGTTAAATTGCTGTTATTGGTGGAATTGCCACATAGATGATTCAGGGAAGAGTGTTTTGGGAAATGTACATGTAAATATCCATGTATAGTAATTGAAACTCCGTGTTTGCCTATGTATTCACCAAATAACAGATATAACATACGGAAAAGGCAGAATTTTAAAGGGTATCAAAGTTAAAAATTGTCATGAAGAACTGAGTTAAAGGAAGTAATAGAGCTATTAGCGGAGACACAGAAGAATGGGGCCCAAAGGCAGTGAAAAATGAGCTTAAAGAAGATAAGTCTAATTAATGGTTAAATACAGCTAAGAGAGGAATAATTGGATTTGGCTCCTCAAAAGTCTCTAGAACTTTAGAACTCTTTTATTTGAGGGAGAAACTGAAAGGCAGATTTTAATAAAACAAAGAGAATTCAGTAGATGTGTAAATGAAGTAGAATTGGTTATGAAGCAGAATTGGTTACACATGAACTTACAAATAAATATAGTATCAAGTAGAACCTAATCTAACAACTCATATCTACAAAACCTGGGAATTTTCCTTGAAGGCATATGTTCAGTTTGGTGTTCACTTTTATTCATATCCTAAGCTTTTACAATTTAAAATTTTTCTTTATATACCCAAATTTTATATAGAACTGAAGAAAATACATTTCTTGCAGGTACAAAATTGGAAATGGCGTCCCCAGAACCGAAGGGCCTTGTCCCCTTCACCAGGGAGTCTCTTGAACTTATGAAACAGCATATTGCTAAAAAACACAATGAGGAACAAAGAGAAGATTTAAAGCCAAACACTGACTTGGAAGTTGGAAAAGAGCTTCCATTTGTTTATGGGAATCTTCCTCAAGGAATGGTGTCAGAGCCTTTGGAAGATGTGGACCCCTACTACAAGAATAAAAATGTAAGGATTAATTGAAGTTATCATGACTGCATTTTCATTATTTTTTTCAGATATGCAAAAAATGTAATTGAGATAGTATAAAAAAAGAATGAAGAATTCCTGTCTTATTCCCAGAATGACTTGAAGAATCTACTAAATAATTGCACAATCCAAGGCCAAGCACAAAAATGATAAAAATAAGAGTAATTATGCTTAGTAAAGGCAGAAAGCAGTGTGGGCTGACAAAGCTGGAAGTCTTCCTCAGGAAAGTAGAATTTGAGTGACAACTTAGAGAACACTTCAAATTTTCACAATGCAAAGGGAAAATCTTGATATTAATTGGAATGGGAAGAGGCAGGGTGGTAATACAACTAGACCCTTGTTGCAAGTTGTGGGGAATAAAATGAGGTAATGAAGATGTCAACATGGATTTAATGTGGTGGCCAAAGGCTGATGTGATGAATGCAATGTTTAAGTAAGCTTAATATGAATATTTCTAAATTTACATGGAAGAGATAGGCTCAGAAAGATGATATAGAAAAGAGAGTAGGGGCGCCTGGGTGGCGCAGTCGGTTAAGCGTCCGACTTCAGCCAGGTCACGATCTCGCGGTCCGTAAGTTCGAGCCCCGCGTCAGGCTCTGGGCTGATGGCTCGGAGCCTGGAGCCTGTTTCCGATTCTGTGTCTCCCTCTCTCTCTGCCCCTCCCCCGTTCATGCTCTGTCTCTCTCTGTCCCAAAAATAAATAAAAAACGTTGAAAAAAAAATTAAAAAAAAAAAAGAAAAGAGAGTAGTCCAGGCCTTCAGTCACAGGGCCTGGATTATAGGAGCGTCTCAGAGGAGGGGAAAAGGTAACAAACCTGAGAAGAAATATCAGGATTTGAAGACAGACTAATAATACCAAGATTTCCAGCCTGGAATAAGGGTGGTGGTACTAACAAAATTGAAAGAACTCTAAAAAGACCAAGTTTGGGAGATACGAGGATTAGCCCTATTGTGGACAAATGTAATTTGATTTTCTTGTAAAGCATTCAGTGATAATTACCAAATGGGCAAAATGGAATTGAACCAAAGGCTCTAGATGAAAGGCAAAGTGATGATTTTGCATAACTATAACTCTTTGAAGTATTTGGCACCACAGAAGAGTATTGGCATTTTACAGTGTAAATGTATAGAGTAACAAAGATTCCAGTATCTCTGGTAGCTTCCATGGGTGTTATGTAGCATTAGCTATAAAACACCTGTAAAATCCTCAGAACATTTTTGTGAAAATCTTAAGTCCTCATCTCAATTATCTCTGCTTTTACTTTTGCTATGCATAAGACCTAACAGTTGATAAAACAATAACCTTAGAAGTGACTCTAATATAGCAGAGTTCTGAGTTCTTTGTAGTGTATACAGATATGGTAGGCAAATCTAAGTTTGTTATTCAAGACAAAACCAAGGGTTTTTAAAAATAAAACAAGTCAAAAATTGTAAGGTAGTTTAGTATAAAAAGTAGTATTATTAATGATGATGCAAAATCATTAAATGTGAATTATATTGTTTATTTTGTTAAGGGGGGCATACCAATAAATAATTCTAAAATTAAATAATTTCAGCACTTAAACTTTATCGAGAATAATTGCTATATCTGGAATTTACTCATTACTTCACAATAACATAAACTAGTTGATGACACATATATTACCTCTTGTATGAAGTTTGAGATTGTTCTAATAAATAACAGAAAGCACATTTTAAATAATCAGATTTTTCTTGGCCCTTTTATTTTTCTCTTTGCATTTCAAATGGAAAGAGGGAAAATAACTACAATACAGACATCCACAGATTGTATATTAGGGAAGTATTTTATTGAGGAGAAGTAGCAGTTTGGTTTTCATTTAGAACATGTATTCATAAACTATCAATGAATATACATATTTATATTCACTAGCATATTTATATATATACACAAGTGTAAATACCAATATACAGTCACCATAGATACCTCTAATATATAATTATGTCATATATAATTCTATAGTATATAATAGACTGTATTTTATATATATCATGTAGTATATTGTTCATATTGCATTATATACTACATTATATATTATGTTATAGTATAATCTATATAATATTCAATATATATGATGTATTTTTACTCAAACCATAATAAATGAATTTTCCAAATGAATATGTATATATAATAAAAGTATATATGTGTATGTGTGTATATATAGACATACATGCAAAGACATACATACGTAGGTAGATACTTTCACTGTGTCTCTATAATATATAATAATATAATATAGATACACATATGTACACATGTATACATATATAACTCATTTTTAGGATGTTTCTAATCTTTCATTATTTTTGGATTTAATGTTTCTATATTCCAATACATTTATCTTACATAATGTAACTTTCTGTTTTAGGTGTGTTTATGTCAATGATAACATACAAGTGGTTTTTATACCATAGATAATTACTAGTGATTAATAAAATATTTCAGTGAATTGGGTCATCTTTACTGTTGTAATCCCATACCTTATTTTCTCTGAAATAAAATTAACCTTTTTTATATTCATTAAATTTGATTTCTTTAATTGCATTCTCATGAGCCATCAGGATATCGATTTCTTCCTTTTACACCATTTGACAGGAAAACTTGAGGCTTTGAGTGTGGCAAATGGCTTTCTTAAGTAGAACACTGGCAAAAGAAAAAGTGGTAGATAAACCTAAACATCAATGAAAATGTTTTTAAAAATTAGCCTTTCCATTTGATTTAGTCTCTAAAAGGATATCATAATATAAGAAAAGTGTTAACTGTTAGAATTCACGACTGAAAGGATCATTAGCAATATGTTGTGTAATGGATGAGATTATAGTTCCTAGTTGATGTTCTTTTTTGTTTTACAGACTTTCATAGTATTAAATAAAAAAAGAACAATCTTCAGATTCAGTGCCACTTGGTGTACATTTTCTCCTTTCAGTGTAACTAGAAGAACAACTATTAAGATTTTGGTTCATCCATATCCTTTTCTATTGGCTTTAGACTGTACTAATATCAGATGCAACTATTCTAGTCAAATATCACTGCAGTACTTTTCTCTTATGAATTAATATCTCATTTTGGGTCATATTGGAATCTGGATTGTAACTGCACTAAGTGTTCCATATTTGAAAATACATTTAAAATATATTTTCTAGCACACCCAACAGTAGTGAATATTAACAAATCTTAATCCTCCTGTTTTTCAATATGAATAGTATACTTTTTGACATTTAAGAAGCTATTTTATCTAATGTATATACATATAAGCAAATTATAGAGACGTATATTTCCAATATTATTTTTTATCCATTATTCCTTGACTGTAACCTACCTTTTTCCGACTGTTCATATTAATTAGTGTCCTGATTGACTGCATGTTTATGCCCATGACTGAGTTGCCAAAATGGGGCCCAGCATTACAGTAAGTCATATAATTTTATTATACATTATCTCATATACAATTATATTTTATATTTAACATATTGTATTACAGTATGTTATATACTATATATTTAACATTTCATAATTTACTATTTATATTTCATATATAATATTATAACATTCATTGTATATAATATAATATTTGTACATACAGCACAATTAGCAAATTAGTAAAAACACATGTGTCAATTAAACAATTTTAATGCTTTGGTGATAAGAATAGTTTGGGATGTGAATAGTGTGGCTTTCGTTGGACTACAGTGATGGAAAGACCCATTAAAATTTCTAGAGAAGAAGCCTTTCTACCTCTCAAACTTTAATTGTATTCTTAAAACTAACTGATTTTGGAAGGTAAATATAAAACTGATTCACCACAGAAATTCTTATATATGCACATAATAAAATTAGTTATTTCATACTCCATTATAATTCAGTTAATTATTGTGGGATTTCCAATATGGAATGAATTTGATACTTTTTATTTTCATTATTTTCCAAAATATGTATCAAGACTATAACCCTAGCTAGGGCTTGTTGAAAAGATTGATAGTCAAATTTCATGGTTAATGCTGTAAGACATAGCCCACCATAAAAGCCCTAACTAAAGCCCTACCCTATGGTTCAATGGGCTTATGCTTTTTTGTTACCTGGTTGGTTGGTAGATTGTTGACAAATAGTTATCACAGACATAGTATTGGAGCTGACAATGTATTATTCTCACTTTCAATGTCTATCTGAAAATTTTTCTGCAGGAATACTTTGCTTGGAATTTACACATTTGAAATACTTATAAAACTCATTGCAAGAGGCATCTGGGTAGAACCTTTTTATTTCTTTGGTGATCCATGGAACTGGCTCGATTTCAGTGTAACTTTGTTTGAGTGAGTATTTCTTTAAATTCCAAACATCTTAATAACTTGCTAAGCAAGTACTTTTCATGAAGAAACATTGAGATTGACAAAGTTTTCTGCTTGTAAAATTTCTGTGAACAAAAATATTTCATAAATTATAACCATAATGCATTCTCTCAGGCAGGCCCAACTGAACTAGCCCTCAGAATATGCAATGAAATGGAAGGAATGGGATATTATCTGTGTTTTCTATCTGAAGCAAAAACAACAGAGGTTGAATTTTGGAACTTTAAGTGATTATTTTCAGTGAGCAGAAAATCTCTTGGAGACTTATGAGACAATCCTAACAAATTTGATTTTATCTCCAACCTACATTTTATTTAGCTACATTGCTTGAGACCAATAAACATACTAGATATCAGAATAAGGTATTTTAAACACACATACACACACACTTCCAAGAGTGTTACATTAAATTCTAATGGTTGACATGAATACTCGTTTTTCAATGCTTTTGTTTAGTGTGTTCTGTTTTATGGCTAAGGAAATGATGACTGGCATCAAACTCCTATTAAAAATAACTTAAACTAATATTCTATTTTTACATTTGGGGTTGACTTTTTTAAAGAAACAAAAAGCATGTAATCAATGCTTGCCATGTTGTAAGCAATAAAAAAAATAGTAGCTAATATCACTGAAATTATTATCACTACTACTTCTATTACTGCTATTATTTCTGCTATTGCCATTGCTGGTAGCTAATACTTAGCCCCATGTGCCAGATGCTGTGCTATCCATTTCACATCATTCGCCTAGTTAATCCCCACAAAATGTTTTCGAATTAGGAAGTATTATTATACCCATTTTACTTTTGAGGAAACTGAGGCAAGAAAGAATCAGTAATTTTTCCATGTCACACAGCTAGTAAGTTGGGAGCCTGGATTTCTACACAAAGGACTCTGGCGACAGTCTGTGCCCTTGATCACTATATACCCTCCCTGCCTTCTGCTGTCATCAACACCATTATCACCATCATCATCACCATCGTGATCATCAAAACCCTAAGTGCTTAAAGTAAATCTCATTACTTAAAAAGCTATAGATTTTTCTTATTTTTAACCACCTTTCACTGACTAGATAACAAAATATTTATGAACATAATATAGAGTATTTGGTATGGAATTATGACTACTCACAGTGTCAATGGTTTATAAACTGTCACAATTTGTTTGTAGAGTAGTATTTACCTGGCTATCTCGCACTGTAGCAATCTTTTTCTTCCAATCAATAATATAAGTATTTGCAAAATAAAACAGTGAGAGCAAGGAAAATGTTTGCATATGTGCTTTTAAAAATAACTTTTAAATAGTAAAAGTAAAAAGTAAAAAGCCAAACATAAGCAATATAAACTCAACATGACTTCTAAATAACTCTAACTTAATTCCACAGGCATGTAACAAGGTACTTACCTCTAAACTTCATTCCAATATTTCAAATTACAAGAAATTTGAGAATTTTGAAAATTATTCCTTTAAACCAAGGTAAGAAATGGCATTTAGTCCTTGTCTTTATTTTGATTTATGTACTCCCCTGTATTAATTTGTACTCTCCTGTCATTGCTTGGAGAAATACTAAATTGACCAGTGTTTTGTCTTTAAAATCATGAATTATCTGATCTAGAAGTTTACTTCAGCCACTCCAGAAAAGGTAAAAAAAAATCACATTTATTTGAGTTGGGTTCAGTACTTATGATAACAAAATATAGACATTAATCAAAATATATTATATTCTACTTATTCATTGCATCTTGAGTATTCTTGCATCTTATAAAACTGTCTTTATACTTCTGAGAGAGATAGAAATCTATACAGATATCTAATCTGCTTTCTTTTCCTCACTACATCTAAAAATGAGTTGAAATGAACAAAATAATATAAAATAAGATAAATTCCATTTGGCTCGGAGTGCTTGGATAGGATGCATTCCACATGCCACAGAGTTCAAGGAGGTTCTGCTGAATAAGTAGAGCTGTGACCACGTTGATGGAAGATGCTGAGGACTAATTTACAGCTCCCATTTCTAAAGATCTCCTAGAGAAATCCACCTACACCTTCTAATTTGTGTTAAGAATGAATAAAAACAATCAGCTAGGAACAGCTCCGCTCAGTGTTGTTGGCCACTGAGTCAGAAGTCTGAAACAGGTGGACCAATAAACACAGAGGCAAATGTCATAATACCAAAAATTATATCTACAGATAATTTTTGTCCACTGCAAAACCATCAATAAGGCCAGATATATGTGTACAGTGTACTTGGAGTCCAGGCAGGGAAAAACAGCAAGAAGATTGAAGAATGTGGTGATGGGTGGTGTATGGCCCTGTGGATAAACTAAAACATTGATTTATGCACATTAAGTGGCTGAATTATATGATTTATGAATTCTAGCTCAATAAAGCTATTTAAGAAAAATGGCCTATGCATGGCAAATTCATCAAACCCGGGAAACAAGTAGCAGTGAGAGTTGCCCTGGTAGGAATTCCCACAATTCAAGCTCCCTTATGACTTTCCGCAAATTGCTAGAACATAAAATTGCATCACCTGAGTCTTCATCTTAGGCTCAGGATTAAAGATTATAGAACAAATCAGGTGAATCCAAGCTAATACAAGAAGAACATACTCACTGGAGTTAGAAACACATAGGCTGATAAAAACTGCTCATTTTTTCAAGGGAGAAAATAATCCAGGTGCATAATCAATACAGTGTATGAAAGTATTTTGTAATACAAAACGAGAAATATACTATTTAAGAGAATGAAAATAATCCTCTTTTTTCTTTAAAAAATATGCTCTAAGGAATAGGGGCTAGCATAAGAAATCATCTTTTTTTGTAGGCCTTCAGAAGAAAACCTAGACTTTTTGGAAGTCTCTACTTATGTCTTCTGCCCATTTCTCCCCTGGATTATTTGTTTTTTGGATGTTGAGAAGCTTTTTATCTTTTGCACAGTGAAGGAAACAATCAACAAAGCTAAAAGGCAACTGATGAATGGGAGAAAATATTGGCAAATGACATATCAGATAAAGGGTTAGTATCCAAAATCTATAAAATCTTATCAAACTCAACACACCAAAACCAGACAATCCAGTGAAGAATTGGGCAGAAGACATGAATAGATAGATACTTTTCCAAAGAGTCTAGGTTTTCTTCTGAAGCACTACAAGAAAGATGATTTCTTATGTACTACACTGTATGTTAACTAACTTGAATTTAAATGAATAAGTTAAAATTAAAAATTAAAAAAGGAGAAAACCTAGACTCAAGGGCAAGATGAAAATGAGATGATGAAATAGACAAATAAAAAGTAATAAAAACTATAATACCCTTTCAAAAAAAAGTGATAAAAACTATAATACCCTTGGTGAATAAATATCTAATGGTAATAGAAGCATTAGAATATGGTATTATCAGGGCACCTGGGTGGCTCAGTTGGTTAAAGATCAGGCTCCTGACTTCTGCTTGGGTCATGATCTCATGGTTCATGGGTTGGAGCCCCACATAAGGCTCCACCTGGAGCTCTCTCCCTCTCTCTCTCTCTCTCTATCCTCAGCTTTCTCTCTCTCTGAAAACAACATAAAAAAATTAATAAAAATATAAATAAATAAATAAATAAATAAAAAAGAATTGCACATAGCAAAAAAAAAATTAATAGTATAATTCCAAGTGGCAAAAAAAGGCTATAAATAAGTATTTCTGGATGATAGAAATTATAATTTGTTTATTTAATCTAGATATCTCATTTCTTTTAAACCATAGGAATAACTTTTTTTTAACCCTATCCTAAGACATTAAAGAAACCCAATCATCCAACAAGGCCATTAAAAAAGATTTTCAGGAGCACCTGGGTGACTCAGTTGGTTAAGCATCTGACTTTGGCTCATGGTTCATGAGGTCTAGCCCCAGGTCAAGGTCTGTGCTGACAGCTCAGAGCCTGGAGCCTGCTTTGGATTCTGTGTCTCCCTCTTTATCTGCCCCTCCCCTGTTCTCACTCTGCCTCTCTTTCACTCTCTCTCTCTCTCTCAAAAATAAACATTAAAAAATTTCTAAATAAAAAAATAGATTTTCAATTCTCACAATAATATATGAAACAGGTATTATTAACCCCATTTTAAAGCTAATAAAACGGAAACAGAAATATTGATAACATCGCAGAACTAGTATAGTCTTCTCCATTGTTGAGCTGAACAGTTATTAGGATCCTAAATATAAACAAACCAACAACAAATAAGAAGAGAGTAAGGGAAAAAAGAGAAGAAGGAAGGCAGGAAGACAGGCAGGAAGGAAAATACATAGTATTATCTATGAAGTACAATTACAGTGTTTTTGTTTTTTGTTTATGTTTTCAGAATTGAGCTTTGTTTAAAAAAAATTTTTTTTAATTGAAATGCAGTTGATGCACAATGTTACATCAATTTTAGTGTACAACATAGTGATTCTATCAGTCTGTTATGCTATCCTCACCACAACTGTAGCTACCATCTGTCAATATACAGTCCTATTACAATACCTTTGGCTATATTCCCCATGCTGTACCTTTCATCCCCATGACTTATTCATTCCATAACTGGAGGCCTGTACCTTCCATTCCTCTTTACTAATTTTGTCCATCTCCCAACCCCTTCCCCTCTTGCAACTGCCAGTCAGTTCTCTTTATTTATGAGTCTGTTTATCCTTTTTGTTAATTTGTTCATTTGGTTTAGTTTTTAGATTCCACATATATGTGAAATCATATGGTGTTTGCCTTTTGCTGCCTGACTTACTTCACTTAACACAATACCCTCTAGATCTATCCATGTTGTAGCAAATGGCAAGATCTCATTCTTTTTTATGCCTGAATTACATTCTATCACATGTGTAAATGATATCTCTTTATCCATTCATCTATCAATGGACACTTAGGTTGCTTCCTGATCTTGGCTATTGTAAATAATGCTGCAATAAACATAGGGGTGCATGTATCTTTTTGGATTAGTGTTTTCTTTGGATAAATACCCAGCAGTGTAATTACTGGATTTTACTCTAGCTCTAGTTTTAATTTTTGGGGGGAAACTCCAATTTGCATTCCCACCAACAGTGCGTGAGATTTCTGGAGCAGGTTTTCTTTAATAAATAGAAAAATGAGTTCCTTAAATAAACTCAGCTTTAAGGCTGAATTCTTGATTAGTAAGTGTTCTGATGTAAATACAGCCTGCATATATCACCATTGTGTATTATTGTTCTTAATTAATTTCTTCATGTCCTACTTAATCAGTTCTAAAAATTGAATTCTTAGAAAGTTAATGAAAGAATAGTATAGAATACTGCTATTTCAAACTGTTTGTTTTGACAACATTTGTAATCCATTTTGATTTATAACTTCACACTTTTACTTATGCTTATAAATAATGGTGGTTGGTATGGAAAGCAGTAACCAAGAGAAAAAGTCTTGTTCTTTATAGTATAGGGAAACAAATAACTAATTTTAAAATTTGTGTCTGAATAATTTTTTATCAGGTGTAACAAATTAGCAATAAGATAGAAACCTCAAAGTTTGGACTTTTATTCATTTTATTTATTAGATATAGATAATGTATTTTAGATTATAAAATACAAAGCTGCTGATTTTAATGGGCTAGGCATTTGCCATGGAAGAATTTTGCTAATGCTGCTTTACTAAGATATTTTACTTTATCAAAAACAAACCTTTCTCTTTTTAGGTCTGAAGTCTTTTGTAGGAATCCTGACCCACTGCTTGAAGAAACTTACTGGTGTCATTATCCTAACTCTGTTTTTTCTGAGTGTATTTTCTCTGATTGGCATGGGGCTCTTCATGGGCAATCTGAAGCATAAGTGTTTGCGATGGCCCCAAGAAAATGAAACTGTAACCCTGCACAACAGAACTGAAAATCCATATTATATTCGAGGTAAGAATCACTTGCCATCCGCATCAAAAAAATTAGAACTTTTCTTAAAGGCCGAGCAGCCTTCACAGAAATGTTGGACACTCAACTTCAGAACAAACTTCTTGTAAAAGTTGTAACTATGCTCAAGTACATGCATCCCCTGCTTTTTGAAAGTTCACGTTTTGCCGCTTAGCTTTTACCAAAGCCCTACATGAGTACCTGTTTTCGCTAACAGAGGAAATCTGAAGAGGATTTTCACTTTTATGAAAATGACTAAAAGCAAAAATAGCATTCAGCATTTGTTTTGCAACAAGCCACCCTAGAGGTAGTGCACGGAGAGGAGTCTGGCCCCACCAAAGCTCCCTCCCCTAGAGCCACATTCAGCATCTCAACATCAAGCTGCCATAGCTTTGAATTATGTGTGTGAGCACCTGTGCCTTATTTCAGTTTATTTCGTGCATCTGTTAGCAAGATGTGTCCTAAAGTATCAGAAAAGCCTAAGAGAGGTTATTTTGGATGCCTGGCCATGCTCACAAACTTTTCCCTATAAACTAATGGTAATTGTTTCTTTATGCCATTTCCATTTACAAAAAGTTTTATTAGGAATGTTCTGCTTTTGGATAGCGGGGGAAACCTATACTGATATGGATCAGTTTCATTTATGAGGATTGCAAAGTTCCAATCTTCAGACAGTTCAATAAGGGAAACCTATGTTTGGAATTGCTAAGTTTTGTAAATTTTATCCTTTAAAAAATAAATATAACCAAAGTCTTACTTTAAATTTCATCAAAGTAGAATCCTCACAATACTACCTTTATTTAATAAAGTTTTTTGAAGTATAAATTTACGTTTACTCATTAGCAATTTTAAAGTGACCTTATAAATTAAAAAATGGCCTGCATTATAGAAATTCTTTCTATTCTTGGATTTCAATTACTGCTGATCATTTTAAATGCTTTGGGTCATCCTTTGGTAAGTATTAAACATATTTTAGGCTAATAGTAATAATGCCAAAATAAATATTGCTTGGCTTTTATATGTAAGTAATTCATATGCCTGATCACATATCTTTGCCATAATCCTGCAGAGAAGTGAATGACCCCTGTTACAAACAGAAAAATGGAAGTTCAGAGAAATTCAGTGAGTGTTCCAGCATATTATTACTATTCATTGATTAAAACTAGGATTCTAACCATGATCAATCTGGCTTTCTTTTTTTTTTTTTTTTTAATTTTTTTTTAACATTTTATTTATTTTTGAGACAGAGAGAGACAGAGCATGAACGGGGGAGGGGCAGAGAGAGAGGGAGACACAGAATCGGAAGCAGGCTCCAGGCTCTGAGCCATCAGCCCAGAGCCCGATGCAGGGCTCGAACTCACGGACCGCGAGATCATGACCTGAGCTGAAGTCGGACGCCCAACCGACTGAGCCACCCAGGCGCCCCTCAATCTGGCTTTCAAATCCATGCCCTCTCCATCAGGCTGTACTCTCCTATTGGATTTTTTGCTCATATTAAAATTATTGGGTCCTTTTTGATAGTATTTAGAAAAAAATAAAAGTGTATTTTTAAACTAATAAAAATAAAATGTTGAATTTTTTGTAGTCCCTCTGCATGACTTTTATTTGTATTTGGATATATTAAGTCACAAAACAAATCTGAATAAATTTTACTCTCTGGCTTACCCCATAATATCATTATGATTCAAGTCATATAAAATTATTGGTATATGAATATGTGAAATGTTTCCTTATTATATGTGTCTATTCTATGGTGTTGATTCTAGTGGTAAAACAACAGAAAATGGATATTAAATCTTAGATTCCAGTTGAAATACTCTTTGGTTTCTTTAGTTATAACAAAATATGCAAATTATATAAAAATAAACAGTATTTACTACTTTACTGGTTATTGCTAGGAAAACAAATCCAGGCTCATCTTAGCATAATAGTATATGATAAAGAAATCACTTTTTAAAAATTACCACTTTAAAATTTGTCCAATTATAGTCATTCCATCTCCTCTAAAAACATGTTAGAATGCTAAAAATATTATATGTGTAAAATGTTATTTAACCTAATTGCCATGTCATAGTCCTTGCACTTAGAAGAGTATTTGGGACTGCCCACTTCTACTAACGTCAAATTTCATTTGGTTTTTGACTGCCATTTAAAAGGTTTGATCAATGGTTCCTAACTATGATTTAAAAATTCTTCTAAAATTATTTTAGTCAACAAGTTAAATTGACATTATTTGAGATTGGAGTAATTCAATCGTGTGTGTGTATATGTATACATGTATATGTATACACGTATATGTATATAATTTTACATACACACTCATACAATCAGGACAGATCTCATGTGTTCTTCTCTGTGATTAAAATTCAGAACCTAAAATCAATGCTCCTAAGCATGCATGTTCCCATCCCTGGTAGCTCATATCTAAAAACACAATTTACATTTTGAATTACAGCACATTAAGGATACCTGAATAACTTGTATGGGCTAAGATTCAGATTAACTTAAACTGTGATTAGAACTGGTGACATCAGGCACTGGTTACTGGCACTGGATACTCAGTGTAGAAAAATAAGCTTCAGAGTGGGAAGAGAATGGCAGTTGAACCCAAAGGCAGAAATATGGTCTTTTGTGAAGGAAGATCATTTAGGAATAAGCCCTGTAAGAAAAGGTCCTCAGCTTTCAAACACTTCAGTCTTGGGAATTTTTCCTTCACAGGTCCTGTCATACCTGACTGGTTATACTCATTATAAAAGGGATTCTCCTCTTTGTATGCTGAGCTGTTATTTTTGGGGCAGTGACGTATGTGGATTTCCAGAGGTCTCTTGGCCTCTTCATCACATGCTAGGGATGTGTAGGGTTTTGCAGATTTTTTTTTTATAAAGGCCTTCCTTTTCACTATAGCAAGGAATGTTCCTCTTCTATGCAGATATAGACGGATATCAGATGTGCTGTTTGTTCAAAATTAGATACAGAATATAATTTCTTTCCTATTTTTCAGAAACAGAAAATTTTTATTATTTGGAAGGAGAAATATATGCTCTTCTTTGTGGCAACAGAACAGATGCTGGGTAAGTGGTGTTAATGTTCTTGTATCAAGTCAGTATCATTGATCCATAGTATTTATTGAATGGTTATTGCTTTGGCTTATTTTTCTCATCTAATAACATTATCTCATTTTATCACTAAAACCATGCTGAGAAGTATACAACATGGAATACTATTAATCTGATTTTACAGGAAAAAGCAATAAACAGACTAGTTAAATGATTTATTCAAGGTCAAGAAGTTAGTAAGTGGCAGGTCTGAGGTCTGATCTTCTGTTTTCAGTATGCCCCAGAGCTAGTAGGAATTATCAAGAAAGATGGTATAATCTTTTCTTTGGCTAGAAGCCTTTGAAGAGAAGAAATATGAAAGATGCACTATATTTCATTTATTTTATGGTTTGTATATCTTTTATGACTATAACTTACATTCATAAAAAGTTTATTCCTCTAAAAAAACAGTACTTACAAGTAACTCTTCAGTGATATGACAAGACTCTCAAGTCTTATTGTCCTATAATTTCAAATGAAGAGAAAAGAAAGTAGAAATGCAGTGCTTCTCAGCAGTACTAGCACTCCTATAATTCTTTATGTTACTTTCCTCAACTGGAAATGATCGGATGCCCTTCTGTAGGCTCAGCTCTTTCTTTGGCTCTGGGGTCCAAATTAACAAATATCATATGGGGGTAGAGGGGCATGAGTTATGTAGTTTCTATATTCAGGTGATTAAGACATTTTGTTGCTTGTTCAACTCTTTTCCCAACTACTGCCAGGCTTCAATTCTATTCTCAAGTCCATTTTGTGAACCCATCTCACAGTGTCTGCCACACCACACTCCAGATAACCCTTTTCATGGACATCTCAACTCAGATATGACCTGAAATGCTTGTTGAAAATAGCTTGTCATAAACAATCAGAATCACATTGATGTATTTCAAGATCAGAGGAGAAAGTCATGCAGTGTTTTCACCTGTAGCCACCATACCTTGCTGCATCGTAAACTATCCCAAAAGTTAGTGCCTTAAGACAAGAACAAAAATCTATTTGTTCAGATTCCGTGGGTTAGCAGTTTAGCAAGCCTCAGTGCGTGAGTACATTTTAAACCTCTCTTTGCATCATATTTGTTAACTATTAACAAAAGTCCAAAACAATGATGGCCAATGCCAGAATGACATTGGAGGAAAGTACACAAGGGTGTCGATAGAGGGAAGCATGATTTATCGGGCCACTACTGTAATAGCCGTCCCCAGTACCCAAGCCCCCAAAAGACAAAAGCATGAAGACTCCAGGAGAGGAGATGAGATAAATCTTTAATCTGATCTTTGTACCAACATGCAAGTACTGTTTATAAATTGTCTATGTGATAAGTGTTTTCTCACCCTTAAATAATAGTATCTGAGGGCTTGAGGTGAGAGCATTTGAAAATTAAACCCTCAGCCACTGCAATTTTGCTTTTAGCACTGTTATTTTCCATCACTTTGATATTGGGTAGGAAAGAAATTTTTAACAAGACGTTGGGCAAAAGACCATTTGTGAGCCCCTTTTTCCTTTTAGCTTATCACTTATGTTAACTTAATATCGACCTCTTTGGAGCTTTTTCACTGGGAATTATTTAGGAGAAGACTACTCCCTGTGGAAGAAAGAGCCCTTTATTATTCATGGGTGGATGTTCTGTACTTATGATTTGGCCATAATCTGAAAGTCGCTTAAGAGTAAGCAGTTTTTCTTTTCTTTGTCTTCTTTAGTCAGTGTCCTGAAGGATATGTGTGTGTGAAAGCTGGCACAAATCCTGATTATGGCTTCACAAATTTTGACAGTTTTGGCTGGGCATTACTTGCCCTGTTTCGGTTAATGACGCAAGATTACCCTGAAGCACTTTACCACCAGGTAAGAATGGAGAGAATATGCACTGCACATAAAAATGGTGTCATGCCCCTCCCTTCTAAAATAATGGTCTAATGTAACACGGTTTATTAAATTTTTATGAGGAAAAGAATTTGAAGACAGAAAAGAGAATCAGAATTACTGAATATCAAACTATATGCTAATGCTGAACCCAAGTCTGTGCCCTTATGCATATTACATTTAATCTTTGAAACAATCTTGCAAGACCAATATATATATGCTTTTTATATGAAGACACTAAGATCAGAGTGGTTGGGTAACCTCTCCAAACTTACAGAATATTTTGTATCTTCCAGAAATCACAGTCCTGCTCTGTGATATCATTCATTTGATATTAACTAAGTAAATGACATTTCTAAGTACTAATTCTTCAGTCAAAAAATTTAAACCAATGAGGTTACCATGTATTAAGAACTGTTTTTACTCAATGCCTACAATGTACTATCTTACTCTAATTCTTCTATTTCTTCTCATTCCCTTTTAATATTTAATCATGTTCTTATTATAACAGAAAGCTTGCTGTTATAAGACTTGAAATCCAAACTGTTGAGGGTCTCTCTTCGTAACTGATGATTTGTGTGCCATAGTTTCTCAGAAAGATATAATACTCATTTGAAGGGAGATTCAATGTCTCTTTTAAGAGAAGTTTCATCACAGTAGAATATGCAATGTTAGTTTAGCAGCATAGTTAATATCAAAGCCTATTAGGTAAAACAAATAAATTACTTCAAATTTCCAAAGTACTTACAGTTGAAGGAGAATACTCTTTTTTAAAACATGCACATACATCCCCTCGTTTTATGACTGGATAGATAAATTATGTTGTGTGTGTGTACAAGTCATTAATAATGATAACACTTTTAGCACAAAGGTTCTTACTGTGTTACATTATTAAATGAAAACCAAGTAAAAACAAACACACATACAGCACAATTATATTTCTAATAACAGACATATATGAAAATATTAAAATGACTTTTTAAAATGCAAATTGTTTTTCTCATTTTGTAAGGTATTTATTTATATTGTTACTTTCCAGACTTTTTGACACGTATCAATGCCTCCTCCACAACACTAAGAACTTATTTCTGAAATAATCTTATCATGTTATCCTACTTCTAATCAGAGGTTTCCACATTCCTATGAGATGAAGTTCAAAGTCCAAATGCAAGGTCTGTGGTGACCTTCAAGATCTTGTTTTTGCATACTTCTGCAGATTTATTTCCTAACAATATCTCAATATGTACTCTTTGCTTTGAGTATAAAAAAGGCTTGCTGTTTCCTAAGTGAGCTTTTCCCCATAATTTCTTGTTTCAATGTATGTTGTACCCTCAGCCTAAATTCAAGTTTCTTTCTATATTCAGTCTCATGCCTTAAATTCATACCTCAAAGCCAAAAGAAATCTTGAGCTTTTCCCCAAGCCCTCCTTTCTGAGCCAAGGAAATCCTACACCAGAATTCCATGGCACCCTATAATTCCCTCTAATTGTGGTTATTTTAATTACTTGTTCAGCAGTTTCTTCCATTAGGAGATATACTACCTAAAAAGAAGTATTTTGTCTTATTTTAATTTTTATGGCTCAGCATCACATAGAAATGCTTGATGAAATTTAAATAAATAAATAAATAAATAAATAAATAAATAAAGTGAATACTTATGGATTGTATCAATTTATATAATAATAAATGTTTTGTCTTTTTTGGTTATAGCCCTCAAAGTATGTTTTCTAATGTTCTGGTTAGCATTGTTCTAAAGGAAATGCTTTCCCACTACCAGTGAAATGAAAAATTAGTCTGGGAGTACCCTAGTGGAGTACACATAGGACTTTCATCAATATTGCACTCTACTGAGTAGCATAGATAAGGTTCACTTTGATTTGGACTGGGTATTCGCTCTCAGCACTGCCCCAAACCGAATTGACATGGCTAGGGAAATTCAGCTACTATCCCCAAAGAAAACATCTCATATTTTGGAGAATACAATTCTCCATTCATCAGATATTTATTTGATCCAAGCACTCTTTGATATACCATGGGTACAGAAATGAACAAAACAAATGTGAGTCCTTATAGACATAAACATAACGCTATGTTTAACAATGTGTTCTCTCCATAGGCTATGTACATCTTCACATGCACTGTTTCATTTGATTTTCATAACAAACCTATGCTTTAGGGGCTATAATTAGCCCCAACTTCAAACTAAAATATAGTAAAACTAGAATACGTATACTTTTCCATCATAATAAGAGTTTATATTTATACTTTTATCCTCCACCAGTTTCAAATAGTAGAAAGAGCAAAAACTTTGAGTTCAGGCATTCCTCCATAGCTGTGAGATCTTTGGCAAATCATTTTGCCTCATTTTCATCTTTTTTATGCATATTGAAATAATAGTAAATACCACGTAAGTGTGTTGCATAGAATTAATGAGATAATAAAGTATTTATTAATGTGTATGGCCTGCAGTATATCCCACAATATCTATTACTGACTCCTGAATGTAAATGATAGCTAGTTCAGTGAGAAAAATATTTAACAAAATCCTAAATAGGTGACTCACTGGGGAAAAAGGTTTATTAAAAAAAAACTTTTAAAGATAAATGTACTATAGATTAATACAGAATTCTCCTTGATTGAATGTTGGAACATATTAATCTGTAAACATTTTTAACTCTGTCATAACAACATAATATTTTCTGTAAATAATACTTATCTATTGATTCAAGTGGATGCTTAAAAATTAAGACTATTTTCATCTGGGTTTTTTCTTTTTTTTAGATTTTGTTTATATACTTTTACTCAATGATGATAAATCAGTAGCCTGTATTGCTTATATAGGGGACTGTATAAATCACTTACAATTTCTAAATTTTTAAATTTTTCATCTATCTTATGTAATATTATGAAATAAAAGCTAGTCAGTGCTCACTTTTGAAATCTAAAATCTTGGTTTTCCTATCCATAAGTGACTTCAAATAAGTGAATTATATGATTTCCCCATGTGATTTGTGTAAATGTTCTTCACCAAAGTTTTTCTAACAGATAGAGAAATATTCCTGTTCCCCACCTATTTGAATAGACCTAAGTTTGTACCTTGTTATGATGTTTCCATAATGTTATGATCAGAAGAAATTAATCTCTAAACATTCATTCTCTGACTATATTCAGCTCCATATATTTAATGATTCTACTGTAAAGGAAATAGTCTTTCAAATTCAGGCTTTCCAGCTTTCTTTATTGAGAGATGACAATTTTTTCCTTTCAATATCTTTTCTCTGTTAGTGAAGATCTAAACACCGGATGCTCACCCTAACTTAATTAAATTACTAAATTCTCTCTTTGGGTTTTTTACCATGTATTCTGTACCTTACATATATATCTAAAGATAAAGAGCTTTTCTCTTATTTCTCCAGGTAAAGCCAGTAAAACTGTCTTGTGATTACATCCCACTCACAACTAAATTATTTTCATAACAAAATTTCATTTTCCATTTTAAAATAGGAGATTATAGGAAGACAAATAACAGTTTTCTCTTTTTTCTTGTTTTCCAACTGTCCTTAGATCCTGTATGCTTCTGGGAAGGTCTACATGATATTTTTTGTTGTGATAAGCTTTTGGTTTGCTTTTTACATAGCAAGTTTATTCTTGGGCATACTTGCTATGTCCTATGAAGAAGAAAAGCAGAAAGCTGCTGAAAAAGCTGAGAAGACTGAGCCACAATTTCAGCAGACTTTAAAAGAACTTCAAGAAGGAGACAAGGCAGCCGAGGTATAAATTTCTCATACTGCTTCATAGAATCACAGAGTTTGAGTTATCTTCTCGAGATCTTGGAGTATATTGCTTTCTACTAGGTGCTCACTGTCTGTGCATTGTATGTGATAAAAAGATCAAAAATAATCTTCATAAGTGGGCTCTCACTTTTGCTACATAACATTATTTCCTGAGTGTATTGTGGACAGAGTGACCAACATCTATAAATATTTCTATAAGACCGAAATTTTTTTGTTCCAGAATGTGTATAACTGCTACTGAAAAGTATGGATATATCATTTTTCAAACTTGACTTCTCTTAATGCAGGTTTAGGTTATTGATTTAAGCTTGCTCAGACAACACATCAGAATTAACTGGAAAATTTCAGTGCTGAACTCAATAGCAATAATGCCTTCCATAATTTAGAAATCATAAAGTACTAAAAGCATGGACTAAAAGTACAGTCTTGAAGTTGTAGAAAGAGAAAAACATGCACTTGACTGGCTTTCTAGCTCTTTCAAGAGGAAATGCACTATGCATCTTGATATATGGAGTTATTTTCTCCATGGAATAATTAAATCCATGATTAGTAAAACTTAATAAGGTTTTACTCCAATTTTCAATTATTTTAGTGTTGTGTTTAAGTATATTTCAGGTCTTTAGCCTCATAGCAAAAGATTCAATCTATGAATCTGAAAGTATTGACAGAAGTAGCACTAAAGGAAGTTATATAAATTATCCCTAAAAGCTAAATCGTGCCGTAAATGTACCAGAAGGAACAGGACCCAGGAAAGCAACCAGAAGTACCTCTCTTATATTCAGTAGGACCTGGCAATTTCACACCTCTTTCTCAGTTGGAGAGGGTTAGGTTTAGCCCAGTGTCCTAACACCCATATCAGAGCTGTTGAGGTGTATGGTGGGCAGGATCCAGGGGTCTGGGGTAGGGTACAATCCATGCCTCTTCCAGGTGTTGACCCCTTCCCCTGTGTTGTGCAGAACCCTCTTGCCTGGGAGCTTGGTCTTTGGAGGGTGCTGGACCCAAACTGGTCACAGTAACGTTGAGTGCTCCTTGACCAGAATGGCTTGTTATAAGGCCTCACTTGGGGGAGGACAGCCATGCCCTGCCTCCTTTTCCATTCGTTTAGATTTGTTACTATTTTGCACTCTTAACACCTGCTAGCAAATATTGTCTACACTGGAAAAAGAACCTCGATGGTAAAAGGACAGATTGAGGGAGCAGACAAAAGATAGAAAGGACTTATACTGAGACTCTATCATACAAAGAAGATAAAAAGAGGTGGGGAAAAGCAAAGAGCCAAGATACATTCTGGCACTAAGTGGAGTGTGCAGTAAGGCTGGGTAAGAGGTTCGTTAATACCAAAGGTAACTTCTGGGTCAAAAGGGTAAAATGTTAACTTCCCTACATATGTAACTCTTTATTTCCTCATCATCAATGAAGAAGCTCTAGAAAAGTCTTTCTACTAAAAATATGGAATCTGAATAACATAATGTAGGATCATACCAAATTAAAAGTTATTGATAAATACTATATTTGCATGGTACATAACATGCATACCATTGAAACAAGAAGCAATTATAAACAGTATGAAGAAAACATGTATAAAGAGAGGCTATTGAGTGTAGCCATTATATCACCCATGAGGAAGCCAGAGAAAAATTACAAAAGATTTTTGTCTTCAGAAATGAGTGTGGGGTCCTTCTGATTGAATGATGATGGTCTGAATGATATGTTGAATGTAGAATTTGTTTCAAAGTGATATTTCAAATGTCAAGGGCTACCCACAAATGTATTCAAGAGCACAATATTCTCTTATCCCAAGATGAGATGCCCTATTAACTCTGGAATAACTTGAATTATTTCCCAGTTTCTTAATATCTCCATTCATTTGGCTGTTTTGGATCAAATAAAGCCTTTCTGGTTTTAATTAAAAGCTTTCAATTGTAAAGGATATCTTTTCCTGGAAGAGTGCTAGAACATTTTGTTATGAAAAACTTTTTTGGGAAGTAAGAGCAAAGGTCATTTTCACAAGATGTACTTTCTTTTTTTTGTGTGTGTGTATACACAAGAAAATACTAGAAAGAGAAGAATTTAAAATGGAACATATTGAAGACACATTAGGTGACTGATATGATTTAGGACTAATCAGACTCTAATTCCAATGTTGGGATTACTGAGAGATTACCTAAATGCTTCATATTCTCACATTATGGGAAAGCAGTAGATCATCTTAGCTAAGAGCACAGTTTTTCAGTCAAATAGATATAGATTTCAGTCTATTTTAGCCACCTAATAGATGTATGATGTTTGCCAAGTCTCTTAACCTTTCTGAACTTCTTTATCTGTAAGATGTTTATAATTTCAGTATCTGTCTCATAGGTTATTGTGAGATTCAAATGAAATAAATTTTTGTAAAACACTTGGCATGGCTTAGAATATACTAAGTAATTGGGGGAAAAATACAAGAAGACAAACACAAGAAGGTACAGCAGAATAGAATACTCCACCGTAGAATACTCCACCAACATAAAATTCTTAAGTCTTTGACTATACCCCCTTTTAGGGATAATTAAAATAATAATGATGATGATGGTGATAATAATAATAGTATATAATGTTGTGGAGTGTCAACTGTGTTCCACACATGTGATAAGCATTTTCATGAATCCTCAAATGTGATCTTTATTGAGGAGTTCCAGTTATAAAATTTGACCTGTGTTTATTTGTACCTGATTTCTCCAAACTTGACTTCTTTCTTCACCACTTTATTTTTCTGGGGGCTCAATGCTGAAACTATATTATTCCAACAATTACCCAGTTTGCAGCTGAAACTTTCTTAAGAATTGACAGTCACTGGCAATCTCTTCTCCAGAAGAGAATCAGATATATACAACTGTAGGGATATAAATATTTTCAAATATATTTGCCCATCTAAAATGGCATCCTTATAACTCTTCTAATTAAATAAAACATTATTGACAATCTACTATATGCTAAGCATTGTACTAAACATTGGATATTTTAAAATGTTAATAAATACAAATATAGTGTCTATTTTCATGAAGCTAATGGTCTAATGGGGAGATAAACTGTAAAATTATCCTAAACACAAAATTGTACCTCTAGCACCACTAGACATTATGTGTTTCCTGATGTTATGAAACAGGAGACATAAAACACCACATAAAATATATTATTGCCATAACCTGAGCTAAGTCTAGAAGCCTCTAGATCTAACCATCTTCTTCTAGAGACTAGAGGAGAGAGAAGAACACATTAAATTACACTGAAAGGACACAATCTGCCAAATCAAGAATGTGGAAATTCTATAGTTATAAGTGATCCATTATTGTCAACAAATAAATCAGATTAGAAAAAATAAAGGCATGAGATAATCAATAAACCTGTGAACTAAATACAGTATGTAAATCTTTTTGTATTTTGATTGGAACAAATCAAGTACAATAGAATGTTTCTGAGCAATGAAAGAAAATTGAGCATGGTCTGGGTATTGGATAATATTAAGGGAATTACTAATTTTCTGATTGCGATCCTAATATTACAATTATGTTTTTTAAAAAGATTATTCTGAGAATTATATGATGTCTGACATATTTTTCCTGAAATATTTTAAATAAAGCAGGGTAAGTAATACATGAGAAGTGAGGAATATAATGATATTAATTGTTAAGCCTGGATATTGGGTACCTGGCGATTCACTACCTGGTATTATTCACTACTAAAAAATTAAATAAAAATAAATTAAACTGTGGAGAGTGCTTTAAAAGTGAGAAATGTGATGCTTTGAGAGCCTATAATAAAGGATTTCCCTGGTAAGAAAATGTTTCTTTTTTTTTTTTTAATGTTTATTTATGTTGAGAGAGAGAGAGAGAGAGAGAGAGACCACGAGCTGGGGAGGGGCAGAGAGAGGGGGAAACACAGAATCCGAAGCAGGCTCCAGGCTCTGAGCTGTCAGCACAGAGCCCAAAGTGGGACTTGAACCCACGAACCTTGAGATCATGACCTGAGCTGAAGTTGGATGCTTAATGGACTGAGCCACCCAGGCACCCCGAGGAAAGGTTTCTAATGGGAAACCAACATTTGAACTGAGATCTGAAGAATGAGTCCATGCTACATGGGGGAGGGAACAGACTAAGTCAAGATGAAAAAGGTCAGTGTGGCTACAGTAGAGAGAGCAAGCATGATCCCAAGATGAATACTGCAGCTATTCATTGCTAAATGCTAGAAATATGACTGGATTCTTCCTTATTCATACCTACTCTCCAGAGGAAATTTAAACCAGCTGTGACAAGAAGAATTCTAGCCCCTTTTTGCAGTCTAATTTTAACTTTGGATCTGCCTTTATTAGCTCTTAAACTTCCAAAAAGGAGATTACTGAGTCATGATCTTCTCACTTTGCATTATAAAATGGCCATATCCTTAGTTGTTGGCATTCATTTAATATTTTTTAAGAAGTTCCATTGAACTAAATTACTAGACTGGTATGGTTTATTTGTTTTATATTCTAAAATATATCCACAGTTAGGGGTGCCTGGGTTGTTCATTTGGTTGAGCGTCTGACTCTTCATTTTGGCTCAGGTCATGATCTCACGGTTTCGTGAGTTTGAGCCCCGTGTCTGGCTCTGTCAGCAGCATGGAGTCTACTTGGAATTCTGTCTCTCCCTCTCTTTCTTTGCCCCTCCCCTGCATGTGCTCTCTCTGTCTCTCCCAAAATAAAGAAATAAACTTAAAACAATTTTTTAAAATTTTAAATATATCCACAGTCCAAGCCAAATAAGTAGAAAATTTAACATTGACTATATCACAATAACATTATTACTGTACTCACTCTATCCACCCCACACAGATAATTATCTTTACTGAATTACTTCTTGGGGTGATTCCATCAGACATTGTCATTATCAGAAACATCTTTATGAGAAGCAATTCCTCTATATTAATAACTGTGGAAGGTATTATTCACTATATTACAAAATATCATCTTTATGAAGATATACCTGGGAGATCCCTCTTAGACCATAATAACAGAACAATTATGCCTCTACTGTTTTTTTGACTCATGAATATTTGAAATTGCCTATGTTACAACTTATATTTTATAGAATCCTGTAAGTGGGTCAAAAAATACTTTCTGGAGTAAGTATAGTTTAAGTAAATAAATTAACATCACATTCTGGGCCTTTAGCTTACTTTTTTCACCTTTTTTTTTTTTTTTTTAATTTATTTTTGGGACAGAGAGAGACAGAGCATGAACGGGGGAGGGGCAGAGAGAGAGGGAGACACAGAATCGGAAACAGGCTCCAGGCTCCGAGCCATCAGCCCAGAGCCTGACGCGGGGCTCAAACTCACGGACCGCGAGATCGTGACCTGGCTGAAGTCAGACGCTTAACCGACTGCGCCACCCAGGCGCCCCTAGCTTACTTTTTTCAATTAAAACAAATAGTGAGGGCAACACGGATCTGTAGACCCGCAGAATCTGTCATTTTCCTGATGGAATCAGTATGAAGTCGAGTTGGTTTTCACCTCCTCTGACTCTAGTATTTATGAAATTAGAGGGATCTTGACTGATACTGAATGAGATGAATATGATGATTCCCTTGATATCTGTGATGCCGATTCATATAGACCACAGCAGAACTTGAACACTGTTTCCTGCAGTGTTAGTAACAGCTGCAGCCCCATGCCAGTTACCTCTGTGCCAGAGCGGGCTTGCCTGTTCAAATTTATTTACTATGTATTTCACCTATTTAGCCGCACCTATTCACCAAGTTAACAAACATACAATATTATCATTCTTATGTTGCTAAATGTAAAAACTGTTGGGAACTCTGTAGTGTGATATTACCTACCTATTGTCAGTTTCTTAGAGTTTAAATTAAATATAAATTTTATACACGGTCATTAGAAACATCTGGGGTTCTATTTGTGATAACTATGAACTTGTAACATCTACATCAAGCCCTAGGAGTGTATTTCCTTTTTTTCAGTTTTTTTTTTTTAAATTCTAATGTTTATTTATTTTTGAGAGAGAGACAGAGAGAGAAAGAGAGAGAGCGCATGCATTAGCAAGTGCAAGTGGGGGAGGGGCAGAGAGAGAGGGAGACAATTCAAAGCTGTCTCCAGGCTCTGAGCTGTCAGCACAGAGCCCAGGGCAGGTCTTAAACTCACAAGCTGTGAGTTCATGATCTGAACCGAAGCTGGATGCTTTACTGACTGAACCTCTCAGCCCCACCCCACCCCCACCCCCGCCCCTGCCCAGGAGTGTATTTCCAATGCAAGGCTTCTTTTGAACGCTGCGTAACCACATCAGCAAAACAGAGTATCTTAAAGCCATTACTCAAGAGACATGAGAGACAGAAAGAAGTGATTCCTTTATGGAATCATCATGTATGATCTGGCCAAAACAACTATTTTACATGCTACTACTCAAGATTATTTCATTATCACAAAACCAAATAATTTTGATTTTATCAAGAGAGTTTATAAAGTTTTAAAATAGCCTTAAAGAAAAATTTAAGGTGTTAGAGAAATACTGTCTCAGCATGTTTGCCAACCAGATATTTTGCAATAACCCTATAAAGTACATGCTTAATGGTTTGTCAAATATGGGTAATACAAGTAATATAATCTGATTTCCTCCTTTTATAGTTGACTTTATAGTATAAAATGATTTTGTTGAGTTGCAAGTTATACACATTTGTTATCCAAACAATCCTAAGCCAGTTTAATACTGCCTATAGTGTGAAGAGTAGCAAATAATGGAACCCAAAAAGATTTCTGGAGGTAAGAATCAATGTTTTAAAGAAGGTTATAAACCTTCTTATAGTTATAGCCTTGTATCTACAACAGGGAGAAGCCAGCATTAGACTCATCTAATTTCTTTTTAGACCAAGACCACACAAATAGAAATGAAGAAAAGATCACCAACTTCTATGATCACTTCTTTTAATATGTTGGATGATTCTACTGCTACTGTGAGACATGAAGAAGGTAAAGTAAAAAATACTTAGTTACTCTGAAAGGTATATTCATAAGATTCACTTTAAGTAAATCTTTCAATTTCTTCAGAATTTTAGGATAAGAAAAAGTTAAGGAATCACATAAGAATATTAAAGTGAGCAATTCCATAAGCATGGTATTTTAAACATTGGAACAGGTCACCAAAGAGTAGTAAGGAATTTTCTTTAACATTGAAAACAAAGTGGAAGTATTAACTTACAACTACAGATAGAAGTTGGATTATATAACAATAATATATTAAGATCCTTTTTTGCATTGTCTCTGCTTTTTTAATACATAAGCAGTAACTCATTATCATGGACAATATTAAAAGGCATTATTTTATAAAGCATTATAAATCTAGAAATCATAAATCATAATACTCTCAACTGTATTCCATGTTTTTTTTCTTGAGAGAAACTCCTAGGTTTTGCTTCTAATACACAGTGTGTCTCGTTTTCATTTGTCTAACTCAGCAAGCATTAACAAAATAGTGGCAATTGACTTTGCTCTGATTTATATTAGTACAAAATATTTCTATTTGCTAATTCCAAATCAAAGGTCTAATTTTAAACATCTCTTTGCATACGAAAGTCAAAATATTTTATTAGCCAGAACTAAAACAACAATTTGCTAAAGTTTAACTTTTTTATTCTTTATTTCAGAACTTAAAAAATCCAGGAAGAGACGCCCATTCTGTTTGTATAGATTTGCTAAAACTTTATTGATCTGGAATTGTTCTCCCTGTTGGTTAAAATTGAAAGAGTTTATCCACATGATTATAATGGACCCATTTACTGATCTTGTCCTTACCATATGCATAATTCTAAATGTGTGTTTTTTGGCCTTGGAATGTTATCCAATGAGTGAAGAAACCACCAGTGTTCTCAGCATTGGAAACCTGGTAATGCTCTTGTATATTATTTTCATTTGCAGTTTCAACTTTTCTTTAGTCATCATAATCCTCATTATTTTATTTTGTAACTCCAATATATTGCAAATGAATTATATGCATACTAGATGAAGTATGACCTTCATCCACAACCCACCACCTCTAGTCCTGATTTGTAAGTGTTATTATCATTGAAAGGTTTATAGCTAAGGTTTAAAATTCTGCTATTTAAGTTTGAGATTCTAGTCAGTTACTTGGCAGTCAGGTTAAATGGAAATTATTTATTTCCTCTCCCATCCCAAATATATCCTCCCTTGGTACCATAGCTCCACAGCTCGGAGCAGGACAAAGGTGCAATAACAAATACAGATTCCTCACTGACAACTAAATTCTGAATCCTGACTACAACTGTACCTGCCTTGTCTGCTTTAGCTACCTGCCTTTGCCTCAGATGGGAACTTATTCTTTTGGTAAGGTAATGTTGAGAGTCACTTGTCCTTTTTTTCCCCCCATACAATGCATAAAGCAAAACAGATTTCTGTGAGTTTAAAAACAAGTCACATTCAAGGAAATATGTAGCGTTTAATTTTCTTTTCTTTTATGGTTGTTGTTTGTTGCTTAGTACTAGTATAAATGGCCAAACTGCTACCCACTTTTAATTATACATTTACTTGGTACCAACACTATAGGAATTTAGTTATTTCTGCTAGTATAGTTTTCAAGAGACAGTTTTCAGAGGTTTACTATTTTTTTTTTCGCATAGACACTTTTACGGTTCAAAAAGTTAAATATCTTAATATGTACTCTATATCCCAAAAGAAACTGTTCAAAATAAAAATATTTTCATCTTTAAATATTCTCTTTTGTCTTTCAGGATAGCTTTTATTAAATGATTGAAGATTTTGTAGGCAATGTTTGACATTAGACTGTTAAGTGAAATGTTGGAGTCTATCCTTATTTTTTTTTTAAGTTTATTTATTTGGGAAAGAGAGAGAGCCCAAGCAGGGGAGGGGCAGAGAAAGAGAGAGAGAGAATCTCAAGCAGGCTCTGCGCTGTCAATGCAAAGCCCAATGTGGAGCTTGCTCCCGTGAACCATGAGATCATGACCTGAGCCAAAACCGGGAGTGAGATGCTTAACTGACACAGCCACCCAGGTGCCCCAGAGTCTGTCTTTAAAATACAGACTCCAATACTAATCAGATCTTGATAGAAGAACTGTGAAGACTGTGGCAGTGGAAACTTATAGTTTCTGTATATGTGGGTTCTGATGGTGTTATTGGAATCATATCCTCATCCATGTGTTTTGTTTTTGTTTAGATTTTTATTGGAATTTTCACAGCAGAAATGATTTTGAAAATAATTGCAATGCATCCATATGGGTATTTTCAAGTAGGTTGGAACATTTTTGATAGCCTGATTGTGTTCCATGGTTTAGCAGAACTTTATCTAGCCAATGTTTCTGGAATGGCTTTTTTAAAAATATTCAGAGTGGTAAGTAGAATCCAATATCTAAATTTTATTTTATGAAAATTTCTCTCAGTCTCCTCAGACACAACATGGGAAGAATAGTAATACCTATCCTATGGGGACATTTGTAGTAATAAATGAATTGATTCATATATAAAGAGCTTAGGAAGTGCCCCAGGAAGAGTAAGAAGTTTCCAATGCTGTTATTTCACCGAAGCATCAAAGTAAGTAAGCTGTTTGGTAGCAAATTTGAGGTATAGTTTTAGGAATCAGGGCCAGGGTTACTGGTCAGTTGTGAGGAGCAGGATAATGTGGAGTCCCAGGAGATGAATGCCAATGTATGACTAAGGAACTGCAATCAGGTGAGTATTTCTAAATGTAGAGTAGAAAACTTTATAAAAGACCAGTCAAGCCAGCAGAATGTTATTACAAAAATTAAGTCAGAATCGGTATATGTATGCCTGTAATGTATGGTGGTAGTAAGAATCAGAAAACTAGGCAAGGAAATAATGTTATTAGAAGAGTATGTATGGAAACGTTAAGTACTTGATAAGTAATATATTGTCACGTTCTAGTAAGAAGTTGAAGAGATGTAGCAGGAATAAAGAACAACTAAATAGACTTGATCTTATCCAAATAATTCTTCAGAACCCTGTCTTAAGTCCTCATCCATAGACTTTTCTAATGAGTAAGAGAAACATATAAAAGATGTAGCTCTCAAATTTATGGATAAAACAAGACTGGGAAATAAAAAATATGATAAAAGATAGTATCAAAGTATCTGAAAGTCTAACATGGGCTGGATATAAATGATTCAGTCTTACATAGATAAATGTGAAGTCCTACTCTTGAGTCCATGAAGTGAACTATGTACTGGAAAAAGTTGGGGAAGGTATAGCATATATAAAAATGATATTTGGGTTTAAATTTTTTTAATGTTTATTTATTTTTGAGAGAAAGAGAGAGTACAAATGGGAGAGAGGCAGAGAGAGAGGGAGACACAGAATCTGAAGCAGGCTCCAGGCTCTGAGCTGTCAGCACAGAGCCTGATGCAGGGCTCAAACCCATGAACCTTGAGATCATGACCTGAGCCAAAGTTGGAGGCTTAACCTACCGAGCCACCCAGGTGCCCCAGTGATATTTGGGTTTTAGATGACTAAGCTCACCGTAATATGGTGGCCAAAACCGTTAAGGTAATCTTGTCCATTTCAATAGAAACAAAAAATCTAGTGAAAAGAAGAGAACTATTCAGACTAAACCTAGAAGGCTGTGTTTGGTTTTTGATATGTTACTTTAAAATAAAATACATAAGAGAAACTTCAGTGGAATTCAATGGGACCTGACAGACTTTTTCAATATCATCTATATATATGTCAGAATGTGGGAGAATTTACAGTGTACTGTGAAAAGCAAAACAAAGAATGGACAGTTATCCTACCAGATATTAAAACATAAAACTAGAGTAATTATAACAGCATAGTATTGAATGGAAATTGGCAGACCAATAGAAGGAGATATGTATTGGTTTAGTGTAAAAAATACAGAATATGTGTCATATATTAAGAATTGTGTAACAATGGCTAGTATTAATAGTGCTCAAAACTGAATATTACATTAAAGACTATATATGTGTATGTGTATGATGCTGATAAAATGTACATCATAATAAATAGTGACCAGGGTTTTCTTTTTGTTTGTTTTTTATTTTTGTTGTTTCTTGCATTACTGTATTAGTTGAGAATTTTCAAGCTGGGAAAATACTGGCCGACATTTAGAATTCTGATGTTGATTCTGAGTAACTCATTGGTGGCCCTGAAAGGCTTGGTGCTGTTGTTGTTCACATTCATGTTCTTTTCTGCTGTGGTTGGCCTGAAGCTGTTCGGTAGGAGTTACAAAGAATGTGTCTGCAACATAGACAAAGACTGTCAACTCCCACACTGGCACATGCATGACTTCTTCCACTCTTTCCTGAATGTGCTCCGAATTCTCTGTGGAGAGTGGATAGAGACTTTATGGGATTGCCTTAAGGTTGCAGGCCAATTCGGTTGCCTTCCTTTTTACATGATGGTCATTTTAATTGGAAACTTATTGGTAAGTAATCCATGCTTTTAAATTTTCCTTGAAAAACTTGTGTAATGTAGTTTAGTATTTTCATGATGTGAATTTATGGGATCCAGTGGTCTATAACTGTGTTGTCCAATATGGTAGCCTCTAGCCACATGTGGCTGTTGATCAGTTGCAATACAATTGGCCCAATTAGAGATGTGCTACAAGGGTAAAATACCTACTGGCTTTGAAGTCTCACCCCCCTAAAATAACGTAAGTTATTTTATTAATAATTTTTATACTGAATGTATTTTAAAATGATAATATTTTTGATATATTTAGTTAAATAAAATGTTAGTAAAATTAGTTTCTGTTTTTGTTTGTGCTTTTGATGTGGCCACTAGAAAGTTGCATATGACATGCATCATATTTCTGTTGGAGAGCACTGGTTTATAGCCTTGCTACTCAAGTAGCATTGGCATCATGTGGGAGATAGTTGGATCCCATCTCAGACCTGTGGGAATCTACAGTTTAACAATATCCCCAGGTGATTTGTATGCACATTAAATTTTAAGAAGCACTTAAATGTAACACTGGTTGTCAAACTAGGTTGCACATTGGAATTACCTGGGGAACTAATAAAAATATAGTAATGTCTTGGATACATTACCAGAGATACCAATTTTATTGGTATGTGGACATAGCCCAGTCATCAGGATCTTTTACAATTTTTCGTTTGATTAAATTATGCAGTAAAGTTTGAAAATTGCTGACCTATAAAACTATGGTGCATTAGTGAAGAGGGATAGCTATCACTTTTAAATTCCCAGTAATTGAAGTGGTGTTACATGAATTGAGTAAGTAGCTTTTACTTCTTCTAAGCAAAGGGAATGGATTATAAAAGAAAATTGTTCTTACAAGGAAAAAAAAAGGACTCAGTATTTGCTTTATTCATAAGTCATAGAAATCAAATACATTTTCCAAAAGACTGAAAAAAATCACTGGTCAGATACCATTTTATCTATCAATAACCTTCCTCACTGCTTCTGTTTCACCTTGGGCATAACCTCTGTCATCCACTTATCACTGCTGGCATTCTGTTTAATTGTTGATGTACTTGTCTACCTTCCTTATTAAACTGTAAGCTCCACAAAGGAAGGATCATGACTTTTCTCTATATCATCAAAGCCTAGAACAGGGTCTAACATGTAAAAATATTTCAATGGTCTCGGCCTTTGCAGCTAATTAGTACACTTTCAACTCTCAGTGATATAACACTATTTTAACTGGCTAAAACAAAAATCAACATATATATCAGCATGCATAACTCAAAATGTCAGAGATAGATTTCACTTCAGTTGTGGTGTGACACATACATTCAAAAAAAAGCTCATTAGAGACAGACTTGTGTGTAACTCAGATCTGTCTTCTATGTGGCCCTTGCTGGTAGTAGCCTCTATTTTATCAAGATGGCTGCTGCAGTCTAAAGCTTCATGTGTTCATATCACATCAAGTCTAAAAGAAGAGAAATTCCTGTTTCTTTTCTAGAAGTCACAGCAAATCTCTCCTATTATCTCATTAGCTCTGAGTCACATGTCCATTTGTGAACCAATCTCTATTGCCCAGAGTGTGAAATATATTTATTATTTATTGTGCAGAGTGTGGAATATATTAACATATATTATGATAAGCTACTCAGAATCCTCTTTTGGAACTGGAGTTGGCATCATTCAAAACACAAATCATACAACTAATAATAAGATAAGGGTGATTTCCCGTGAAATATTAAGTTTCTATTCCCAAAAGGGAATAGGAGAGGCTATGGTTGATGGCTATTGAGATAAACAACACACGCACACACACACACACACACACACACACACACACACACAGAGTTCAAAAGCAAAGAAGGAGAAATGCTGAGGCAATTGTATAATTGCATTTCTGCTTCTTTGTTTTTGAATTCCACTTTGTTTCTTATTTTTCTTACTCCTACTGATCAGAAACTTGATGTCAAAGGGCAGAGGGATTTCAGAATGAAATGGAACAACATGAACCTCCATTTCCAATTGATTGGTCATAATATTGCTTGGTTTGCTGAATCTTTTAAGCTTCATTTGTCTCAACAGTCATCATGTGTGAAGTGCAATGATAACAGCTCTAGACTAAATACAAGGGGAAAAAATGTAAGGAGAGAATCTGTAAGGCTGTAGATCTCCCCCCATACTTTCAACTCATTACATTACAGCATTGTAATTTCACACCAAAACTCAGCATTTGTATAAAAAGAAGGTACTCCCCATTTTAAAAACTTAATTTTGTCTTGTTTGCCTAATAAACATTCCAGTGGTGATTCAGCCTGCAGTGGAAACGTAAAACATGATCATAAACAAAAGCAAGTATTTAGATGGCTTTTAAATAGTTACATGCAATGCTGAGTTATAGAAAAAATAGAGTTCAGATCCAAGCAAACATGGGTTCAAACTCCAGTTTTATTATTTACTAATTAAATGCCTTTGTGTATATGACACTGCCTCTTTAAACCTCGTAATATTTTAATAGAAGAATGAACATAATAATATATGCCATATAGAGTTATTGTAAGTTAAATAAAAACAGCTAGCACTGTATAAATATTTATAAATGTTTGTTTTACTTTCTTTAAGCTCTAGAAAATAGTACCTCCCACATCTTTAAAATTGTGTTAATTAAACATTATTTAGAAGTTTCAGTTAGGCAAACATTCTACATGTTTCATTTGCAATTTAAGTAATTGCCACTAAGTGAACTGTGGGATCTAGCTAAGGTTACGTAAACCAAACAATGAGGGATATAGAAACATAAAAAGAAAAGAAATAGAAAATAGAAAATTCAGTTGCTTTTTAAAAATAAGACATTGATTATAAATATCTGTGTCATTCCATGTATGTTTACATATTCCCCAATTAAATATGTTAAGATACAATTTGAATAGTATCAAAATAGAAACTTCATACATGTTGAATTTCTTAAATTAGTAATCAAATAATTATTCGTACTTGAAAAATTCTTGGAAAATACTTGAAAAATAATTACATAAGTAAATCTTGAATTTCCTTTCTATTCCATATTACTTTATTTTGATGAGTTTTTCAATTCTCACCCAATAGATAAACATCATTGAGGTAAATGAGAGGGCAAATTTCAGGGGAGACATTTGAATGTTTTGTTTTATATACATTATTTCACATTTTATCTTTTAACACAAAAATAAGAAATATGTGTTTTGAATCTCTTTATAAAATACTGTGACTAGAACAAAGTCACACTAAGTTTATATAAAATTTTTCTTTATACCGTAATTCCAGAGAATTTTGAACTTCATTTTCAGCCTTTTAACAATAAAAAACAAATGTTTTTAAATCTTTATTTATTTTTGACAAAGACAGAGTGTTAGCAGGGGAGGGGCAGAGAGAGAGGGAGACACAGAATCTGAAGCAGGCTCCAGGCCTGGACTGAGCACAGAGCCTAATGCAGGGCTTGAACTCAGGAATAGTGAGATCATGACTTGAGCCAAAGTCAGACACTTAACCAACTGAGCCACCCAGGTACCCCAAGTCTTTTAACATTTTCACTGTATATGTATATCTACATTTGGTGTATAGGGGGATATGTTTAAGATATAAGAAATCTTAGATTGTAAGCTCTTAGTAAATTTTTCCTTGTCCAAATCCTGGCACAAAATCTATTTTTTACTCATTCTATAATTAATTTTTTCAACAAATATTAATCACTTATTTTGTGCCTAGTGTTGTGCTAGTTGTCTACTTGAGAGAAACTTGGTTCCCGCTCATATGAAGCTCGTAGTCATGAAATTTTTACCTAACACCTGTTCCTTATTTCACACTGTGCCAATAACTAAATGAAGGAAAAGAAACAACCAACTACCTTAAGTTATATTTGGTGTTGCCTTCTTATATCCTGAACTCATTGTCTTTTAAGAATGATAGAAATGCTAGTAGTGTAGTTCCTATAAGGGCCATAAAGCCCCTGTTCATACTATCTGTAAGTAAGCTTTATTTATATATAAATATATTTATATATATAAGGCTTTACATATATATAAATATATTTATATATTTTTTATTTTCATATTATATACTTTTATATTTTTTAAACATAATTCATATCATTTAAACTTTGCCCTTTAAAAATAATGTGTAAAACATAAAGTAAATTAAGTCTTTAAAAGTTCAAGTATCTGAAGAGAGGGGAAGACTTCCAATAATAAGCAAACAAAATGCTCAAATTATTAGTTTAAGAGATGATCAGTATTGACTCCCTAACACTAAAACCCAAAAATATTATCTATACCCTACAATTACAAACGAGATAAAAATATGATTCTCTGGAAACTAAACGTAGCTTGATCATATTTCTCAGTGATAGTAAAGGTCAAAATATACACTGTCCTTCAGTTCAAATAACTTAAGTATTAGGAATTATTCTCCATCACTCATCTCTTTCTTATTTGACCAAATTTATTACCACAGAGAATCAATTAACCTACCCAAACCCTGCTACTAGCATATCACAAAGAAAACTAGGTACAGGCTTCAGAACCGGGACTGGGACTCTCTCCCCAAGATTCCTTGTGGGTTTGCAGAACCCATGAAGATGTCATTATACCTCTTCCTGGGATAGTGCTGAAGTGAGGTCAGCCACCTGAAGTAGCGATTCATTTACTTACCTTGGGAGAGAAGCCTGGCTCAGGGAAGGAAAAAAAGCTTTGAATAAAATTAACTTAAGTTCAATCTGTGTGACCTTGGATATCTGACAGCATCTGACCCACTGTATAGGAGTAAGAACTGAATAGCCTAAATGGCATTGTGGTTCCGGATTGTTTTCAAATCTCAGGTCAGCTTTTTTTTTTTTTCAAGATTTTTTTTTATTGTTTAAAAGGAAACAAAAAGTAACATAAACTTAACCTCATTTGTTTCCTCATTTAGATAATTTACCTGTTTCTGGCATTGGTGAGCTCCTTTAGTTCATACAAGGCTCCAACAACTGAAGAGAATGGTGAAGAACAAAATCTCCAGCGTGCAATGGCAAGGATTAAGAAAGGAATAAACTACATGTTTCCTAAAATATCATGCAAAAAACAAAACATTTCAAAGGAGACAATGGACAATGTAAACAATGTGTATGTTAGAGAGAATATTTCTGACCCTACCCTTTCTGATTTAAGCAATACCCAAGATTTCTTCAAGGATAAGGAAAAAAGCAGTGGCACAGAGAAAAACACAATGACTGAAAATGAGAGTCAATCACTTATTCCCAGTCCTAGTGTCTCAGAAACTGTACCAATTGCTTCAGGAGAATCTGATATAGAAAATCTGGATAATAAGGAGATTCAGAGCAAGTCAGGTGATGGGAGCAGCAAAGAGGTAAGATGTTTTAATATCCTGATTACTTACTGTTGATTTATGGCATTTTGGTAAGAAAGTGAGTGGGTGTTGAAGTTGCGGAGAGTTAGAGTACACATTTGATCCTAGCTCTACACTCCTTGCTCCTGCTTTTATGCTTCTGATGAAGTTAATTAACCATTGTAAGCTTCAGTTTCCTTTTCTATAAATGCAGATAAAATTGTATCTATTTCTTAGGGAGGATAGGACTAAGAAAAATAGCTCAAAGGTGCACAGAACAGTGCCCAGTCTATAGTAAACACTTAGTAAACATCAGAAAATATAATTTTAAAAGTCTATAAATTTATAAGCAGGCAGTGTGGGGTGATGAAAACATACCAAAGAAACTTAAGTTTTGAAAATTGATGTGTATTATTAGAGAAATCATTAAACTCTCCTGGGTGTTATCATCTTTAAAATGTTAAATTGGACTACAGGATGGCTAAAATACTTTCTTATTGGCTAAAATTCTAGGATTCTCATCACTTTATTTGTGCAGCATATACTATAACGTATATAATTAAGTTGGACTAAAAGAATAATGAAAACCCACCAGTTTGAATTGTGAAAAGTGTGTAGCTTTATCAACTCATGGACAAAGAAAACAAAACAAAAAAGCAACAGCAAAAACAACAACATAACCCAACACATTTAAAGAAGGGTAGATATTGCTGTTAACTTAGCTTCTAAAATGTACACCCTACTGGAAACATTATTATTGTCTTCATTTGCAAGCACCATGTCTTGGTAGGAGGTATGATTTAATAGAAAGCTACATCTACAGAGATCACATCTGTTCTGCAGGCTTCTTGCGTTGTACCTCAGTAGGGAATCATCTCAGATCACTCACAGGCACTGGGGAGGGGCAGAGAATGTCTCTTTCCAGATCCCCAGAAACGACTCTGGCATCATCTTGTCTCCCAGACCTCTTCCAGCTTGGCAACTGCTCTGCAGTAACTTCTCAAATTGGCCTAATAGAAGTTGAATTGTAATTATTCAAAATCCTTCCGGCTCCTACTGAAGGCCTTTTTCTTTGTGTTAAAAAAACATTTTCACTCCTTAGCATTCCCAATATTTTGAGGTTCGTTTTCCTTTAATTAATACCATTTCTAGAAAACAGGGAAAACTGTTCTCCAGCTACACTTGTATATCTTCACTTATAACTTTGACTACCATCTATTTCTGGGTAAAAGTGCTATTTATCACAGCACATTGTGTTGAAATGCTCCAGGAAAACTTCTTGCCAATCTAATTAGAAAGTCTGGGATATGAAAATGTATAGGAAAGATGACACTAAATATGATTGTAAATGTTGAGGCTTCAGAAGTTGTAATGTATGCCGCCTAATTACTTGGTCCTACTGATTGATTAGCTACTCATAGATTTGTTCACTTATCTGTACATTTGTTACATATTTTAGACACTTTCCAGATTATGCAACTCATGAGTACTTTAAGATGCTGATCTACCAAAAGCCAAAGAATAAAATATAAAAATCACATGGGATCTGATAATTCTGAGATACATTCTTTTCTTTCTTTTGTATTTAAACTTTCAGCCATTGTTTAGTTACAACATAACTATATAAATTTTAGAAAAATAATGTCAAACTTTATATCAAGTTTTATAACTTTTTTCATAATGTAGCAATGTATCAGGGTCACTTTCTCATGCCATTAAGTCATCTTCTAATAAAATTATTTATACTTTTGAATCCCAATTGATTTATTTATAAAATTAGAATAATACATATTAAAAGAGGTTTGGAAAAATCACATCAAATAGTTTATGTAAAAATTCTAAAATAACATATAAATATAAGGTATATAATTTTCAATTATTGAATGCCTAAGAATTATATATTATTTGTTATTTACTCTCATATTGCTATAGCCTTTATTTCATCAGAAATAATGAAAATATGAGAACTGAAATAATAAAAGTGATGTGTTTAAGAGTAATATCCTGATGGATATATATTTTTAGTTGAGCACCAAATGTCTTACTGACAACTGACTATGTAAGATCTAAAGCAAATAAGGCTTCCTAATGATATTTTGTTGACACTTATTGTGCATAAGACCAGGAGGTAGGACAAAATATTTACAGTTTTCTTTTTGATATACTTTACTTAGACATTTCCTTATTTTTTAAGAAATAAGACTGTTTTTTTCCCAAATGTTTTAATACATTTATCGTATTTTTTTAATTAGAAAACAATTGTGTATACTATTAACTTAGAATAGTGGTCATTTTAAAGGATGATGTGTTGCATATTTATTTTGAAATAAAGTAAAATAAAGCATTATGAGAAAATCATTTCCAATAAAAGCCATGCATGTCACACATGCGTCATTACCACTTATAAAAAGCCATGGCTACCTTATCGTATCCAGTCTTGACCTTCAGTCAAGGCAGAGTGAGAAGCAATGTCAATCCTTGCAAATAGCTTGTCTGCATAGGGCTGGTACCGCTTTGCCAGGTCTATTCCTGACTCTTATACCTTGTGCCATTTCTTCATTTCACTTTAAGATAACCTCACATCATTCCCATCCTATGATGGCATACACAAGAATGTCTGGACTCGATTTTACAATACCAACTAAATGCACTCTTGTCTACCCATCTTTAGCATCAAGGAGTAATTACTTCTGATGCTGCTCATCTAGCTGAAATGGCTTATATGGAATCTCGTGAACAACTTCAAGAGGGCTTTGGAACTCAAACCCTTTTGGATACTGGAGATAACCTATACACCTTTTAGGAGAATAGTGTTATGAACTAAATGTTAATTTTAATCTAAAAGTTATTTTAGCTTAAATGAATTTTTAATTAAATGTTTAAAACTTCAACTCACGGAGACATGTATCCTTTTAATGAAAACCATGAAATTAGCTTAAACAGTATTTTAAACCTGATAAAGTTCTTTTTGTATACAGTTTTTCTTATTTCTGAAAATAAAACAAGCCTGAACCACAGTGAGAAAGTTGAATCACAGCTTTTTTGGTGGGACTTTACTTTTCAGAAGGTAAAGCAATCTAGCTCGTCTGAATGCAGCACAGTGGATATTGCTATCTCCGAAGAAGAAACCGTCTGTGAACATGAAAAGCCAAAGCAGCTTAAAAATGGTAAGAGAAAAATAACTTCCTTTGATAATTATATTGAAAATAGACTAAATTTCTCTTAACATAACTAATACCATTAGATATATTTTAATTTTAGAGAGTTTATTAACTAAGGAACACACACATACAAATATGTGTATACAAGCACATGCACATGTGCCCAAAGGAATCCTCATAGAAACTTATAGGGAAAGTCAATAGAAAAGTCAACATTTGGAAAAGAGGGGCAGGGTCTATTTCCTAGAAGTTTAATGCAGTAGTTAAGAGCACTGGGTCTGGAATCATACAGGCCTGAGTTCAAATCCCAGGTCACGTGACCATTTACTACCTTTACTTACCCTCTTTCAGGCTCATTTCTTAATATGTAAAATGAGGATAATAATGAAACTTACCTCACAGGATTGGTAAAAAGATTAAATTAGTGTAGATGCATGTGTGTCCATGCATGGTTGTGTGCATGTGTGTCCATGCATGGATGTGTGCATGTGTGCGTGTGTGTGTATATTTTTATGTCTCTTGGAGTAAAGTCAATATTCAAAATACTCACATGAAAACATCCTATATCTTTCATAGGAAAACATATCATGCAATGGTGATTTATTTTTATATTCCACATGAATCTTAAGAAATGTATAAGGCTTCAGTCAGCTGATTGACTCACTAGATATGTAACATACATTTGTTGATGACTTGTAATTCAAATTAATTTCCTAGAAAGATTGACGAATACTTACAAGTTCTCTGCATTTGAAATCACTGGAAGCCATCAACATGGTAACTGCTAAATGCTCAAATTCCTGTATTCAAAATAAGAACCTGCTCTCAGTAACTCAACTTCTAGAACTTGTATCATTCAAGGCAAAGGAGGAAAAATTTCCTATATTTTTTGACCAAAGATGTTTGAATTGACAGTAGGTAAAATTCTAAAATGAAATGTGTTGACTTTAAATTCCACCCACCTCTATTTCTTCATGTTCTCCCCTGTTAAGCAGAGTCTTCTCTATCTTGGGATTTCTTTATGCTAACTCTCTTGACAGGAATGTAGAGTCCAATCCATGCATATGCCCCCTACCCACAAAGCACTCTGTAATCCAGGGGGCTTCTTCAGTAAGTCTAAATCAAAATCACCATTCTCCTACCACCTGAGACCTGACATCAATTTAACTGACGTAACTAATATTATACTTCTTATCAGTTCCTGAATACCTATGTACTTAAATGAGAATGCTTATTATACCATGTGAATCTTCAGGCTTTATACCAAAATGTGATATTTAGAAGATATTGTATGTGGGGGAGAGGAGCGATTTGAAGGATGGGGATAAATTCTATTCTCAGACTCTGTTCCACCAGGCTAGGGGATGTTCTAAGTCATCTCTGCCTTTCACAATTTCTTCCTCTAGTGTTCTCCCACGTTAACTTTTTTTGTTTCCCCTCAATGACTGCAATGGTCACAGCATCAGGGGTGAAAATCAAATATTCGTAAGTCAGAGAGCACATGTGTTAGATTCCATAAGTAATCACCAAGGACTATGGTGGAAAGTTCAGGATGTCTACTTTTTCATGAATTTTCAAGATTTTTCTTCTTAGCAGTTTCATTCTTGACAGGTTATAGACGAAGATCTTCACCTGGCCAAATTAGTGGTGAGTCCAAGAAAGGAAGAATTTGGCAGAACATAAGGAAAACCTGCCACAAGATAGTGGAAAATGGTTGTTTTAAGTGTTTCATTGGCCTTGTCACTCTGCTCAGCACAGGTGCTCTGGTAAGTACATGAGACTTTTATGGGGAAAAATGTATCTGAAGTCTGTTACTTGAAGCCACCATGCCAAATTAGTTTTCCCCAGATACTTATTATAGCAGTAAAGTTCATATTCTGCGATTTTACTTTTGGGAAACATACATTACAGTTTCTTAAAATCTGTATATGCCTCATTCAGTATTAAATAAATCAAACAAGTTTGAAATATAAGAATGACAGTGGGAAACGTGAATGTGAGATACCTAATTCTTATTTTAATAAAGTTTCATGTATGAGACAAAGTTTAAGAATATGCACATACATACTTCTGTGCTGTGCTAGTACTTTGGTGCCTATTCAATCAGGAAAGAGAAGTACTATATACTTTTAATAACCTTTGAACCAAAAATACATATATTTTAATATTTATTCATTTTTGAGAGTGAGAGAAACAGAGCACGAATGGGGGAGGGGAAAAGAGAGAAGGAGACACAGAATCTGAAGCAGGCTCCAGGCTCTGAGCGGTCAGCCCAGAGCCCGACTCAGGCTAGAGACCACGAACTGTGAGATCATGACCTGAGCCAAAATCGGACACTTAACCAACTAAGCCACCCAGACATCCTGCATTTATGAAGCATTTTGAGAGAAAGAGAGTAAATGAGCTGGGAGGGGCAAGAGAGGGGCGGGGGGAGAGGATCTGAAGCAGGCTCTGCACTGAGAGCAGAGAGCCTGATGCGGAACTTGAACTCACAGGCCGTGAGATCATGACCTGAGCTGAAGTCGGACTCTTAATTGACTGAGCCACCCAGGTGCCCTGAACCAAAAATATATTTACCCATTGACACAACAACCTTAATTATAGGAAATTATCCTACAAATATCTGAGCAAGTATGAAATGCATTTACAAGGCTCTTCAGTGAAGAATTCTTTGTATAGAAAAAGATTAAAAAGTAAAAATAGTCTACAATAGGTAACTGTTTAAATATGCTCTGATATAAACATCCAATGGGACACTGTGCAGCTATTTTGAAAATTCAAAAGTTGTATGCATGCTAATATTGCAAGTTATAGCAATGTGCAAAAAAAGAGAAAGATCTAGAATAAAGTGTATCTATTAGGTATCTATTAATATTCATGTTTCCCACTGTCATTCATAAATTTTGAAATTGTTTTATTTATTTGATATTGAATGAGGCATATTACATTTTACTTAGGAAATAAAGAAAAATAGAATGTATATTATATTATTTTCCAGTGTCTGATTAAAGAGGAATTAGAGAAGGATACACAAGAAATAGTTAATTGTGAGATACACAGAGCAAAAAGTATGGATTCATGGCTGGGAACCAGACTTTGTACTGCATACAATTTTTAAAGTAAATTTTATATAGACATTTACCACACATTTACCACAAACGTAGAAATTATAAGTGTCTAACCTAAAGAATTTTCACCTGGGTGGCTCAGTCGGTTAAGTGCCCGACTTCCACTCAGGCCATGATCTCACAGTTCATGACTTCGAGCCCTGTGTCAGGCTCTGTATTGACAGCTCGGAGGCTAGAATCTGCTTCAGATTCTGTGTTTCCCTCTCTTTCTGCCCCTCCCCCTTTCCCATTCTGTTCTCTCTCTCTCTCTGAAAAATAAATAAACATTAAAAAAGTAAACAAGGATTAAAGTAATCCTATGTTAATAATGGTGTGATTCTTATAAATCTAATGTTAAATAAAAGTAACATTTTCTCACAAACCGTAAGATCATGACATGAGGTGAAGTCTGATGCTTAACTGACTGAACGACTCAGGTGCCCCGATCTTTGTTTACTTTTTGACCTTGAATGCACTTTAATACAAGCCTTCCTGACTTTGTTGGTACTTTATTGCCTTTTTTCAGTGCTGAGATAAAAACACTATGAAATTGCTTTCAGTGACATTATCAGACTTTGTATCCTCTACAGTAAAGTAAAGGTTGACCTATTAATCTGAGAAGCTTTGGAGAAATGATTATAGTTTTATTTCATATTCATGTGTTTCCACTGGTTTACCTGATTATTTCTGCAGCAGAGCAAGCTGTGTGACTTTTTCTTGTAACAGCAGTATGGATATCTGAAGACACGTTTATCTTTTTCATTATTTAAAAAAAAATCTATTAGATGTTTTATTGGGGCCACACTGAAATTACACATTAATTTATACAGACATAATATTTTTATAATATTGAGTCTTCCATCTAGGCAAAATGGCATATCTTTACATTATTTGGCGTGTTTTTATGTTCTATAGCAATTTTATAATTTTTTTTTTTTTTTTAATTTTTTTTTTTCAACGTTTTTTATTTATTTTTTTGGGACAGAGAGAGACAGAGCATGAACGGGGGAGGGGCAGAGAGAGAGGGAGACACAGAAGCGGAAACAGGCTCCAGGCTCCGAGCCATCAGCCCAGAGCCTGACGCGGGGCTCGAACTCACAGACCGCGAGATCGTGACCTGGCTGAAGTCGGACGCTTAACCGACTGCGCCACCCAGGCGCCCAGCAATTTTATAATTTTTAAGAAAATATATTTATTTACATTCAAGTTAATTAGCATACAGTGTAGTACTGGTTTCAAGAGTAGAACCCAGTGACTCATCACTTACATATAACACCAGTGCTCATCCCAGCAAGTGCCCTCCTTAATGCCCATCACCCATTTAGCCCATTCTCCCCACCTCCCCTCCAGCAACCCTCAGTTCTCCATATTTAAGAGTCTCTTATGCTTTGCCTCCATCTCTGTTTTTACCTTATTTTTCCTGAAGACATATTTAAAAGAATTTCTACTCTCTTAGTAAGTGCCACATATCTGCAAATTGGCTACATGGAATTAGAGATAAGAACCAGTTAGATGTGAGCAAAGGTTTTTGCCTCTTATATTAAGTTTGATTAACTGATTCATGAGAGGAATTCTGGATCACTGTGGTGCCAAATTCAGTCTCTATAAGAAATTCTGGGACCAATTACTGATGTCTGCTATAGACATAGGATCAGAAAATGTTACTTATGGATTATGTGAATAAATCCAAACCAAGTGAACCAGCCCGTGAAACTACAACCTATGACTTTGCTCACGATCTGTTTGCTAGAGATAACATTTCATTCCGCTCTATGCCAAAAGATTTTTTAAAAAATTACATGTACACTAATCCTCAAATGTTTTACCCACAGGCTTTTGAAGATATATATATCGATCAGAGAAAGACTATTAAAATCTTATTAGAATATGCTGACATGATCTTCACTTACATCTTCATTCTGGAAATGCTTCTAAAGTGGATGGCATATGGTTTTAAAGCCTATTTCACTGATAGCTGGTATAAGCTAGACTTCATGGTTGTCATTGTACGTATTTCAAAGAAAAATGTTAAAGACTATTATTCAATTTTTTTCTTCTTTACTCTTACTCTCTCTTAACTCTTTCCTTTACTTATATCTACCTTTTTCCTCTCTTTGTACATTTTTAGTCACCAAAATCCCCTATTTCTTCATTTGTAATACTTAACATTTGTCCTTTTCCTCTCAACCTAAAAATTTTAAAGTTCAACATTTCACCCCTAGATTATTCTAATGACCACGTATGAACCCACCACTAATGGGATAGACATCCTGAAATATTTAAATTCTGTTGGCTTGATGTTTAAATCATATATTCAAAACAGACGACTTACCATAACCTTCACCATTAGCACTGTGATCCAAGCTACTGAAGATTCTCAGTTGGATTTCCAGTGCAGATCCCTGCCCCTGCCACTACACACCTTCCTTCTAAGCTCCACATAGCAACCACATACATTTTACTGCTGTAAAACAGAAGTCAGTCCAGGTCTCTTTTCTTCTTGAAACTCTCCAATAAGCATCTCATGTCGCTCCGAGTAAAAAGCTACATTCTCTGCCATCAAAGCCTACAAGTTTCTACATGATCGGTCTTGTCTCCTATTACTTTCCGTTTCCATTATCCCAATTTATAGACTGCTCCACCTGCACTGACCTTCCTGAAGATCTCCCATATGCTGAGATTCCTTCCATCTTAGTGCCTTTGCAGTTATTTTTCCTTCCACCTGGAACTTTTGCTGGCTCACCTCATTTATGTCTACTCAAATAAGAGTGCAGAAATTGGGTCTTTCCCCACTACCGTATTTAAAACTGCAACTACTACAATGCTCCTTTTTCCTTTCTCTGCACTCTTCATCTCTATAGCGCCTATTAATATTATATATTAATTGATATTCATTGTTTATTCATTGTGATTGTTTGTCTTCCCCTTTGAAAGATTAGCTCCTTTGGGGAAGAAATGCTTTCCCAATGTGGTTCTCTTCTTATCCCTAATGCTCAGAACAACTCATGTATCATAGTAGGTACTCAGTAATTTTTGTTGAATGAACAAATGGTTCCTATTCTATAAGCAATGATTGACTGAAGCTTCTCACTGTATAAATAATCTCTGTCTTCTAAATAAAATTATTGCAAATTAACCTTCTCCTCCAACAAAAATCACACTATATCTGCAACCCACCTTCCTGTTTCCTAGTCATTATTCTTAGGTGTACACAACCCGTGACACTTACATAAATCATATGTTTACTCCAAAGCTCACTTTAAGGCCATCTCTTAGTATAGGATAAAAAAGAACAAATTTTTCATTTATGTTGCTTGAAAATACATAAAATATGAAGGTACTATAAAAGTTAGTTGTAACTCTATCACCTTGCTCAATCTCTGTTAACATTTATTAACCCTGAATGATCTTTATGCATATGTTTACTTTAAGAAATCACCTTGGTATCTTTGTATACATTTTTATAATTTGTACTTAAACTTAACAATGTTCATATACTCTTTGATGCCTCTTCTCTGAAATACTATTTTGTATATTGTGTTAACCATATTTATATATGAATTCACATGTAAATATATTTCAAATTTTGTTTTTATGAATACATGATATACTATTGCTGTATGGAAAATAATCATGAAACTGATTATTAATCTAATTTCAAACAAAAAATGGATGTAAATATTAACCCTTGATCATAAAGAATGTCAAATATACAAATTTTTTTATTTCAATAATATATATATACCTACTACCAGAAAATGTTTTTGTTTTATCTTTATCTTTTTTAAAGTAACTTTAACACAAGGTTATTTTCTTATACTTTTCTTTAAGTCATTGTTAAGATATATTGAAATATATTTTACATCTTTGCATATTTCTTGGGAAGCTTTGACTGTTTATCATTTTTAAATAAGTGAAAAGTTTATTTTGCAGATTGTTTTGATTAAAGTTAAAATAAACCCTATTCACTCTTTTTTTTCTTAAATATATTTAGGTGTTTTGTCTTAGCTTAATAGGCAAATCTCGGGAAGAATTCAAACCACTAACTTCTGTTAAATTCCTCCGGGCGCTCAGAGTTCTATCTCAATTTGAAAGAATGAAGGTAAGAAAAAAGTGTCTAAACTAATATGTAGGTTTTTATTTAGGATTAATAAATTTCTATAAATTAAAAACTTTATAGTCTTCTCATTTGCATCTTTAACAATACTAATGCAAAAACCTTATATTCCACAATTTACAAATATAGAAGAAAGGTATATGAGTTATGCTTATTAAGATTTTAGGACTTTCCTGCTCATAAGATATGAAAAATCATAAAGATAAGAAAAAAAAACCCTAATAGTTGAGAGAAATAATATAAAATTTTAAAAACTAGTACTATTGTAGCCCACTTGAGTGTCTATGAGTATTGATACAATTATCTCAATGTTAAAAATATAACTGACAAAATGAAACTTGGATCACCTAGATGCTTAAAATTATAGGAATATCATACACGGTAAGCAATTATACTGAATAAAAGTTTGAATTTTAAAATAAATTAATGTTTTCAAGTCACGCATCACAAATTATGAATTCTTGTCATCTCTCCCTCACCGTCACGTTAAACCTCTTTTGAACAATGTGAGGGAAGCTAACAGGTAAAGCCACATAAAACAACCAGTGTTCAATCTTTTGTGCCTACAATGGAAACCCACCCCAAATGGCTCGACCTAATGGAGCAAACAGTTTATGGCCACCACAAATAGTATAATTATGTAAAATACAGTCATCAGCTATGTGCAGAAATGGGAAAAAAAGTCTAGTTTTATCTTTTATTTCATAACCATACATCTGTTTTCTTGATTTTTTTATTTATATAGATTATTTATCATTAATCTGCCTACTTGAATAATATTACAGAATATCACATATTCAGTGTAGGTAGGATCCAGTAAGAAAATTATTTATGTTTGATGTGTATTTTTCTTATAGTTCATATATTATATATTACATTAAAACTGCCATATATTAATAAACCATAACACTTAAGATCTTTTCACTTGGCAAAAACATGGATACTTGTTTTAATCTCAAAATTTAGATAATTATAGATGATTATTATAAACAAATAGAAATATAAGTAATTTAAAGTATTTTAAACCAAAATATGTGTTTCAGAAATTTTAACAGCATAATCTTTATATGATATTTATATATACACATATGCATACATAAATACATGTATTAAGTACATTAATTATACTTTAATATATATGTAAGTACATGACTGATAGTAATATTTTTATAATTCATATGAATCTGTGATCAACTCGTTATAACAGGAATTAGTCCTGACCAACCTATTCCCTAAATGCATTGCTGGTGTTGGGGAAGAAATATTCTTACTATAACTGGAAGTTTGTACCTCTTAATCCCCTCCACCCACTGCCAACCCCTCTCCACTCTGATAACCACTAGTTTGTTTCCTGTATAGATGAGTCTGTTCTGTTTTGTTTTGTTTGTTCACTTGTTTTATTTTTAAATTCCACATATAGGTGAAACCATATGGTATCTGTCTTTCTCTGTCTGACTTATTTCTTTTAGCACAATACTCTCAAAGCCCATCCATGTGGTTGCTAATAGCAAGATCTCATTCATTTTTATGGCCGAGTAATAGCCCATTGTTTATATATACAGCATCTTCTTTATCCATTCATCTGTTCATAGATACTTAGGTTGCTTCCATATCTTGGCTATTGTAAACAATGCTGCAGTAAGCACAGAAATGCATGTATACTTTCATATTAGTGTTTTCATTTTCTTTGGGTAAATATCCAGAAGTAGAATTATTGAATTATGTACTATTTCTATTTTTAATTTTTTGAGGAACCTCCATACAATTTTCTATAGTTGCTACACAAATTTACATTCCCACCAACAGTGAATAAGGGTTTCCCCACCCCACATCTTCACCAGCATTTGTTATTTCTTATCATTTTGATACTAGCCATTCTGCCAGGTGTAAGGAGGTATCTCATTGTGGTTTCCGTTTGCATTACCCCAATGATTAGTGATGTTGAGTCTCTTTTCATATGTTAGCCTTCTGAATGTCTTTGGCTATTGAGGTCCAATTTTTTAATTGGATTGCTTATGGGTTTTTTTATGTTAAGATGTATAAGTTCTTTATATATTTTGTATATTAACTAACCCTTTATCAGATAAATCATTTGCAAATATTCTCTCATATTCAGGAGTCTGCCTGTTCATTTTGTTGATGGTTTCCTTCACTGTGCAAAAGTTTTTTTTGTGTGTAATCAAGTAATAGTTTATTTTTGCCTTTGTTTTCTTTGTCTGAAGAGACAGAAAATGAAGAGAAAATGTTGTTAAGGCTAACATCAAAGAGATTACTACCTATAGTTTTTTCTAGGATTTTTATGGCTTCAGGACTCATAATCAGGTCTTTAATCCATTGTGAGTTTATTTTTGTGCATGGTATAAAAACGTGGTCCAAATTCATTCTTCTGCATGTGGCTGCTCAGTTTTCCCAGCACCATTTATTGAAGACTGTCTTTTCCCACCGTATATTCTTTCTTCCTTTGTTGTAGATTAATTGACCATGTCATCATGGGTTTATTTCTGGACTCTATTCTGCTCTATTGCAGATCCAGATCTTTAAGCTTCATCTCAACCTCTGGAAGTTCTGTAGTTGAATGAGTTCTGAAAACATACCATTGAATATATAAGGAAGCCACATGATTACAAAATTAATGTTTTATGTATTTAATAAACTCCAGGGGCTGGGTACTCTTACTACTGAAATATTTGTATCAACAGTATCTACTACTTTTATTCTTACATAAGTGTGTTTTCTGATAGGGATAGCATTTTTTTAATTAGAGTCATCAGTGGACTTCTCAAAATATCCAAAGTGCCAACAAAGGATCTGTGACTTAGTTTTAGGAATAAAGTGTTACTGAAAGCACAATTAAAAGTTAAAATATCTATTCAAGTCCAGAAAACTGAGGGATATCAGCAAAAAAGTACAACAAAAAGGGTATGTATCCAGTAATGGCTAAGGGAAGGGAAGGTTAGAATGGTAGAAAAGAGAATCAGTGGTCTTCACAAAAAGAGAGAGAGAGAGAGAGAGAGAGAGAGAGAGAGAGAGAGAGATGAGCTTGGTAGAAATGAATCAAAAGTGTAAATGCTAAAGGAAAGATATGTACCAAGAATGAATATTTCTGTTGGTTATAGGAAATGCTTTACATTTGCCATAACAGCTATAGTGGAGTGATAAGAATAAAATCTGATTATAATATTCAAGAGAGAAGGGAGTTGAGGAAATGGAGATGGTGATTCCAGACTATTACTATTAATCATATTCAAGTGGTTGATTTATTTCCCAAACTTCCTGCTCTGGAGTGACTCACCAGTGACATAGAGTGGTACAGTGAGGAGGTTTGTGACTCTGCAGGGTGCAGAGGCCCATTCAGTGTTTCTTGAAATAGTCTCTTGCCTTTATTTCATTGATCTACAGTCTCTTGGTCCTCCTCGTATTTCCCCTGCCACTTCAGTGTCTGCTTTGTAGGTTAATCCTCCCTAAAGTTAGAATCACCCAGACTTAGATCTAGGCCTTTATTTCTCATTTTATATGCTTTCTAGATAATATGTACACATACATACACACAGGTTCAGTTGTCTTGCCCATTTCTGGCCCAATACAGGAAGCTGATAAATGTGTTAAATCAGTGAAATAATTATTTTACTAATCAACGCAGTTGCTTTTTCATGATTTTTTTAGTACAACTATTTTGAGACTATCTCAAATTTTTTTGTGTATTTTTAATGTATATTTTTAATTGAAATTTATAATTTAGGTAATTCAAATACTGGCATGCTGGCCTATTGAATCTTTAGAGATGACCTGTTTTTGTTATTTCAATATGACATTACATTTAGTATTTCCAGTTCAACTAAAGTGATTTCACATTTCTTACCTAAAGTTTACCTGTTTGTTTTTTATATGCCAGGTGGTTGTGAGAGCTTTGATAAAAACAACTTTACCTGCTTTGAATGTGTTTCTGGTCTGCTTAATGATCTGGCTGGCTTTTAGCATCATAGGAGTGTACTTATTTGCTGGCACGTTCTATGAATGCATTGACCCAACAAGTGGAGAAAGGTTTCCTATATCTGAAGTCATGAATAAGAGTCAGTGTGAAAGCCTTGTGTTTAATGAATCCATGCAATGGGAGAATGCAAAACTGAACTTTGATAATGTTGGAAATGGTTTCCTTTCACTGCTTCAAGTAGTAAGTTCACTTTTGATGTTTTTTACTTTTTATCAGTGTTTTTAGATGTCCGTGCATATTATAGGTGAACATAATGTGGACAAATGTGAATGGACAAAATGTGAATGATTACTAGAGTTGGTTATAACATATTTTAGCAATTATTTAAAATACATGTTATGCAACATACTACACTAGGCTCATTTGGAAAGATGAAAGTGAAATGCAGACCCTGCTTTCCTGGGAGAAGGAAGTGAAGATGAAGGTAGGACTGACGGGGGAGATGGCAGGTACTGGCCAAACCTATTTCCACCATCACTGGTAAGGTAATAGGGTCACAATTTTTGGTACAACTAAAGTTACTACTGTTTTGTTTCTACTCAGTGCTATGAGGAATGGCTACTCAGTCACCCACCATCTAACAGAAGTGAGGAGATAAATCATTCATTCTTGTCTTACCACCCCAATAGAAAAGCACATAAATAGCAGTTACCACTAACAATGACACTTGGGCAATGTGTATTTATTTATCATTTATCTATCTACCTCTCTCTCTCTCTTTCTATTTATACTATCTTACAACATTTTGTTATCAACTACAGTAAAACTACTACAATTAAGCTAAGTAAAAATAAATAGTTGTTAAATAGTTGTTAACAGATAATAGAAATGCAACAATGAAAATGATAAAGGTCTCAATTACAGGGTATATTGAAATGTGGTCAGCCTTAGTAATCAAATGTTTTACTGTATTAATAACAAACTGAGTTTCACTTTTTATTTGAAACAAAGCTTAAGATTTCCGTAAGAATTAAATACATGCCATTTTTACAGGCAACATTTAATGGATGGATCACCATTATGAATTCAGCAGTTGATTCTACTGGTGTAAGTATAATATAATCTTACGGCCATTGTTAAAATTCAAGAAAAGTTATTTTTACAATTCAAGAAGAGGGTACCAACAATAATAGAATAGATAACATGATCAGAGTGAATGCTTATAGTAGACAGAAATTAAATACATTTCAAATTGAACATTTCACAGAAAACGAAATCCTTCCAGGATTATGTACAGTGGTTGAACCCCAATAAGCCCATTTGAAGGATTATCAGACTTCATAACAATGGTTAAACCAATGCAATAAATTTTAAAATCCAAATAAACAAAGCAATGATATCCTTTCACTAACGAGCAAAGAAAAAATATTACTTCTGTAGAATTGTTGGATTTTCCTGTTGTAAATTGTTTTATAAATCTTATGTTTTAAAGCGTTAGTATCAATATTTTGCTTATTTTTCACTTTTTAATTTATTTTTATTTTTAAACACTTTACTTTTTAGAGCAGTTTTAGGTTTATAACAAAATTGAGAGGAAAGCAGAGATTTCCCCTATACCCACTTGACCCCACACATGCATAGCCTATTATTGATATCACTTACCAGAATGGTACATTTTTACCCCGGATGAACCTACATTGACAGATCATAATCTCCCAAAGTCCAGAGTTTACTTGAGGGTTCACTTGGTGTTGTACATTATATGGGTTTGAACAATTGTGTAATGACTGACATGTAACTATCATTACAATATCATACAGAATATTTTCACTGCCCTAAAAATCCACTATGCCCTGTCTTATTTTGATTATTTTTTAACTTAACTTTTAGGTAAATAAGCAACCTAATTTTGAAGACAACATCTACATGTCTTATTACTTTATCAGCTTTATTGTTATTGGATTATTTCTTCCGTTGAGTATGCTGATCGGTGTTATTATTGCTAATTTCAACAAGCATAAAATAAAGATAAGTATAAATATTCTTTGTTCATTAATATGAGAAAACACATTTATAAGAATGTCCTGCTTCAAATAATTGGTTTTGGATTCAGCTTAATGTAATTTTTATTTGGTGCTTATCTATTAAAAAAATTTGATGTTCCTGCATATTGATAAATATTGCTAAAATGTTCATCTTTACATTGTTTTATATATTGAAATATAAACAAACAAGTTAAAAGTTTAAAAATTGCAGGTGTTTATATATATATATATATATATATATATATATATATATATATATATATGTTTGTAAATAATGACATGCTGACCAACAAGTAATATTGTGGTACATCTGCACAAATAGGTGAAGAAGTTCAAGAAAAATAAGCTACACTTTTTTACTCTCTGATATGTTCAAAGCCTTCAGAGTCATATCTAGCATAGACATCTTTGTCAGTGCAGTAGCTTTTTCTGCTAGAAGTAGGGGGTATCCTAAATCCTAACCCCATGTCCTAAATAGCAGTGCTTGAAATCAGTAAGGGACAATTCAGAGACAGAATTGAAAAACCCATTTGATCCCACCTCCACACAAAGGCCTTCAAGGCTTCTGCAAATGCAAAGGCCTCAAAAGTCATTTAAATCTGCTTATTTTAACCACAGAGACCTACTTTCTAGAGGTATAGGAAAGCCTTCTAAAAAATCAAAAGAATAGTCTAGTTTTGAAATTCTGTTTTCAGCCATGTCATCAAAGTTTAGTCATGTGCAGCATCTGATAAACTGCTCTCAGCCTCCACTAATCAAATGGGATTAGAAGATCAATGATCAAATATCCATTTGACTGGAAGCTTCAGCTTCTTGGGATCAATCCAGTGGGATAACATTCCAGGATTTGCTCCTGGGCTTCAAACCGGTGACCCCTATCAAATTTAAGTAACTAACTCCTGACTTAGGGCAGTAACAATCCCTAATTTCTAGATTAACACAGTAACCATTTACCTCTTATTCACTTTATATATTTTGTATAAGATACTTAGTACTAGGAACACAAAGATGAAAAGCTCTAAAAGGTACTATGAAGAAGTAAGCACAAAGTGCTGTTGGATTAATAGTATAAAAAATATCTTTTGAAAGTATTATTTAGTAAATTAATATATGAACTTATAAAAACACATAAATGCCCAATTATATTTTTTTCCTGTTATTAGAAGATACAAACCAATTTTTCCTTAGCTTTTGAGTTCAGTTTTTCTTGATAAACCTTTCCATTTATCCCCCACTGTTTCTCCTTTGTCTCTGCTTAACATGAGGTAGGCCTCAGTAGACTGAAAAGTTAAAAAAGAGTAGACTACCCACAGGAAAGTGCACCAAAAGATCATTGATATCAGTCATTACCATATATTCTACATGTGCTTGGTATGGATTTGTGTGCAGAAATCAGACATGGTTAAGTGTGATTTAGTTCATTGCCTTTAAGACCTTTATAAAAGGTTAAATCAGTAATTACCAAGCTTTCCAAAATGTATATTGACAAAAGGTGAAATTTAGATTCATGTGATTTTAATATCTTTTTCTTTCATTTCTTTACCAGGGAGGCTCAAATATCTTTATAACAGTGAAACAGAAGAGACAATACCATGCACTGAGGGGGCTGTTGCATGAGGACTCTCAAAAAACAATACGTCGCCCAAGAGTAAGAAAACATCTAGATTTGTTTTCGAAGCTTCGTAAAAAGTTTATTTCATACATTCTCTTTTTAAAATGAATATGTGTTTTTAAAATTCTTCACAAATGCAGGGTGCCTGGGTGGCTCAGTCGGTTAAGTGTCTGACTTTGGTTCAGGTCATGATCTTGTGGTTCATGGGTTCAAGCCTCAGGTGGGGCTCTGTGCCTGCTTCGGTTTCTGTTTCTCTCCCTGCCCCTCCCCCGCTGATGCTCTGTCTCTCTCTCTCTCTCTCTCTTTCTCTTTCAAAAATAAATAAACATTTAAAAAAATGTTAAATTCTCCACAAATGCTTTTGACAAAATTTAAAAATATGTTCCTTAACAAGGTTTTGATGATCTTTTTGTTTGTTTTGACTATACATTAGAATTCTAGTTTGACAAAAACTTAGGTACTCACTTATTTTCCTGTTTATGCTGGGAGGTAAATTATAAACGTAAAGACTATATGTGTATGTATATATCCTACTAATAAGGCTATTACACCCACCTTTTTTTTTTTTTTTACACACAGAACAAGTTCCAAAGATTCATGTTTGACTTGGTAACAAGCCAAGTTTTTAATGTCTTCATTATGGTTCTTATCTGTTTCCAAGCAATGACTATTATGATACAAAGTGATGAACAGAGTTCAGAAATGGACACTGCTCTCTACTGGATTACCTTATTTCTTGTTATGGTATACACGGGAGAATGTGTACTGAAGCTCATCTCTTTTCGTTGTAACTATTTCACCATGGGATGGAACATTTTTGATTTTATGGTAGTTATTTTCTCTGTTACAGGTAAGAGTTTGTTTAGTTAGATTTTCTTTTATAGTAATACTAATTCAGGCAAGTTCTTATACTAAATGTGTCCCAAGATATAGTCTTTTAGTAGGCAAAACAGATAGAGACCCTTTTTATTCCAATAGCAATGGCTTGTATTTTTACATTCATACATGTACACATGACAGCTATAAGATACTAAAAAATACTTGTTGAATTAATACATAGACTTCACTTAAGAGGTTACCAGGTAAATGCTTAATTACCCCTTCAGTATATCACATACATTATTTTTCTAGGATGTGTCTAGAAGGAGCTTTATGTCTTAACATGATATAACCTTTCAAGTTCCCTATTTTTTTTTAATTCCCAAAACTGTTTACAACTTTCACAATACTAGAGTGTTAGGCTTTAATGAATTTGTCACCAGTTTTCTCTTACTTTGGGGATCTCAGTCTTTTATTTAACAATTATATTTGAATAGATATTATGCTATACCCAAAGAATTCAGTAGTAAATAAGGAAAGCATAATCCCTGTAGGCACACAGTTTACAATGTAGTAAGGGATTCAGATGATTAAACAGTACATATTTAATGTTGTGCTATTAAGGTTATGATAAAGAAAGAAGCACGTGGTGTTACAGCAGCACAAGAAAGGGGAGTACCTATCAATAAGTAGAGGTCAGAAGTCAAACTTCCTGGATGAAGCAAAATCTAAATAGAGACATATTGAATAGGGGTAGACAAGTAAAGATTCTAGGATAAAAATGTTTTAAGCAGGGAAAAGTTTGTTTCTTGTCTGCCTCCCCATAAGATATGTACTGGAATATAAGCTCCATGAGAGACAATATTTAGATATTTATTGTGTCAAGCACTATTCTATACAGTCACTAGTGAAAAGGTAGACAAACTATTTGCTCAATTGTGATTCCAGAAAATTCAGCTTATTCATTTGGTAATAGAAGCAGTTCAACTATTGATAGACAGGTACAAGAAGCTTGAAAGAAAGGAAAGAAGGGGCCTTTGGGATTAAAGTCAGAGCTACTGAATCAGCTATCTCAAAGGAGAGGAAATCACAGTCAGAGAGAAAGCTGTTTGAATATGAAATCTCAGAAGGTGAAATATCCTGGGTCCAGAATGTAGCTATAGCTGCATGTGACTAAAGTAAAGTGATGGAGATTACAGTTAAGAAAGTCAAAGACCGAGAGACTGGCCTTTCAATGAATTGTGGATGGTAAGTGTTGGGGTGGAAAGGGCGACAGTGAGCCAAGTACTAAAGTCTCCAATGAATATGAATAAGGGGGGAGGAATATCATAGAACCAAGTAATGGTCGGCAATAGTATCATAGTTCATTGGCATGATCCACAATGTGTCAGGACAGAAATTTCTTTTTTTTTTCTTTATAAAATTGACTTGAAGCATCTGGAAATCGCATTGGAAAAAAATGAAAGATGCTTGGTCATTCCATTTTTCTACTCTGAGAAATATGGAGTGGGGAAGAAAGAGCTCTTTACACTTGAGAACATTCCAAGGGAGATACTGTCTTCAAGATAGAGTCAGATTTTAGATAAGAAAGGAGGTGAACAAAATCTAAGATGAGGATGTAGAAAAAATTATCTACAAATAAATGGGGATACCTCTGGCAAAATGGAGGAATTTGGAAGATTGTAAGGAAAAATGAAAATCTGAGTCAGAGCAGAAGATTCACTAATACACTGTGGAAATGAAGGTATAGATAAGGTAGAATGTCAGAGAGAAGGTTATGGACAGTGATCAAGTTGAACAGAAATATGAGACATGATCATTCCAGATTCAACAAATATACCATATCATTTAGAAACTTCATGGAATTCTCCCCTCCCCATCTTCTCAACTCAAAATGAACCACGGTCTCTCCAGTACTTGCAGAGGACATCCCCTATACTTTTATGGTAATTATAATTTTATAGTTCTAGCTCTCACTCCCTCATCTACCCACAACTGCTACAAAAATAGTTCTAGGCCAAGACTCATTTATTTAATTCAGTTTAAAGCCGCTAAGAACCCAAAGACTATTTATGAAATAAATAAATTATAATCTGTGAATCACTGAATGCCAGACATTTTTGTAATTATATTTATCAACTAGGTCTTTCTGCCTTGCATTATAATTACTTTAAATGTCTACCTCTACTCTCTAGAATATAAGGTCTTTGAGGACAGAAGTCAGGTCATTCATCTTTGCATTTTGCATTGACACCTTTATACTAGATGTCCAATAAAGGCTGGATTGAGCTAAATTTATTTATCCAACTGCAATCAGAAAAAAAAGAATATGACTACTATTTTGTATTATGGAATAATGCCATCTGTGATTCCAGAATTAGTTGATCTATAATGGCATAATAAGATGATGATTCAAATAATTATCTTCCAAATTTTGCTAGATACCCTGAAAATTGCCACAATGAGTATTTGGCTAATCCCCACTTTCAATATATTCTGTTATATGGGAAGGATTAATAAAATGATCTTAACATATCGACAAAATGGAATGTAAAATAATTTATATTCCTCTAAATACAATCATATTTAAATAGTTTTATTACCTGTTTTATCTTCTCCCACACCAAGGACTATTTCTGCCTCTGATGGTAGGATACTACCTTGTGCCTCCTTCTGTTGTGCAACTGATACTACTCTCACGGATCATCCACATCCTACGTCCTGGGAAAGGACCAAAGGTGTTCCGTGACCTGCTGCTTCCTTTGATGCTATGTTTCCCAGCATTGTTGAACATCAGTCTTCTCATCTTTCTGGTCATGTTCGTCTACGCCATCTTTGGGATGTACAATTTTGCATATGTTAAAAAGGAATTTGGAATTAATGATGTGGCCAACTTTGAAACCTTTGGCAGCAGTATGCTCTGTCTTTTCCAAGTTACGATATTTGCTGGCTGGGATGGGATGCTTAATGCAATTTTCAACAGTAAATGGTCAGACTGTGATCCTGATAAAATTAACCCTGGGACTCAGGTTAGAGGAGATTGTGGTAATCCCTTTGTTGGGATTATTTATTTTGTTAGTTACATCTTCATATCATGGATGATCATTGTAAACATGTACATTATTGCTGTCATGGAATTTTTAAATATTGCTTCTAAGAAAAAAGCCAAGACATTAAGTGAAGATGATTTTAAGAAATTCTTTCAGGTATGGAAGAGGTTTGACCCTGATAGGACCCAGTACATAGACTCTAGCAAGCTTTCAGATCTTGCAGCTGCTCTTGACCCTCCTCTTTTTATGGCAAAACCAAACAAGGGCCAGCTTGTTGCCATGGATCTTCCCATGGCTGCTGGGGACAGAATTCATTGCCTTGACATCTTACTTGCTTTAACTAAACGAGTTATGGGTACAGATGTGAGGATGGAGAAAGTTATTTCAGAGATGGAATCAGGGTTTGCATTAGCCAACCCTTTTAAGATCATGTATGAACCAATTACAACTACTCTGAAACGAAAACAAGAGGCAGTCTCAGCAACCATAATTCAGCGTGCTTATAAAAATTACCGCTTGAGGCAAAATGACAAAAATACATCAGACATTCATATGATAGATGATGACAAGGAAGTTCAAGCTACCACAGAAAATGCTTATTTTGACAAAGCTGAAGAAAAGTTAACTATTCAAAGCCAAATCTAATCCCACTTGCCACCTTTTTTCACCTTTTTCACATATTCTAAAAATGTTAGAAGTTTGAATCAGAAATAAAGATGAAGATCAGAGAAGTAAAGATTTTACTTAATAATCAATTGTTTACAACCCATGGAAGTTAAGCTTGTGCTCACAAGACTCCATGTCAAGTTGACTTTCACCTTTGTATACTGAATCTAACCAAGATAAGCCCTTAGAATCACTTTAGTGAGTTAAATGGGTTAAATTTGCCATTTGATAATCCGATGCTTGTTTTCTCTATGTGGCTTTTATGGTGTGTGTTTCATCTAGAGGACTGAGGAAGTGATGGTAGAGATGAGTAGCTTTCTTGTATACTTTATGTCTACTTTAACTTGATGGGATTCAAATCATCATTAAGAGGACTTAGTTACAAATAAACAAGTACTTTCTTAATGTCGGGTAGTGTTAATAAAAACACAGTGCTGCAAGCTGTTAAATCATAAACTTGCCAGACAGATGTCAACTGGGGAAGAGAAAGGACAGGTCTTAGAAAGTGCCTTTGAGATCAACCACAGAGTCTTGGGCTGATTCAAGCCACTTTGGTTAACTGGAGCCTTGGTTTTTGTTTTTGTTTTTGTTTTTGTTTTTGTTTTTGTTTTTGTTTTTGTTTTCTTTCTTTCTTTCTTTCTTTCTTTCTTTCTTTCTTTCTTTCGGTACTAGGAATTAATATTGCTTAATTGTTTTTGGATTCCTGGTTTTTCATCTTTTTGGCTACTTCTACCTAAGCTCTAGTTCTTCAACAGAATGGATTCATAGAATAAGAAGTGCAAAGGGAACTATAGTTATGGCCTACATTTTTCTCATTTTTTTCTCATTTATGCTTTTTTAAAAAGTATACATTTACTAAAACGATACAATATAGAAACTGTTAGTAGATTCATATCTATCATAACACTGATGTATTTTTACCATTTAGCCATAATGCAACATTGAGTAGTAAGATCTGGCAAATTAAAGTCATAATATGAAATCGAAGAGTCGGGGTTACCATTATGTCTAAGGATTTTTGCAGTGTCTTGATCTTTAATTGGGAAACTGTGGCCACTTTGAAATACTCTTCACTGACTTTATGGTTCTCTATAACTTAGAGAAAGACAGCAATCACTGAAACTGTGAGGACTTTGAATAGATTAAAGTATAAGTTTGTTGGTGGTGGTGTTGTATAACATTAGCGTATGCAGATTAGTTTTTACTTTGTCATTTATCTTTCCAAGTTTTTTTTTTGCTGTTTTTAATCTTATCACACATTCTGTAAAATGTTTTTATATTTGAAAAGCTTGAAAATCCTAAGTATTAATTTTCACAGTTGAAATTATCTTTAAAGGATAGACACAAATAGTTGGTCTTTGACATAATCATAAAAATGCAGCCACTCATATCCATGTAGTTCAAGATTCTGATATTTGTTCCATTTGTATTAAGATTGATTACAGTGTACCCACAAAATCCCAAAGGATTCAGAAAGAAAATATGCATACTGTTGATGTGACAAACTTTAAATATGTTGTATGACATTCAATATCACTTAAATATCAGTAATTGTATTTTATTATGAATGCATGATCTTGAGCCTTAACTTTATAATCTATTTCTGCTCCTCAGAAATGTATTAACTTGACCAAGATGCCTTTGGAGGAACCCCTAAGTAAATGTAATTTCAGGGTTCTCTTTCTTTCTAGAAGTGTTCCTTCCCTTTGTCCTCTGCTCTTCATCATCGGATGGTGACTAGTGAGGAATTAGCATTAACTTGGTGACATGGTGACAGCTGGTGCTTTATCTAAATTTCTTAGTTTTCTATTTCTTGGAAATGCTTTATGTAAAAACTGCTTCAGATATTTAAGCTGAATCTTAATTTGCTTCTGTAAATGCAAGACCATTAATTGATTTTGGTTTGAAAATTAGATCTTTTACTTGTAAACCATGTTTGCTACTAACCTTCCAAAAATTGTGTAAAGAATTATTTTTTAAATAAGTCTTACAATATATTCTACTTTTTAGATAATATACAAAATAATAAATACAACATGTTAACCACACTAAACTTTGTTTTTTTCCTCTGGTAAGTCAGGTTGTCTAGTGTGTATAACACCACCTTTTAAAATGAGCCTAACATTAAAGCTTATTCATTTAGGTTCAAAATTTAAAACTGGCAGAACTTGTGCTTCTTTTGGATTCACAAAAATTTGTAAAATAAATGTTAGTAAGCTTAGCAGAGACCCTTACACATTGACATTCCTCCTGTCAAAGTCATAAAATAAGTCAGATATATCACAGTATTAACTAGAATTTGCTTTTTGGAGGATAATGCTGAAATTAAATTGGTTAGTGTGCTATGATTTATCAATGTGTGCTTCTTTAAACTTTTCTTTCTGCTTCCTTAATAAATATAATGCACTTTAACATGATTTTAAAGATACTGGAAATAGCTACTACCATTTATTGAGCAGACTATTTTATGCCCAGCTTGTGCTAAGTATTTATCATGCACGAACTGAGCATTCACAATAACTCATTAAGTAATAATTTTCTTTTTATAGATAAACAAAATAGACTTAGAAGGGTTGTAAGAGCTTCTGTATGGCACAGAACTTGTAAGTGACAAGGCCAGAACCCCAAACCAGGTCTAGTTTCTGAGCATTAATATGTAACCACTATGGTTAATAACTGTCTTATAATAAATGACCTAGCTATAGACAGAAGTTTAAGATGAATTAAGTTGTTGTAGAGAGATAAGGTCTCTCTCTCTCTCTTGCCATCTCTCTCTCTCTTTCTCTCACCTTCTCTCTCTTCTGTGGTAAAGGGACAACCTCTGGAAAAATGAAAGACACAAGAGATAAAACTACTATAGAAGTGTTTTCATTCAACATTTATTATATGCTAGATATTAGAGGTAAGCCCAGAGTCTAGATAGATATTCATATGTACGTACATACATACAAAGACAAATATGAGACTAGAGAACTTGCTAGAAGGGGAAAGCATAACTACACAGCTAATTACAATATATGGTAATTTTTATACTATTGTAAATTGCAATATGTATTCAGGAAATAATGGTGGGTTCTTACTTAGTAAAGATGAGTTAGTAAAGTGGGCCCCTAATGAAAAAGAAAGATTTTATCAATTAGAGAAGAAGGTAACTGTAATCAGCACAGACATCTTTAAGAAAAGGAGTCCATTGGGGAGCCTGGGTGGCTCAGTCAGTTGAGTGTCAGACTTCAGCTCAGGTCATGATCTCGTGGTCTGTGAGTTCAAGCCCCACGTCAGGCTCTGTGCTGTTTCAAAATCTGAATCTGGATAGAACATTGGAAGAGAATTATCTGGGCATCCTGATCCCTTGCCAGACAGGCTTTATTTTGTCCTTTGGTTCTTTTTTGTTTGTTTGTTTGCTTTAATTTTTGTGTTAATGTTTATTTACTTTTGAGAGAGAAAGAGAAACAGAGAGAGACAGAGCATGAGCTGGGGAGGGGTCAAGAGAGAGGGAGACACAAGCTCCAGGCTCTGAGCTGTCAGCACAGAGCCAGACGCTGGGCCCAAACCCACAAACCATGAGATCATGACCTGAGCTGAAGTCGGACACTTAACCTATGAGCCACCCAAGTGCCCCTTGTCCTTTGGTTCTTGAACTCTCTCCTCAACTGTTCTTTCCGTAGACTCCAGGTCCACATTCTCAATTCTAGCAGTCAATGAAGAGCTCCAGTGAATGACTGAGTCTTTACTCTCGAGGTGGGGATTTTCATCTTTCATGTTAGAGAATCTAATACTGTCAGGGTGGGACACTTACTCATCTCCTCGTCTGTAAGTGAACCTCTTATCTTCATAGACTCCAAAATCACATATGAGCTCAAAGTATTTTCTTTCAATTCCAGCTAGTTTATTAACCACCCAGGTGACACAATACCCCTAGTCCTGGATTCTAGTCTAGATCACATGAGATTAACTTCTTCAAATGATCCAAGAGTTCAGACTCCCCAATCATGCAAAATTTCATCATTCTCTCCATCTTTTCTCCCTCCCATTTTCCTTTCAGAACATTCTGCTGAGCACCCCTAGGTATTGGACACAACAATTTAGAGATAAACAAGATTCTCTTTATCCTTAAAAGAATAATAATCAGAGCTTTCCAGAAAAACAAAACTAACAGCATGCACAGGTATCACCCACTATCTAAAAGTAGAGTGTTCCCATGAAACCTTGTATAAGCTTACATGAACTAAAGAAACAACTACCACTAATTTTTATGAAAAAAAATATGATTCCCCAAACTAAAAAATAACCTCTTAGGCTTTTATGACACCTTAGGACACAACTGGCTAATGGATACATAAAATATATCAAGACAGAAAGTATGGATACTCACAAACACAGTTGAAAGGTATGGTGGTTTGATGGTTTGATGCTGAGATGCTGAATGTAGTTCTGGGGAAGGAGCTCAGTGGGGCCTCTCTCACTGCCTGGATGACAAATGCTATTTTCACTTTTATGTTAATTTTTTCTTTTCTTTTTTAATAAAAGTGAAAATCCCATTTGGATTTCTTTTGGTTGGCAAACACATGTACTAACGTAGGTCTTTTGTAAAAGCAAAGTGATGCAAATCAAACTTTCAAAAAGTGAGGGATACCTGTATATAAATTTATAGGAGGAGATTTATTATTATGAGAAATGGTTCACATGATTACAAGAAGCTGAGGATGTGACACTATACCATGTGCAAACAGAAGAATCAGGAAAGTCAGTGGTATAATTCAGTCCAAATCCTAAGGCTTGAGAACCAAGGGAGCATGGTGTAGCTCTTGGTCCAAGGCCAAGGCCAAAGAATGTGGAGAGGGGCACTGGTGTTTAAGACCTGGAATCAATCTTAAGACCCAAGAACCAGAAACTTCAATGTCTAAGGGCAGGAAAAGATAAATGTCCTAGCTCAAGGACAGAGAGAGAGAGAATTCACCCTTGTTCCATCTTTTTGTTCCATTCAGTCCCCTAATGAATTAGATGGTGCTTAACCACATTGGTGAGGTTAGTCCTTTTTTTCATCCTTTTAGTTTTAACAAACCGATGTCATTGGATTTGAAGCAACTTTCTTATAAGCAGTATATAGCTGGGTCATATTTTTTAATCTTCTTTTTATTGATGTATTTAGAACATTTACATTCAAGGTAATTATTGAATTATCATTTGTTTTCCATTTGTTTCTTCTGGTGTCATTTCTCTGTTTCTTCTCTCTGGCCTTCCTGCACAAAACTTCAACATGTTTTAGGATTCCATCTTGATTTACATAGAGTGTTTTTGAGTGTATCTCTTGTATGTTTTTGGTAGTGGTCATTCTGAATATTACTATATCTATGTATATATGAATTATACCATTCGCTAGCGTCAACATTTTACCACTTTGAGGGAAGTGTAGAAATCTTATTCTCATTTATATCTTTGTCTCCTCATTTTTAAGTATCATTGTCATGGGAATCAGATCATTTTTGTTCCAAACAAAAACCGGATTGATGTTCCATCAAATATGGTTTTAAAACTCAGGAAATGAATGATTCTTTGAATGTACCCATATTTCTGTTCTTTGCATTATTCCTTCTTCCTTCCTAATACTCCAGCATTCTTTCTTTTATCCATTCCTCCGTTTGAAGAATTTTGTTCAGCCAATCTGTAAGAATAAGATATTTTATTTCACTTTAATATTTCTATAGTTTTCATATGTTGAAATAACACTTTTTTATTTCATTAGAAATGCTTATTTATTTTGAGAGAGAGAGAGAGAGAGTGCAAGAGTGAGTGGGGAGGGGCAGATAGAGAGTGAGGGAGAGAGAGAATCCCAAGCAAGCTCCGCTCTGCCAGCACAGAGCCCAACATGGGTCTTGAACCCACCAACTGTGAGGTCATGACCTAAACCTAAACTAAGAATTGGAGGCTTAACCAACTGAGCCAACCAGGTACCCTTATTATTAAATTTAAAAAAAAAAGAATATGCCTACTAGTAGCAAATTCTTTTAGCTTTTCTTTTTCTGAGCATCTTTTTATTTCTCTTTCATTCATCAAGTTTGGATTCATAGAATACAGAATTTGTGGCTGACAGTTCTTTCATTTCAGCACTTGTGAAATATGGTACCACTCTCTTCTGGTTTCTATGACTTCAGATTAGAAATCCATGATCGGTTGAATTGGTATTCCCCTGCAGGTAACATTCATTTCCCTCTAGATTTTTTTCTTTGTGTTTATTTTTCAAAATTTTAACTGGTGTATCTTTGACATGGATTTCTTTGTGTTTATCCTGTTTAGAATTTGCTCAGCTACTTGAAATTATAGCCTTGTGCATTTTATCAAATTTAGGACATTTTCAGCCAATACTTCTTCCAACAACTTTTCAGCTCCTCTCTTTTTTTTACTTTCCTTCTGGGACTGTGCTGATGTAAATGGTGGTTCTTTTGTTGTTGTCTCATAAGTCTCTTGAGGCGCTGTTCATCCTTTTTCCAGTCAATTCTCCCCCCCCCCCCCCTGTTGTTCAGGTTGGGTGAATTCTATTGTTCTATACTCCAGTTCATGAATTTTCTCCTGTTATCTTCACTCTACTCTATTGAGCCCATCAACTGAGTTTTTTATTTCTGTTCTGGTATTTTCCAGTTCTGTGATCCATTTAATTTTTCTTCTAAAACCTATTTCTTCAGAGATTTTCTATTTTTTAAATTTGTTTCAGGATAATTTTTAATTGATTGCCGATGCATTTTTGTAGTGGATGCTTTAAAATATTTCTCCGATAAGTCCACCATCTGATTTATCTCAGTGTTGTGTCAACTAATTGTCTTTTCTCTTTCAAGGTGTGATTTTCTTAGTTCTTAGTATGCTAAGTGATTATTTTTCATTATACTCAGGGAATTTTGTCTACTATGGTAGGAAGTACTGGATCCCATTTAAATCTTTTATTTTGGCAGGTAGTCACACTGTTTAGGTTTAGCGCAGAGGTCTTGTTCTAGTTTCGTGAACTCTGGTTCCCCAGTAGCTTAGTTTTTCAGGGGCGTTGTAGTGTTATTTTGATCTTCTTGCTTTATCTGGTGTGGCTTGGACTCCCACTGGTTTCTGTTGGTATTGCATGAAGGACTGGGTGATATCCACAGGTCAGGCAATCTGTTTATTTGTCTGGTTTTTTTTGGGCGAGGGGAGGAGGGGTGAATACCCTTACTTATAGCTCCTGAGAACAAAGATGCTCTCTGAACTTGGCTACCTGTGGCTACCTCCTCTTTACTGGCTCCACCCACCCATCCAGTGTTTCTGGAAGGGGAATGAAAGTCTCAGGCAGGCCTCTGGATCCAAGAGAGACTTTCTGGTTCAAAAAGTATTTCTGGATCAAGACACCTGTTTCAGCTTGGTCTCTCTCAGCCAGTTCCATTCACCTGCTTCACCAGAAAAGGGACATTTCAGGTCCAGCAGAAAAGGAGGGTTCTTCCCCAGTCACCTTATTTTTGGTAGGGCCCTCAATAAACTCTTGTCAGTAATGCAAGCTTGTCTAATGTTGGCAGAAGGGCTCCCTTTAGATTCAGGGGATGAATAAGCCAATCTGGACTATCTTCTGTTTTTAATGACTGTTTTTGAAAGAAAGCATGAGGAGGGAGGGACAGAGACAGAGGGAAACACAGAATCCAAAGCAGGCTCCAGGCTCTGAGCTGTCAGTGCAGAGCCTGACATGGGACTCAAGCTCACAAACTGCAAGATCATGACCTGAGCCAAAGTCAGACACTTAACCAACTGAGCCACTCAGGTGCCCCGACTATCATCTGTTTTTAGATCAAGAGTGGGTTTAGGGTGCCTGAGTGGCTTAGTTGGTTAAGTGTCCAGCTCTTGATTTTGGCTCAGGTCATGACCTCATGGTTTGTGAGTTCAAGTCATGCATCTAGCTTTGTGCTAGGTCAGTGTGGAGCGTGCTTGGAAGTCTCTCTCTCTCTCTCTCTCTCTCTCTCTCTCTCTGTCTCTGCCCCTACCCTGCTTGCTCACTCTCTATCTCAAAATAAATAAATAAACTTTTAAAAAACTTAATAAAAAGATTGGGTGGCTTTCTGCTGTTGCGTGTTGGGAATGCAAGATGCCTTTCACTGTGCTGTGTGTCCAGTTCTGGGTCTCAAACCAGCTTACCTTCTTCTTACCATTCTCAGGATCCTTGTTGGGTTGTGTTTTGTGCCATTTCCAGTTTTATTTAGCAGAAAAGAACAGGGAAAATATCGTCTATTACATCAGGTTTCAACCAAAAGTCTCATAATATATTTTTTAAACTCTGTTAAAATTGTTAAAGGAAACTTTAGTTAACGTAAAAGATCTCATTTTCCAGTATCACATAAAGGAGGCATCACTTTGATTGGACAATTATGTAAATATGGTATTCAAAAAAATACTAAGAATTACTAAAATACTATGAAATTAGCACTACATACTAAATATTATAAGTAGCATAAAATTATGTTGCAACTAATCAGGCTGCTTTAAATTATCATTATTAGTAAAGCATCACAAATTAACACAAAGAATAAGAAATAGTAATAAAAATTTAATTAGGCCATCAAAAATTATAATCATTTTTTTTACGTGGATAAATCCTGATCTCAAGATGTGTTCCTCAGAATAGAAGTATCAGGATCACATGGAAACCTCTCAGAAATACAAATTCAATGACCTAACCACGGAGTCAGAAGTTATGGGGTGGGGCTCAGACATCTGTGTTCTAATAAGCCCTCCAGGTGACTCTACATGAAATTTATCAGAAATTACTGTATTTATAACCATCATTTGTGAGCTGTCCTGGATATCTTCCTTGTGCCCTGCCAAAACCACTCTCCATCCTTGTCCTTGCTCTGCTCCTAGAGGCTCACTCACACAGCTGTTTCAGTGCATTCTCTTGTCCTCTGGCTTCTGCTTAGGCTTGGCCAGTAAGAAGCTCTGGAATAAATGCTTTCTTCCTGAAAGATTACTGGGTTTACTTTTCATTCTTTACCTATAACCACAACTTCCGTAAAGGACCTTTCCTTATAGAAAATTTCTAGAAATTTCCAGTAAGTATGCTGCCTCCACCACCCGCTTCAGACCTAGAAGCAGAATTCCTAGATTTCTCCTTAAACCTTGCCCACACCTGTTATAAGCCTATTTGCTGAACTCTCTACAAATTATCCCTTTGTACTATGACATTTTTCCATAATAAGAGCTTATCCCTGATCCACATGCCAACTAAACTTTTGGCCTTGTATAGTTTTTGAAACTGAAAGAATTCAAATCCTATCTCCTGTAATAATTTCTTCCAGAGAAAGCTTACATCTCATTTCTCTTCAAACCGAGAAAGAGAGAGAGAGAGAGAGAGAGAAGAAAGAAAGAAAGAAAAGGAAAGGAAAGGAAAGGAAAGGAAAGGAAAGGAAAGGAAAGGAAAGATAGGAAAGGAAAAAGAAATTGCTTATTATAGAATACATGCTATGATACTTGTGTTTTGTTGAGTGTGTTACACAAGCTTGGAACCACAGTTGGACTGATGGCTTAGAACAACAGAGAACATACAGCTCTGAGGACACGGGAAATAGGGAGGAAAGCTTGGATATAGAAGGGCAGTTAAGAAAAGTTTAGAAAGAAGTGGCATATATGATGGAGATTTTGAAATGAACTTTTCAAGTTTTTCCATCTCTCTTGGCCCTGCCGCAAAACAAACTTTCCCTTTGACGTACAAAGACTATTTTTTTCTAATCTGAAGGAAGAAAAGTCACCACCCTCTCCTGCTTTTTCAAGATAATTGTGTTTATATCTTGAAACTTTACCTAAAACCTATAAGTTTTCCAAATGATCTAAGATTTTGAAAACAAAAGCTAGATTATTTTAGAAACCATTTCTTTTTTCTGTGTTGACCCATAATTTTCTTGAATTTAGAAAGAAATCGGAGAGAAGTATAGAATTGTTGAATCATTATATTGTACACCTGAAACCAATATAACACTGTATGTTTACTATACTTAAATAAAAGTAAGTAAATAAATAAATAACAAAAAATAACACTTAACCAATAAATCATACTTTTTCACGAAATGAAAGAAGAAATCAGTTTTCTACCTGAATGGAAAGTCAGAGGTAAGATGAGGAAAAGGGCACAATTCAGGGCAAAAAATACTTGAATTAATAGCAAATAATACCTTAAAATATGCAAAATAGAGTCTAATCTTCTCTTTGTGTTAAATTTCTTACAGCATAGCTTGTCTTATACATGCCAAAAGCCAGGTTACCAGGTTGTGTAATTCGGTACAAAAAAATACTTAGATACAAAGTAAAATACAGACTGTTTGACCTCTAAAAGTTATCATCTAGCTCAACAGATCATGAAAAAAGACATAAAATAATTAGAGTTAGTGTATACTATAACTCAGATTATTAGACGTAATGTTACTACAGGTGATAATGTGATACAATCATAGGACTTAGCCTTTGACCTCACACTAACAGTATGCATGTGATTAGGATAAACAACATTTTCACTAGTTTCAGCCCAGTTCCTCCCTCTTGCTTCAACTCCTAATTGTTTGAATCCTCTGTTCAGAAAATTAGTTTTTTGCTGGCACAGCCCAGCCCGAGGAAGAGCCTCCCTTCTGAATAGTCCCTGCACTGTCATTCTGCGGACCAAAACTGGAGACAGCTCAAGGCATGGCAATGATAACTATGCATAAAATTACTGCTAAGTGTAAGCTTTAGATGAGATAAAGCTTTCTTTTCTCATTGTTAAGAGGACTCTAAGTATGTAAAAAGTGACTGTTAGCTCCCCAACATTTATCTCCCCTTCTTCTATGGTAATAGCCTTCCTGTTCTTAGCTAAACACATGGACTTCTCAAATAAATATTACATTCTACAACCTCTTTTTCCAGTGAAGGCTGGTCATGTAACTAAATTCTATTCTTTTTATTTTCTTTCCATCAATTGGAACACGGGTGAAGAAGGAGATGGGCCATCTGTAACAAAATAAGTAAGGCCAATAATCAATGAATGATAAGCAACAAGATAGAAGAGGCTGGTTCAGATAGTCATAAAGTAGTAAGGATTAGTCAGATCATATTTTGTCTCCTTTAACTAAGAAAAATAAGAACCTTTGTGTTACACTGAAGTGATGTCGCAAACTTCTTCCCTACATTCCTATGCAGTGGTCCATATCTTAAAAAAATAAAAAATAAAATATCCATGTCATTATAGCAAGATCACATTCTCTAGCATTTAGACCTAGAAGTATTGTTATACAGCGGTGCAATCAAGGGAAGAGCAGTCTAATATAATATCCCATTATAATGGCATCATTGACTCTTTGTTAGCCATAGGGATATTATGGGCAGTAGTTTCCAACTCTGCATTAACTTGCACTTTTGCTCAGTACAAATCTCTCCTGAATCCTAAACAACAATTGATTTGGAAGGAAACTACTATAAACTCATAAAATAGTGCACTGTGAAGTAAGAGTGCCGTTTTGATCAATGGGTGTATCATGATCTTTCGGTATTTGGAAGAGCTATCTTTGTTTGCTAAATACATATTTCTTTTTAATAGCTCCATCAATCATGCTAAGTAGTTCTGGTGAACAAAAGTATTTGTTTTCTCAACTGACTGAAACTTCGTTAGATCAAGGTGAAGCACTGACACATTTATGTCAAGCTAGACTCTTGCAATAGCTTGATGAAAGTAGATGTGTTGATTTCTTTTCTTTCATATACACCGAAAGTTACTAAGAATTATCTCTAAATGTCTGCTTTTCTCCTGGATCTTAAATTATTAAATATATTTCTATGTCTTCACATTGCCTTTTGCAGAAGACACTGCATTCTTCCATTGCACACACAGATTCTCTACTTCAGTGTGACCCATGCCAACCCAGCCACACTTTAAGCGGGATCTCTGCTGCTGCGGCATTTGAGGCACACAGGAAAGGTCTCATGAATAATGCACAGTTATAAACAGGTGGCCATATCAAGATCTCTTCACTTAATGCTATTCCCAAACACACTCTGAGGAAAGTAATTGGATACCTTCATTAGCAATTGATCAGTACAGGAAGAAAGTGTGATTAAAAGCTTTGCAAGGCATCGATTGCATGTGCATTAGCTTGCACTGACTTGCATTAATTTTCTCTCGAAAACCGACATACATCACAGCAATGACCAGAATTGTAATGCTCCACAGAAATATAAAATATTTTAAAGCCACAAGTATGAAACTCCAGAGCCGTTCTTCTACTGCACAGAAGGTAAGAAACAGAAGCAGCTTATCACGAGGCCACCTTATGATTAGGTTAAGTGCTTGTGAGGCAGTGTCAAGTGCTGATGTGCTACCAAAGGAACAGATTATAAAGTATGAATCCACTCTAGCCCATTTTCTTAATACCAGTGACAAGAAATGTCAGGAGGCTCCAAGCACCTTCCTGGAACAGCCACCATTAATCTCCAGTATGATCGCATCACTTTTTTCTTCTTTTAGATTAAAAAAAAAAGAAATAGTGGCACTT